>NC_054484.1:1526798-2126798 GCF_017639515.1 Carcharodon carcharias | reverse complement strand
CCTTTCCTTATAGCATCATGTGTTTTCCTACGCCATATGGACTGCAACGGTTCAAGAAGGCAGCTCACCACCACCTTCTCAAGGGCAATTAAAGATGGGCAATAAATGCTGGCCCAGCCAGCGAAGCCCACATCCCATAAATGAATTTTAAAAAATTTCTAAGTATCCTGCTATTACCCCCTTGATAATGGATTATAACAATTTCTGCCTGACAGATGTTAGGCAAACTGACCTATAGTTCCCTGCTTTCTGTCTCCCTCCTTTCTTGCCATTTGCTATTTTCCAATGCACTGGGACACTTCCTGAATCTAAGGAATTTTGGAAGATTGTAACCAATGCATCTATTATCTCTGCACCAACATCTTTTAAGTCCCTATGATGTAGGACATCTGGTCCTTGTCAGCCTTCTGGTCTAATAATTTTCCCAGTACCTTTTCCCTAGTGATGGTGATTGTTTTAAGTTCCTCTCTCTCTTTCATCTCTTGATTTTCAAGGATTTTTGGGAAGTTTTCTAAGCCTTCTATAATGAAGACAGACACAAACTACTTGTTCAACGTTTCCTCATTTTCCATTATTAATTCCCCAAACTCACTCTCCAACATTCACTTTAGTAACTCTTTTCCTGCTTAAATACTTGTAAAAACTCTTACCATCTGTTTTTATATATCTAGCTAGCTTTCTCTCATACTCTAGGTTCTCCCTCATTATTATTGTAATTTTTATTTGCTGGTTCTTACAATCTATTAAACTTCTGAAATACCACTACACTTTCACAGATTTGTACAGTGCTTCTTTCAATTTGATGCTATCCTTAACTTCCTTATTCAGCCACAGATGATGCATCCTCCTGAAAGATCCTTTCTTTCTCATTGGGATAAGTCTTTGCTGAGAGTTATTAAATATCTCCTTAAAAGCCTGCCACTGCATCTCTACTGTTTTACCTTTTAATCTAGCTTCCTAGTTCACTTTGCCAACTCTGTGCTCATATCCTTATAAAACACTAGTCTTAGAACCACACTGTTCCCCTTCAAAGTGAATGTGAAATTCTATCATGTTATGGTTACTGTCACCTAGAGGCCTCTTTACTATGAGGTTAATTAATCTTGTGTCATTGCACTAGATCTATAATAGCCTGCTCCCTGGTTGGTTCCAGCATGCACTGCTCTAAGAAATTGTCCCAAATACACTCCATGAACACATTTTCTTTATCTTTTCCAATTGGATTCATCCTATCTACGTGGAAATTAAAGTCACCTTTGATTAATGCTGTACCGCCCCATTTATTTCTTATCTTTTTTCCACAGTGTGATTACTATTCATGGGCCTATAAACTACCCCCTCAAGTGACCTTTTACCTTTCCTACTTCTTAACTCCACCAAACTGATTCTACATTTTGCTCTTTCAAGTTAAGGTCATCCCTCATTACAGAGTACTAATGTCATCCTTAACTAACAGAGTTACCCCATCATCTTTTCCTAGCCTCCTTCGAAACCACCACTTTCAAAATTCACTCCCTTCACCACTGACTTACAGTGGCAGCAGTATACAAGGTGCACTGTAACAATTCACAAAGGCTCCTTAGACAGCACCTTCCAAACCCACGATCACTACCAGCTAGAAGGACAAGGGCAGCAGAGAGATGGGAACACCACCACCTGGAAGTTTCCCTCCAAGTCACTCACCATCCTGACTTGGACATATATCGCTGTACCTTCACTGTCACTGGGTCAATATCCTGGAACCCCCTTCCTAACAGCACTGTGGGTGTACCTACACCACATGGACGGCAGCGGTTCAAGAAGGCAGATCACCACCACCTTCTCAAGGGAAATTAGGGATGGGCAATAAATGCTGGCCTAGCCAGCAATGCCACATCCCATGAAAAGAGTAAATAAAAATATTCAGCAGGTCTGGCAGCATCTGTGGAGAGAAACAACGTTAACGTTTCAAGTCCATAATGTTCTGATGGAGGGTCATTGACCTGGAAAGTTAACTCTGTTTATCTCATCAAGATGATTCTGACCTACTGTGTATTTCCAGCATTTTTTGTTTTTATTTCAGATTTCCAACATCTGCAGTATTTTGCTTTTGTAAAAGGATATACTTGCAAGGAAGGCATTACAGTGAAGGTTTACTAGATTGGTTCCTGGAATGAAAGGGTTGTCCTATGATGAGAGGGTGAGCAAATTGGGTCTATAGTCTCTGGATTTTATAAGAATGAGAGGTGATCTCGGTGAAACCTACAAGATTTTGAAGGGGTTTGACAGGGTAGACTCTGAGTGATTGTTTTCCCTGGCTGTGGAATTTAAAACACAGGGGCACAGTCTCAGGATAAGGGGCTGATCATTTAGGACTAAGATGAAGATAAATTTCCTCACTCAAAGGGTCGTGAATCTTTGGGATTCTCTAGCCCAGGGAGTTGTGGATGCTCCATCATTGAATATACTTAAGGCTGAAATAGAATTTTGTTCTGTCAAGATATATGAGGAGCAGGAGGGAAAGTGGAATTGAGGCAGAAGATCAGCCAAGATTATAAAGAATGGCAGAGCAGACTCTAAGGGTTATATGGTCTACTGCTGTTCCTTATGTGTATATGTGCAGGATCAGGTACAGGACCGGGAGTAGTATCAGGATCAGGATTGGCAGCAGCAGCAACAGGTTGAGAAGCAGGATTAGAATTAGGATCAGGAGCAGAATCAGATTAGGATCAGAAGCAGGAGCAGGATTAGCACTTTGAGCAAGAACAAGATCAAAAGTTGGATCATGATCTTTTGGCCAGAGCAAAGTGTTGAGATGTGCCACTGAATGACAAGATGTTAAAGCGCCACCTATTGGTCAGAGGATGAGTCATTATTTACAGAGAAAAATAGTAAGACCATTTTAAGATTGTATACATTCCGATAAAATTGGTGTACAAAATTTAAGAACATAGGATCAGGAGTAGGCCATTCAGCCCATTGAGCCTGCTCTGCCATTCAACTAGATCAAGATTGACCATCTACCTAAATGCCACTTTCCCGCACTATCCCCACATCCCTTGATGTCATTAGTCTCCAGAAACCAATCGATTTCTGTCTTGAACATGCTCAATGATTGAACTTCCACAGTCCTGGAGTAGAGAATTCCAAAGATTCACCTACCTCTGAGTGAAGAAATTCCTCCTCATCTCAGTCTTAAATGGCCTTTCCTTATTCTGAGATTATGTCCCCTTGCTTGAGAGTCACTAGCCAGGGGAAGCATCCTATCCACACCTACCCTGTCACACCCTATAGGAATTTTGTAAGTTTCAATGAGATCACCTCTCATTCATTGAAATTTGAGAGAATACAGCCCCAGTTTCCTCAATCTCTCTTTATAAAACAATCCCGCCATCCCAGGGATTAGTTTGGTGAACCTCTGTTGCACTCCCTCTATGGCAAGTATATCCTTCCTTAGATAAGGAGACCAAAGCTCTACACAATACTCCAAGGCTCTATACAATTTCAGCAAGATATCTTCACATCAAATTTATGACATTAGGAAATTAACATTTTGATATTGCTGACATTTCATGGCCAACAAATTAAATCCCATGAAATATAGGAGGGAGACAGAAAGCAGGAAACTTTAGGCCATCTAGCTTAACATTTGTTATAAGGGAAATGCTAGAGTCCATTATTAAGGAGGGAATAGCAGGACATTTAAAATTCTTAATATAATCAGGCAGAGTCAATATGGTTTTGCGAAAGAGAAATTGTGTTTGACAAAGTTATTACAGCTTTTGGGGGAAGTAACAAGCAAGGTAGATAAAGGGGAACCTGTAGCCATGGTGTACTTGAATTTCCAGAAGGCATTTGATAAGGTGCCACATCAAAGGATACTACACAAAATAAGTGCCCATGGTGTAGGGGGTAACATATTAGCATGGATAGAGGATTGGTTCGCTAACAGGAAACAGAGCATGGGCTTAAATGGGTCATTTTTGGGTTGGCAAGCTATTACTAGTGGAGTGCCAAAGGGATTAGTGCTGGGGACTCAATTATTTACAATCTATATTAATGACTTGGATGACAGGATTGAATGTATGGTTACTAAATTTGCTGATGACACAAAGATAGGTAGGAAACTAAATTGTCAAGAGGACATTTAGATGTGTTAAGTGAGTGGGCAAAAATTTAGCGGA
Organism: Carcharodon carcharias; assembly: GCF_017639515.1. NCBI lineage: Eukaryota > Metazoa > Chordata > Chondrichthyes > Lamniformes > Lamnidae > Carcharodon > Carcharodon carcharias. The sequence continues at coordinate 2,122,635 of NC_054484.1, read as the reverse complement.
TGGAGTATAATGTGGAAAAATGTGAACCTGTTCACTTCCACTTGGCAAGAAGAATAGAAAAGCAATATACTTTTCAAATGGAAAGAGACTGTAGAACTCTATGTTACTGAGGGATGTGGGAGTCCTGGTACATGAATTACAAAATGTCATATAGCTTTTGGTGAGGGTGGTCGTTGCTAAACAGTCTCATGACAGCCCAGGGCCCCTGTACAGCCAGTCTCCACTGCTGGGGCCTCAGTACAAACACCTTATGTACTTGTGGAAAGACACATTACAGGACAGTGTCCTTTTTACAGACTAAGTGGTGGGCTAATCATCTTAAACTCAGCAAATGAGGAGACTAACGGGGATTTGCATTTGCTAAATAAATAAAGAATGACAAATGTTGGTTTGCAGTTACAGCGACTGATTTGGAAGTCAAATAGAATATTGGCATTTATTGAATTTTTATAGAAAAGTAGGGAAGTGTTGCTGCAACTATACAGGGGCTTAGTTAGACCATATCTAGAGTACTGTGTACAATTTTGGTCTCCTTACTTAAGAAAGGATATAATTGCTTTAGAATCTGCCCAGAGAAGGTTCACAACCGATTCCTGGGATGAAGGGATTATCTTATGAAGATAGGTTAGACAGGTTGGACCTATAACTATTGGACTTTAGAAGAATGAGATGATCTTATTGAAACATATAAGATTCTGAGGGGATTTGACAGGGTGGATGCTAGGATGATATGTCTTCTTGTGGGGGAGTCCAGAACTACGGGACTCAGTTTAAAAGTTAGAGGTCTCCTAGTTAAGACTGAGGTAAGGAGAATTTTTTTCCCCTCAGAGGCTTGTTGGGCTGAATATTAAGGGGGAGAAGGGGTGTGCCCCACACCCCGCTCCGGAAGCAAAGTCGGCATGGAGCTGACATGCCCCATGCTGGCCTGCCCCACAGCCATAAGGCGCCATGGGTGGGCTAAAAAGGGCCAAGTGGGCACTGCAGAGACTGCAAGAGGAGGGCGAAGAAGGCCCATGGATCCCAGAGCCATGTGAGTCTGGGGTCCTTGGCAGGGAGGGTTTGGGCAGCTCAGAGAGAGGGGTGGGGAGGGTGGTGGGTGGGGTGAGTTTGAGGCTACAGGCGGATAAGAAGAGGGGGAGCTCTATCTTGTAGTGGGGGGCATGTCCCCAGTCAGCAAAGGGCAGCCCCCAAAGATAAGACCATAAAGAGTAGAAGCAGAAGTTGGCCTTTCGGTCCAGTGAGTCTGCTCCAACATTCTATGAGATCATAGCTGATTTGATAATCTTCAACTCCACTTTCCTGCCTTTTCCCCATAACCCTTGATTCCCTTACTGATTAAAAATCTGTCTATCTCAGCCTTGAATATACTTAACGACCCAGCTCTACAGCCCTCTGCCGTAAAGAATTCCACAGATTCACTACCCTCTGAGGGAAGAAATTCCTTCTTATCTCTGTCTTAAATGGGTGACCCCTTACTCTGAGTCTGGTCCTAGACTCTCCCACAAGGGGAAGCAACCTCTCAGCATCTACCCTGTCAAGCCCCCTAAGAATCTTATATGTTTCAATAAGGTTGCCTGTCATTCTTCTGAACTCCAATGAGTACAGGCCCAAGCTACTCAACCTCTCCTCAAAAGAAAATCCCTCCATACTCGGGATCAACCTAATGAACCTTCTTTGGACTGCCTCCAATACCAGTATATCTTTCCTTAGATAAGGGGACCAAAAATTGTTCACAGTATTCTAGGTGTGGCCTAAATAGTGCCTTGTATAGTTTTAGCAAGACTTCCCTATTTTTATACTCCATTCCCTCTGCAATAAAGGCCCACATTCCATTTGCCTTCCCTATTAGCTGCTGAACTTTGGGATTCATGCACAAGGACTCCCAAAACCCTCCCTGCTGCAGCTTTCTGCAGTCTTTCTCCATTTAAATAATATTCATCTCCTTTATTCTTTCTGCCAAAGTGCATAACCTCACATTATCCCACGTTATATTCCATCTGCCAGGTTTTTGCCCACTCGCTTATCCTGTCTACATCCCTCTGTATATTCTTTGTGTCATCCTCACCACATGCCTTCCAACATATTTTTGTGTCATCTGCAAACTTAGCAATAATACATTCACTTCTCTCATCCAAGTCATTAATATATATATTGTAAATAATTGAGGCCCCAGCACTGATCCCTGTGGCACTCCACTAGTTACAGGTTGCCAACCTGAAAATGCCCCCCTTATCCCAACTCTCTGTCTTCTATTAGTTAGCCAATCCTCTATCCATGCTAATATACTAACCCCAACACCATGGGCTCTTATCTGATAAAGAAACCTTACTTGTAGTACCTTATCGAACGCTTTTTGGAAATCCAAATATATTACATCTACTGGTTCCCCTTTATCTATCCTGCTTGTTACCTGCTCAAAGAATTCTAATAAATTTGTCAGGCATGATTTCTCTTTCATGAAGCCATGCTGACTCTGCTTGATTATATTATGTACTTTGAAATGTTCTGCTATTACATCCTTTATAATAGATTCTAACATTTTCCCAGTGACAGATGTTAAGCTAACTGGCCTATAGTTACCTGCTTTTTGTCTAGCTTCCTTTTTGAATAAGGGTATTACATTGGCAGTTTTCCAATCCCCTGGGACTTTTCCAAAATCAAAGGATTCTTGGAAGATTACTACCATTGCATCCACTATCTCTGTAGTTTCCTTTAATATCCTAGGATGCAACCCATCAGGTCCAGGGGGCTTATCGGTCTTTAACCCCTTTAGTTTTGCAAGTACTTTTTCTCCAGTGATAGTTATTATTTCCTCCCCAATTTTTGCCCCTTATTAATTTGGTATTTTTGGAATGCTATTAGTGTCTTCTACTGTGAAGACTGAAGAATCACAGTGCGTAGGAGGCCCTTCGGCCCATCAAGTCTGCACCGACACGTGAGAAACACCTGACCTACCTACCTAATCCCATTTACCAGCACTTGACCCATAGTCTTGAATATTATGACGTGCCAAGTGCTCATCCAGGTACTTTTTAAAGGATGTGAGGCAACCCGCCTCCACCACCCTCCCAGGCAGCGCATTCCAGACCGTCATCACCCTCTGGGTAAGAAGGTTTTCCTCACATCCCCCCTAAACCTCCTGCCTCTTACCTTGAACTTATGCCCCCTTGTGACTGACCCTTCAACTAAGGTGAACAGCTGCTCCCTATCCACCCTGTCCATGTCCCTCATAATCTTGTACAACTCAATCAGGTCGCCCCTCAGTCTTCTCTGCTCCAACAAAAATAACCCAAGTCTATCCAACCCCTCTTCATAACTTAACTGTTTCATCCCAGGCAACATCCTGGTGAATCTCCTCTGCACCCCCTCCAGTGCAATCACATCCTTCCTATAATGTGGCGACCAGAACTGCACATACTACTCTAGCTGTGGCCTCACCAAGATTCTATACAACTCCAACATGACCTCCCTACTTTTGTAATCCATGCCTCGATTGATAAAGGCAAGTGTCCCATATGCCTTTTTTACCACCCCACTAACATGCCCATCCGCCTTCAGAGACCTATGGACACACACGCCAAGGTCCCTTTGTTCCTCAGAACTTCCTAGTGTCATGCCGCTCATTGAATACTTCCTTGTCAAATTACTCCTTCCAAAGTGTATCACCTCACACTTTTCAGGGTTAAATTCCACCTGCCACTTATCTGCCCATTTGACCATCCCGTCTAAATCTTCCTGTCATCCAAGACACTCAACCTCATTGTTAACCACCCGGCCAATCTTTGTGTCATCTGCAAACTTAATAATCCTAACCCCCACATAGTCATCTATGTCATTTATATAAATGACGAATAATAGGGGACCCAGCACAGATCCCTGTGGTACACCACTGGACACTGGCTTCCAGTCACTAAAGCATCCTTCTGTCATCACCCTCTGTCTCCTACAACTAAGCCAATTTTGAATCCACCTTATCAAATTACCCTGTATTCCATGTGCATTTGCCTTCTTTATAAGTCTCCCATGTGGGATCTTGTCAAAGGCTTTGCTGAAATCCATATAAACGACATCAACTGCACTACCCTCATCTACACACCTGGTCACCTCCTCAAAACATTCAATCAAATTTGTTAGGCATGACCTCCCTCTGACAAAGCCATGCTGACTATCCCTGATCAAACCTTGCCTCTCCAAGTGGAGGTAGATACTCTCCTTCAGAACTTTCTCCAATAGTTTCCCTACCACTGACATGAGACTCACTGGCCTGTAGTTCCCTGGCTTAGCTCTACAAACCTTCTTAAATAGCGGAACACATTAGCTGTTCTCCAGTCCTCTGGTAACTCCCGCGTGGCCAGAGAGGAACTAAAAATTTGGGTCAGAGCCCCTGCTGATGCAAAGTATTTATTCAACTCCTCTGCCATTTCCTGGTTCCCCATTATTATTTCCCCAGCCTCATTCTCTAAGGAGCCTATGTTCACATTGGCCTCTCTCTTCCGTTTTTCTATTTAAAGAAGCTCTTACTGTCCAGTAAGACAGTAACTTGCTAGTTTACTCTCAAAGTCTATTTTTTCATTCTTTATTATTTTCTTCGTCATCTTTTGTTGGTTTTTAAAACTTACCCATTCCTCTGGCCTACCACTCATGTTTGTCACTTTGTATGTTTTTTCTTTCAATATGATACTATCCTTAACTTCCCTAGTTAACAATGATTGGTTTATCGCCTTCCTAGAATCCTTCTTCCTCACTGGGATATATCTTTGTTGTGGGTCATGAGCTAGTTTCTTAAACGTCTGCCATTATTCATCAAACACCTTTTCTGCTAAACTCCTTTCCCAGTCCACTCCAGCCAACTCTGCCCTCATTCCATTGTAATTACCCTTATTTAAGTTTAGCACAGTTGTTTCCGAACCAAGTTTCTCTCTCTCAAACTGAATGCTAAATTCTACCATATTATGGTCACTGTTTCCAAGTATATCCTTTACTCTGAAATCATTTATTAAACCTGCCTCATTACACATTACCAGATCCAAAATAGCCTGATCCCTGGTTGGATCCCCAGCCAGGAAACTGTCCTGAATTCGCTCTATGAATTCTTATTCGTGGCTACCTCTGCCAATTTGATTTTCCCAACCTGCATGAATATTAAAGTCACCCCGATTAATGTACTGCCTTTATTATACGCCCTCATTATCCCCTGATTTATTCTCTGTCCTACAGTATAGCTACTGTTAGGGGGCCTATAGACTACTCTCACTAGTGTCTTCTGCCCCCTGTTGTTTCTCACCTCTGCCCATATGGATTCTACGTTTTCCAATCCAAGATAATTTCTTGCTATTGTACTTGTTCCATCTCATATTAACAAAGCTACCCCACCACCCTTTCCTTCCTGCCTGTCCTTTTGAAAACTTACATACCCCTGAATATTTAGTTCCCAGCTTTGATCTCCTTGTAACCATGTCTCCATAGTGGCTGTAAGATCATTCCCATTAACCTCTATTTGTGCCTTTAATTCATTAATTTTGTTCCAAATATGAACTGCATTTAAATAAAGAGCCATTAATTTTGCCTTTTCACCATCTTTCCCCCTTTGACCCTATTTGTTGCTGTTTTTTTATGTTTGTACACCCTGTCCCTTCCTATCACACTCTGGGTATCATTACCTAAATAGCTGCCCTGCAATGCTGCCATGTCCTTTTGCTTTGCAAGCCTACATAGCCCCTCTCCAGAACCCTCCCCCCCTCTATTTAGTTTAAAACCCTTTCTACAGTCCTAGGTATTCGATTTGCCGGGACACTGGTCCCAGCATGTTTCAAGTGAAGCCCATCCCACTTGAACAGCTCCCTTCTACCCTAGTACTGGTGCCAGTGCCCCATGAACTGAAACCCATTCCTCCCAACCAATCTTTGAGCCATACATTTAACTCTTTGACTTTATTTATCCTATGCCAGTTTGCCTGTGGCTCAGGTAGCAATCCTGAGATTATACCTTTCTGCTTTGTAATTTAGCTTCTAACTGTTCAAATTCTTTCAGCAGAACTCTCTTTCTAGCCCTATCAACGTCATTGGCACCATCATGGGTGCCGACAACCAGAACCCTCCCCTCCCACTTCAAGTTCCTCTCTACCCCTGAGGAGATGTCCCTAACCCTGGCGCCAGGCAGGCAGCACAGCCTTCAGGGCTCATGCTCATGGCTGCAGAGATCAGTATCATTCCCCCTAATTATACTGTCCCCTACCACTACTATGTTCTTATTTCCTCCCCCAACTTGAATGACTCCCTGTACCACTGCGCCATGATCAATTCTCTCATCCTCCCTGCAGTCGCCGCTCTCATCCACACAGCTCCAAAGAACCTCGTGGGTGTTGGACAATTGCAGGGACTGAGACTCCTCAAACACTACTCCCTGGGTCCCCATACCTGCCTCACCTGCAGCCACACTCTCCTGTCCCTGATCACAGGCCTAATTTGAATTAACCAATCTAAGGGATGTGACCACCTCCTGGAGCAAAGTGTCCAGGTAACTATCCCCCTCCCTGAAGGAGAAAAGTTGCAGCCCAGACTCTAGATCCTCAATTTGGATCCGAAGTTTCTCAGCTGGAAATATTTACTACAGATGTGTTTGCTCTGAATCACCTTGGTGTCTAGAAGATCCCACATGCTGCAGCAGCAACACATCACCCATCCTGCCATCACTATTGTATTTTATATAATTTATTAATCAATTACTCTAGTGTCCTGGCTCCTTACACTTGAAGAATCCCCTGCTCTTTACACTTAATTTTAATTATTTTTTTATATCACTATCAATCCTATATTTAACAAGCTATTTTTAAGAAAAAGAGAAAAAAAAAGACTAGAGGCCTAAACACAAACTAAAGACCTTACTTTTACTTTGAAAACTAGAAATAAGACCATAAGACCATAAGACATAGGAGCAGAAATTAAGCTAATCGGCCCATCGAGTCTGCTCCTCCATTCAATCATGGCTGATAAGTTTCTCAACCCCATTCTCCCGCCTTCTCCCCGTAACCTTTGATCCTCTTACCAATCAATATCTATCTCGGTCTTAAATACCCTCAATGACCTGGCCTCCACAGCCTTCTGTGGCAATGAATTCCATAGATTCACCGCTCCCTGGCTAAAAAATTTCTACTCATCTCTGTTCTAAAAGGTCCTCTCTTTACTCTGAGGCTGTGCCCTCGGGTCCTAGTCTCTCCTACTAATGGAAACATCTTCCCCACGTCCACTCTATCCAGGCCTTTCAGTATTCTGTAAGTTTCAATCAGATCCCCCCTTATCCTTCTAAATTCCATCGAGTGTGGACCCAGAGTCCTCAAACATTCCTCATATGTTAAGCCTTTCATTCCTGGGATCGTTCTCGTGAACCTCCTCTGGACCCTCTCCAGGGCCAACACATCCTTCCTGAGATACAGGGCCAAAAATTGCTCACAATGTTCTAAATGTGGTCTGGCCAGAGCCTTATAAAGCCTCAGCAGCACATCTCTGTTTTTATATTCTAGCCCTCTCAAAATAAATGCCAACATTGCATTTGCCTTCCTATCTACCAACTCAACCTGCAAGTTAACCTTAAGAGAATCCTGGACTAGGACTCCCAAGTCCCTCTGCACTCCAGATTTCTGAATTCTCTCCCCATTTAGAAAATAGTCTATGCCTCTATTCTTCCTACCAAAGTGCATGACTTCACACTTCCCCACGTTGTATTCCATCTGCCACTTCTTTGCCCATTCTCCTAACCTGTCCAAATCCTTCTGCAGCCTCCCCGCCTCCTCAATACTACCTGTCCCTCCACCTATCTTTGTATCATCTGAAAACTTAGCCAGGATGCCCTCAGTTCCTTCATCTAGATCATTAATGTATAAAGTGAAAAGTTGTGGTCCCAACACTGACCCCTGCGGAACTCCGCTAGTCACTGGCCGCCATCCTGAGAAAGGCCCCCTTATCCCCACTCTCTGCCTCCTGCCAGACAGCCAATCTTCTATCCATGCTAGTACCTTGCCTCTAACACCATGGGCTCTTATCTTACTGAGCAGCCTCCTGTGTGGCACCTTGTCAAAGGCCCTCTGGAAGTCCAAGTAGATAACATCCATTGGCTCTCCTTTGTCTAACCTACTTGTTACCTCCTCAAAGAATTCTAACAGACTTGTCAGGCATGACCTCCCCTTGATGAAACCATGCTGACTTTGCCCGATTTTACCATGCACTTCCAAGTATTCTGAAATCTCATCCTTAATAATGAACTCTAAAATCTTACCAACAACAGAGGTCAGGCTAATCAGCCTGTAATTTCCCGTCTTTTGCCTCACTCCTTTTTTAAACAGGGGGGTTACATTAGCGATTTTCCAGTCCTCTGGGACCCTCCCTGACTCCAGTGCTTCCTGAAAGATCACCACTAACGTCTCCACTATCTCTTCAGCTATCTCCTTCAGAACTCTGGGGTGTAATCCATCTGGTTCAGGTGATTTATCCACCTTCAGACCTTTCAGTTTTCCTAGCACCTTCTCCTTGGTAATGGCCACCATACTCACCTCTGCCCCCTGACTCTCTTGAACTTTGGGGATGTTACTCGTGTCTTCCACTGTGAAGACTGACGCAAAGTACCTATTTAGTTCCTCCACCATTTCTTTGTTCCCCACTACTACTTCTCCAGCGTCATTTTCCAGTAGTCCAATGTCCACTTTTGCCTCTCTCTTACCCTTTACGTATCTAAAAAAACTGTTGCGATCTTCTTTTATATTACTGGCTAGTTTACCCTCATATTTAATCTTCTCTCTCCTTATTTCTTTTTTAGTTGTCCTCTGTTGGTCTTTGTAGGCTTCCCAATCCCCTGGTTCCCCACTGCTCTTCGCCGCATTGTATGCTTTCTCTTTAGCTTTTATGCTGTCCCTGACTTCCCTTGTCAGCCATGGTTGCCTCGTCCTTCCTTTAGTATGCTTCTTCTTCCTAGGGATGAATTTTTGCTGTGTCTCCCAAATTACTCCCAGAAACTCCTGCCATTGCTGTTCCACTGTCTTTCCTGCTAGGCTCATCTCCCAGTCAATTCTGGCCAGCTCCTCCCTCATGCCTCTGTAGTTGCCTTTATTCAACTGCAATACCGTTACATCAGATTCCAGCTTTTTCCTCTCAAATTGCAGGGTAAATTCTATTATATTATGGTCACTTCCTCCTAAGAGTTCCTTCACCTTAAGCTCCCTTATCAAATCTGCCTCATTACACAGCACTAAATCTAGAATTGCCTGTTCCCTAGTGGCTCCACCACAAGCTGCTCCAAAAAGCCATCTCGTAGACATTCCACAAATTGCTTTTCTTGGGATCCATTACCAACCTGATTTTCCCAGTCTACCTGCATAATGAAATCCCCCATGATCACTGTAACCTTGCCTTTCTTACGCACCTTTTCTATCTCCTGGTGTATCTTGTGCCCCACATCCTGACTAGGATGTTTGGAGGCCTGTACATAACTCCCATTATGGTTTTTTTTAACTTTGCGGTTCCCACGAAATGGATCCCCTCTTTCCCACATCACTCCTTTAGCTACGTGTTTACTTCCCTTATTCTCGCGGCCCTATGCCAGTTTGCACATGGCTCGGGTAGTAATCCGGAGTTTATAACCCTTGAGGACCTGTTCTTTAATTTAGTTCCTAGTTCCTGATAATCCCCAAACAGGTTCCAAACAGATTCTACATCATCTGACCCTACATCATTTCTTGCTATCGATTTAATTTCATTTCTTACTAACAAAGCAACCACCAAACCCCCCCCTCCACCCCCCCCACACCCCTCCACCACCGCACCCCCCCCCCCTCCACCCCCCCCACACCCCCCCACCACCGCGCCCCCCCCCCCCCCCTCCACCCCCCCCACACCCCCCCACCACCGCGCCCCCCCCCCCCCTCCACACCCCCCCACCCCCCACACCCCCGCCCCGACGCCAACCTGTCTATCTTTTCGATAGGATGTTTATCCTTGGATATTTAGCTCCCAGTCCTGATCCCCTTGCAGCCATGTCTCCGTGATGCCCATCACATCATACCTGTCAATTTCAATCTGCACCACAAGCTCATTTACCTTATTTTGTATACTGCGTGCATTCAGATACAACACCTTCAGTTCTGTATTTCCTGTCCCCTTTCTCATTGTCATCCCTTTATCTGATGTACTTGAAGTTAGATTCCTAGCCCTTTCCAAACACTCTGTCCTATTTTGTGTTCTGGAGACTTTAATAGCCTCTCCTGGGCTCTCCTTTCCTTTCAGTTTTTTCATAATTTTCCATGAAGTTGAATCCACCAACCCCCCCACCCCCCGCCCCCCACACGCTAACCTGCTGCTTTGTTTCCCATTAGTCATGCTTCTTGGAGTTTTACCCTTCCCTCCTCCCCACTTTCTAGTTTAAAGTCCTGTTGACCATCTCATTTACCCTTTTCACTATAACGTTGGTCCCAGCTCGGTTCAGGTGGAGACCATCCCGACAGTACAGATCCCTCCTGTTCCAATAGTGATGCCAGTGCCCCACGAAATGGAACCCCTCTTTCCCACACCACTCCTTTAGCCACGTGTTTACTTCCCTTATTCTCACGTCCCTATGCCAATTTGCACGTAGTTCGGGTAGTAATCCGGATATTATAACCCTTGAGGACCTGTTCTTTAATTTAGTTCCTAGTTCCTGATAATCCCCAAACAGGTCCACTTTCCTAGTCTTACCTATGTTATTTGTCCCGACGTGGACCACAACAACTGGATCAAATACTCACCAATCCTACTCACCAATCAGCTGCTTTCCCTGCACTCACATCACATTGTAGTTTGTGACATCGTAAGAACATAAGACATAGGCCAGGATTTTCCCCTCGGCGATTTGGGGGCGGGGCTAGCTCACCAAGGGGGAAAATGGTGCGGGATGATATTGGGAGGAACCCCCGACATCATCCCAGTCCCTTTAAATTTTCAGGAAGGCGGGCGGACGGTGAAACCAGCTGTCCGCCCGCCAACCTGTCAATGGCCAGTTGAGGCCATTGACAGGCTCATTAAGATAATTAAAGACCTGCCCGTCCAAGTTTAAGGCTGGTGGACAGGCCAGGAGCCCCAGCGGGCTTCAGATTAGTCATGAAACCTCATCCACTGACGGGATGAAGTTTCTTGTCCGTTTTGTAAACATTTAATAAACTTTATGTGTTTATTATTAATATGTTCCATCTCGTGGGACATTGTCACATGAGGGGGCCATGTTAATAATTTCAATATTTATCTATTTTTAGACTTTACTTACCTGTCACAAATCTCCCTGAGACAGGAGTTTGCCTCAGGGAGCAGTGTGCTCTTTGGCGCGAAGGAGCGCACTTTGACACTGGGGATTCCCTCCCCCCCCCGGAACAGGAAGCACATAGCACATAGCATTTCCTGTCGGGCAGGCCGCTGGGTGGGCCTTAACTGGCCTGCCCATTCAAAATGGCAGCGGGGCCTGTTTTGGTGGCGGGGTTCAGTTGCCTGCCCGTGGTCGAGCCGGTGGGGCCCGCCTGCCATCTGAAGGCAAAATTCTGTCCATAGGTACAGGAGTAGACCATTCAGCCCCTCAAGCCTGCTCCACCATTCAATAAGATCATGGCTGATCTTCTTGCGTTTTGAATTCCACATCCCTCTCTACCCCCGATAACCTTTGATTCCCTTGCCTAACAAGTATCTATCTACCTCTGCCTTCAAAATATTCAGTGATCCTGCCTCCACTGCCTTCAGAGGCAGAGAGTTCCAAGGTCACACAACCCTCTGAGGAAAAAAAATTCTCCTCATCTCTGTCCTAAAACAGTGCCCCTAGTTCTGGACTCACCCGCAAGAGGAAACATCCTTTCCACATCCACCTTGTCAAGGCCGTTCAGCATCTTACATGTTTCGATCAAATCATCCCTCACTCTTCTAAACTCCAGTGGAAACAAGCCCAGTCTGTCCAACCTTTCCTCATAAGACAACCCACTCATTCCAGGTATCAATCTAGTAAACCTCCTCTGAACTACTTCCAATACATTTACATCTTTCCTTAAATAAGGAGACTAAAACTGCACACAGTATTCGAGGTGCAGTCTCACTGTATAACTGAAGCATAACATCCTTACATTTTAATGTTCTCTCGTAATAAAGGATAGCATTCCATTAATCTTCTTAATTACTTGCTGTACCTGCACACTAACGTCACTCCACCAGGTAGGCCTCTCGATCCACACCTTTTATCCTCTCTCACTCAACTCTCATTCAAAATACGCTATTTTGAGCCTTATTAATAGAATAAACCTTAATCACTTACCAGATACTCACCAATTAACCAGCTTGTTCTCCTAGAATCCCCCGCTTCCTTCCCGCCCTTTGAAGAATTTATTTTAAAAGCCGGGCTGCCCACTCCTGCCTGGTTGCCCACACTAAGTGTTTTTAGGCATGGGCAGTGTATTATTGCAGCAATTGGCTCGGTAACAAGCCTATTGACCCTTGATTAATACCCACTGTATTATGGGGGTGAGCTCGGGGATGGATGGGAACATGGTGGGATGGGTACCCACTCTATTTTATGTGCCCCCTGCTAAAAACATGCCTGGGGGTGCATGTTGAATGCAACCCTATGGAATTCTCTTCCCCAGAAAGCAGTGGAGGCCAGGTTATTGAATATATTCAAAAGTGAGCTAGATTTTTGATTGGCCAGGGAGTCAAGATTATGAGAGGCAGACAGGAAAGTGGATTTGAGGCCACAGTCAGATCAGCCATGATCTTATTAAATGGCAGAGTAGGCTTGAGGGGCCAAATGGCCTACTCCTGCTCCTTATTCTTGTGTGTTCTTGTGTGCTGATCCTTATGAAGTCCTTGTTTCAATTTTTAATCTGTCCTGTCTTGCAGTTGATTGAGGCAGCCTCCTCCAGGAGATTTGTCCTAACCATGCGGCATGCTGAGAGAGTCGATCTGGTATTTGGCAAGTCCTGGTTAGCACAATGCATCACCAGCGAAGGTATGTTTCTGGTGAAGAATGCAAGTTCAAGGATTCACTTGCAATTAATCTCAAGTAAGGTTTATGACACAATGGCAGGAAATTACTGCAATTTTCTCTTTTCTGTCCTATCTATTGGCTGATCAGAGGAAACAATCTTAAACTATGTACCTCATCATTTAAAAAAAATTCTTGGGATGTGAGAATTGCTTACAATCTCACCATTTATTGTCCATCCCTAATTGTCCATGAGAAGGTGGTGGTGAGCTGCCTTCTTTAACAGTTGCGGTCCATGTTGTGTAGGTACACCCACAGTGCTGTTAGGGAGAGAATTCCAGGATTTTACAGCAGTTCAAAAAGGCGGCTCACCACCACCATCTCAAGGGCAATTAGGGTTGGTGAAGCCCACAACCCGTGAATGAATAAGTTAACTTTCCCCATCCCTTTCTGCCAAAATGCATTGCCTCACACTTCTCTGTGTTAAATTCCATCTTCCACTTGTCTGCCTATTCTGCTATACCTTGTTCTGTTGCAGGAAATTTGTATCATTCTCACTGTTTGCCACTCCACGTTTGGTATCATTGGCAAAATTCTGCTTTGTATTCCAAGATCCAAATCATTTATGTATAGCCAAAAAAGCAGTGGTCCCATCACTGACCATTCTCCAGTCTGAAAAATAATCATTTATCATAACTCATAACTGTTTTCTGTCCTTAAACAAATTTTTATCCAATTGGACACCGCCCATCCTATTTCATCAGCTTCAAATTTTTTAACCAGCTTTTTATGTTGTACTCAGGCACATAGGAACAAAGGAAATAGGAGTAGGGGTAGGACATTCGGCCCTTTGAGCCTCCTCTGTCAATCAAACAGATCATGGCTGATCATTTACCTCTACGCTATTTTCCCCACTATCCCCATATCCCTTGATGTCATTGGTATCCAGAAATTATCAATCTCTGTCTTGAGCCTGCTCAATGATTGAGCTTCCACAGTCCTCTGGGATAGAGAATTCCAAAGATTCACCTCCCTCTGAGTGAAGAAATTCTTCCTGATCTCAGTCTTAAATGGTCTGCCCCTTCTTCTGAGACGATGTCTCCTGTTCTAGACTCACCAGTCAGGGGAAACATCTGATCTACATCTACCCTGTCATGCCTTTTAAGAATTTTATAGCTTTCAAGGTGATTTTTTTTTCATTCTTCAAACTTGTAGAGAATACAGGTCCAGATTCCTCAATCTCTCCTCATAACACAATTCCGCAGTCCCAGAGATTAGTCTGGTGAACCTCTGTTGCACTCAGTCTATGGTAAGTATATCCTTCCTTAGATAAGGAGACCGAAGCTGTACACAATACTCCAGGTGCTGTCTTTGTTGAATGCTTTCTTGAAATCCACATAGACAACATCCACTGCATTCCCTTCATCAACCTTCTCTGTTACCTCATCAAAAAATTCATTTCGATTTGTCAAGCGTGAACGTGCCTTTTACAAATCTGTGCTGGCTCTCCTTAATTAACTCAAACCTCTCCACGTACCTGTTGATATTTTCGCTGATAACTGTTTCTAAAACCTCACTCAGCACTGATGTTAAACTGAGCCTGTATTTGCTTGGACTGTTGTTATTCCCTTTCTTGAATGAGGGTGTCACATTTGCTACTCCCCAATCCACTGACACCTCCCTCTGTAACTAGGGAAGATTGGAAGACGATGGTAAACCACTCCACTAACTCCACCCCAAGGGCAGGATTTTACATCCCGCAGGCAGGCACGCACCCGACCAGATTGGATGTAAAATAGTGCACAATGACAACAGCCGAGCAGCTCACCTGCCGACAATTATGAGGCCTACTAAGGCCCTAAACCAATTCAATTAACCCTATTTTTCGCTGCCCATCCAACCTTTTGGTTAGTGGGCAGGCGAATTGGCCAGGCGGCCTATTGATTTTCTGGCAAATCTCATCCACAGGTGGATGAGATTTTCACAATTAAATAAAAAATTAATGTAAATTATTGGGCAGAATTTTTATTCTGATTCTGTTGATGTTATTGTGAATGAGTCCCATATCGGGACATTTTTTTTTACAGATTTTAAAAACCTTTATTTTTGATTTTAAAATGATTCAATTCCCTGAGGCAGCTCCCTGCCTTCAGGGAGCTTTCAGTGTGTGCTTCCCTGTGCATGTGCAGACTGCAGTGTTCACACTCCTCCTGTCCCCACCCTGACAGCACTGAGATTCTCAGTGCGCCTTTCATCCTCGCTGGCCGGTAATTAGCCAGCCAGTGTGAAATCGCAGTTGGGGGCCAATTGCGAGTGGCAGGTGTTTCTTGGCCACTCCCAGACCTGCCCGCCACACCCATCCGACAACCCGAAAATCCTGCCCCAACTTTCTTTAGCAACTTGGGGTGCAAGCTGCCCAAACCAGGTGATTTATTTGCCTAAGGATTGTCAGGCTCTCCAGTACCTCTTCCAATTTAACCTGATCCATTGTTTCCACTACTTTGACTTTTACTGATGTTTTTGTCAGATCCCTCTTCACAGAATCACAGAATCACAGTACAGAGGAGGCCCTTCGGCCCATCGAGTCTGCACCGACATTTGAGAAGCACCTGACCTACCTACCTAATCCCATTTACCAGCGCTTGGCCCATAGCCTTGAATGTTATGACGTGCCAAGTGCTCATCCAGGTACTTTTTAAAGGTTGTGAGGCAACCCGCCTCCACCACCCTCCCAGGCAGCGCATTCCAGATCATCATCACCCTCTGGGTAAAAATGTTTTTCCTCACAACCCCCCTAAATCTCCTGCCCCTCACCTTGAATTTACGCCCGTTCGTGATTGACCCTTCAACTAAGGGAAACAGCTGCTCCCTATCCACCCTGTCCGAGCCCCTCATC
Source organism: Carcharodon carcharias (assembly GCF_017639515.1). Classification (NCBI taxonomy): domain Eukaryota; kingdom Metazoa; phylum Chordata; class Chondrichthyes; order Lamniformes; family Lamnidae; genus Carcharodon; species Carcharodon carcharias. The sequence goes on along the minus strand of NC_054484.1, from coordinate 2,106,764 downwards.
ATCTTGTACACCTCGATCAAGTCACCACTCAGTCTTCTCTGCTCCAACAAAAACAACCCAAGTCTATCCAACCTCTCTTCATAACTTAAATGTTTCATCCCAGGCAACATCCTGGTGAATCTCCTCTGCACCCCCTCCAGTGCAATCACATCCTTCCTATAATGTGGCAACCAGAACTGCACACAGTACTCCAGCAGTGGCCTCACCAAGGTTCTGTACAACTCCAACATGACCTCCGTACTTTTGTCATCTATGCCTTGATTGATAAAGGCAAGTGTCCCATACCTCTTTTTCACCACCCCACTAACATACCCCTCCGCCTTCAGAGATCTATGGACACACGCGCCAAGGTCCCTTTGTTCCTCAGAACTTCCTAGTGCCATGCCGTTCATTGAATACTTCCTTGTCAAATTACTCCTTCCAAAGTGTATCACCTCGCACTTCACCTCACACAGGGTTAAATTCCATCTGCCACTTACCGGCCCATTTGACCATCCCGTCAATATCTTCCTGTAGCCCAAGACACTCAACCTCACTGTTAACCACCTGGCCAATCTTTGTGTCATTCACAAACTTACTAATCCTACCCCGCACATAATCATCTATGTTGTTTATATAAATGACGAATAATAGGGGACCCAGCACAGATCCCTGTGGTATGCCACTGGACACTGGTTTCCAGTCACTAAAGCATCCTTCTGTCATCACCCTCTGTCTCCTACAACTAAGCCAATTTTGAATCCACCTTATAAAATTACCCTGTATCCCATGTGCATTTGTCTTCTTTATAAGACTCTCATGTGGGACCTTGTCAAAGGCTTTGCTGAAAAAGGCTCTTCCTCTATAAACACCAATACAAAGATTTTATTAAATATTGTAACCTTGTCCTGCAGCTCTAAGCATATATAGCCCTCTTTGTCCCTTTCAACTTGTTTATTATTTACATGCTGGTAGAAGATTTTTGAGTTCCCCTTTACGTTGACCACCACTCTATCCTCAAATTCTCTCCTTTCCAGTCTTATTTTCCTCTTCACCTCCCCTCCTAAGCAATTGTATTTGAATGGCTCTCATCTGAATAATTCAGCTGACATCATACGCTCTCTTTTTTGCTTCATCCTAATCGCTATCTCCCCTAATCAAAAGAGTCCTGATTTTGGTTTCCCTACCTTTCGCCCTGGTTGGAATGTACCTAGCTTGTACCTGAAGCATCAATTCCTTAAAGATCACCCATTGCACTATTACAGTTTTTCCTGTCAGTCTTTGGTTCCATTTTACCATGGCTAGATCTGTTCTCATCACACTGAAATCAGCCTTCTTCCAATTTAGAAACATTGAAACATAGAAAATAGGAGCAGGAGTAGGTCATTCGACTCTTCAAGCTTGCTCTGCCATTCAATATGATCATCTATCTCAACACCATAGTCCCGCTCTCTCCCCATGCCCCTTAGCTCCTTTAGTGTCCAGGAATCTATTTCCTTCTTAAGTATATTCAGTGACTTGGCCTCCACAGCCCTCTGTGGCAGAGAATTCCACAGGTTCAGCACTCTCTGAGTGAAGAAGTACTCATGATCTCAGTCCCAAATGGTCTACACCATATCCTGAGACTTTGACCTCTTGTTTTAGAACCCCCAGCCAAAGGAAACATCATCCCTGCATCCAGTCTGTCCATCCCTGTCAGAATTTTATATGTTTCAATGAGATCCCCTCATTCTTCTAAACTCCAGTGAATACAGGCTTAGTCGACTCAATCTCTCCTCATATGACAATCCTGCCATCTCATGGATCACTCTAGTGAACCTTTGTTGCGCTCCCTCTTTGGCAAGTATATCCTTTCTTTAGTAAGGTGATCAAAAATGCACATAATCCGCCTGGTGTGGTCTCACCAAGGCCCTGTACAGCTGCAGAAAGACACCCTTGCTTCTGTACTGAAATCGCTTGGGGCAATGAAGGTCAACATACCATTTGCCTTCTTAACTGCTTGCTGCACCTGCATGCTTGCTTTCAGTGACTGGTGTACAAGGAAACCCAGGTCTTTTTGTACAGCAACATTTCCCAATCTATCACCAATTTAAATAATGCTCTGCCATTCTGTTTTCCCTACCAAAGTGGATAACTTCACACTTATCCACATTATATTGCATCTGCCATGTATTTGCCCATTCACTCAACCTGTCTGAATGACTTGAAGCCTCTTTACATCCTCCTCACCATTCACACTCCCACCTAGTTTTGTGTCATCAGCAAACGTGGAAATATTACATTTGGTTCCTTCATCCAAATCATTGATATATTTTGTGAAAAGCTGGGGCCTAAGCACTGATCCATAAACTCATCGGCTGGGATTTTCTGGCCCCGTCGCAGGCGGCATCCCAGCCAGGAGTCCATTGACTCGTGCCAGGATCAGAAGATCCCGGTGGCAGGTGCAGGAAATCCTGCCCATAGACTCATAAACGTCTACAGCACAGGAGGAGGCCATTCAGCCCATCATATCCATGCCGGTCAACAAAAATCTGACTACACTAATCCCATTTTCCAGCGCTTGGCCCAAGGCCTTGGAGGCTACGGCAATGCAATCCCTGTGGTACCCCGCTAGTCACTGCCTGCCACTCCTAAAAAAACCATTTATTCCTACTCTCTGTTTCCTGACTGCTAACCAATTCTGAATCCATGCCAATATTTTATCCCCAACCCCATGTTCTTTAATTTTACACACTAATCTCTTAAGTGGAACTTTATCAAAAGCTTTCTGAAAACCCAAATACACCACATCCACTGGTTCTTCCTTATCGATTCCATGAATTACATCCTCAAAAACTCCAGTAGGTTTGTCAAACATGTTTTCCCTTTCATAAATCCATTTTGACTTTGTTTAATCCCATTGATATTATTAAATATTTTGTTATCACATCCTTTATAATAGACTCTAGCATTTTTCCTACTACTGATGTTAGGCTAACCGGTCTGTAATTCACTGTTCTATCCCTCCCTCCTTTTTTTAAATAATGGAGTTACATTTGCCACCCTCCAATCTGCTGGGACTGTGTATTTTTGCCACCCTCTAATCTGCTGCCATGTATTTGCCCATTCACTCAACCTGTCTGAATGACTTGAAGCCTCTTTACATCCTCCTCACCATTCACATTCCCACCTAGTTTTGTGTCATCAGCAAACGTGGAAATATTACATTTGGTTCCTTCATCCAAATCATTGATATATTTTGTGAAAAGCTGGGGCCTAAGCACTGATCCATAAACTCATCGGCTGGGGTTTTCTGGCCCCGTCGCAGGCGGCGTCCCAGCCAGGAGTCCATTGACTCGTGCCAGGATCAGAAGATCCCGGTGGCAGGTGCAGGAAATCCTGCCCATAGACTCATAGACGTCTACAGCACAGGAGAATCTGTGTAATTTTGGAGGATGATATCCAACACACCTCTTTATCACAGAATCACATAATTTTAATGGCTCAGAAGGAGACCATTCGACCCATCGTGTCTGCACAAGTTCTCGAAATGAGCATTACAATCTAGTGCCATTGCCCTGCCTTTTCCCTGTACATTATTTCTATTCAAATAATCATCGAATGCCCTCTTGAATGCTTCAATAGAACCTGCATCCACCACACTTCCAGGCAGTGCATTCCAGACCCGAACCATTCATTGTGTGAAAATGTTAGTACTCTGGGTTGTAGATTACCAGGTCCCTACCATTTCTGGGAAATTATTTGAGTCTTCCTCCGTGGAGACAGAATTAAAGTAGTTGTTTAATTGCTCTGCCATTTCCTTGTTCTCTATTATAAATTCCCCCATTTCAGACTGTATGGGACCTACATTTGTCTTCACGAATCTTTTTCTTTTTACATACTTATAGAAGCTTTTAGAGTCCACTTTTATGTTTCTTGCAAGTGTACTCTCACACTCTATTTTTCCCCTCTTGGTCAACCTCTTTGTCCTCCTTTGCTGAATTCTAAACTGCACCCAATCCTTCGGTTTGCTACTTTTTCTAGCAACTTTATATGACTCCTTTTTGGATCTAATACTATCCTTAGTTTATTTTGTTTAACACACTGAGGATTATTTAGCAAATGTTTTCCAATCGCACAATTACATCTAATGTTGGATACTGTGTATTGAGCTTTGCAAGCACAGGCTGGTTGGATATGGTCTTGCCCGTTGTGAACAGTGGAAGAGACATCCTGTTTGATATGATCCACCAGTCTTTGGGATGTATAGCCTACGTACATAGCACCACACTGGCATTGAAATTCACATACCACATTACTCATTTATGTGATAGGCAGAACATCTTTTTGGCTTGATGGCAGCATCCTGTTAGTGGCGAATACCACTCATGCTGCTCCTGCATAGTAGCAGGTAAAACAGCTACCTTCACATGTTGCTCAAACTTTTGAGATACTTTACCCTTCCAGGGTAATCTGAGGTAGACTGGGCACTTTTCCGGGCCAAAAGTGACGGCCCTAGGCCTGTTCATGAGTTTGTGTGATATACAGCATGAAATGATCTGTGTGGTAATCTGGTGTGTAATATACCTTTAAGAAGAATGTTATAATCACAGAATCACACAGTGCAGAAGAGGTCCTTTGGCCCATCGAGTCTGCACCGACACATGAGAAACACCTGACCTACCTACCTAATTCCATTTACCAGCACTTGGCCCATAGCCTTGAATGTTATGACGTGCCAAGTGCTCATCCAGGTGCTTTTTAAAGGATGTGATTCTGTGATTCTGTGAGATTACTGGGTAAGAGGGGAGGCGGGCGATCCTCTTAAGTACATGTGGGAATAAGACTTATGGCTTGTTTCAAAGTTTTGACAGCACCCAGTGCCCCAGACTCGAGAAACGTTGATGAGTTAGTGGATCTGGTGAAGGGCCATAACCAACCAAAGTCCTTAGTAATGATGCAAAGGTTCAAGTTTAATTCAAGAATTAGAGTCCGGGGGGAGGGAGTTGAAAGCTATATGGCAAATTTGAAGCAATTAGCGGAGCATAATGATTTTAGTACATCTTTAAAGAATATGTTTAGAGATCGTTTAGTGTGCAGTGTGAATGAGGACTCAATTCAGAAGCTATTATTATCTGAAACAAGTTTGGATTTTAAGAAGGTGCTGGAGATTGCACTGGCAATGAAAAGTACAATTAGAGATTTGGAAGCCTTACAGGGCACTCAAAATGGTTCCATCCTCCACATCGGGTGGGAAGACCCAGCCAAAAAGGGTGTGAAATGCAACACTGAAAGCCGGGAAACAGCCCTGCTAGCAGGAAAATGAGAAAAAATGACACAGGAATGAAAACAAGGAGTAATATCAATAGAGGTGGAAATAAACAATCTTTTAACAATTGGCATTTTAAAAAAATAGAATGTTTGTCATAAAGACAGTCACATAATGAGACAGTGTAAGGAAACAGTCAAGCAGACTTTTAAACAAAATTTAAAAAAAAAACAGGGAGATCTACAATGTAGAAGAGCCTGAAGCAACAGATTCAGATATTTATTCATTGTATAACTTGAAGGTTGGAAGAACAGAACAAATCTATTTAACAATGAAAGTGAATGATAGACCTGTTCGAATGGAAGTGGACACAGGAGCTTCCACTACAGTAATTGGGGAAGATACCTTCAAATATCTGAGTAAATAGGGAAGTGTTGTTGCAACTGTACAAGGCATTGGTGAGGCCACACCTGGAGTACTGTGCACAGTTTTGGTCCCCTTACTTGAGGAAGGACGTAATTGCACTGGAGGTGGTTCAGAGGAGGTTCACTAGATTGATTCCAGAGAAGCAGGGCTTGTCTTATGAGGAGAGATTGAGCAGTTTAGGCCTATACTCGCTAGAATTTAGAAGGATGAGAGGAGACCTAATTGAGGTATGTAAGATGCTAAAGGGGATGGACAAAGTAGATGTGGTGCGGATGTTTCCCCTTGTGGGGCATTCTAGAACGAGAGGCCATAGTTTTAGGCTAAGAGGTGGTAGATTTAAATCAGAGATAAGGAGGAATTACTTCTCTCAAAGGGTCGTGAATCTGTGGAATTCACTCCCTCAGAGTGCAGTGGTTGCCGGAACACTGTATAAATTTAAGGAGATAGATAGACAGATTTTTAATTAGTAACGGGTTGAAAGGTTATGGGGAGAGGGCGGGAAATTGGAGTTGAGGCTGAAATGAGATCAGCCATGATCGTATTGAATGGCGGGGCAGGCTTGAGGGGCTGAATTGCCTACTCCTGCTCCTAGTTCTTATGTTCTGATGTTCTTATGTAATGGGGAACATCAATTAAATTTGGAAGAAACAACTGCCCAATTAAAAACATACATGGGTGGAGACACCCAAGTCAAAGGCATAAATATTGTAACTGTTAATTATGAGAGCCAATCGGTAAAGCTACCCCTGATAGTATTGGTAGGTGAGGAGCCAAGCCTTCTAGGACTAAACTGGCTAAAAGAGATCAAGTTGGAATGGACTGAAATTTTCCAATTGAGAACAAGTGGGTTACCAGAGCTACTACAAAAGTACACCACAGTCTTCAGGGATGAACTTGGGAAGATCCAGGGGCTGCAGGCAAAAATTCATGTGGCTCTAGAGGCCATCCCAACCCATATCATGAAGGCCAGGCCAGTACCTTATGCATTAGTAAAAGGTCAACACTGAATTGGACAGACTAGGAAAACAGGGCGTTATACAACCTATGCAGTTCTCAGAATGGGCAGCCCCATAGTCCCCATCCTTAAACCCAACCAAAGTGTCTGTATTTGTGGAGACTACAAATTGATGGTTAATAAAGTAGCCAAGCTAGACATACATCCCAGACCAAAACTGAAAACTTGTATGCCAAATTGGCAGGTGGGACCACCTACATGAAGCTTGATATGAGTCATGCTTATCAACAATTAGGGTTAGGTAATGTCTCCTGGGAATTTGTCACAATTAATAACCACAAAGAGTTATACCAGTACACTCAATTGCCTTTTGGCATTTCCTCAGCTTGTGCCATCTTTCAGAGAACAATGGAAAGATAACTGCAGGGACCGCCCCAGGTTGTAGTTTATTGAGATGATGTTCACTGAAAAAGAGCACATGGCAAACTTAGAAAAAATCTTAAAATGTTTCTTGCGGGCTGGAGTGCATTTAAAAAAAGAAAAGTGCATGTTCCAAGCAAGGGAGGTAATCTATTTGGGTCACCGAGTAGATTCACAGGACCTCCACCAGGTTGAGGAGAAAGTGAGAGCCATAAGAGAGGCACCCGCTCCAAAGAACACTTCAGAACTCAAATCATTCAGAGGAATGATCAATTATTATGGACCGTTCTTACCAAATTTGTCTACAGAATTTGCACCCTACGTTATCCACTCAAAAAGAAACAACATTGGTCGTGGGAGGCATCCCAGAAAGAAACTTTCAAGAGGTCAAACAATTGTTGCAATCATCCAACCTATTAGTACATTATGACCAGAGGATAGAATTAGTGTTGACTTGTGACACATCCCCCTATGGAGTGGGAGCAGTGCTCACCCATCAGATGGATGATGGCACTGAACGGCCTATTGGTTATCTATCAAGAGTGCTCACCAAAGTGGAAAAGGGTTACTCGCAGACAGAAAAAGAAGGCCTGTCAACCATCTTTGGAGACAAGAAATTTCACCAATACGTACCATTTTACTATTGTTTCAGACCACAAGCCATTGCTAGGATTGTTCAGTGAAGACAGGGCTATACCACTTATAGCCTTGGCAAGAATACAACGACGGGCTTTAATTCTGGCAGCATACGAGCATACTTTCGTACATAGACCTAGTAGTCAAATTGCAAACACCAATGCACTTAATCATTTGCCTTTACAAGAAAAGGATGTGAAAGTCCCAGTTCCACAAGAACTTATTTTGTTGTTACATTTCTTAGATTCATCACTGGTATGCACTCAACAGATCAGAAACTGGACAAATAGGGGCTCAGTCCTATCAAAAGTACGAGAACAAGTGCTCCATGGTTGATCACAAGAATCTGTGTCTGAAAAAATAAAACTGTACTTTAACAGAAGACATGAAGCAACCAGTCAGGATGGTATCTTATTGTGGCGAGTACAAGAGATAGTACCTTCAAAGAGTAGAGAGCCATTGTTAATTGAACTGCACATCCAGGATTATCCCGAATGAAGACTTTAGCTCTCAGTTACCTATGGTGGCCTGAGATGTATGGTGAAACAGAGAGCTTAGTGAAGAATTATACCCTTGGAAATGGCCAGGAAGGCCATGGATGCAGTTACACATTGACTATGTGGGACATTTCATGGGAACAATGTTTCCGCTCATTGCTGATGCCCACTCAAAATGAATGGACATATATGAAGTGAAATCACCAATGTCTTCTGCTACAACTGAGAAATTATGTCAAAGTTTTGCCATTAATGGACGACCAGAAGTGGTCATTTCTGATAACGGCATGGCATTTACGAATGCTGAGTTTCAGCGGTTTATCAGCTTCAGAGGTATCACGCATGTAAAAACTTCACCGTACCCACCCTTCCTCAAATGGACTGGCCGAAAGGGCAGTCCAAGCATTCAAGACTGGCATGAAGAAATTAACTGGAGATTTCATAGCAACCAAGCTAGCTTTCTTTTCCATTATAGGACCACCCCTCACACAACAACAAGTGTCACACCTGCAGAATTATTGATGAAATGCCATCTCAGGATGATATTGAGCTTCATAATGCTGAATTTAGGGGGGAAAGTAGGAAGGAGTCAGAGAAGTCAGAAGACTAGACATGACTGGCATAGTCACGAGAGAGAATTTCCTGTGGGAGAGACAGTATACGTGAAGGAATTTGGAGAAGGATCAAAGTGGTTACCGGGTGAAATAAGTGCAGTGACTGGACCGCTATCTTACCACGTGGAGGTGGAAGGCCAAATCATACAGAGACAGGCGGATCATCTAAGGAAGAGAGAAACTATACACCAAGAAATGATTCCAACAGTGCTCGCAACTGGGTCAGTGTTTCCTGTTGACAGAACTCAACCCAGTTCAGACACAGCTGATGTTCCTTCAAGAGTGGCAGGTACAGATCTGCAGACGCCCAACAAAGCACCTGATAAAAACAAAAAAACTGCGGATGCTGGAAATCCAAAACAAAAACAGAATTACCTGGAAAAACTCAGCAGGTCTGGCAGCATCAGCGGAGAAGAAAAGAGTTGACGTTTCGAGTCCTCATGACCCTTCGACAGAACTTGAGTTCGAGTCCAGGAAAGAGCTGAAATATAAGCTGGTTTAAGGTGTGTGTGTGGGGGGCGGAGAGATAGAGAGACAGAGAGGTGGAGGGGGTTGGTGTGGTTGTAGGGACAAACAAGCAGTGATAGAAGCAGATCATCAAAAGATGTCAACGACAATAGTACAATAGAACACATAGGTGTTAAAGTTAAAGTTGGTGATATTATCTAAACGAATGTGCTAATTAAGAATGGATGGTAGGGCACTCAAGGTATAGCTCTAGTGGGTTTTTTTTTATAATGGAAATAGGTGGGAAAAGGAAAATCTTTATAATTTATTGGAAAAAAAAAGAAGGGGGAAACAGAAAGGGGGTGGGGATGGGGGAGGGAGCTCACGACCTAAAGTTGTTGAATTCAATATTCAGTCCGGAAGGCTGTATAGTCCCTAGTCGGAAGATGAGGTGTTGTTCCTCCAGTTTGCGTTGGGCTTCACTGGAACAATGCAGCAAGCCAAGGACAGACATGTGGGCAAGAGAGCAGGGTGGAGTGTTAAAATGGCAAGCGACAGGGAGGTTTGGGTCATTCTTGCGGAAAGACCGCAGGTGTTCTGCAAAGCGGTCGCCCAGTTTACGTTTGGTCTCTCCAATGTAGAGGAGACCACATTGGGAGCAACGAATGCAGTAGACTAAGTTGGGGGAAATGCAAGTGAAATGCTGCTTCACTTGAAAGGAGTGTTTGGGTCCTTGGACGGTGAGGAGAGAGGAAGTGAAGGGGCAGGTGTTGCATCTTTTGCGTGGGCATGGGGTTGTGCCATAGGAGGGGGTTGAGGAGTAGGGGGTGATGGAGGAGTGGACCAGGGTGTCCCGGAGGGAGCGATCCCTACGGAATGCCGATAAGGGGGGTGAAGGGAAGATGTGTTTGGTGGTGGCATCATGCTGGAGTTGGCGGAAATGGCGGAGGATGATCCTTTGAATGCGGAGGCTGGTGGGGTGATAAGTGAGGACAAGGGGGACCCTATCATGTTTCTGGGAGGGAGGAGAAGGAGTGAGGGCGGATGCGCGGGAGATGGGCCGGACACGGTTGAGGGCCCTGTCAACGACGGTGGGTGGAAAACCTCGGTTAAGGAAGAAGGAGGACATGTCAGAGGAACTGTTTTTGAATGTAGCATCATCGGAACAGATGCGACGGAGGCGAAGGAACTGAGAGAATGGGATGGAGTCCTTACAGGAAGTGGGGTGTGAGGAGCTGTAGTCGAGATAGCTGTGGGAGTCGGTGGGTTTGTAATGGATATTGGTGGACAGTCTATCACCAGAGATTGAGACAGGGAGGTCAAGGAAGGGAAGGGAAGTGTCAGAGATGGACCACGTGAAAATGATGGAGGGGTGGAGATTGGAAGCAAAATTAATAAATTTTTCCAAGTCCTGACGAGAGCACGAAGCGGCACCGAAATAATCATCGATGTACCGGAGAAAGAGTTGTGGAAGGGGGCCGGAATAGGACTGCAACAAGGAATGTTCCACATACCCCATAAAGAGACAGGCATAACTGGGGCCCATGCGGGTACCCATAGCCACACCTTTTATTTGGAGGAAGTGAGAGGAGTTGAAGGAGAAATTGTTCAGCGTGAGAACAAGTTCAGCCAGACGGAGGAGAGTAGTGGTGGATGGGGATTGTTCGGGCCTCTGTTCGAGGAAGAAGCTAAGGGCCCTCAGACCATCCTGGTGGGGGATGGAGGTGTAGAGGGATTGGACGTCCATGGTGAAGAGGAAGCGGTAGGGGCCAGGGAACTGGAAATTGTTGATGTGACGTAAGGTGTCAGAGGAATCACGGATGTAGGTGGGAAGGGACTGGACAAGGGGAGAGAGAAGGGAGTCAAGATAACGAGAAATGAGTTCTGTGGGGCAGGAGCAAGCTGAGACGATCGGTCTACCGGGGCAGTTCTGTTTGTGGATTTTGGGTAGGAGATAGAAGCGGGCCGTCCGAGGTTGGGCGACTATCAGGTTGGAAGCTGTGGGAGGGAGATCCCCAGAGGAGATGAGGTCAGTGACAGTCCTGGAAACAGTGGCTTGATGTTCAGTGGTGGGGTCATGGTCCAGGGAGAGGTAGGAGGAAGTGTCTGCGAGTTGACGCTCAGCCTCCGCGAGGTAGAGGTCAGTGCGCCAGACAACAACAGCACCACCCTTGTCAGCGGGTTTGATGACAATGTCAGGGTTGGACCTGAGAGAATGGAGTGCAGTAAGTTCAGAGAGAGACAGGTTAGAATGGGTGAGAGGAGCAGAGAAATTGAGACGACTAATGTCACGCCGACAGTTCTCAATGAAAAGATCGAGAGAAGGTAAGGATCCAGAGGGAGGGGTCCAGGTGGAGGGAGAATATTGGAGATGGGTAAAAGGATCCGTTGAACTGGGAGAGGACTCCTGCCCAAAGAAGTGAGCCCGGAGACGAAGACGGCGGAAGAAGAGTTCAGTATCATGCCGAGCCCGAAATTCATTGAGGTGAGGGCGTAAGGGTATGAAACTAAGTCCTTTGCTGAGCACTGAGCGTTCAGCATCGGAGAGGGGAAGGTCAGGGGGTATAGTGAATACACGGCTGGGGTTGGGACTGGAAGAAAGGGTGGGGACGGAGGGACAGGCAGGGGTGGAGGGTCCTAGATGGGTGTTGGCGTCGATGAGTTGTTGGAGCTTGCGTTCCTTAGCACTTGAGAGAAAGAGAAAAAGTTTCTTGTTGAGGCGTCGGATGAGCCGAAGGATAAAATGAAACTGGGGGCACGCGCAGCTTTGAAAAAGGGTACGGCAGTGCTGCTGGAGGGAGAGGTCGAGTGTGTTCATATGGCGGCGCATGGCACTGAGAGTGGATTTCAGAACGTGACGGGAACAGCAGTCCGAGAAACGTTTTATGTCCCGGAGATACCTGTAATCCTGGGTGGGTTCGAAACATGAGGGGTGGAATTTCAGTTGAAATCCACGTGGGGTAAGTCGGAGACGGAGGCAGTCACTGAGAAAGGAGATATGGCTGTGAAAGCGGGTTTTAGTAAACACCTTGTCAAACACTAGGAGAGAAATGGAAAGCAATGAAGGTGAACAAGGCAACAGAGAGATCCGGAAATCTTGTCGCAGAGAGGAACGGAACTTCTTCAAGGAGGTAGGCATTTCTTGAAGAGCAGTGGCAGTCAATTAAACACAGAGATAAAAACAAAAAACCTGCGGATGCTGGAAATCCAAAACAAAAACAGAATTACCTGGAAAAACTCAGCAGGTCTGGCAGCATCGGCGGAGAAGAAAAGAGTTGACGTTTCGAGTCCTCATGACCCTTCGACAGAACTTGAGTTCGAGTCCAGGAAAGAGCTGAAATATAAGCTGGTTTAAGGTGTGTGTGTGTGGGGCGGAGAGATAGAGAGACAGAGAGGTGGAGGGGGTTGGTGTGGTTGTAGGGACAAACAAGCAGTGATAGAAGCAGATCATCAAAAGATGTCAACGACAATAGTACAATAGAACACATAGGTGTTAAAGTTAAAGTTGGTGATATTATCTAAACGAATGTGCTAATTAAGAATGGATGGTAGGGCACTCAAGGTATAGCTCTAGTGTTTTTTTTTATAATGGAAATAGGTGGGAAAAGGAAAATCTTTATAATTTATTGGAAAAAAAAAGAAGGGGGAAACAGAAAGGGGGTGGGGATGGGGGAGGGAGCTCACGACCTAAAGTTGTTGAATTCAATATTCAGTCCGGAAGGACTAAGCACCTGATGTTCAGGCAACTCCAGAAAAGGAGGTTCCTGATAAGGCATCTGAAGTTGTAGAGCTGAGATACTCCACATGTACAAGGAAACCCCCAGAAAGACTGAATTTGTAAATTAATTAACAGAGTGAATATTTTGCTATTTTGAGAAAATTGTAATTGTAAGTATAAAATGTATTTCTGAGTAAAGGGGGAGGGATGTGGTAATCTGATGTGTAATATACCTTTAAGAAGAATGTTATAATGGAAGATCATAGGATCCAATAACAGAGTAGCACAGGTGACATCTTTAGTTAGTGGTCTGCAGTCAGTAGTTAGTAACAGTAGTAGTGTAGAGATAGAGTTTGAAGTGTTAGCACATGTTTAGTTGCTGCTGAGTACCCTTGTAAATAAACACAGAGTTTCCACCTATGAAGTGTCTGCTACTCAACTCTATCATTAGTACCAAATCGGCCGCCCTCTACAACAAGCATGCAAACTGGATCCAACAAACTAGTGACTAGCATCCCACAATGTGATCAGGGTAGCCATTATCCCACAGGATGTCTTTGATGCACCCTATTTCAGCATCAAGCTTTCATGGTGAGCAAGTGGCTGGGGCCCTATTTATGAGGTTGCCGATAAGGCCAATCTTATAGCATGTCACACTGTAAGAGTCCCAACATGTATGTGACCTTGAAGTTAGGCTTGTGGTAGCGACCTCCTGCTGAGTCTGAGTCTGATGACGAGCCTTGGGAATCGACCCTCAGAGAGATGTTGGAGCTCCAAAGACATGCAGGGGTACAGCATGTCAGAGGCCATCACCAGATCAGAAAGGAGGACGGAGGAGTCTGTCCACATTCTGTCTAACATGCCAGCGCATTGGGGTCACCATTGGAAGGGTGAGAGCCGCCATGGAGATATTGCTCCAGCAGTTTGTGCCGGACATGTGCGCAAAACTGCATAACTTGGCTATAGCCATGGGTGGGATCCATCAGTGGCTATGCTAGAGGGGGACGGGCACCTCGATCTCCCTCCGGAAGCCTCTTCTCCTCAAGCAGTCAGGGACTGTCCCCCGGGCACCCACAGGAAGGAGGAGCATGAGTTGGACACCCTGGGCCATTCCACCCAGGATTCTCCTGGGCTGTCCAGCCACTTCAAGTCCCTTCTGCCTGTGACCCCAGCAATTCCAGCTGCTCAGGCCATGGAGGATGCACCTGCCCAACAGCAGGAGACCCAAAGCAGGCTGGGGCCCTCCAGGCCTCGGCTCTCCTGAGGGCATCTGCCAAGGTCATCACATACAAAAGGGCATAGCAGTCAGCAGGCTGCCTCAACCTCTGCTGTGGATGTTAGGGAAGAAATTAGACAAAACGGGAGGGTATGAAAAACTAAGAAATATTGAAAGTGCAAAGGTGACACAGATGTTCACTCGCTGTTTATACTTAGCACTTCTGTAAATATATTTTGCTTATCTGAAATTCTAATCTAGTGAATAGCTCTTCTATCTGATGCAATGCTCCAGGGTCATCCAAGTGTAACAGATGCCCCCACCCTCCAACTTATCTCCCATTGTGTGCCTCAGGTCTATGGTGTCTCGCAAATTCTCAGAAGAGTGAGTCACCTTTCTGTCCACAGCAGTGACATTAGCAAAGCCTCTTGCTCTATCAACATGGTGTTTGGGCAATGCATATCTTAGACTGGTGTCAGATGATCATATCATGTGGCTTCATGAGTATAGATTTTGTGGTTTAGTTATTTTCCTGATGTTGCTGCACTGGAGACTGGTCTATGTTGATCGGATAGGTTTTAATGGTGACCCTCGTTGGGGGTCAGTCTAACTTGGTGCATCTTTAAATGGCCTCCATGTAATGTTCGTCAGGTTCGAGTGTGGGTTACTTCTCAAGTAATAGTCGGGTATCTTAGGCGCTCATGGTGGCCTGTAGCATGACTTTGTGACTGTATGTGCAGCTAGACATCACTAAAGTGGTTCCCATTCTCCACCTGCATGATGCAGAACTATGCACCTAACTAGCGCTTGGTGACTACTGAAGTGTCTGTTAGACAGCCATGACTATGCAAGATCAGAGGTGTGTGTCTGCACCCCAGATGCTGGACTATTAAATGGGAGGACACAGCTCTGGACCTGAAGGTCTGGCCAGTGTGATGTAATCCCTGGGCCGGCCCCCAGATGGGCAATCGGCATGGTGATCTGATCATCAGAATTCCATCAGCATGCCACGTTTCCTTGTGTCAATCTGAAACTGCTCAAATGAAAATGTGGAGATCTCAAGTGAGATCAGAGCGAAGCTCCACTATATCTGATGTGAGCTCTTTATGATCAACAAAGTTACGAATTGATGCCTAAATGCAGTGTCAACATTTTCTAGGCCTCAGATTCCAAGGCAATGCTGGACAGGAACTTGGGAACCTCTCGACGCAGGTTGGGTCATGAGTGCTTGTCAATGATCAGAGCTTTCTCTGTCCACACAAAGGTTTCACTCACAGGCTCACATCCATGACTGAGAGTGACAGATCATTGTGTCCTAAAGGACAAACTCATGCTGGGGACTCAGTATGAGGATGAGGCCGGAACATTATGCTTGTATGAGGACTGGCAGGTGGAGAGTTGCCGCAGTCCGGATTCAGATCAGACATCAGTTGTTCATGAGAGAACCAGTGATTGATGATTGTCCCCTTTGAGGCACACAGCAACGCTCCAGGCATACTGTCATGAGTGCAATGAGGTTTGAAGTGCTGCTCCTGCCTCTTGAAGGCTGCCATAGGCAGTGAAATGTTGGCATTAAGCTTTAAAAGACTGCAACATATCTAATTTCTTCACAGTGTGCGCTGGTGGAGTTCTTAGCCCATAATAGAATGGTCACATGCTCCAGAGGCTGTCTAGCCTTCCAAGGATGAAGCCATTGTCATGCAAGATTGTTACCACACATTCTGAGACTGATGATAAAAGCAAAATTCTGCAGATGCTGGGAAGCTGAAAGAAAAACCAAAAATGCTGGAAAAACTCAGCAGGTCTAGCAGCAACTGTGGCGAGAGAAACAGAGTTGACGTTCGATTCTGTATGACCCTTCTTTAGAGCTGACGAAAAGTGGAAATGTGGTGAAATTTATGCTGTTTAAGGTGGATGGGGCAGGTGGAGCTGGATAGAAGGCCAGCAATAGGTGGGAACAAAGGAGAGATTGACAAAGATGTCATAAACTAAAGGCCAAAGGGATTGTTAATAGTCATGGTTAGTGCCAAAAAAGGTGCTGATAGTGGCATAAAGGTAAGGAAGTAGAATGTGATAATAGCACAATAAGGGTAGCATTGTGTGAAAGAACAACATGGAACAAGTAACAAATGACAATACAGGGGATGGGGTGGGGGGTGGGGGCGGTGGTGGGGAAAATAAGGATAGAAAATGATATAGAAGGGGGGATAAAAAAGGGGATAAAACCATGCATAACTGAATAAGAATAAAAATAAAAATAAGGGGGTAAAAAATAAAAATAAAGGTGGAAAAAAGGGGATTAAAACAAAGAGGTGGGGATGGAGGAGGGAGTTCATGATCTGAAGTTGTTGAATGTTAAGTCCGGAAGGCTGTAAAGTGCCTAGTCGGAAGATGAGGTGCTGTTCCCTCCGTTTGTATTGGGCTTCACTGGAACAATGCAGCAGGTCATGTGGGCATGAGAGCAGGGTGGTGTGTTGAAATGGCGAGCGAATGTCTAGGTCATGTTTGCGGACAGACTGAAGGTGTTCCGCAAAGCGGTCATATTCAAACCTGCCGACAAGGGTGGTGCTGTTGTTGTCTGGTGTACTGACCTCTACCTTGCAGAAAATAAGTGCCAACTCTCAGACATTTCTTCCTACTTCCCCCTGGACTAAGACCCCACCACCAAACATCAAGCTATCATTTCCACGACTGTCACTGAGCTCATCTCCTCTGGAGATCTTCCCTCCACAGCTTCCAACCTCAGTCTCCCAATCTTGGACAGCCCGCTTCTACCTAGTACCCAAAATCCACAAACAGGACTGCAGACCAATCGTGTCAGCCTGTTCCTGCCCCCGGAACTCATTTCTTCCTATCTTGACTCCATTCTCTCTCCCTTTGTCCAGTCTCTTCTCGCAATTCCTCTGATGCTCTACATCACATCAACAATTTCCAGTTCCCTGGCCCTAACCGCCTCCTCTTCACCATGGGCATCCAATCCCTCTACACCAGGATGGTCTGATGGATCTCCACTTCTTCCTTGAACAAAGGCCCGAACAATCACCAGCCACCATCACTGGCCTCTGCCTGGCTGAACTTGTCCTCTCACTGAAAATTTCTCCTTAAACTTGTCTCATTTCCTCCAAACAAAAGGTGTGGCTAAGGGTACCTGCATGGGTTCCAGTTATACCTGTCCCTTTATGGGGTATGTAGAACATTCCTTGTTCCAGTCCTACTCAGGCCCCCTCCCACAACTCCTTTTTCGGTACATCGATGACAATTTCGGTGCCGCTTCATGCTCTCATCTGGACCTGGAAAAATGTATCAATTTTGCTTCTAATTTCCAGCCCTTTATCAACTTGCACATGGTCTATCTCAGACACTTCCCTTCCCTTCTTTGACCTCTCTAGCCAATCCTGCTGATAGGCTGTCCACCAATATCCGTTACAAGCCCACCGACTCCCATAGCTACCTCAACTACAGCTCCTCACACCCCGCTTCCTGTAAGGACTCTATCCCATTCTTTCAGTTCCTGTACCTCTATCACATCTATTCTGATGATGCCACTTTCCAAAACGGCACTTCTGACATGTCTTCCTTCTTCCGTTACCAAGGTTTTCCACCCATGGTGGTTGACAGGGCTCTCAGCCATGTCCAACCCATCTCCCACGCATCTGCCCTCACACCTTCCCCTCCCTCCCCAAACCATGATAGGGTCTCCCTTGTCCTCAGTTTTCACCCCACCAGCCTCCGCATTCAAAGGATCATCCTCCGCCATTTCCGCCAACTCCATCATGATGGCACCACCAAACACATCTCCCCCCTCACCCACCCCCATCAGCATTCCATAGGGACCGTTCCCTCCACTCCTCCATCACCCCCAACATCTCATCCCCTTCCCACGGTACCTTCCCTTGCAATTGCAGAAGGTGCAACACCTGCCCCTTTACTTCCCCTCTCCTCACCGTCCAAGGGTCCAAACACTCCTTTCAGCTGAAGCAGCATTTCACTTGTATTTCCTTCAATTTAGTCTACTGCATTCGCTACTCCCAATGCGGTTTCCTCTACATTGGAGAGGCCAAACGCAGACTGGGTGACCGCTTTGCGGAACACCTTCAGTCTGTCCGCAAACATTACCCAGACCTCCCTGTCGCTTGCCATTTCAACACACCACCCTGCTCTCATACCCACATGTCCGTCCTTGGCCTGCTGCAATGTTCCAGTGAAGCTCAATGCAATCTGGAGGAACAGCACCTCATCTTCCGACTAGGCACTTTACAGCCTTCCGGACAGAATATTGAGTTCAACAACTTTAGATCATGAACTCTCTCTTCCATCCTCACCCCTTTTTATCCCCTTTTTTCTACATTCTTTTTTTATCCACTTATTTTTATTTTTATTAATTTATCTGTGGTTTTATCCCCTTTTTTATCCCCCTTTCTATCCCATTTTCTATCCTTTTTTTCCCCACCACCACCCCCTCTACCCACCTCCTACAGGGCCATTTGTTACTTGTTCCATGTTGTTATTTCGCACAATGCTACCCTTGTTCTGCTATTATCACATTCTGATTCCTTATCTTTGTGCCACTATCAGCACCTTTTTTTAGCACTAACCATGCCCATTAACAATCCCTTTGTCCTTTAGTTCATGACATCTTTGTCCCCACCTATCGCTGGCTTTCTATCCAGCTCCATCTGCCCCACCCACCTTAAATAGTATAAATTTCATCATTTCCAATTCTCTGAATTGGAAGGGTCACACGGACTCAGAACATCAACTCTGTTTCTCTTTCCACAGATGCTGCTAGACCTGCTGAGTTTTTCCAGTTTTTTCAGCTTTTGTCTGAGATTGATACACTTCATTGAGATGCTGATGATAGCAAAGAAGGTGTAAATGTTGAGCCTGCATGGAGGGCACAGATGAAAGAGGCTCATCTGAGATACTCATCTTCATCACCCTGGAACCTTGTGGCTATAAGGATCTCATGGGCACATCTGCCGCATCTGGACCATGATACGGCCTCTTCCTCTAAAGCCTCAACATCCTCGCCCTCATTGAGCTCCCTATTGACTTCCTCCTCATCAGAGGAGGCATGCAGCTCCTCCATCTCTCCATGTAGCAATTCATCCCCCATTTGGAGTGCCAGGTTGTATAGAGTGCAGCAAACCATGATAATGTGGGACACCCTCTGGGGAGAGTACTGGAGAGTGCTGCCTGACCAGTCTAGACATCTGAAATGCATCTTCAGTATGCCAATGATCTGCTCAATCAAGGATCATATTGTGGAATGAGCCAGGCTGTTTCTCTCCTCTGAAGAACTTTGCGGCTGCTGGATGGGTGTCATTAACCATGTCTTTTGGGGGTAGCCTTTGTCACCCATGCACTGAGGGCCCTCGAAGATCTGTGGCACCGGTGAGTGACTCAAGATGTAAGAGTCATGCGAGCTCCCAGGGTGCCTCGTGTAGATCTATATAATCTGCTTCTGGTGATTATGGATCAGCTGAACGTTAAGAGAGAGGCAGCCTTTTCTGTTGATGAACATAGAAACATATGAATATGGAGCAATGACTCCTGAGCCTGGCAATGGAAGGTGATCATTGCAGGGTTATGTTTAATCATGTCTCTGTTCAATATTCCAGCAGAGACAAGGAGGAATGCACATTGGAGGCAGCAGGCAACATTGCCTTTTTCATGGCTCTCATCGAACTGAGGTGGAGAAGAGGGGCCCGTCACTGTCAGGCAGGGGAAAGGAAAGAGTCTCACCCTGAGGAACATTGGCCAGCAGGGCCCCATGAACCCAGAAGGGGCACTTGGCCCCTCAAGCCTGCTCCACCATTCAATAGTGGCTGCTGCCAGGGAGCTCTTAAAGCTGCTTGTGTGCAGTCGATGACACCCTGCACCTGTGGAAATCCAGAGATCTCTGCAAATCCCACTGCTCTCACAGTCTGTCTGGCTTCATCCAGGGATAGCTGGACATAATCATGTGCCTTACTGAATAGGGCATCGGTAACCCCTCGGATGCATTTATGAGTGAAGGGTTGTGATATTCTGCAGAGGTCTCCAGTGGAGCCCTGGAACAAGCCATTTGTAAAAAAGTTGACTGCAGCAATCACCTTTAGAGTCACTGGCAATGGATGGTCACCCAGACCATGTGGCGTCAGACCCTCCTGAAGAATGTGGCAGATGTGATCCACCACATTCCTTGACAAGCAAATGCATTGTGGCACTATCTCTCGCTCAGCTGCAAGTATGAGAGGAGTTTTCGGTACACCCTGGATAGCACCAAACACCTCTGTGGAATTGGTCTCTTGTCCTCAGCTTCTGGGTTCATGGGGCCCTGCTGGCCAATGTTCCTCAGGGTGAGACTCTTTCCTTTCCCCTGCCTGACAGTGATGGGCCCCTCTTCTCCACCTCAGTTCGATGAGAGCCATGAAAAAGGCAATGTTGCCTGCTGCCTCCAATGTGCATTCCTCCTTGTCTCTGCTGGAATATTGAACAGAGACATGATTAAACATAACCCTGCAATGATCACCTTCCATTGCCAGGCTCAGGAGTCATTGTGCTGCCCTCAATCCGGGCATTCCATCGCCAGATCATGCCTTGCAGCTGTTGCACAGCCATAAGGATTAGTGTTCTGTCCAACAGTATAAATACTGTTAGGGGAGCTATAAACTCCTCCCACCAGTGCTTTCTGACTCTTGCTATTTCTAATTTCTACCCATATTGATTCTACTTCATGATCTTCTGAAGCCAGTTCCTTTCTCAATAATGTCCTTTTGTCATATTTTGCTACCAGGGATAACCCTCTTCCTTTGTCATTCTGTCTGTTTTTCCAAAATATGGTGTACCCTGGAATATTTATTTCCCAACCTTGATCATCTTATTAACATGGGCGGAATCGTCTGTGCCTGCTGACATCGGGCGTGCTCGGCAACATAAGCGGACAATATGGCGAGAAGACCAAAAATCAGTTTCACGAATTGTGAAACCAGTTTGCAGTCATCTGCTCGGCCCAGGAATGGTGTGCTGCATTTCCTGCCACCGGATGTTGGGAACATCATTGTAATACATAAACATGTCATTATAAGGCCAGCCCACCGGACTCATCCCCACCGCTGGATTGTCCGTCCACATTGGCGTGATTGCACGCAGACACGTTTCACAACAGCATGCACTTGGCAGGCTGCACTTTGAGGGGAACATGGAGGTGAGTACATAGTAACGCTATGGAACACTTGCAAGGGGCGCCTGTTGTACTTCAAGGTTGCTGCATGTTAGAGGTGTGGGGGCAAGGGCCATTCTGCGGTTGAGGTGAATTAAGGGTGAGGGCAAGGGCTGCCCTGCAGCTGAAGTTAGTGCATAAGCACTTGAAGCATTGGGGGGTGGGAATCGGCCACACATTAGGGAAACCTTGTATAAAGTGACCGTTCCTCTGCAGCTGAGACAGTTCAGACGCAGCCACATCGGTATGATTGGAGTCGGGCCTCAAGCTTCTCTGCCCACTCAAGCAAGGCAGAGGCATCAAAGTGCCACCAAGTGTTCCAGAGCTTTTCACTCCTTGGGTATAGACTGCAAACTAATGAGCGTTTTAGTGGACTGTAAAACAGTTGGACTGGACATGTTGTACAGTCTCCTTGCTAAAGCTGGTCGTGAAGCAGTCACTGGCACAGGTGCTCACAGCCCCTTGCAATATCATCATCCCAGTTTGGACCAGTCTCTCCCATGGTTCAAGCTAACAGCACAGCCTTGCAGAGTGGGTTAGGAGAATGCCTGCGCCTGAGCTGAGAGCACAGCATGAAGTCCAGTGGCTGAAGCAGCTGCCAATCAGTCAGGTGGAGTGGGGCGGAGGTGGGTGGGTTTTCAGGCAGCCATGTAGCGCACTAAACTCTGGCATCCAACTGGTGGCCAGCACTTTCCAGATGCGTTAAGGGATCTTCAGACTTAACCAAAAGAGGTTCTTAGTATATCCAAGCTAACCCATGCATCTCTGTCTTTCATCCTGCAAGAGGAGTACATCAGGAGCAGGGAGCCTGGTGAATTAGCTGTTTGCCTCGTGGCGTACAAAGAACAGAGATGACGGAGAAGAGAGTGACGGAAGCACCAGAGGGAGGAGCATCCTCAGGAAGAAGAGAGGGTTGAGGATCCGGCACACGCTGCTGAAGATCCACAGAGAGCCATCATTGGTCGACCTAGCTCGACCCAGAGTCTACAGACCCCGCTTTTCATAGCTGCAGATGACTGAGAACCAGCGTCGCCGAAGACTGTGCATGTCTAGGGAACTGGTCGGTCACATCTGCCAGCTACTGCAGGATTTGTTGCCAAGAAGACATGGAGAGCATCCACCGCCAGTGGCCATGAAAGTGACTGTGGCGGTCAATGTCTATGCCAGTAGCTCCTTTCAGGGCTCCACAGGTGACCTCTGTGGGATAGCACAAGCCTCCACCCACAAATGCATCCATGAGGTCACGGATACCATCTTCGTGAAGGCATATAACTTTGTGCATTTCACCCGGGACTAGGACAGTCAGGATGCAAGGGCCATTGGATTCGCTCAGATTCGGGTTTCCCAAAGATGCAGGGTGCAATCGACTGCACTCCTGCGGTGCTCAGATGTCCGTCGCTACACATGGTGGACTAGACCAACCACAAGGACTTCTATTCACTGAATGTGCAGCCGGTGTGTGACCACCAGAAACATATCCTGCAGGTCTGCACAATGTTTCTAGGGAGTGTGCACAACTCCTACATCATCAGTCAGTCACAGATCCCTAAGGTCTTCCAGGGTCCACAGAGGCTGCAGGGTTGGCTCCTTCGGGACAAGGGCTATCCACAGAGGCCGTGGCTGATGACACCCGTGCAGCAGCCTCAGACTGCAGCAGAGCGACGCTATAATGAGGGTCATGCTGCAGCTCACAACTTGGTGGAGCAAACCATCAGGATGCTGAAGATGAGGTTCCAGTGTCTAGACCAGTCTGTTGGAGCCCTGCAATACAGTACGCAGAGGGTGTCACACATCGTCGTCATCTGCTGTGCCCTTTACAACCTGGCGCTGCAACAGGGAGAGGAGCTGGCTGAGGGGGAGATGGAGGAGCTGGAGGTCTCCTCCAATGAGGAGGACACTGACGGGGATGAGGGTGAGGAGATCCGTGAAGGTGGTGATGACGGGGATGAGGCCTTCGCACTGGCCAGGTGAGGCAGAAACGCTCGGGAGGCCCTCATAGCTGCTAGATTTGTGGAGGGTGATGACGACATGCAGTGAGGAGACCCATAGATCCTCACATCGCATCTGTGAATGCTTAACTCCAGTCTGGCTTGTGACAGTGCAAATACCCTCTGTATCTGTTATGGACATACAGTGGAGACCCCAATAGTCACTCGATTGCAGGAGAATAATGACGACATGCAGTGAGGACACTCCATAGCTCTTCACATAGCCCCTCAGAATGTCTGACTCCTGTCTGACTGAGGGCAGCTCACTTGCACTCTGCGATCAGGGCCATATCATGGGGATGCAGCCATGAAACTTTAAAAGCATCTGATCCTTTGTCCACCTTCAGCATGTGACCCCTTCAGGAGCACAGCATCATGACCCACAGATGTGGAAGAGATGGGGGCCAGCCCCACTTTAAAAGTTCTGAGAGCACACAGGGGGAATGAGGGAACTCTGTGGCTCCTCCCCACAACATTGGCAGCAATGACAAGCACTGTCGAGGTGCAGGCATCACTAATATGTCCTGGGAGTGTGAGGCCGGACCATCATTTTGGTCTGAAGGCTGCACAAAGCACAGGGAAGAAGACCTGGGCTAAGACACCTGCCTTTATCTTGTGCAGGAAGGTTTCACATCTGAGTAACATGAACACGGCTCATCAGAACACGGAGCCATAGGCAGAAACATAGAAACATAGAAACCAGCAGCAAGAGTAGGCCATTCGGCCCTTAGAGCCTGCTCTACCATTCATTACGATCATGGATGATCATCCAATTCAATAGTCTGCTGCCACTTTCTCCCCATATCAGTTGATCCCTTTAGCCCCAAGAGCTATATCTAACTCCTTCTTGAAAACATACAATCCTTTGGCCTCAACTACTTTCTGTGGTGGCGAATTCCACAGGCTCACCACTCTCTGGGTGAAGAAGTTTCTCCTCATCTCAGTCCTAAATGGTCTTCCCCATATCCTCAGACTGTGACCCCTGGTTCTGGACTCCCTCACCACTGGGAATATCCTTTCTGCATCTACCCTGTCTAGTCCTGTTAGCATTTTATAGGTTTCTATGAGATTGCCCTCTCATTCTTCTGAACTCCAGTGAATATAATCCTAATCGACTCAATCTCTCCTCATATGTCAGTCCCGCCATCTCAGGAATCAGTCTGGTAAACCTTTGCTGCACTCCCTCTATAACAAGAACATCCTTCCTCAGATAAGGAGACCAAAACTACACACAATATTCCAGATGTGGTCTCACCAAGGCCCTGTATAATTGCAGCAAGACATCCCTGCTCCTGTACTCAAATCCTCTCGCTATGAAGACCAACATGCCATTTACCTTCTTTACCGCCTGCTGCACCTGCATGCTTAACTTCAGCGAATGGTGTATGAGGACACGCAGGTCTCGTTGCACATTCCCCTCTCTCAATTTATAGCCATTCAGATAATAATCTGCCTTCCTGTTTTTGCTACCAAAATGGAGAACCTCACATTTATCCATATTATACTGCATCTGTCATGCATTTGCCCATTCACTCAGCTTGTCCAAATCACACTGAAGCATCTCTGCATCCTCCTCATAGCTCACCCTCCCACCCAGCTTTGTGTCATCTGCAAATTTGGAGATATTACATTTAGTTTCCTCATCTAAATATATTAATATATATTGTGAATAGCTGGAATCCCAGCACCGATCCCTGCGGTACCCCACTAGTCACTGCCTGCCATTCAGAAAAAGACCCGTTTATTCCTACTCTTTGTTTCCTGTCTGCCAGCCAGTTTTCTATCCATCTTAACACACTACCCCCAATCCCATGTGCTTTAATTTTACACACCAATCTCTTATGTGGGACTTTGTCAAAAGCCTTCTGAAAGTCCAAATAAACCACATCCACTGGCTCCCCCTCATCAACTCTAATAGTTACATCCTCGAAAAATTCCAATAGATTTGTCAAGCATGATTTCCCTTTCGTAAGTCCATGCTGACTCTGTCTGATTCTGCCACTGTTTTCCAAGTGCTCAGCTATTAAATCTTTTATAATGGACTCGAGAATTTTCCCCACTACCGACGTCAGGCTGACTAGTCTATAATTCTCTGTTTTCTCTCTGCCTCCCTTTTTAAAGAGTGGGGTTATATTAGCTACCCTCTAATCTGTAGGAACTGTTCCAGAGTCTATAGAATCTCGGAAGATGATCACCAATGCACCCACTATTTCTAGGGCCACTTCCTTAAGTACTCTGGGATGCAGATTATCAGGCCCCAGGGATTTATCGGCCTTCAATCCCATCAATTTCTCCAACACCATTTCCCTACTAATGCCGATTTCTTTCAGTTCCACCCTCTCACTAAACCCTGTGTTCCCAACATTTCTGGTATGTTATTTATGTCCTCCTATGTGAAGACAGGACCACCAAAGTATGTATTTAGTTGGTCAGCCATTTCTTTGTTCCCCATTATAAATTCCCCTGTTTCTGACTGTAAGGGCCCCACATTTGTCTTCACCAGTCTTCTTCTCTTCACATACCTAAAGAAACTTTTAAAGTCAGTTTTTATGTTCCCTGCAAGCTTACTCTCGTACTCTATTTTCCCCTTCTTAACCAATCCCCTCCTTTGCTGAATTCTAAACTGCTCCCAATCCTCAGGTCTGTTGTTTTTTTCTGGCCAATTTGTATGCCTCTTTCTTGGATCTAATACTGTCTCTAATTTCCCTTGTAAGCCATGGTTTGGCCACCTTTCCTGTTTTACTTTTGTGCCAGACAGGAATAAACAATTGTTGCAGTTTACCCATGCACTCTTGGAACGTTTGCCATTGCCTATCCACTGTCATCCCTTTAAGTAATGTTTCTCAATCCATCATAGCCAACTCGCGCCTCATACCATCGTAGTTTCCTTTATTAAGATTCAGGACCCAAGTCTCAGAATCAACTACGTCACTCTCCATCTTGATGAAGAATTCTATCATATTATGGTCGCTCATCCCCAAGGGGCCTCGCACAGCTAGATTGCCAATTATTCCTTTCTCATTACACAATACCCAGTCTAGGATGGGCTGTTCTCTAGTTGGTTCCTCACTGTATTGGTCCAGAAAACCATCCTGTATACACTCCAGGAATTCCTCCTCTACGGTATTGTTATTAAGTTGATTTGCCCAATCTATATGCAGATTAAAGTCACCCATAATTACAGATGTTCCTTTATTGCAGGCGTCTCTAATTTCCTGTTTAATGTCATTCCCAACATCACCACTACAATTTGGGGGTCTATATACAACCCCCACTAACGTTTTTTGCAACTTAGTGTTTCTCAGCTCTACCCATACAGATTCCACATCGTCGGAGCTAACATCTTTCCTCACTATTGCATTAATTTCCTCTTTAACCAGCAATGCAACACCACCGCCTTTTCCTTTTTGTCTGTCCTTCCTAAATACTGAATACCCCTGGATGTTCAGTTCCCATCCCTGGTCACCCTGCAGCCATGTCTCCATAATCCCGACTATATCATACCTGTTTACATCTATCTGCGTGGTTAATTCATCCACTTTATTGCGAATGCTCCTCGCGTTAAGGCACAAAGCCTTAAGGCTTGTCTTTTTAACATTGCTTATCCCATTCCCACTATTTTTCACTGAGGCCCTGTTTGATTCTTGTCTTTGATTTCTCTGTCCATCACTTTTCTTATTTCCCTTTTTGTCTCTTGTCCTTGTCCTTGATTCCCCTTCCTCTGACTCCTTGCATAGGTTCCTATCCTCCTGCCATTTTAGTTTAAACCGTCCTCAACCACTCTAGCAAATATTCCCCCGAGGACCTCAGGAGACATTCTTGGGAGTTTATTGACAATAGTGAACATTATGTACAAGTGACGAACACCCGTGCCCAGGCTGTGCAACTACATCTTCTTAACTTTCCTAACTCTGCCACTATGTCTTGGTGCTCCCTGGACATCCACAGAGGAAGTGGAGGCAGACTCCTGACTGCTACATCATTTTTGTGATGACCTTGGCATCCTCTGGAGGACTGAGAACTGGAGGGCCCCTTCCTCCTTTCGGGGTCCTGCTATGTGGCAGTGACACCCTCTTCAGATTGTGGGGTTGGAGCTGCTGAGATCACAGGAATTGGGGATTTGGAATGGGTCAGACACTCCCGGAGTCACCTGGATGTATGGCCCCGGGTGATGCACCTGCTAATCCTCCTCCCTATGGGTGCCTGAGGGCCTCAGGCTCACTCCTTAAGGAGAAGGGGCAGCTGGAGTGAGATCGGGCTGCCCAGCACCCCTCTTGCATACATATCGTTGGAGGCCAACTATGGTGTTGGCGATGGAGTTCAGCACGCGCAGTAGTGCAGGAGCAATGTCCTGGACCAAGGTCTCCATGGCAAGTGCTATTCTACCAGTGTTGGCCTTGGTGATTGCCAGCGCTATCACCTCAGCATGAAAGCGAACGGACTCCTCCATTGTACCTTGCAATCTGAGGAGTGCAGCACATATCCCTTCCTGATGTTCCCTGGCTTGCCTTTGCAGCTCCAGCAACTGTGACATGACCGTGTCCAGGGGCTCCTCATCTGACTCGGACTCAGCAAATTTCTGGCCTCCACTTGTTTTCCGAGTGCCAGACACCCGGGAAGTCCCTGCCTCTACCTGCTACGAATCAGACAGAGCGATGTGCTCACCAGTTTGTGATCCCGAGGCTACTCTAAAGCTATGTCCAGTGAGGTATGTGTCTTTGCATTGGTGGAGGGTATGGGTGAGCACTGTGACGGGACTTCAGGGAGGGTTTCAAGGGGTTCCTCTTCTGAGCTTTCCTCGGGGTTTGATTGAAGGCCCTGGGTTGTGGACTTTGTTGGCAATTTCTCAGATGTGCCTGCAAAAGCAAGGGGAGATAATTAGTGCATGGCAGTGGCCTGTGAAACAGGACACATCACTCACAGCATGGTTGTCTGATGGATGTTGCACTGCTGGATCCTCACTTGGTAGAGCACCGCCAACGTCACCATCAGCCATAGGAACGGTCCAGATTCTCACTGGCCGGCTGGATGACTCTGTTTTCAAAGACCATGAGGCTCTTGATGTTGGACATTCCTCCACCAGTCTGTGACCGCTCCCTCTTGTTGTGTGCCAGCTTGTCCTGCATGAATAGAGATAGAGAGAGATGATAAGTATGCTTGGCCTGTGTGGGTGGTGAGTGATCCCATGGACGGGATGAGGACAATGATGGTATGTGTGAGAGTGAATGGTGACTTACCCTTGAACAGGCAGTGAGTAAGGCCCTGTGGACGTGTGATGGGTTTGAGAGTTGAGGGTGATTAGAAGAGTGACTTACCCTGGCAAAACGGAGGAGATAATTCATCCTCTTGCTGCACTGGGTGGCTATCCTCTTTTGCAAGGCGCTGGTGCTGACCACACCTGCCGCAGCCTCCAGGTTAGTAATGTTGCTGCTCATCCTGGGGCCTGTGTGGGGTTAGAGGACATCATGATGGGCCTACACTGCGTCCAAAAGGCACTCAAGTGACATGTCATTGAACCTGGGGGCTGCGGTCTTCTTGCCTTTTATGGCCATGTGTTCCATGCAGCAGTCGTGGGCTGGAAGCATTGAAAGGTGTGTGCGCAGCTGTAAGTTAAATATGGCATCCAGCGTGATGAAGCAGTGAGGTGATGATGTGGCGGCTGAATGAGAGCCCGCCCGCCATGGAAATGGCGTTCTTTCCAGGAATGTATAGTAATGTGGTGGGTTTGGGATGATATGGCATGAGAAGTCACCATTGTGGCCAGTAGGTAGAATGTCATTTTACCTGGCCGCTACAACACTTAGTGCAAATCTGGGATGATTCCGCCCTATGTCTCTATGATGGCGATTAGGTTGAAATCATTCACTTCTATTTGTGTCACGACTTCATCCATCTTATCACAGATCTTTTGTGCATTCAGATAAAGAATCTTTAATTTCATTTCTTTACTTCTATCCCCTGCAGACCTTATTCAATGATGCACAATTTTTGTTAAACTCTCTGTCCCTTCCTGTCCCATTTTGCTGTCTTCACCCACATCACATACCGATCCCATACCTTGACCTTTCTCTTTGGATTTCCAAGTCTCCCTTCACCTGAACCAACAGCCACCCCCCCCACCCCACCCCCTCCCCCCCACCCCACGGCACCCCTCCCTCACTACCCTGTTAGTTTGAAACCCTGTCCACAGCCCTAGCTATACAATTGGCCAGGGCACTGGTCCCAGCCTGGTTTAAGTGGAACCCATTCCAACGAAATAGCTCTTCCCTGAGTACCAGTGTCCCTTGAATCAAAACACCTTCCACCCACATCTCTCTTTAAGCCATATATTTCATTCTCTAATCTACATGACCCTATGCCAGTTGGTGTGTGGCTTGGGTAACCTTTGATGCTCTGTGTGTTAATTTGGACCCTAAGTCCTCAAATTCACTTGGCAGAACATGATTCCTGGTTCTACCCATGTTATTGGCTCCCACATTGTCTATGACAGCTGGATCCCCTCTCCAGCCATGAGGAGATGTCCTTAATCCTGGCACCAGGCAGGAAACACAACTTTCGGAGCTCCCTGTCATGGCTGGGGAGAACAGTATCCATCCTCCTAACTGTACTGTCTCCTATCACTACCACATTCCTCTTCGCTCCATCCACTTGAAGGATGCCATCGTCAGTCCACTCATCTACCCTGCAGTCCTTCTCCTCATCCGCACAGGTAGCAGGCACCTCGTAGCTGTTGGACAAAATCAGGAGCTGAGGCTCCTCCATCACTACATGCTGATTGCCCATTTTTACCTGACTCACAGTCATACCCTGCTGTCCTTGGTCATTGACCAGCTCTAAAGTTTTGCCTAACCTAAGGAGTGTGACTGCATCCTGGAACAAAGTGTCCAGGTAACGCTCCCCTTCCCTGATGCCCTGCAATGTCTGCAACTCCAACTTCAGCTCAGCAACTCTAAGCTGAAGTTGCCTAAGATGCAGACACTTACTGCAGATCTGGTTGTCCAGGATTGCAGTTTATTCCACAGATTTCCATATGCTGCAGTTACAGCACACCACCAGCCTTGCCATTTCTGTCCAACCTTATTTATTTAATTAGTCAATTAGTTTATATCTTACACAGCTAAAGTAATAGAAACTTGCACTCACCTAGCTTGGCAACAAAAGAAGAAAACTCACCAACCACTGAAGGCTGAATAAAAAGTGCCTCTTTGCCCCTCTGCACCAAATTCCCACTTGAACCAAATTCCCAACTATACCTTCTGTCTACACCCCAATCCGATGTGATCTCCTCTTCGTGCATCCCCTTACTCTGTACAGCAAATAATTAGGGAGGCAAATGGAATGTTGGCCTTTTGTGAAAGGGGGATGGAGTATAAAAGTAGGGAAGTCTTGCTACAACTCTACAGAGCATTGGTGAGACAGCACCTGGAATAATGTACAGTATTGGTCTCCTTACTTAAGGAAGGATGTACTGGCATTGGAAGCAGTTCAGAGAATGTTTACTAAGCTGGTTCCTGGGATGAAAGGAAAACTCAGCAGGTCTAACAGCAGCTGTGGAGAGAAAGACAGAATTGACTCTTCCTCAGAGCCTTGAAAGATTTCTCGAAACGTTAACTCCGTCTTTCTCTCCACAGATGCTGTTAGACCTGCTGAGTTTTTAGATTTCCAGTATCCGCAATATTTTGCTTTTACCTGGGATGAAGGGGTTGTCTTATGAGGAAAGGTTGAGCAGGTTAGGACTCTGCTCATTGTAGTTGATAAGAATGGGAAATAATCTCATTGAAACACATCAGATTCTGAGGGGGCTTGCCAGGGTAGATGCTGAGAGGACATTTCCTCTCATGGGGGAACCTAGAACTATGGGGCAAAGTTTAAAAATAAAGGGTCTCCCATTTAAGATAGAGATCAGGAGGATTTTCTTTTCTCCGAGGCTCGTTAATCTGGTTAATCTCGCTAATTCTCTCTTCCACAGAGAGAAATGGAGGCTGGGTCAGTGAATATGTTCAAGGCTGAATCTAATTTTAATTGACAAGGGAGTCAAGCCTTATGGGAGCAGGCAGGAAGGTGGAGTTTAAGCCACAATAATATCAACCATGATCTTATTGAATGGTGGAGCAGGCTTAAAGGGCCAAATGGCCTACTCCTGCTCCTATTTCTTATGATTTTATGATAAACCTTTATAAAACACTTGCTCAGCGCTAGATTATTTTTGTGCTTTTCTTAATTAATGGGGTGTAGACATCGAGGCCAACATTTATTGACCAAGCCTAATTTCCCTTGAGAAGTAGTATGGAGTATTGTCCATTTCTGGACTTCAAACTTAAGGAAGGATGTCAAAGCCTTTGAGAGGGTGCCGAAGGGATGAACTAGAATTGTACCAGGAATGAAAGGATTTTGACAATCAGAAAGTTATTTTCCTTAGAGCAGAAATGGGTAAGGGCAGAGTTAATAAGAGCTATTCAAAGTATGGAAATAGTTTTGATAAAGTAAATAAAGACTAATTGTTTCCACTGCACAGATTTAATGTAATTAGCAAAAGAGCTAGAGGCAATGTAAGGAAAACTATTTTTACAAAGCCAGTTGTGATCTGGAACATACTGCCTGAAATGATAGTGGAAACAGATTCAATAGTAACTTTCAAAAGGAAATTAGATAAATAGTTGAAGGGATATGTGGGCCGAAAGGCCTCCTCTGTGCTGTATCATTCTATGATTCAATTATTCTATGAGTGACTAAGCTGTGGGGTTTCTGCCTGAAGTTCCATACTGAGAGTCCTTCTATCTCAACGTCTGCGTCACTTAGGCTTTGGTGCTTTGCCTGCAACTAACAAATTGGTTCCCTTCTTGTCCTTTCTCCGGTTGATAGATTCTTTAACTCACTTTCTATGGCATTAGATGCTCCTTTTCACAGAAATCACAATGCAGAAGGAGGCCATTTGGCCCTTCGTATCTGCACCAGCTCTCCACATGAGCAATTCACTTAGTGCCATTTTCCTGCCTTCTCCCTGTAACCCTGTACATTCTTCATTTTCAGATAAAGTCTAATTTTTTTCTATTTCCTGTTAAACAACTTTGTCTCTTTATCTATATTCTGCCTTTAAATGTTGCACTGCGGCCAAACTCCACTTTCTTCCAGTCTGTGAGGTTTTCCAACCTCCAAAGATATCATGAGCTTGTTTTCCTTTGCTTCTTTCTTTTCCTACTGTCTCTGCACTTACCTAATTTTTTTTTCCATTTTGATGAAAAATTAACTCTGTTTCTTTCCGCAGATGTGGCAGACCTGCTGAATATTTCGAGCATTTTCTATTTTCATTTCTCATCTATTGCACTTCATCTGCAGCCAACCAGAATTATGCTAAACAATGGGATTTCTGGCTGAACCTGTATCTGTTTCTAAGGAGACTGATGCACATAAATCCTGCCCTGCTGCAGAGAAAAGACACCAATATTTCAGGCCCATGAAGCAGAACTGTCTGATAAAAATTGTTTTCATATTTTTAGGAAGATATATCAGACCAGACTTAAACTTCCCTCCCAGTATCCCACGGAGGGTTGGTGGGACCAAGGATTATGAACATGATGCTCCCTTATCATCCTGTGGGATATTCCAGTCTAGACTAATGGGTAAGTTTAAGATGCTGCAGTTCATAGATTTCAGAATCAGGCACTTTTGGCTCAGTCATCCAATTTGAACCTTATTGTCAGTTGCAAATGACAGTATTTGTCTAGGTCAGGCCAAGAATTGTTTTGCGTCAATGTTATTTTCATAAATCACCTACTGTAGACACAACCTGCAATGTTCCCATAAAACCATTCTGAGGATGGAAGAGTAGATCCTAAATCTACCTGCTGTTAGGTACTGGACAGGGAAAATGTCCACCCCAACTGCTCATCCCAATCCACAATCAGCTGAATTTTACTTCTGTGATTGGCTGAGTCTTATTTCAATGGTTGGGTAGACACCAACCAAGCCTGGCCCCTGTAAGGTGGTGCAACCCAATGCTGCTCCACCTGACATATCCCAAAACCTCTAGGCTGAAGATAAAAAGTGGCTGGAGCAGTCTTTAGCTCCAAGAGGATCAATTCTGCCTGAAGACATGGGACAATAAATCAAGAATGAATTACCTTAATTTGAGTGAGACTTCCCACCTTTTAATAGACCTCACTAGACTCAGTACAGATCTTCCCTGGTCAGAGTTCCAGTGATGCCTCAATAAGCAAGTATCAAGCAGAATTTCCAAGGAGGACCAGCCATACCCCCAGTTATTGATGAAGTGGGGAGGGACTGCTGGAAAATCTGTTCCATTTTCTGATCTCTGATATAGAGATTTACTCATATTGGACTTTGACCTATTGTAAATTTAACCCACATTGAGAACAGACTGTATGTCCACATAACAGATTAAAGATCACAGTTCAAGTCTTTAAGATGTTAGAATGAAAACTGCATAGTGGGTACAGAAGTATCAGATTCTGAACTAATAGACTTGAATCTAAATCTTTTCAGCTGTAATTTGTGCTCAAACCAGGCACCAGTTTGGTATAACAAACCTGAACCATTGGTATCCTTTCCTTTTCAAAGCAGGTTTCCTGTAAAACAAAGAAAGAACAGTAATGATGGTGCTCCCTCAAACAACCAGGCAATTCATCCACTCAGTAGCTGAGTTACACACATCACCGTTAGCTGATTTGCCTTGGGCAGAGGGGGAGATATCTCCACAGATTGGTGGGGGGGAGGGGGTGTGGTTTCCCCAGGAAGGGATAGGTGGAGATTCCCATTGGGCAGGGGCGCAGATTTAGTCAGAGGAGTAATTTTTCGAAAATTCCCCATGGATTGAGAGATGCTAGAATTAGCTTTAGTGCCATGGGCCATTGAGTGAAACATTGAGGGTTCCTGCTCTGACAGGTATCATAGAATCACAGAAATTTAACAGCATGGAAGGAGGCCATTCAGCCCATTGTGTCTGCACAGGCTCTCCAGATGAGCATTATGAACTAGTGCCATTGCCCTGACTTTTGCCCGTATTCCTGCACCTTGTCTCTATTCAAATAATCATCTATAATCACCTTTTGAATGCCTCGCTTGAACCTGCCTCCACCACTTCCATGGCAGTACATTCCAGATCTGAACCACTTGTGTGAAAAAGATTTTTCTCACGTTGCATTTGCTTTTTTTTCAAATCACTTTAAATTGGCGTACTCTCATTCTTGATCCTTTTCCGAGTGGGAACAGCTTCTCCCTATCTGCTCTGTCTCTCATGATTTTGAACATCTCTATCAAATCTCCTCTTACCCTTCTTCTCTTCAAGGAAAACAGTCCCAACTTCTCCAATCTATTCTCATAACTGAGTTTCTCATCCCTGGGACCATTCTTGTAAACCTCTTCTGCACTCTCTCCAATGTGTTCACATCTTTCCTAGAATGTGGTGTCCAGAACTGTACACAATATTCCAGCTGAGGTCTAACCAGTGTCTTACATAAATTCAGCATGACCTCCCTGCTCCTGTGCTCAATGGCCCTATTAATAAAGCCCAGGATACTATACGCTTTACTAACTGCTCTCTCCGCCTGTCCTGCCACTTTCAATGATCTATGGACATGTACACCAAACTCTTTATGCTCCTGCACCCCCTTCAAAATTCCACCTCTAATTTATCTGGTCTGTCCATGTTCTTCCTACCAAAATGCATCACCTCACACTTCCCCGCATTGAACTTTAGCTGCCACCTATCTGCCCTAACCAGCAAATTTGTGTACATCCTTTTGAAGTTCTACACTGTCCTCCTCACAGTTCACAACACCCCCAAGCTTCGTATCAACCACAAACTTTGAAGTTGTCCCCTGCACACCAAGATCTAAATCACTGTATATCACTATATATCAGGAAAAGCAAGGGTTCCAATACCACCCCTTGGGGAACTCCACTACAAATCTTCCTCCAGCCCAAAAAATATCCATTGACCATTACTCTCTGCTTCCTATTTTTCAGCCACATTTTGTATCCACGTTGCTACTGTCCCTTTTATTCCATGAGCAATAACTTTTCTCACAAGTCAGTTGTATGGCACTATGTCAAATGCCATTTGAAAGTCCATGTACACCATATCACCAGCATTTCCCTCATTGAACTTTTCTGTTACCCCTTCAAAAAATTCCAGCAAATTAGTTAAACACGATTTCCCCTTTAGAAATACATGCTGGCTCTTCCTTATCATCCCATATTTTTCCATGTGACTACTAATTCTATCCCAATTAACTGTTTCTAGAGTCTTGCTCACCACTGAAGTTAAACTGACTGGTCTGTAACTGCTGGGTTTATCATAACCTTTTTTGAACAAGGACATAATGTTTGCAATTCTCCAGTCCTCTGGCACCACCCCTGAATCTAGGGAAGACTGAAAGATTATTGCCAGTACCCCTGCAATTTCTACTCTCACTTCCTCCAATATCTTTGGATGCATCTCATCCGGTCCTGGTGCCTTGTCAACATTAAGTACCGATAGTCTATTCAACACTTCCTCCTTATCAATTTTAAACCCTTCTAGTGACAGAGTTTCCTCATCTGTCACCATGGCTTGGGTAATATCTATCTCCTTGGTAAAGACAGATGCAAAGTATTCATTTAATACCTCAGCTATGACCCCTTCATCCATGGGTAAGTTCCCTTTTTGGTTCCTAATCAGCTCTTCTCCTCCTTTTACCACTTATTCTATTTATATGCCTATGGAAGACATTGATATTCCCCCTTATATTGGCTGCCAATCTTTTCTCATAATCCCTCTTCACTTCTCTAAAATGCTTTTTCATCTCCCCTCTGAACCTTCTGTATTCCTCTTGGTTCTGAATTGCATGTTCTACCTGCCACCTGTCATAAACATACTTTTTCTTCTTTATCTTAATTTCAATCTCCTTTTTGATCCAGGGAGCTCAGGATTTGTTTGCCCTGCCTTTCCCTTTCAATGGAATATACCTTGACTGTGCCCGAACCACTTCTTTTTTGAAGGTAGCTCATTGTTCAGTTACAGTTTTTCCCACCAATCTTTTGTTCCAGTCTCAAAACAAAAACAGAATTACCTGGAAAAACTCAGCAGGTCTGGCAGCATCGGCGGAGAAGAAAAGAGTTGACGTTTCAAGTCCTCATGACCTTTCAGCAGAACTTTTGTTCCAGTCTATTTGGCCCAGCTCCATTCTTGCCCCATTAAGTCGGCTCTTGACCAGTTAATTATTTTTATTCTGGATTTCCTATCGTCCTTTTCTATCATAATCCTAAAATGTACAGTACAATGATCACTATCTCCTAAATGTTCCCCCACTGACACTTGATCTACTTGGCCCAACTCATTTCCAAGAACCAGGTCCAACAGTGCGTCTTTTCTTGTTGGATTGGACACATACTGCTGTAGAAAATTCTCCCGAACACAATCTAGGAAATTTGCCCTTCTCCACCATTTACACTGCTACTGTCCTAGTCTACATTTGGGTAATTAAAGTCCCCCATTATAACTACTCTATAATGTTTGCATCTCTCTGTAGTTTCCCTGCAGATCTGTTCTGCATCCTTCTCACTATTGCCAGTCTATAGACTACACCAAAGTAGCCAAGTTGATTCTGTCCTCGAACACTCTGGGACATCCTCTTTCTCCGGCACTGCAATGCTCTCCTTAACCAATACTGCCACCCCTCCCCCTTTCCTATCTCTTCTGAACACCTTGTACCCTGGAATATTTAACACCCAGTTCTGTCCTTTCTTGAGCCAGGTCTCTGTTATCGCCACAACATCATATTTCCACATGGCAATCTGTACCTGTAACTCCCCAATCTTATTTACTATGTTCCATACATTCACATACATGCATAGTAACTCTGATTTGGATTTTGTTACTTTCTCCCTTACCCCGACTTTACCTATTAACTTACTATTCTCTGTACTGGTGCTATCTGTCCCTCCCAGTATTTTGTGCACCCTGGTATTCCTCTCTAAGATTTTCTCTTGGTTACCACACCCCTGCCGAGTTAGTTTAAAATCCTCCCAACAGCACTGGCAAAGCACCACACAAGGCACTCAGTCCCAGCTCTGTTCAGGTGCAACCCGTCTGGCTTGTACAGGTGCCATCTCCCCCAGAGCCAGTCCCAGTGTCCCAGGAATCTAAAGCCCTCCCTCCTGCACCATCTTTCCAGCCACGCATTCATCTGCCTTATCCTCCATCTCTGTACTCACCGGCACGTGATACTGGGAGCAATCCGGAGATTACCTCATTAGAGGTCCTGCTTGCTAATTTTCTACCTAGCTCTCTAAATTCTGATTGCAGGATCACATCCCCCTTCCTACCTAAGTCATTGGTCCCAGTATGGATCACGACCTCTGGCTGTTCACCCTCCCTGAGAAGAATGTCCTGTAGCCGCTCTGTGACATCCTTGATCCTGGCACCAAGGAGGCAACACACCATCCTGGAGTCACTTCTACAGCCACAGAAATGCCTGTCTGCTCCCCTAACCAATGAATCCCCTATCACTATAGCTCTTCCTTTCTTCTTCCTCCCCTCCTGTACAGCTCATGCTGCCACAAACTTGGTTCTGACAGCACTCCTCTGAGGAACCAGCTCCCTCACCAACTTCCAAAACAGAAAACCGATTTGAGAGTGGGATCCCAGGGGACTACCTGCCTACTTCTCTTGGATTGCCTGGTACTCACCCATTCCCTCTCTATCTCCAGGCCCTTACGCTGCAGTATCACCACTTCTCTGAATGTGATATCCATGTAGCTCTCAGCCTCGTGGAAGCGCCACACTGACTCCAGCCGCCTCTTTAGCTCTGAAACCCGGAGCTCAAGTTTCTGCAGCTGTGGTCAGCTAGGACACTGGCTGGGTCATTGAATATATTCAAGGCTGAGTTAGACAGATTTTTGATCTACAAGGGAGTCAAAGGTTATGGGGGCCAACAGGAAAGTGGAGTAGAGGCCACTATTCAGCCATGATCTTATTGAACCACGGAGCAGGCTCAAGGGGCCAAATGGTCTGTTCCTGCTCATTTCTTATGATCATAGGTCCCGAAATGCTTTCTAGCCAATGAAGTACTTTTTGAAATGTAGTCACTGTCGGAATGTAGGAATCACAGCAACTAATTTGCACACAGCAAAATTTCACAAATAGCAATGTGATTAAAGATTCATGACAACACAGAAGGAGGCCATTTAGCCCATGTCAATTCCTGTTTTCATTTGAGCAACCCAGTCAGTCCCATTCCAAGGTAATCTGTTTTTGTGCTGTCATTCGGATTCGAAATATTAATTGTGTTCCTCTCCGCAGATGCTGTCAGACCTGCTGAGTTTTTCCAGGTTTTTTATTTTTGTAATGGATTTCAGGTGATTGGCAAAAGGACCAGATGTAACATGAGGAAATGTTTTTAGAGACCATGTTGTTGTGATCAGGAGTGTGCTGCCTGAAAGAGCAGTGGGAGCACATTCAATAATAATTTTCCAAAGGAAATTGCGTAATTACTTGAAGAGGGAAATATTTGCAGAATTATGAAGAAAGAGCAGAGGAATGGGTCTAATTGAATAACTCTTTCAAAGAGTTGGCACAGACACAATGGGCCGAATGCCCTCCTTCTGTGCTGTAAAATGTTATAATTTTATGTGGATCAGTATGAATTTCTACATTTATATTTCAAAATATAGCTGAGATATATTTTTAAGTTCCAGACTAAGGAACTGCTCTTTTTATTTTGTAACTAGGTGAAGCAGTTCAAGAGAAGGAACTGATGATCCAATGTGTATACTCCTCTCCTGCTTTGCGATGTGTTCAGACTGCTCACTATGTTCTGAAAGGTAGGCTTGTGTGACGATACCATCTGCAAAATGCACTTTTTTAAATATCTTAAAACCAAGTGACTGCACAGGTATAGTTTCTGCTTGCCAGCACCCTCTCTCCCTGTAGGAACACTCAATGGCTTGGTGGCTCCCATGTGCACAGGGATACTATCTGACATGTGTCCAGATAACAGCACATAAAGTTATAGAGTTTTACAGCACAGAAACAGGCCCTTTGGCCTATCGTATCTGTACCAGCCATCAAGTCCCTATCTATTCTAATCCCATTTTCAAGCACTTGGCCCATAGCCCTGTATGCTATGGCACTTCAAGTGCTCATCTAAATACTTCTTAAATGTTGTGAGGGTTCCTGCCTCTACCACCCCCTCAACGTCTACCCACCTGGGTAGCTCACCATTTATTACATTTATGTTTCTCTCCCAGTACTATTATAGCTGGAAATTCACCTGACCTGAGCCAAGTTTCCGTAGTCATTATAACATTCTACCTCTCCATTCAATTCATGCCTCTTGTTCCTCAAGCATTATATTTAAAGATTTGTACAATAACTTGTAAACAAACTCCCTGACCCATGCACACTATTCTTAGGATTCTTTTTCCCTCTGTTTCATATTCTATTCTTTCTTTCACAGTCTCTCAGCTTAACCTCATTGCTCTCTGCTGTAATGTTCTCCTTACAAGTTTGTGTTAAGTATTTTAATCTGCTTTGCTATTTCACTGATTTTTGCAGAGTAATGTTCCATCCACTCTCCCAGCAGGATTCTGCATGTCCAGGGCAAGGTAATGTCCCACTCTCCTAGCAGCAGAGTTGATTAGAAATAGCACGTAAACAACATGAGGGATTATTTGAAAGGAAGAAAAATTGATATTTGTTTCGATGTGTGTGAAAGATAGAGTGTGACTTGGATAGAGTGAGCATCTGGAAGGTTGGTGAGTGAGAGAGTTCAGGGAAGAGGGGAAGGAGCTGTTCCTTTCTTTTTCTGCCTTTTTCAGCCTCCATTATTTGGTTTTCAATTCGGTACAGGGAAAGGAGCTGATTGGTGAGTAACTGGTAAATTCACCTTTGAAATGTAGCAGTCAAATAAACTCCCTTTCCTTGACGTACTAGTTGAGAAATCTGCCA
Organism: Carcharodon carcharias; assembly: GCF_017639515.1. Lineage (NCBI taxonomy): Eukaryota > Metazoa > Chordata > Chondrichthyes > Lamniformes > Lamnidae > Carcharodon > Carcharodon carcharias. Next base: position 2,066,468 of record NC_054484.1, on the reverse strand, counting down.
GGAAGTTCTCTACCACCGTCTTCTGCAAGCCTACCTTCACTGGTCAATACACACATTGGGATTCTTACAGTTCCACACACTATAAGATTGGTCTTATCGGCAAACTTTCATATAGGGTCTGAACCATTTGCTCACCATGCTAGCTTGAGGCTGAAATAGGGCACTTCAAAGGCATTCTACAGGATAATGGCTAGCCTAATCAGATCATTTTGTGCTACATATCACACAAATTCATGAACGGGCTCAAGACCATCACTTTTGGCCCTGAAAAGTATCCAGTCTACCTCAGATTACCCTGGAGGGGCAAGGTATCTCAAAAATTTGTGCAACAGGTGAAGCAAGCTGTTTCACACTGCTACTATACAGTAGCAACATGGGTGGTATTTGCCACTAACAAGATGCTAACATCAAGCCAAAAAGACATTCTGCCTATCACACAAATGAGTAATGTGGTATATGAATTTCAGTGCCAGTGTGATGTGTTATGTTATGGCAGGTGATAATTGCCGGGCTGACCAAATCCCAAAGGGAAACTTGGCCAAGCTATCACAACAATTTGCAATTTGTATTGTTATTACAAGAAGGCATGTTCACTGAAGTCAGAAATAAAGATTCCATGATCACTTTTGGAGATTTTAAATTTTAAACTTAAACATACAAGTTTACAGTTACATAGTTATTTAGTCTTACAATATTTCCCAAAAGATTTCTATTTAGCTCAACTCCCAAATATACACCCTTTTCCAGGCAACAGTCCAAATAGATTCTTAATCTGTAACACATCCAATAATATTACCGCAAGGCACCCACTGTTGCTATATAGGAGGTATTTCACAAGCTTCCCTTTCTCTAGACAATGGAAATCCAAGGTTTGTAACAAAACATGGATTTCTGGAACAAAGAAGCACTTCTCTGCAGTGGCTAGAGGCTGCTTTTCATAGGTCTGTCTTCGCATAGCCCCCACCTTTCAAGATCTCACATGGCCGCTCCTCTCATACAGCTTTCAATCTTACCTTAAATATATTTGCTCCCCTTTTATCTCTAAACCCATTGTTCTAAGCTTTCTTTGTAAGTTACCTTTCCCAGGGTATAAAAACCTTTCATGTTGTCATTATAGCTAGCACTTCAGGAAAAGTAAACTGAATAACTTTGCCTTATTTATTTATGATTTTGACTAGTTGTAAAACTTCTAGTTATGCTTCTTTGAAATTCAACAGCTAACAATTCACTTCTCACTTTTCTCCTATGCAAATTCCATTCATACTGTATCTATTGGGATCTCATCTTAGCTCGCCTATCTCCATTTCAAAATGCTTGCTTTAACACATAACCCCTTTAATAATATAAACCTTGCTGCCTTCAGTCTAATTAAATTAGTCACACACACATACACAACCTAGATGCAGCACCCCCCCCAACCCCCCTTCCGCCCCCCCCCCCACCCCCCCCACCCCCCCACCCCCCCCCCCCTGCCAGTGACATTAGGAAAAATGATATTTTCTTTACAGATGCTAGGTATGTAGGCTGTACGTCCCAAAGACTGGTGGATCATATCAAACAGCATGTTCCAGCAGCTGTTTGCACTGGCAAGCTACAGACCATACCCAACCAGCCTGTTCTTGCAAAACTCAAACACAACTCAGTGTCCAACATTAGGTATGATTCCATGATTGGATAACATTTGCTAAATAACCGTCAGTGTGCTAAAAATTACACTGACAACCAATTTAAGATTGTCAGTCAGGCTCACAGTTTGGTGTATTTGCATGTATTGGAAACTACATGTATAACTGCACAGGGTCCTGTTCTTTGCAGGCAGAAAGAACATGCACACACATTGCACCTGTTTCAGCTAAACAAAATAAGTGACAGCCATTCACTGAAGCATTCCTCAGGGCAATCCCTTGACCAATCATGGTCAAAATACATGGTTTAAACTACAAACAATGCTTGGCAGTTAACTGCCAGTCACTATCAATTGGTGCATTCTCCATGCAATGCCTCTACCAATCAAAGTCCACTTTCCAACCAATCAGCACTCTCTTCTCATACAGTGTAAATTGTTGCTTTCCCCTTGTATTCTTGCAAAGTGTCCTGATCAGTGCAAGATGAAAAGCTTAGACCTTTCTCTTCTCAGCAAAACTGGTAAGTTATTCTACTTAAAATAAATACTTTGTAAAGTTAAGGTATGGCAGAGCAGCTTGGCCAAGTGGAACGTATATCCTGTGGCATGTGTGATGTCATGGGCGCAACATGTGTCCCAGGCAAACACATTTGCAGGAAGTGTCATCGGCTACAGAAGCTTGAGCTCCAGGTTTCAGAACTCAACTGGCAGCTGGAGTCTTCGTAGTGCATCCGCAAGGCTTAGTGGATAGCATTTTTAGGGTGGTGGTCACATCACAGGTTAGGAGCATGCAGACTGAGAGGGAATGGGTGACCACCAGGCAGTTTAAACAACCAAGCAGGTAGTGCAGAGCTACCCTGAGTCGATCTTGCTTGCTAACCCGTTTTCCATTTTGGATACTACTGAGGGCAATGGTTCTTCAGAGGAGTGCAGCAAAAGCCCAGTCCTTGGCACCATGAGTGGCTCAGCTGCCAAGGAGTGGAGAAAGAAGAGTGGAAGAATAATATGACAGGGGAAGTGTTAATTCGGGGAATAGGCAGGCATTTCTGCAGTCATAGATGTGACTCCAGGATGGTATGTTGCCTCTTTGGTGCCAGGGTCAAAGATGTCACAGGGCAGCTGCAGGACATTCATCTTGGGGAGAGTGAACTGCCAGAGGTCATGGTGCACATAGGTACCAATGACATAGGTAGGAAGAGGGATGAGGTTCAGAAAGCAGATTTTAGGGAGTTAGGAAAGAAATTAAAAAGCAGGACCTCAAAAGCAGTAATGTTATGATTACTCCCAATGCCATGCACTGTTGAGCACAGGACTAGGAGGATTGAGTGATGGAAAACGTAGCTGAAGAACTGGTCCATGACGGGGCGCATGAGATTCCTGAGGCATTGGGACTCGTTCTGGGGCAGGTGGGACCTGTATAAGATGGGCAGGTTGCACATTAGCAGGACGAGGACGAATATCCTAGCTGGGAAATTTGCGAGCACTGTTGGGGAGAGTTTAAACAGATTGGCAGGGGGATGGGAACCTAAGGGGGAGCTCAGATTGGAAGGAAGAAAAACTGTTAAGAGGAAGCAGAAACATAGTAAGCAGAAGTAGGACGCAGACGAAGCAAAGACAAGCATCTATTAGGATAAGAATGCAGAATGATATTAAAAACACAAAGTTGATGGCACTCTATCTGAATGCACGTAACATTCGCAACAAGGTAGATGATTTGATGGCATAAATAGGGTAAATGGGCATGATTTAGTTGCCTTTACGGAGACGTGGTAACAGGGTGACCGAGGCTGGGAACTGAATATTCAAGGGTATTTGTCATTTAGGAAGGTTAAGCAAAAAGGGAAAGGAGGTGAGTAGTGCTGTTAATAAGAGACAAGATCAGTACCTTAGTGAGACAGGATCTTAGATACAAGGATCAAGATGCAGAAACGGTTTAGGTGGATGTAGGAAACAGCAAGGGGCAGCAAACATTGCTGGGAGTTGTTTGTAGGCCACCAAACTGTAGTGGTAATGTTGGGCAGTATAAATCAGGAAATTAGAGCGGCATGTAATATGGATAATACATTAATAATGGGCGACTTCAATTTACATATAGTCTGGGCAAATCTAATTAGCACTAATGCTGTGAAGGATGAATTCCTGGAGTATGTATGAGATGGGTTTCTGGAGCAGTACATTAAAGAGTCAATTGGGGGTCAGGGTATTTTTGGTTTAGTATTATGTGATGAGAAAGGGCTAATTAATAACCTGGCTGTAAAGGAGCCTTTAGGAAATAGTGACCATAATATGGTAGAATTTTACATCGGCCAGAATTTTATGGCCCCACGACGGTATGTCTCCTCCTGGCGGATTTTTTAAATATTCATTTATGGGATGTGGGCTTCGCTGGCTGGGCCACCATTTATTGCCCATCCCTAGTTGCCCTTGAGAAGGTGGTGCTGAGCTGCCTTCTTGAACCGCTGTAGTCCATGGGGTGTAGTTACACCCATAGCACTGTTAGGAAGAGAGTTCCAGGATTTTGACCCAGTGACAGTGAAGGAACTGGCGATATATTTCCAAGTCAGGAAGGTGAGAGACCTGGAGAGGAACTTCCAGGTGGTGGCATTCCCATCTATGGGTTTAGAAGGTACTGTCGAAGGAGCCTTGGTGAATTCCTGTAGTGCATTTTGTAGATGGTACACACTGCTGCTACTAGTGGTGGTGGTGGAGGGAGTGGAGGGAGTGAATGTTTGTTGATGTGGTGCCAATCAAGTGGTCTGCTTTGTCATGGACGGTGTCAAGCTTCTTGAGTGTTGTTGGAGCTGCACTCATCCAGGCAAGTAGAGAGTATTCCAACACACTCCTGACTTGGGCATTGTAGATGGTGGATGGGCTTTGGGGAGTTAGGAGGTGGGTTACTCATCACAGGATTCCTAGCCCCTGACCTGCTCTTGTAGCCACAGTATTTATATGGCTAGTCCAGTTCAGTTTCTGGTCAATGGTAACCCCCAGGATGTTGATAATGGGAGATTCAGTAATGGTAATGCCATTGATCATCAAGGGGCGATGGTTGGATTCTCTCTTGTTCAATGATCCAGCGTGGGGGGTTGAGTTCGGCGGGCTGGCCTCTCAGGATATGCTGACATATTATAATGAAGTTCCTGATGGTGGGAAATGTGGCTGGGTGGAGTGGATGATCGCAAACTGGTTTCATGTTGTCATGAAACCGATTTTTGGCCTTCTCACCATATTGTCCGCTTACACCACTGAACAAGCCTGACACCAGCAGGCACAGAAAATCTCAGCACAAATGTAATATTCCCAAATTTGCTGATGACACAAAATTAGGTGGGAATGTAAGTTGTGAAGAGAATGCAAGGACGCTTCGAGGGGAACTGGACAGGCTAAGTAAATGGAAAGAACATGGCAGATTGAATATAATGTGGAAAAATGTGAAGTTATTGATTTTGGTAGGAAACCAGTAATGCAGAATATTTCTTAAGTGGTGAGAGGTTGGGAAGTGCTGATGTCAAAATGGACCTGGGTGTCCTTGTTTATGAGTCACTAAAAGCAAGCATGCAGGTGCAAGAAGCAATTAGGAAGACAAGTGGTATGTTGGCCTTCATCACAAGGGGATTTGAGTACAGGATGTCTTGCTACAATTTTATAGAGCCTTGGTGAGATTGCACCTGGAGTATTGTGTACAGTTTTGCTCTCCTTATCCTAAGGAAGGTTACCATTGCCATAGAGGAGTGCAACCACTAATTCCTGGGGTGGTGGGATCTTTTATTTTTCAAGGAATGTGGGCTTTGCTGGCTGGGTCAGCATTTATTGCCCATCCATAATTGCTAGATTGATAGCTGGGATAAGTGAGTTGTCTTATGAGGAAAGGTTGGACAGACTGGGCTTGTTTCCTCTGGAGTTTAGAAGAGTGAGGAGTGATTTGATTGAAATATACAAGATCCTGAATGGCCTTGACCAGGTGGACGTGGAAAGGATGTTTCCTCTTGAGGGTGAGTCCAGAACTAGGGAGCACTGTTTTAAAATTAGGGTACACCCTTTTAAGACAGAGATGAGGAGAATTCTTTTCTCTCAGTGAGTTGTGCAACTTTGGAACTCTGCCTCAGAAGGTGGTGGGGGCGGGGTCATTGAATATTTTGAAGGCAGAGGTAGATAGATTCTTGTTAGGCAAGGGAGTCAAAGGTTATCGGGGTTAGATAGGAACGTGGAAATCAAAACACAAGAAGATCAGCCCTGATCTTATTGATTGGCAGAGCAGGCGCAAGGGGCCGAATGGTATACTCCTGTTCCTATTTCTTATATTCTTGCCCTTGAGAAGGTGGTGGTGAGCTGCCTTCTTGAACCGTTGCAGTCCATGTGGTGTAGGTACACACACAGTGCTTAGGGAGGGAGTTCCAGGATTTTGACCCAGTGACAGTGAAGGAGCAGCGACAGAATTACCTGGAAAAACTCAGCAGGTCTGGCAGCATCGGCGGGGAAGAAAAGAGTTGATGTTTCGAGTCCTCATGACCCTTCGATAGAACTAAGTAGAAGTAGGAAAGGGGTGAAATATAAGCTGGTTTAAGGTGTGTGTGTGTGTGTGTGTAGGGGGGGGAAGGGGGGGTGTGGTGGGGCTGGGGGGTTGGGTGGGGGGAGAGAAGTGGAGGTGTCTTTGTAGGGACAAGCAAGCAGTGATAGAAACAGATCATCAAAAGATGTCACAGACAACAGAACAAAAGAACACTTAGGTGTTGAAGTTGGTGATATATATCTAAACGAATGTGCTAATTAAGAATGGGTGGTAGGGCACTCAAGGTATAGCTTTAGTGGGGGTGGGGAGAGCATAAAAGATTTAAAAATATTTAAAAATAATGGAAATAGGTGGGAAAAGAAAAATCTATATAATTTATTGGAAAACAACAAAAGGAAGGGGGAAGAAACAGAAAGGGGGTGGGGATGGAGGAGGGAGTTCAAGACCTAAAGTTGTTGAATTCAATATTCAGTCCGGAAGGCTGTAAAGTGCCTAGTCGGAAGATGGGGAGTTGTTCCTCCAGTTTGCGTTGGGCTTCACTGGAACAATGCAGCAAGCCAAGGACAGACATGTGGGCAAGAGAGCAGGGTGGAGTGTTGAAATGGCAAGCGACAGGGAGGTTTGGGTCATTCTTGCGGACAGACCGCAGGTGTTCTGCAAAGCGGTCGCCCAGTTTATGTTTGGTCTCTCCAATGTAGAGGAGACCGCATTGGGAGCAACGAATGCAGTAGACTAAGTTGGGGGAAATGCAAGTGAAATGTTGCTTCACTTGAAAGGAATGTTTGGGTCCTTGGACGGTGAGGAGAGAGGAAGTGAAGGGGCAGGTGTTACATCTTTTGTGTGGGCATGGGATGGTGCCATAGGTGGGGGTTGAGGAGTAGGGGGTGATGGAGGAGTGGACCAGGGTGTCCCGGAGGGAACGATCCCTACGGAATGCCGACGGGGGGGTGAAGGGAAGATACGTTTGGTAGTGGCATCATGCTGGAGTTGGCAGAAATGGCGGAGCATGATCCTTTGAATGCGGAGGCTGGTGGGGTGATAAGTGAGGACAAGGGGGACCCTATCATGTTTCTGGGAGGGAGGAGAAGGCGTGAGGGCGGATGCGCTGGAGATGGGCTGGACACGGTTGAGGGCCCTGTCAACGACCGTGGGTGGAAAACCTCGGTTAAGGAAGAAGGAGGACGTGTCAGAGGACCTGTTTTTGAAGGTAGCTTCATCAGAACAGATGCGACGGAGGCAAAGGAACTGAGAGAATGGGATGGAGTCCTTACAGGAAGCGGGGTGTGAGGAGCTGCAGTCGAGGTAGCTGTGGGAGTCGGTAGGCTTGTAATGGATGTTGGTGGACAGTCTACCACCAGAGATTGAGACAGTGAGGTCAAGGAAGGGAAGGGAAGTGTCAGAGATGGACCATGTGAAAATGATGGAGGGGTGGAGATAGGAAGCAAAATTAATAAATTTTTCCAAGTCCCGATGAGAGCATGAAGCAGCACCGAAGTAATCATCGATGTAACGGAGAAAGAGTTGTGGAAGGGGGCGGGAGTAGGACTGGAACAAGGAATGTTCCACATACCCCATAAAGAGACAGGCATAGCTGAGAGAATGGAGTGCAGTAAATTCAGAGAGAGAGAGATTAGAATGGGTGAGAGGAGCAGAGAAATTGAGACGACTAATATCGCGCCGATAGTTCTCAATGAAAAGATCAAGAGAAGGTAAGAACCCAGAGGGAGGGGTCCAGGTGGAGGGAGAATATTGGAGGTGGGTGAAAGGATCCATTGAACAGGGAGAGGAATCCTGCCCAAAGAAGTGAGCCCGGAGACGAAGACGGCGGAAGAAGAGTTCAGCATCGTGCCGAGCCCGAAATTCATTAAGGTGAGGGCGTAGGGGTATGAAACTAAGTCCTTTGCTGAGCACTGAACGTTCAGCATTGGAGAGGGGAAGGTCAGGGGGTATAGTGAATACACGGCTGGGGCTGGGATTGGAAGATGGGGTGGGGACGGAGGGACAGGCAGGGGTGGAGGGTCCTAGGTGGGTGTTGGTGTCGATGAGTTGTTGGAGCTTGCGTTCCTTAGCACTTGAGAGAAAGAGAAAAAGTTTCTTGTTGAGGCGTCGGATGAGACGAAGAATAAAATGAAACTGGGGACACGCACAGCTTTGAAAAAGGGTACGGCGGTGCTGCTGGAGGGAGAGGTCGAGTGTGTTCATATGGCGGCGCATGGCACTGAGTGTGGATTTCAGAATGTGACGGGAACAGCAGTCCGTAACAGCAATATATTTCCAAGTCAGATTGGTGAGTGACTTGGAGGGGAACTTCCAGGTGGCAATGTTCCCATGTATCTGCTGCACTTGTCCATCTAGATGGTAGTGGTCTTGGTTTGGAATGTGCTGTCGAAGGAGCCTTGGTGAGCTTCTGCAGTGCATCTTGTAGATGGTACACACTGCTGCTACTGTGTGTCGGTGGTGGAGGGAATGAATGTTTGTGGATGGGGTGCCAATCAAACATGTTGCTTTGACCTGGATGGTGTCAAGCTTCTTGAGTGTTGTGGGAGCTACACTCATCCAGACAAGTGGGGAGCATTTCATCACACTCCTGACTTGTGCCTTGTGGATAGGCTTTGGGGAGTCAGGAGGTGGGTTACTCATCGTATGATTCCTAGCTGCTGACCTGTTCTTGTAGCCACGGTATTTATATGGCTTATCCAGTTCAGTTTCTGGCCAATGGTAACCCCTAAGATATTGATAGTGGGGTTCAGCAATGGTAATGCCATTGAATGTTAAGGGGCGATGGTTAGATGATCACTGCCTGGCACTTGTGTGTCGTGAATATTACTTGCCACTCGTCAGGATATTTTCCAGGTCTTGCTGCATTTGGACATGGACTGTTTCAGAATCTCAGGTGTTGCAAATGGTGCTGAACATTATGCAATCATCAGTGAACATCCCCACCTCTAACCTTATGCTAGAAGGAAGGTTATTGATAAAGCAACTGAAGGTGGTTGGGTCTCGGACACTACCCTGAGGAACTCCTGCAGATGTCTGAGAGCTGAGATGACTGACCTCCAACAACCACAACCATCTTCCTTTGTGCTAGGTATGACTCCAACCAGTGGAGAGTTTTCCCCCTGATTCCCATTGACTCCAGTTTTGCTAGGGCTTCTTGATGCTACACTCAGTGAAATGCCGCCTTGATGTCAAGGGCAGTCAATCTCACCTCACCTCAGGAATTCAGCTCTTTTGTCCATGTTTGAGCCAAGGCTGTCATAAGGTAGGGAGCTGAGTGGCCCTGGCGGAACCTAAACTGGGCGTCAGTGAGCAGGTTATTGCTAAGCAAGTGCTACTTGATAGCACTGTTGATGACCCCTTCCATTACTTTACTGATGATCAAGAACAGACTGATGGGCCAGTAATTGGCTGGGTTGGATTTGTCCTACGTTTTGTGTATAGGATGTACTTGGGCAATTTTCCACATAACCGGGTAGATGCCAGTGTTGTCGTTGTACTGGAACAGCTTGGCTAGGGGCACAGCAAGTTCTAGAAAAACTCAGCAAGTCTGGCAGCATCTGCGGAGAGGAGCACAGTTAACGTTTCGAGTCCGAATGACCCTTCAACAGAACTAAGTAAAAATAGAAGAGAGATGAAATATAAGCTGGTTTAAGGGCGTGGGGGGTGAGTGTGGGACAAGAAGAGCTGGATAGAGGGCCAGTGGTAGGTGGAGATAACCAAAAGATGTCACAGACAAAAGGACAAAGAGGTGTTGAAGGTGGTGATATTATCTAAAGGAATGTGCTAATTAAGGGTACAAAGCAGGACGAGCAAGGTACAGTTAGCCCTAGTGGGGGTGGGGTAGGGGGAAGGGATCGAAATAGGCTAAAAGGTAGAGATAAAACAGTGGATGGAAATACATTTAAAAATAATGGAAATAGGTGGGAAAAGAAAAATCTATATAAATTATTGGAAAAAACAAAAAGGGGGGGGGGGGAAATCGGAAAGGGGGTGGGGATGGAGGAGAGAGTTCATGATCTAAAATTGTTGAACTCAAATTCACTAAATAAATTCAAATAAAATCAACAATTTTAGATCATGAACTCTCTCCTCCATCCCCACCCCTTTTCCGATTTTCCCCCTCCTTTTTGTTTTTTACAATAATTTATATAGATTTTTCTTTTCCCACCTACTTCCATTATTTTTAAGTGTATTTCCATCCATTGTTTTATCTCTAACTTTTAGCCTATTTCAATCCCTTCACCCCACCACACCCCCACTAGGGCTATCTGTACATTGCTCGTCCTGCTTTCTATCCTTAATTAGCACATTCCTTTAGATAATATCACCACCTCCAACACCTCTTTGTCCTTTTGTCTGTGACATTGTTTGGTTAGCTCCACCTATCACTGACCCTCTATCCAGCTCTTCTTGTCCCACTGCCCACCCCCCATCACCGCCACCCCCCCCAAACTCCCTTAAACCAGCTTATATTTCACCTCTCTTCGATTTTTACTTAGTTCTGTTGAAGAGTCATTCGGACTCGAAACATTAACTGTGCTCCTCTCTGCAGATGCTGCCAGACCTGCTGAGTTTTTCCAAGTATTTTTGTTTTTGTTTTGAATTTCCAGCATCTGCAGTCTTTTGCTTTTATTTTAGCACAGCAAGTTCTGGAGCACTAGTCTTCAGTACTATTGCCGAAATATTGTCAGGGCCCATAGCCTTTGCAGTATTCAGTACCTTCAGTCATTTCTTGATATCACATGGAGTGAATCGAATTGGCTTAAGACTGGTATCTGTGGTGCTGGAGACCTCTGGAGGAGGTTGAGTTGGATCATCCACTCAGCACTTCTGGCTGAAGATTGTAGCAAATGCTTTAGCCTTATCTTTTGCACTGATGTGCTCGGCTCCCACATCATTGAGGATGAGGATATTTGAGGAGCCTTCTCCTCTGGTGAGTTGGTTAATTGTCCACCACCATTCAAAATTGGAAGTGGCAGGACTGCAGGTCTTAGATCTGATCCATTGGCTGTGGAATCACTTAGCTCTGTCTATCACTTGTTGCTTATGTTGTTTGGCATGCAAGTAGTCCTGTGTTGTAGCTTCACTCGGTTGACACCTCATTTTTAGGTATGCCTGGTGCTGCTCCTGGCATGCCCGCCTGCATTCTTCATTGAACCAGGGTTGATCCCCTGGCTTAGTGCTAATGGTAGAGTGGAGGATGTGCTGGGTCATGAGGTTACAGATTGTGGTTGTGTACAATTCTACTGCTGCTGATGGCCCACAGCACCTCATGGATGTCCAGTCTTGAGTTGCTAGTTCTGTTCGAAATCTATCCCATTTAGCATGGTGGTGGTGCCACACAACATGATGGGGAGTATTCTCAATGTGACGACGGGACTTTGTCGCCACAAGGATTGTAACTCTTACCGATAGTGACAGATGCATCTGTGTCCTGCAGGTTGATGAGGATGAGGTCAAGTATGTTTTTCCCTCCCAACTGCTGTAGACCCAGTCCAGCAGCTATATTCTTTAGGATTCAATCAGCTTGGGTAGTAGTGATGCTACCAAGCCCCTCTTGGTGATGCATATTGAAGTCCCCCACCCAGAGTACATTCTGCATCTTTGCCTTCCTCAGTGCTTCCTCCAAGTGGTGTTCGACATGGAGGAGTACTGATTCCTCAGCTGTGGAGGGGGTGGTGGTATGTAATAATCAGCAGGAGGTTTCCTTGCCCATGTTTGACCCGATGCCATGAGACTTCATGGGGTCTGGAGTCAATGTTGAGGACTCCCAGGGCAACTCCCATTGGGAGGGAGGGGTGGTGATGGTGGTGTATGGGACATTGCAAGGTTTGATTCCATGAGGATGACTATGTAAGGCTGTTGCTTGACTATTTTGTGAGACAGCTCTCCACATTTTGGCATAAACCCCCAGATGTTAGTAAGGAGGACTTTGCAGTTAACAGGGCTGAGCTTGCCATCGGTACCTAGGTCGAAGCCAGATGGTCCGTCCAGTTTCATTCCTTTGAGACTCTTTAGCAGTTTGATACAAGTGAGTATCTTGCCAGGCCATTTCAGAGGGACTTTAAGAGTCAACCACCTTACTGTGGGTCTAGAGTCACATGAAAGCCAGACCAAGGAAGAATGGCAGATTTCCTTCCCGAAAGGGCATTAGTGTACCAGATGGGTTTTTACAACAATCGACAGTGGATTCATGATCATCATTAGACTTTTAATTCCAGATTTTTATTGAATTCAAATTTCACCATCTGCTGTGGTGGGATTAGACCATAAAACGTAGGAGCAGAAGTAGGCCATTCAGCCCATCGAGTCTGCTCTGCCATTCGATGAGATCATGGCTGATCTGATAATCCTCAACTCCACTTTCCTGCCTTTTCAACATAACCCTTGATTCCCTTACTGAATAAAAATCTGTCCATCTCAGCCTTGAATACACTTAACGACCCAGCCTCTACAGCCCTCTGCGGTAAAGAATTCCACAGATCCACTACCCTCTGAGAGAAGAAATTCTTCCTCATCTGTTTTAAATGGGTGACCCCTTACTCTGAAATTATGCCCTCTGGTCCTAGACTCTCCCACAAGGGGAAACAACCTCTCAACATCTACCCTTTCAAGCCCCCTAAGAATCTTATATGTTTCAATAAGGTCACCTCTTATTGTTCTAAATTCCAATGAGTGCAGGCCCAAATTTCTCAACCTTTCCTCATAAGAAAATCCCTCCATACCTGGGATCAACCTAGTGAACCTTCTCTGGACTGCCTCCATAGCCAGTATATCTTTTTTTAGATAAGGGGACCAAAACTGTTCACAGTATTCTAGGTGTGGTTTAACTAATGGCTTTTATTGTTTTAGCAAGACTTCCCTATTTTTATACTCCATTCCCTTTGAAATAAAGGCCTACATTCCATTTGCCTTCCCTATTACCTGCTGAACTTATATGTTAGCTTTTTGGGATTCATGCACAAGGAATCCCAAATCCCTCTGTGCTGCAGCTTGTTCAAGATGGAAATTGATAGATTTCTAGATATTAATGATATCAAGGGATATGGTGATGCATGGGAAAGTGGCGTTGAGGTACTCGACCAGCCATGATCTAACTGAATGATGGATCAGGCTCAAAAGGCCGAATGGCCTATTTCTGCTCCTATATTCCGATGGTCACATTAATACACAAAATATACCCAGTAATAGTTAGAAATAAGTCAAATCAAGATCAGCAAAGTTCTGTGCTGCAGTTTCAAACCCCTAGATAATGGGTTTCATGTAGAAACCTTAAAGTCAGTACTATCATCCCATTAAAAGTTGAGCAGAATTTGAACCCAAAACCCAAAGATGAAAACATCATTTATAACTCACTTACCCAGCCCATCCATAGAAAGCTTATATTTTAAAACAACAGCAGAATTATTTAACGGTGTCTTTTTCTCCTGGTCTAGCTCTCCAGCCTGGTCATAAAGTGAATATCCGAGTGGAACCAGGCCTTTTCGAATGGACGAAATGGGAAGGTGAACGAGCAATCCCGAACTTCATGTCTGTGCCTGAACTCAAAGCAGCAGAGTACTCTGTGGATATCAACTACAGGTATATTCCATCTTTGGCCTTCTGTAACTTTCTATAGCTTCTCCAGCCTGATTAATTTGATCTTTGGAAAATTTCCTTTTGAAAAATAGATAATGGAGGGGGAGAGGTGGTGAGGTAGGGGAGAGTGTGAGGGACGTTAGGATGGGAAGGGAAAAGATAGGAGGAGAGGTGGGAATGGGTAAGGGACCTTGCGGGAGGGAGTGAGAGAAGGTCAGGAAAGGGGAGGGGTAAGGTTTGGGAAGTGGGTAGTAAGGGAGTTGTGGTTCATGGGGAGTGGATGTGGAGAGGTGGGGGTGAAAACTGGCTGATGTTTATGGAGTGGAGAGGATTTTGGTGTCTTGGCATGCAGGAAGACCTGGAAAACATTCAGGTTTGGGCTGGTAAGTGGCATGTAAGAGTCATGCCATGCAAATGCCAGGCAATAATCATCTTCAACAAGAGAAAACCTAACCATCTCTCCTTGACATTCAACTCACTATCAACTTTCACTATCAATATTCTGAGGGTTACCATTGACCAGAAACTAAACTGGGCCAACCAAATACAAACTGTGGCTATGACAGCAGGTCAGAGGTTAGGAATTCTCTGGCAAGTAACTTACCCCTGGATTCCCCAGAGCCTGTCCAAAGGCTTTAGGACACAAGTCAGGAGTGTGATCGAATACTCTCCACTTGCCAGGATGATTGCAGCTCCAACAACACTCAAGAAGCTCAACATCATCCAGGACAAAACAGCCTGCTTGATTGGTACCCCACTCACAAACATTCACTCCCTCCACCACCAGGACACAGTGGTAACAGTTTTAAAGAGGCACTGAAGCAACTTACCAAGGGTCCTTCAGCAATACATTTCAAACCCTTGATCTCTACCATCTCGAAGGACAAGGGCAGCAGATATATGGGAACACCACCATCTGCAAGTTCCCTCCAAGCCACTCACCATTCTGACCCGGTATCGCTGTTCCTTCACTGTTGCTGGGTCAAAATCCTGGAACTCCCTCCCTAACAGCACTATGGGTGTACCTACACCACATGGACTGCAGCAGTTCAAGAAGGCAGCTCACCACTACCTCCTCAAGGGCAACTAGGGATGGGCAATAAATGCTGGCCCAGTCAGTGAGCAATTGTGCTGTTTATTTTGATGACTTGATAGTTTTCAGTCAGACATGGAAGGAGCATTTGCAACATCTGGAAGAATTATTAACTCGATTACAGGAAGCTAATTTGGTGGTGAACTTGGCTAAAAGTGAATCTGCAAAAGCCCAAGTTACGTATCTAGACCACACCATTGGACATGGTAAGGTGGCTCCAAGTGATGTGAAAGTCAAGGCTATCATGGATTTCCCTATGCCTACAACAAAATGAGAAGTTTTGAGGTTTCTGGGCATGAGTGGGTTTTATCAGAAATTTGTACCAAATTTTAGCAGTGTAATGACACAGCCGATGGTAAAGGCTGCGTTTTTCAAATCCTAGAAGGAAACTTGAAACAACTGTCATAATCCATTTTTGCAATTTATAACTTTGAGATGCTGACTTTGAATTCAGTGGGGATAAGACTACCGAGTCTCACGGTTTTTATATAAAACTAGATTAAACATTTATTAATCTAACAACAAAATAAACACATACACATGGCTACAAGTTACTACTAAAATAACTTTTTAACAAATCCCTAAATTAATCAGCCCCAGTTAAATCTCCACTAAGGCAACAGTAACCCATAGACTTCAAATAGACACCAGGCAAAGCACATTTGACCTGACAAATTCCATATGAGGTTCCTTTGCAAATTAGTTGGAGGCTTACAGGCTTATTAGGTCTTAAATGCTTCTACCTTACACACACAAACTCCTTTCTTTATATACCTCACTTTCCCTTTGAATGTAAATTTTCCATTGTATCTCTAGGTCTTTTGAGTTTTTGCTCTTCTAACAATAAAACCCTTTTCATAGCACCAATTTTATTCATAAGCTGAGAAAATAAACACATTGTTTGGCTTCTTCTAGCTAGGTGCAAGATTTTACCCGCAGTCTTGAATGGTTTATTCAACAAATGCAAATGAACACTTTATCTTACTGTTCTCTTTACTGTTCACCCAATTAACAACTCAAAACTTCGATACATTAAAGCACCCAGGCTAGCTGGCTTTATTCCAATTAAGGCACACACATCTAGACACAAACCCCCACTAGAAATCTATTTTTAAAAATAATTTCCAATAACATTATACATGTTAATATCTCTTCATCACAGCAGTGTGGTTGTTCCACTGACTGAATTATTAAGAAAGAACAAGAAGTTTCAATGTACGCTGGAGTGTCAGAAGTCATTTGACAGTTTGAAAACTGTATTAACAATTACACCAGTTTTGGCAGTACCCAATTACACCAAGCAATTTAAGTTGGCCGTTGACGTAAGTGATATAGGCATTGGGGCTGTACTGTTACAAGAAGATGAAAACGGAATTGAAAAACCGATAGGGTATTTTTCACAGAAGTTGAATATACAACAGAGAAGATATTCAATGATTGAAAAGGAGACCTTGGGTCTGGTGTTAGCTTTGCAGCATTTTGAGATTTATGTTCCAAACAATTCGTCAGAAACAATTGTTTATACAGACCATAATCCTTTAAAGTTTCTGGACAAATTTTGAGACAGAAGTGTAAGGCTATTCAGATGAAGTTTATTGCTGCAGCCATATAATCTCCAGATTACATATGTAGTGGGACAAGAAAATTTGATTGCTGATGCATTATCAAGAGCTGAAGCTTAAAGGGAAAATTGGACATTTAAAACCTGGATGCTGAACTGAAATGGTTTCTATTGATATGAAGGATTTGCATATATATTGTTATGTTAATGCATGTATCTGGTAATATAATAGTGTAAGTATATAGATAAATATAGGAGAAAGTATAAGATGGGTGAATAAAAATGAAGCCATCTTTTTAAATTATGACGGTTCATTTTTTAATAAGGAGGGGGATGTCAGGAAGATATAATAATTCTCGTAATGTTATTGGAATTTACTGTAAAATAGTGGTATCTGTGTCTATATGTGTCTGTGTGTGTGAGACTTAATTGGATTAAAGGCAGCTGGTCTGAAGGCTTTGATTTATTAGAAG
This sequence comes from Carcharodon carcharias, assembly GCF_017639515.1. Lineage (NCBI taxonomy): Eukaryota > Metazoa > Chordata > Chondrichthyes > Lamniformes > Lamnidae > Carcharodon > Carcharodon carcharias. The sequence continues at coordinate 2,049,629 of NC_054484.1, read as the reverse complement.
AGAAGCTAGGGTTGAAATGTTAAGTAGGTAAACATAGAGGTAAAGGGAACATTTGCAATTTAAATAAACCAGAGTAGATTGTTTTCAAAAGAGGGAGTGAAATGTGTCACTTAGCCAGGCAGTTGTTTCAAGTTTCCCTTTGGGATTTAAACAACTCAGTATTTACCATTGGCTGTGCCATAACAAGAGTTCTGATGAAAAGTAGTTTGTTTCTCTCGACAGATGCTGCCTGACCTGCAATGAGAAAAGGGATAAATGGTTAATTTCAAGTTGACAGACAGAAACTATTAGATTGTGGCAAGGATCAGTGCTGAGGCCTCAGCTACTTACAATCTATATTAATGACTTTCACAAAGAGACTGAGAGTAATGTATTCAAGTTTTCTGATAATGCAGTTAAGGACAAGCATCGAGGGAGAAGGGAATAGATGGTTACAATGGTTGTTTAGGATGAGAAAAAGTGGGAGAAGGCTCAAGTGGAGTATAAACACTGACATGGACTGGTTGGGCCAAATGGCCTATTTCTGTGCCATATATCCTGTACAATCCTATATAAACAATACAACGCTAGGTGGAAACGTAAGTTGTGGGAGGATACAAAGTGGCTGCAAAGAGATATAGACAGGTTAAGTGAGTGGGAAAGAAGGTGGCAGAGGGAGTGTAGTGTAGGAAAATGTAAGGTTATTCACTTTGGCAGGAAAAACAGAGAAATAGAACAATTTTTAAATAGTGAGAAACTTTTAAATGTTGTTCAGAGGGAATTAGGTGTCCTTGAGCACAAAACACAGAAGGTACAATAAGCAACTAGGAGGGCAAATGGTATGTGGCCTTTATTGCAAGAGGATTGGAATACAAGAATGAGGAAGTCCTACAACAATTGCTTTGGTGAGGCCACACCTGGAATACTATTTACAGGTTTGGTCTCTGTACATAAGGAAGGATATACTTGCCTTGGAGGGAATGCAACAAACGTTCACTAAATTGATTCCTGGGATGAGAGATCCTAGGAGGAGAGATTGAATAGAATGGGTCCATACTCTCTGGAGTTTTAAAGAATGAGATGTGATCTCATGGAAGCATATAAGATTCTGAAAGGGCTCACAGAATGACACAGTGCAGAAGAGGCCCTTCGGCCCATCGGGTCTGCACTGATACGTGAGAAACACCTGACCTACCTATCTAATCCCATTTACCAGCACTTGGCCCATAGCCTTGAATGTTATGATGTGCCAAGTGCTCATCCAGGTACTTTTTAAAGGATGTGAGGCAACTTGCCTCCACCACCCTCCCAGGCAGTGCATTCAAGACCGTCATCACCCTCTGGGTAAAAAGGTTTTTCCTCACATCCCCCCTAAACCTCCTGTTCCTCACCTTGAACTTATATCCCCCTGTGACTGACCCTTCAACTAAGGGGAACAGCTGCTCCCTATCCACCCTGTCCATGCCCCTCATAATCTTGTACACCTCGATCAGGTCACCACTCAGTCTTCTCTGCTCCAAAGAAAACAACCCAAGTCTATCCAGCCTCTCTTCATAACTTAAATGTTTCATCCCAGGCAACATCCTGGTGAATCTCCTCTGCACCCCCTCCAGTGCAATCACAAACTTCCTATAATGTGGCGACCAGAACTGCACACAGTACTCCAGCTGTGGCCTCACCAAGGTTCTATACAACTCCAACATGACCTCCCTACTTTTGTAATCTATGCCTCATTTGATAAAGGCAAGTGTCCCATATGCCTTTTTCACCACCCCACTAACATGCCCCTCCGCCTTCAGAGATCTATTGACACACACGCCAAGGTCTCTTTGTTCCTCAGAACTTCCTAGTATCATGCTGTTCATTGAATACTTCCTTGTCAAATTACTCCTTCCAAAGTGTATCACCTCACACTTTTCAGGGTTAAATTCCATCTGCCACTTATCTGCCCATTTGACAATCCCGTCTATATCTTCCTGTAGCCCAAGACACTCAGCCTTACTGTTAACCACCCGGCCAATCTTTGTGTCATCCGCAAACTTACTAATCCTACCCCCCACATTGTCATCTATGTTGTTTATATAAATAACAAATAATAGGGGACCCAGTGATGATCCCTATGGTACGCCACTGGATATGGGTTTCCAGTCACTAAAGCAGCCTTCTGTCATCACCCTCTGTCTCCTATTACTAAGCCAATTTTGAATCCACCTTTTCAAATTACCCTGTATCCAATGTGCATTTGCCTTCTTTATAAGTCTCCCATGTGGGACCTTGTCAAAGGCTTTGCTGAAATACATATAAACTACATCAACTGCACTATCCTCACCTACACACCTGGTCACCCCCTCAAAACATTCAATCACATTTGTTAGGCATGACCTCCCTCTGACAAAGCCATGCTGACTATCCCTGATCAAACCTTGCCTCTCCAAGTGGAGATAGATTCTCTCCTTCAGGATTTTCTCCAATATTTTCCCTACCACTGAGGTGAGACTGACTGGCCTGTAATTCCCTGGCTTATCTTTACAACCCTTCTTTAATAGCGGACTCACAGAAGCTGTTTCCTCTGACTGAAGAGTCTCAAGAAAAGAGGTTGACCATTTAGGACTGAAACGAGTAGGGATTTCTTCACTCAAAGGGTTGTGAACCTTTGAATTTCTCCATCTAAAGAGCTGTGCTAGGCTGAGATCATGACAGATTTTTGGGCACTAAGGAAATCAGGGATATGGGAATGCTGGGAAATTGAGGTCAAAAATCTCTCATGGTCTCATTAAATGGTGGATCAGGCTTGAGGTGTCAAATAACATGCTTATGCTCCTATTACTTATGTTCTTATATTTAACTGTATTGTTCAGGTCACCAATGAATAGGTGTATGTTTTTTAAATTCCTTTTGTGATTAATTTCTTTTTTCCAGTTTTAACAGATACAGTAGGATTGTGAATGAGATATCTTTCTGTGTTAGGTAGTCTATGATATGATGAGTTTCGCAAAATGATAAGGAATGTTGAGGGAAATTTACCAAACTCACCAGAAGGAATTTATTCCAGGCAAGTATTGTGGACCCATTTCCAAGCATGCTGCCTTCAGATGTGGATCATTAATTTGTATATGGCCCTTCCAAAGGTACAGGATCACTGGAATGTATGATGATAAAACCAAGTGTATTTTCACACAGATGATTTCCTGTAATTCTTTACACAATTTAAAGGGGCACTGTCTTAAACGACTACCAAACATTATTTCTAAGGGAATGGGAAGCATCAGAAAGTTTTTCTGATTTGTTGACATTGACAAAATGGCATATGATTGTTTCAAACAGATAAGTACCATGGTATGCATCACCAAATAAAGTTTTGTTCATCCTTTTCTTGAAATTGGGGCTCTACCAGTCTCATGGCCTCTGCTTTGATTTTATATGTGAGGAAGTGACTTGTCTAGGAAACCTGTGCCCTGGCTAAGCTCAGGAACTCATTCTGTGATGAAATTGTCAAGTCAAACTACTATCTGTGGTGCAGCCTGCTGCCTCAAGACCCCATATCAAAGATGATGCCTTTGCATAGAATTATTTATGATGCATTTATAAATATGTAAATATTTGTGCTTCTTGTCTATAGTGTCCATGTTCCAGTCTCCAATCTGATTCCTTCAGAAACATATGAAGACTACATTAATAGGTGTTCTTCAGTGATGAAAGCGATTGTGGACAGGGATGAAGGTAACCAAAGCAGCAGCAATGAACAAACCAATTCATAATTGATCAGAAAATGTTGAATTGTTTATAGGACATTGTGTAATATTCCTCACAGACCAATGTATAGTCCAACACATCTAAATTTGAATTTTAATCTTGCAATATATCCTGACATTTAGTTCAGGAGTAAGTTTAGACCAAGTTAATTATCAACATTTTGTACTATTTAATCCTGGACCATCCTCCCAATGCTTCGCACTGTCCCCCATCATCTTACCTCGCCAAATGCATCTGCAGGAAGTGTAAACACACCCTGCGTCATAACTGAGCGATGCTGATCCAGAGAAAAGTGCAACAAGTTTCCCAACAGGGAAACTTCCCTCACACCCACCCCTCATAGCATGACCCTCATTGCACGCTTACCCTCACAATTACACACACACTCACCCATAACTCTCACACATACTCGCATCACACACAGCAAACTAGTATCACATTCACTGCGCACTCACCTCACTCTTGTCTCATGCTCACATTAACACTCATCCTAATCCTCACACTCATGGACCACACTCGGAATCACAAAATTGTTACAGCACAGAAGGAAGCCATTTGGCTCATTGTGTTTGCACCAGCTCTCTGAATGAGCATTTCACTTAGTGCCGTTCTCCCTCCTTCTCCCCATAAGTCTGCACATTGTTCCTTTTCAAATAACAGTCTAATTCCCCTTTGAATGCTTTGATTGACCCTTCCTCCACCACACTCTCAGGCAATGCATTCCAGACCTTAACCACTCACTGCATGAAAAAAAAGTTTCTCATATCACTTTTGCTTATTATTGTTATATTATTATTATCATTGCTCATTACCACTTGCACTGCAGCAGTTCAAGAAGGTAGTTCTAAAGGGAATTAGGGATGGGCAATAAAAATGCTGGCCTAGTCAGTGACAGCCACGTCCAGTGAATGAATAAAAAAAAACACAGCCTCATTTCACTTTACACTCAACTGACATTCACCTAAACATCAGGCTCACCCTCACAAAAGAACATGAGAAACAGGAGCAGGAGTAGACCATACGGACCATCAAGCTCCCCCATTCAATGCATTCCTCGCTGATCATCAACTTCAACTCCTCTTTCCGTCAAGCTCCCCATATCCCTATATCAGCCTTTACTCAATGACTGAATTTCCAAAATCCTTTGCAGTAGAGTATTCTAAAGATTCACAACCCCTTTGAGTGAAGAAATTTTGGCTAATCTCAGTCCTAAACAATTGATCCCTTATCCTGAGACTGCATCCTGTGTTCTGGATTTTCTAGCCAGGGTAAACAATCTCTCAGTGTCTACTCTGTAAAGCCCCTTCAGAATCTTGTATGTTTCAATGAGATCATTTCTCATTCTTCTAAATCCCAGAGAACATAGGCCAAATTTACTCACAGGGCAACACTCTCAACCCTGGAACCAATCTTGTGAACCTTCGCTGTATCACCTTCATTGACGTATATCCTTTCTTAAATATAGAGTCTAAAACTGAACACAGTATTCTAGGTGTCGTCTCACCAAATTTCTGTACAATTGTAGCAAGAATTGTTTATTAATGCACTCCAATCCCCTTTCAATAAAGGCCAACAACATGCCATTTGCCTTCCTAATAGTTTGCTGTACCAACATGCTAACTTTCTCTGTTCCTTATCTGTGTACATTGGAGACGGTCATTGCCTGACACTTGCGTGGCGCGAATGTTATTTGCCAATTGTTCGCCCAAGCCAGGATATCGTCCAGGTCTTGATGCATTTGGAAATGGACTGTTTCAGTATCTGAGGAGTTTGTGAATGGTTCTGAACATTTTGCAATCATCAGCAAACATCCCCACTTCTGACCTTATGATAGAAGGAAAGTCATTGATGAAGCAGCTGAAGATGGTTGGGCCGAGGACATTACCCTGAGGATCTCCTGCTGTGATGTCCTGGAGCTGAGATGACTGACCCCCAACAACCACAACCATCTTCCTTTGTTCTGGGTATGACTCCAACCAACAGAGAGTTTTCCCCTGATTCCTATTGACTCCAGTTTTGCGAGGGATTCTTGATGCCACGCTCTGCCAAATACGGCCTTGATGTCACAGGCAGTCACTCTCACCTCACCTCAGGAGTTCAGCTCTTTTGTCCATGTTTGAACCAAGGCTGTAATGAGGTCTGGAGCTGAGTGGCCCTGGCAGAACCCAAACTGGGCATCAGTGAGCATGTTATTGCTAAGCAAGTGCCGCTTGATAGTACTGTTGCTGACCCCTTCCATTACTTTACTGATGATTGAAAGTAGACAGATGGGACGGTAATTGGCTGGGTTCAATTTGTCCTGCTTTATGTGTACAGGACATACCTGGGCAATTTTACACTCTGCTGGGTAGACGCCAGTGTTGTAGCTGTGCTGGAACAGCTTGGCTAGGGACGCAGCATGGAACACAGGTCTTCAGTACTATTGCCGGAATACTGTCAGGGCCCATAGCCTTTGCAGTATCCAGTGCCTTCAGCCGTTTCTTGATATCACGTGGAGTGAATTGAATTCACTGAAGACTGGCATATGTGATGCTGGGGACTTCCAGAGGAGGCTGAGATGAATCATCTGCTCAGCACTTCTGGCTGAAGATTGTGGCAAATGTTTCAGCCTTATCTTTTGCACAGGTGTGCTGGACTCCTCCATCATTGAGGATGGGGATATTTGTGGAGCCTCCTCCTCCAGTGAGTTGTTTAATTGTCCACCACCATTCACTACTGCATGTGGCAGGACTGCAGAGCTTGGATCTGATCCGTTGGTTGTGGGTTTGCTTAGCCTTATCACTTGCTGCTTATGCTGTTTGACACGCAACTATTCCTGGATTATAGCTTCACCAGGTTGACACCTCATTTTTAGGTATGCCTGGTTCTGTTCCTGGCATGCCCTCCTGCATTTTTCATTGAACCAGGGCTGATCCCCTGGCTTGATGGTAACGGTAGAGTAGAGGATATGCTGTGCCATGAGGTTACAGATTGTGTTTGAGTACAATTCTGCTGCTGCTGATGGCCCAGAGTGCCTCATGCATTCCCAGTCTTGAGTTGCTAGATCCAGGTTATTGCTAAGCAAGTGCCGCTTGACAGCACTGTTGATGATACCTTCCATTACTCTACTGATGATGGAGAGTAGACTGATGGGGCGGTAATTGGCCGGATTGGATTAGATCTGCTTTTTGTGTACAAGACATACCTGGGCAATTTTCCAGATAGCTGGGTAGATGCCAGTGTTGTAGCTGTACTGTAACAGCTTGGCTAGGGGCGTGGCAAGTGTCACTTCCTCAAAGACATCTAATAAATTAGTCAAACACAATTTCCCTTTTATACCTTGTTGGCTCTGCCTGGTTGCATTAGATTTTCTAAGTGGCTGCTATAACCTCTTTAATAATAGATTCTAGCATTTTCACTTTGACAGATGTTAAGCTAACTGGCCTGTAGATTCCTGCTTTCTGTCTCCTTCCTTTCTTGAATAGAGGAGTTGCATTTGCTGTTCTCCAATTTGATAGGACTTTCCAGAATCTAGGGAATTTTGGAAAATTACATCTACTCTTAGCAGCCACCTCTTCCTAGACCCAAGGATGAAGTCCATCAGGTCCTGGTGACTTTTCAGCTCTAATGGTTTACTCAGCACCCTTTCCCTGGTGATTGTAATTATTTTACTTTCCTCCCTCCTTTTCAACTCTTAGGGCGGAATCGTCCCAGATTTGCACGAAGTGCGGTAGAGGCAGGAAAAAGAACACTTTATCTGCCGGCCGCAACTGCAGCTTTTCATGCCGTATCATCTCAATCCTGCCTCGTTGATCATGCATTCCCAGGAAAGATGCCGGGTCATTGGTGGGGCGCCCTCTCATTCACCCACCTTGCCATCACTTCAGGTCTTCAGTAAACTGGGCACCATATTTAAAGGCGCCCTGCAAAAGGCCAGCACTCTCCAAGGGATAGGAACCTGCTACAAAGTCATGGTTGCCAAAGGGAGGAAAAGTGCTGCCCCCAGATTTAGTTGTGCCTCCTTTCAGTGCTACTGGATGAAGTTGAGGCCCTCCGCAAAGTCCTCTAGCCCCCACTCTGGGCAAAGACCAGCAAGGAGGGTCATCAATCTGGCATGGGAGGTGGTGGTCAGCACCAACGCCCTGCAAAAGAGGATAGCCACACAGTGCTGAAAGACGATGAATGGTCTTATCTGTTCTGCCAGGGTAAGTCACTCTTCTCATCACTCTGAACTCACACACTCCAAACACATCACGCGTCCACGGGGATCTCACACCTCAAGGCTTAACACCACTAACTCTCAGACATACCCACTCCATCAGGCTCATATCCTCTCGAGCTGTGTTAACTGCAAATCACCTGAAGCCTGATTAGGGCTTGAAGAGGTGTTAATTGCTATTTGAAGCTGAACAAGTGCAAGTCACCTCAGCTCTATTTAAGAAAGGGACTGTTTAGAAGCACACTACAGTGAGCTTGCACATGAACAGGGGAGAGATCTCATCCAGAGTGAGACACAGCCAGAGTGAGTGTGGGTATTGGCAATTTGGTGCACAGTGGGAATTGAGTGCAGAGGGGAAGAGGTGCTCATTACATCTTTCCTGGCTATCCAACTTCTTAAATCTTCAGAGAGTGGTGTTGCCCTGCTGCAACAGTAGAAGCTAAAAGGGAAAGGAATAACTGGTAAGTAGTGGGTCAGATCGGGTAAGTATTTACTACTTTAATCACTTATAGTTTAAGGTCATTTTGTGGTTTATCATTTGTATATTTCATAGTAACGAGGATCAGGAAAGAAGGGCCCTAGAGTAATTGATTTAAAAGGTTTAATTAAAAGGGATAAGTCATGCCAGGAGAGCTCAAAGCTGTGGTGTGCTCCTCGTGCTCCATGTGGAAAGCCAAGAACATTTCCAGTGCCCCAGTCCAGCATTTGTGCAGGAAGTGTGTCCAGCTGCAGTCCTGGAAGCTCGGGCTTCAGAGCTGGAACGGCGGTTAGGGACTCTGTGGAGCATCCGCAAGTTGAGAGCATTATGGATAGCATGCTTAGAGAGGTGGTCACACCACAGCTGAAGGGATTTGAGGAAGGAAGGGAATGGGTGACCACCAGGCAGTCCAAGAGAAACAGGCAAGTATACCAGGAGTCCCCTGGAGTCCCGCTCGCAAATCGGTATTCCATTTTGGAGGCTGATGAGGGTGCTGGTTCCTCCAGGGATTGCAGACAGAGCCAAGCTTCTCGCACCACAAGCAGCATTTCTGTACAGGAAGGGAAGAAGTGAGGAAGAGCAATAGTAATAGCGCATTCCATAGTCAGGGGAACAGATAGGCACTACTGGATACCAGGATGATATGTTGCCTCCCTGGTGCCAGGGTCCGAGATGTTACTTAACGGCTGCAGGGCATCCTGAAGGAGGAGGGTGATAAGGCAAAGGTCATGGTACATGTTGGTACCAATGACATAGGTAGGAAGAGGGATGAGGTCTTGCATCAAGAATTCAGGGAATTAGGCAGTAGACTAAAAAGCAAGACCTCTTGGGTTGTGATCTCTGTATTACTCCCAGTGCAAAATCAGAAATAGGGGAATAGCACAGATGAATATGTGGCTTAAGAGTTGGTGCACGAGGGAGGGTTTTAGATTCCTGGATCACTGGGACCATTTCTGGGGAAAGTGGGACCTGTACAAGCGGGACGGTCCACATCTGAACCAGAGCGGGACTAACATCCTTGTGGGCGGGTTTGCTAGTGCTGTTGGGAGGAGTTTAAACTAATTCAGCAAGGGGTGGGGACACAGAATGTTAGCAGAATAGAGACACATGATAATACAGTAAAACAATCAAGTCAGAGGGAGTACAGCTGCATTAAGTTTCAAGGGAGTAAGGCAAGGTTGGATGGCCTCTACTTTAATGTCAGGAGTATTACAGGTAAAACGGATGAGTTAAGGGTAAGGATTGACACGTGGAATTGTGATATAGTAGCCATCACTGAGACGTGGTTGAGGGAGGAGCAGGATTGGCAGCTCAACATTCCGGGTTTTGAATCTTCAGGCGAGACAGGGGAGGGGGTAAAAGAGGAGGAGGCATTGCATTATTAGTTAAGGAGTTAGTTACTGCAGTAAGGAAAGATGATATCTTGGAGGGGGGCATCGAATGAAGCTTTGTGGGTAGAGCTTAGGAATAAAAAAGGGTCAGCCGTATTATTAGGTGTTTATTATATACCCCCAGATAGTCAACAGGAAATTGAGGAGCAACTTTGTGCACAATTTGCGGAGGTGTGTAAAAACAATAACAATAGGGTAATTATATTAGGGGATTTCAACTTTCCCAACATTAATTGGGATAGACATAGTGTTAAGGGCTTGGATGGAGTGGATTTCTTGAAATGTGTACAGGAGAACTTTTTAGGTCAATATGTAGAGGGTCCAACAAGGGACGGTGCAGTGCTAGACCTAATTCTGGGGAATGAAGCCGGACAGGTGGCTGAGGTGGTGGTGGGGGAGCATTTTGGTGATTGCGACCACAACATGCTACAGTTTAAATTTGTTATGGACAAAGAAATAGACAAGTTGCAAAAAAATGTTTTGGATTGGGGGAAAGCGGAATTTAGTAAAATAAGGCAGGACCTGGCCAAGGTAGACTAGGAACAGCTACTTGTGGGGAAATCTACAGAGGAGCATTGGGGGGCATTCAAAAAGGAAATGGGGAGGGTACAGGCTCAACATGTTCCCTCTAGGGTGACAGGAAGGAGTAACAAGCCCAGAGAACCATGGATGACCAGAGATATTCAGGTTACGATGAGAAGGAAAAGAGAGGCTTTTAGCAGGTACAAGGGGAGCAAATCAGCGGAGGCATTAGTGGAGTACAGACAGTGCAGGGTGGAGCTTAAGAAAGCAATTAGGAGAGCAAAGAGAGGATATGAGGAAGCTCTAGCTTGTAAAAGTAGGGAAAATCCCAAGATATTCTATAAGTATATCAATGGGAAGAGGATAACCAGGGAAAGATTAGGGCCCATTAGGGACCAAGGGTGGAGCCAGATGACATCGCTAGAGTGTTGAATGAATACTTTACATCCGTCTTCACCCAAGAGAATGAGGATGAAGGTAGCAAATTCTGGGGGAGAAACTGTGAGGTTCTTAAGCAAATCGATATAGGGAATGACAAGATATTGGAGGTGTTGGCAGGCTTAAAAGTGGACAAATCTCTCGGTCTGGATGATTTGAGTCCTAGACTGCTGAGGGAGGCAAGGCAGGAGATCGCAGGAGTTGTGACCCAATTCCTCTCTGGCCATGGGGAAGGTGCCAGAGGACTGGAGAACAGCTAATGTGGTTCCGCTATTTAAGAAGGGTTGCAGAGATAAGTCAGGGAACTACAGACCAGTGAGTCTTATGTCAGTAGTACCGAAAGTATTGGAGAAAATCCTGAAGGAGAGAATCTATCTCCACTTGGAGAGGCAAGGTTTGATCAGGGATAGTCAGCATGGCTTTGTCAGAGGGAGGTCATGCCCAACAAATTTGATTGAATGTTTTGAGGAGGTGACCAGGTGTGTAGATGAGGGTAGTGCAGTTGATGTAGTTTATATGGATTTCAGCAAAGCCTTTGACAAGGTCCCACATGGGAGACTTATAAAGAAGGCAAATGCACGTGGGATACAGGGTAATTTGAGGAGGTGGATTCAAAATTGGCTTAGTAATAGGAAACAGAGGGTGATGACAGAAGGATGCTTTAGTGACTGGAAGCCAGTGTCCAGGGGCGTACCACAGGGATCTGTGCTGGGTCCCCTATTATTTGTCATTTATATAAACAACATAGATGACTATGTGGGGGGTAGAATTCGTAAGTTTGCAGATGACACAAAGATTGGCCGGGTGGTTAGCAGTGAGGTTGAGTGTTTTGGGTTACAGGAAGATATAGACGGGATTGTCAAATGGGCAGATAAGTGGCAGATGGAATTTAACCCTGAAAAGTGTGAGGTGATACACTTTGGAAGGAGTAATTTGACAAGGGAGTATTCAATGAATGGCATGACACTAGGAAGTTCTGAGGAACAAAGGGACCTTGGTGTGTGTGTCCATAGATCTCTGAAGGTGGAGGGGCATGTTAGTGGGATGGTTAAAAAGGCATATGGGACACTTGCCTTTATCAATCGAGGCATAGATTACAAAAGTAGGGAGGTCATGTTGAAGTTCTATAGAACCTTGGTGAGGCCACAGCTGGAGTACTGTGTGCAGTTCTGGTCACCACATTATAGGAAGGATGTGATTGCACTAGAGGGGGTGCAGAGAAGATTCACCAGGATGTTGCCTGGAATGAAACATTTAAATTATGAAGCGAAGACTGAGGAGCGACCTGATCGAGGTGTACAAGATTGAGGGGCAAGGACAGGGTGGATAGGGAGCAGCTGTTCCACTCAGTCACAAGGGGACATAAGTTCAAGCTGAGGGGCAGGAGGTTCGGGGGAATGTGAGGAAAAACCTTTTTACCCAGAATGTTTGGAATGCACTGCCTGGGAGGGTGGTGGAGGATGCCTCACATACTTTAAAAAGTACCTGGATGAGCACTTGGCAAGTCATAACATTCAAGGCTATGGGCCAAGTGCTGGTAAATGGGATTAGGTAGGTAGGTCAGGTGTTTCTCACATGTCAGTGCAGACTCGATGGGTCGAAGGGCCTCTTCTGCACTGTGATTCTGTGATGCTGAGCTCGGGTCTTCATCCCATCCATGGCTCCGCTCACCACACAAACATTCCACGCAGTGCCATGTGCCCTGCTCACGTACTCTCTATCTGTTTTCATGCAGGAGAAGCTGACTGACAACAGCAGGGAGAGGTCTTCGATTGGGGTGGAGTGGCCAATATTAGGCCCCTCACTCACTTTGAGGAGCGTGCCATTGTGCTGACTGGTGAGGACATGGATTGTGTCTGTGGCGACAGTGAGGTTGGTGGCGAACAGCCACACGAGGATCCTGCATATTATCCCTCTCCCAACACAACTGTGAGTGTTCTCTCTGCTGCCTGTGACTCTGCTGCCATGCACTCATTATCTCTACTTTGATTCACAAGTAGCTTGCCAAGTGACCGACACCCTCAGTCAGCCAGACCCTCAGCTCCATCCAGGTCCTTACCTCCAGCCAAGAGGACACCTCCTCCATTGAAGAGCTGGAAATAAACAGCCTGGAAGACCCGACACAGCGCTTATGCACACCCTCCACCAGCGCAGAGACACACTGCTCGATGGGACCTAGATCTAGAGTAGGCTTGGGTTCACAATCTGGTGGTCACAGCACGGACATTTGCCTACAGCAGGAGGAGGCAGGTTTAGCTGAGCTCCTTGGCACTCAGAGGTCTGCTGGTGAAGAGGCGTCTGTGAGGTCTGAGTCAGATGACGAGCCTCTGGATTCGGCCTTCCACCTCATCCTGGAGAGTCAGCAGAACGTGTGGGAACATCATGCAGAGGTGTTAGAAACTCTCAACAGAGTGGCAAGTGAGTCAGAGTAGTGCATCTGCCTGCCCTCTGGTGAAGTGGTGCTTACATGTGCGCACATGGAGTCTCCATGGGAAGGGTGACAGACACCATGGAGACCCTGGTCCAGCAGTACATGTAACTGCGTGCAGGCCTGCACTCCATCGTGGTAGCCATACATGAGTTCCTGCAGTGACAACGTGACAGGGAAAAGGCGTACATCGACATCCCTCCAGGTGCTCCTTCCCCTCAAGGAGTCAGGCCGGGGCCCTCGGGCATCTGAAGGGAGGAGGAGTGGCAGTTCGACATCCCTGGGTCCTCCACTCAGGAATCTTAGAGGCTGTGCACTCCCTCTGAGTCCCCTTTTCTCTTGACACACTCAATCTCATTCTCTGTCACTGCAGAGGGAGCAGCTGGCCCACACAAGGACAGCCAAAGCAAGCTGGGGCCCTCAAGGCCTCAACTCTCCAGAGGACGCACACCAAAATCATCAGAGGCAATGGGACCAACCATTGCACAGACTGTCTCCACCCCTACTGCGGATGTCAAGGCAGCACCTAGAAACGTTCGGCCTAAAAAGTTAAGAAATTCTGATCACAAGTGTTTACATGGGTTAACACATTTTGTCACTTTATAATCTGGAAATATATTCACTTGTTATGGTATCTTTCAGCCTCATTGACAGGCTTTGTGAGTCCTCCAAATGCATCTCCAATCCCAGACCCAACTAGCAGTTCAGCAGCACGCAGCCAACCCATGAGTGATTCTGGCAGGGCCTTTTGGAGCCTCAAGCAAGCATTCTTCCACGCACGCAGATCCTTCCCGTATCACACTCATCTCAATATCCCGAGCATTTTCAATGCTGCCTGCTGGGGTTCTCTTTCAGTTGTCCATCTGAGCTGACCTGCATCTCCACCCACTCACTGATCACATTCCCATGGAGCACCTGTTCCCGACCAGTATGAGGTTCCTTTCAATTGTGGTTTTAAAAGCATGATGCTGGTAAAATTTGTCTTAAGCTCCCCCATCCTTTCCCCTCCCCCAGTCACCCATGTCCTTTCCCCCATCACTGTCAACCACCCTGACATCACCTTCCACCTTCCCATCGTCACCTGCCAGCCAGAACCCTTTTCTTCAGGAAATGTCCAGGTGAATATGCACGTTCCCTGCCTTCCCGGGAACCCCATCCACATTGACCTCCCTGATGTCCTCCCTCCCACCCCCAGAGTCTGTGTCTGCCTCCGGGTCCCCACCAACCACCCTCATTGTCCCTTCCACTGCTACCGTCACACCCTCACCCTCCCACCCTACTGGCTCACTCTGCCCTCTCTCATTCTCACCATTTCCTCCTACAACATCCACCCCCCCCTTGCATGTTCATCTGGACATTTTCACCCCCTAACTTGTTCCTCCACCCTTACTCCTTCCTTCCTATTAATCTTTCCTCCACGTTTACACCTATCTCCCCAGTTGACGTATTCTCCCTCGTTACACCCTCCTCCCCCATACTCCCTGCCCCCTCCCAACCTCAACCCCCAACACACCTTTCTCTCCCAGTCAAACCTATACCTTCCTCCCCCAGTCTATCCGACACCTTCCTCTCCATCCCATCGATGGTCAGTGAGCTGCTTTGTGGCAGAGCCATGTCCATGAGGATCTACCCAGCATGCAATGCATGTTCCTCCAGGGTCTGGTAGCTGTAGGGCTCCAACATATTCTGCTCCTCCTATGTCCGCAACGTGAGCAAGGCCCTGACAGTAAGTCCCGACTTCTGCACAACACGCTTGTCAAGACGTGTTCCAGGCCTGCCTGTTTCCCCTCCATTGTGGGCAGTAAATTTGACATGGGGGATGATTCCGGCAAGCTAGACTTATGATGATATGCAGATGTGGAGATGGCAGGAAAGGCAGCCTGCCATTGATGGGCAGAGTGGACAATTGCAAACTGGTTTCATGACGTCATGAAACTAATTTTTGGTCTTCCCGCAATATCGTCCCCTCATGCCTGCCATGATGCCCGACGCCAACAGGCACAGAAAATTCCGCCCTTAGATTAGAATCATAGAATGGTTACAGCACAGAAGGAGGCCATTTGGCCCACTGAGTCTGTGCTGCCTCTCTGCAAGAACAAGTTACCTAGTGCCACCACCTCACCCGATTCCAGTAGCCCTGTAATCTTTTCCTCTTCAGGTAATGATCCAATTTCTTTTTGAAAGCAATGATTGAATATGCCTCCACCACACTCACAGTCAGAGCCTTCCAGATTCTAACCACTCACTGCACTAAGACATTTTTTCCCTCATGTCACCATTGCTTCTTTTACCAAACACCTTAAATTGGCATCCTTTGGTTCTTGATCGTTGCACCAATGGGAACAGTTTCTCCCTATCTACTCTGACCAGACCCTTCTTGATTTTGGATATGTCTGTCAGATCTCCTCTCAACCTTCTCTTCTTTAAGTAGAATCTCCCCAGTTTTTCCATTTTAGGCAGCTGAAGTTCCTTATCTCCGGAACCATTCTTGTGAATCTTTTCTGCACCTTTATAAATTTAATTTATAATAAAATAAATATAATAAAATAAAACAAATCTGATAAATTTGTCAAACATAATTTCCCTTTCACAAAATCATGTTGACTTTGCTGATTGTATTATGATTTTCTAAATGTCTTGCTATTACCTCCGGAATAATGGATTCTAGCAATTTCCCAATGACAAATATTAGGCTCATTGACCTATACTTTCCTGTTTTCTGTCTCTCTCCTTTCTTGGAGTGGTGTTACATTTATGATTTTCCAATCTGCTGGGAAGTTTCCAGAAGCTAGGGAATTTTGGAAGATCACAACCAATGCACCTACTAGCTCTGCAGCTACTTCTTTTAAGATCCTAGACTGAAAGCCATCAGGTCCAGGGTACTTGTCAACCTTTAGTTCTAATAGTTTTTTTCCCCTGTACCTTTTCTCTAGTAGTTATGATTTATTTTAAGTTCCTCCCTGCCTTTTCCCTCTTGATTTACAAGTATTCTTGGGCATGCTCTGGCAAAGCTGAGGCATTGAAGGAATTGCTCAAACCTCCAAACAACCCATCTACCTGACCCTTCAAGAACCACTTGCTCCACATGTAGTTGAAGCTACAGATCGCACATTGAACTTATCATCCATCTCAGAACCCATCAAACCAAAGTTGAAGCAAGTCATCCTCGATCTTGAGGGACTGCCTGAGAAGAATATGGATAGATGTTGCAGACTATTTGAAGGAGAAAACATGGCAGGGTTATGCAGACAGAGTGGGGTAGTGGAACCAACTGGATTGCTCTTCAAAAGAATTGGCACAGGCTGAATAGGCCAAATAGCCTCCTTCTGCACTGTGCAATGATTTTGTGAAGTGTTGCTGTGAGCTTCCATTGGTTTGCCAATTTAAATATCTATCCCACTCCCACCCATTACCATCTCCTTTTGCCTTGCACTATTGTCCTCTTTTGTCATTTAATCTCTCTTGCCTTCCACCCCATCACAGATCTTCCCTTTTGTTCTTTCTTCCCATAGAGTCATATAGTTACACATCACAGAAACAGGCTCTTCGGCTCATCCTGTCTAAGCCGGCCATCAAGCACTTATCTATTCTGATCCCATTTTTCAGCACTTGGCCCGTAGCCCTGTATGCTATGGCATTTCAAGTGCTCATCTATATATTTCTTAAATGTTGTGAGAGTTCCTGCCTCTACCACCCCTTCAGGCAGTGTGTTCCAGTTTCCAACCACCCTCTGGGTGAAAAGGTTTTTCTTCAAATCCCCTCTAAACCTCATGCCCCTTACCTTAAATATATGCTCCCTGGTTATTGACACCTCCACTAAGGGGAAAAGTTTCTTCCTGTCTACCCTATCAATGCCCCTCATAATTTTGAATCCCTCTACCAGGTGCCCCCTCAGCCTTCTCTGCTCTAAGGAAAACAACACTAGTCTATCCAGTCTTTCTTCATAGCTGAAACACTCCAGCCCAGGCAACATCCTTGTGAATCTCCTCTGCACCCTCTCTAGTGCAATCACATCTTTCCTATAGTGTGGTGACCAGAACTGCACACAGTACTCCAGCTGTGGCCTAACTAGCATTTTATACAGCTCCATCAAAACCTCCCTGCTCTTATATTCTATGCCTTGGCTAATAAAGCAAGTATCCCATATACCTTCTTAACCACCTTATCTCCCTGTGGTGCTGCCTTCAGGGATCTATGGACATGTACACCAAGGTCCCTCTGATCCTCTGTACTTCCTAAGGTCCTATCATTCATTGTGTATTCGCTTGCCGTGTTAATCCTCCCAAAATGCATCACCTCACACTTCTCAGGATTAAATTCCATTTGCCACCCCTCTGCCCATCTTATCAGCCCATCTATATCGTCCTGTAATCTAAGGCTTTATTATTTATGACACGATGAATTTTTGAGTCATCTGAACTTACTGATTATACCTCCTATATTCACATCTAAATCATTAACGTACACTACAAACAGCAAGGATCCCAGCACCGATCCCTGTGGTACACCTCACCCTTCCCACTCCTGTATTTGTTTAAAACCCATTACATCTCTAACTTTTCTAGTTCTGATAAAATGTCATAGGCTTGCAACATTAAATTTGTGTCTTTCTCCACAGGTGCTGAGTATTTCCAGCCATTTATGTTTTTTTATCACATATGAAGGATGTCATGAAGAGATGTTAATGTCTATAATGTCATTGGAAATTACTTTTTTAAAATAGAGTTCTAGTGGGGTTTGTATCTATGTGTGTCCAAGTGTGTCTTAATTGAATTAAAGCCAGCCAGTCTGTGTGCTTTTATATATAGTAATTTTGAGATCTTAATTAGATAAACGTAAGGAGGGTAGAAGGTAAAGTGTAAATTTGCATTTGTTAAAAGAATCCATTCAAGGCTGTGGGTGAAATCTTATACCTAGCTGGAAGACGCTGGAGAAGTAGTAGTGGGGAAGAAAGAAATGGCGGAGGAACTGAATAGGTACTTTGCGTCAGTCTTCATGGTGGAAGACACAAGTGACATCCCCAAAATTCAAGAGAATCGGGGGGGCAGAGGTGAGTATGGTAGCCATTACCAAGGAGAAGGTGCTAGGAAAACTGAAAGATCTGAAGGTGGATAAATCACCTGGACCGGATGGATTACACCCCAGAGTTCTGAAGGAGATAGCTGAAGAGATAGTGGAGGCGTTAGTGGTGATTTTTCTGGAATCACTGGAGTCAGGGAGGGTCCCACAGGACTGGAAAATCACTAATGTAACCCCCCTGTTTAAGTAGGGAGTGAGGCAAAAGACGAGAAATTACAGGCAGCCAATCTTCTATCCATACTAGTACCTTGCCTCTAACACCATGGGCTCTTATCTTACTGAACAGCCTCCTATGCGGTACCTTGTCAAAGGCCTTTTGGAAGTCCAAGTAGATAACATCCATTGGCTCTCCTTTGTCTAAACTACTCGTTAGCTCCTCAAAGAATTCTAACAGATTTGTCAGGCATGACCTCCCCTTGATGAAACCATGCTGACTTTGCCCTATTTACAGGCCGATTAGCCTGACCTCGGTCGTTGGTAAGATTTTAGAGTCCATTATTAAGGATAAGATTTCAAAATACTTGGAAGTGCATGGTAAAATAGGATATCTACTTGAACTTCCAGAAGGCCTTTGACAAGGTGCTGCACAGGAGGCTGCTCAGTAAGATAACAGCCCATGGTGTTAGAGGCAAGATACTAGCTTGGATAGAAGATTGGCTGCCTGGCAGGAAGCAGAGAGTGGGGATAAGGGGGTCCTTCTCAGGATGGCGGACGGTGACTAATGGAGTTCCGCAGGGGTCAGTGTTGGGACCACAACTTTTCACTTTATACATTAATGATCTAGATGAAGGAACTGAGGGCATCCTGGCTAAGTTTGCAGATGATACAAAGATAGGTGGAGGGACAGGTAGTATTGTGGAGGCAGGGAGGCTGCAGTAGGATTTGGACAGGTTAGGAGAATGGGCAAAGAAGTGGCAGATGGAATACAACGTGGGCAAGTGTGAGGTCGTGCACTTTAGTAGGAAGAATAGAGGCATGGATTATTTTCTAAATGGGGAGAGAATTCAGAAATCTGCAGTGCAAAGGGACTTGGGAGTCCTGGTGCAAGATTCTCTTAAGGTTAACTTGCAGATTGAGTCGGTAGTTAGGAAGGCAAATGCAATGTTGGCATTTATTTCGAGAGGACTAGAATATAAAAGCAGGGATGTGCTGCTGAGGCTTTATAAGGCTCTAGCCAGACCACATTTAGAATATTGTGAGCAATTCTGGGCCCTGTATCTCAGGAAGGATGTGCTGGCCCTGGAGAGGGTCCAGAGGAGGTTCACGAGAATGATCCCAGGAATGAAAGGCTTAACATATGAGGAACGTTTGAGATCTCTGGGTCTATACTCAGTGGAGTTTAGAAGGATGAGGGGGAATCTGATTGAAACTTACAGAATACTGAAGGCCTGGATGGAGTGGACGTGGGGAAGACGTTTCCAGTAGTAGGAGAGACTAGGACCCGAGGGTATAGCCTCAGAGTAAAGGGAAGACCTTTTAGAACAGAGATGAGGAGAAACTTCTTTAGCCAGAGAGTGGTGAATCTATAGAATTCATTGCCACAGAAGGCTGTGGAGGCCAGGTCATTGAGTGTATTTAAGACTGAGATAGATAGGTTCTTGATTGGCAAGGGGATCAAAGGTTAAGTGGAGAAGGCGGGAGAATGGGGTTGAGAAACTTATCAGCCATGATTGAATGGCGGAGCAGACTCGATGGGCCGATTGGCCTAATTTCTGCTCCTATGTCTTATGCTCTTATGGTCTAAGACACCAAGCAATGTGATTATTTTTTTCAGCTTACTAATAAAATTGGTAGGATGAAAGGATGTTATTGTTAGAAGAGGTACATTCAAAGAGAAAGATATGTATAAAGAAGAAAAGAGATTGTGTGTAAGGTAGAGGCATTTTAAGATCCAACATGTGTGAGAAGCCTCCAGCCTGTAAGTCTCAAGTCTGTCTGCAAGGACCCAGAGCTGAAAGAAACTTATTTTGAATGCGACTGTCCAGGGTGTGCTTTGCCCGGTGTCTGTTTAAATCTATGAGATTTACTGTTGCCTTAACGGGGGTGTAACTGAGAGTCATATTAATTAGGGGATTTTGCAGTTATTATGGTAGTAATGTTGTAGACTTATGGATATGTTTACAATCTTTCTTGTACTAATAAGTGTTTAATTTAGTTTTATAAAGACCTCTTGAGACTCCGTGGTCTTATTACTAATGAATTCAAAGTCTGCATCTCGAAACATACAAATTGCAAAAATGGATTATGACAGTTGTTTCAAGTTTCCCTCTGGGGTTTGAACAACTCAGCCCTTATCATTGGTTGTGTCATAATAAAGGACTAATGCAGGCACAATGGGACAAGTGACCTTCTTACACATCTCTATGAAAAGCTTTGCAATGTTTCTAAGAGATGTGATAGTGAACTATATAAAGGAAGCATTTTTTCTTGCTATCAGGATAATTTATGGGCTCCAAAACAAGCATGATCACCCGTTACAGATCTCTCAAATCTGCATCACATCACATTTCTACTTCTCTTTAGCTCTGAAGAAGTCATTTGGATTTGAAACGATAACTCTGTTTCTTTCTCCACAGATGCTGCCAGACCTGCTGAGTTTTACCAGCATTTTCTGTTCTTATCACAAACCTGCATTTTACCAGTCTATCATCTCATCTTATCTAGTGACTCTCAAACAGCCCTAATCCTAACTTTCTTAACTAGAATTTAGATGGTCTCTGCTAAATAAGCCAAGGCATTAGCTTTCTGTGGATACTATGACCTGTATGGCCCCTCCATCTGTTTAATGTTGTGCCTTTCTCGGTAAAATGATCAAAGCTAAAACTGAATCTGTTTCTCTAATGGTTTTAATGTTTCTTCTCAGCTGGTAATATTCTGCTGGTGGCTCATGCTTCAACCCTGGATTGCTGCACACGCCCTTTGCTGGGGCTGCCTCCGAAGGACTCCAAGGAATTTGTACAAATGATTAGAAAGGTAGGATGTTTTAAACTGAGAAATCAAGAAGAGGCTAAGCTACTGGTGGGGCCACTGCCTTGGCACTCGTTATTGGGTGAACTGGAGAAGCCAAAAGTGATGCTCATTGAAGGCTAAATCACCAGGATTGGGTTCATGGGGAAGGAGAAAGGTTGGGGGTTGGGTGCAAGGGAGCATGAAGTAGAGGGAGGTAAAGGAGTGGGGGAGGAGGAAGGAGGTGGGGGAGGGGAGGCAAAGGGGGCAGAGGAGGAGAGGAGTTTGAGGGGCAAGAGAAGGAGGGAAGGTGGAGGGGGCAGGGAGAAGGGGAGGTGGAGGGGAGAGGGAGGTAGAGTGGATGTGGAATGTGTAGCAGAGGAGGTGAGGTGGAGAGCAAGTGGAAGGGGCAGAAGATGTGGAGAGGGTAGGGGAGATGCAGAGATAGTAGCGGGGGTAGGGAAGGAGGGGAGGCAGAGAGGAGGTTGACAGGTGGAGAGGTGGAGGTAAGGGGAGGAGTGGAGACTGAGGAGGGGTGGAGCAGGGAGGAGGTGGAGAGGTTTGGGGAGGAGGGAAGGTGGGGCAAAGGAGAGGTGGATGTGGGAGGAGTGGTGGAAGGGGAAAAGGGAGGCAGAGAGGATGGAAGGTGGAGAGTAAGGGGAGCCCGAGACAACTGCTGTGTCACTCTGGGTCCTCCTGTTCCCACAAACACTTCAACATTCATGATTCTAGAACAAATCACCGCTAAAATATTCTCTTCATCTTCCCTCTGGTTCTTTTGCCTATTATCCCTTATCTGAAACTTCCTGACTGCTGACTGTTCAGCCTCTGGAAACAATTTCTCCTTTAAATATCTTCATGGTTTTGAACACCTTCATCAAAACTGCCCTTAATCTTCTCAGGTCTAAGAATAGAACACTAGCTTCTCCAGTCTGTCCACAAAACTGACGTCCATCATTCTTCTGTACCACCTCCAAGGCCTTGACACTCTTCAAAAATGTGGTGCTCAGATTTGGCCACAGTACTCCAATTGGGGCCTGACCAGTGATTTAAAGATTCAACATAACTTCTTTGCTTTTTGTACTCAATGTGCTGTATTTTCATCATTGACTCGGGAATTATGAGTCAGGCTGTTTGCTGACATTGCGTTCCAAGCTCTGAATGAACCCACGCACACTTGTTATTTTCACCCCAAGGAGTCAGGGGTGGGCTGGAGTCAGGGCTGCTGCCTCCCAATGTAGGCCCAAGGTGGGTGGATGCTGAGGCCAGCAGTTTAGAAGACCTGCCTCCTTTCATTGGAACATTGGCCCAGTTCTGTGGATGACTGTTAAGCCCCCTGGTCCTCACCCTCCTACTCCCCATATCCACTCAAATCTCCCATGCCCTCTCCAAGCTCCCATGCCCCCTGCATATGCCTTAGTATATCCCATGCCCAATCCATACCCCAATGCCCTATCCATACCCCTAATATCTCTCATTCTCAAAGCATATCCCCATGCCCGCTCCATTCCCATTCATATCCCCCATGCTCCCTCCATATCCCCTAACCTCTCCCAAGCCAAATCCATACCCCCTAATATTTCCCATGCCCAATACATATCCCCAAGCCCCTCCACAGGGGATGATGGTGACATAGCGGCAATGTCACTGGTCTAGTAATCCAGAGCTCCGGGCTAATGCCTTGAGGGCAAAAATTCAAATCCCACCACAAGCAGCTGGTTGAATTTAAATTCAATCAATAAATCTAGAATTGGAAACTAAATTCAGTAATGGCAGCCATTATTGTCAATTGTTGTAAAAGCCCAAATAACTTTGAGGGAATGAAATCTACCTTCCTTACCTGGTCTGGCCTATATGTGACTCCAGACCCACAGCAATGTGGTTGAACCATCACTAGCCTCTGAATTGGCAAGCAAGCCACTCAGTTCAAGGGGAAGTAAAGATGGGCAACAAACACTGGCCTTGTCAGCAACACCCACATCCCATGAAAAAAATAAAGAAATATCTCCCATGACTCCTCCATAATTCCAAGCCCCCTCTATACCCCCTAATATCTCCAATGCCCTCTCCATAACCCCTCTGGACGTACCTACCCAGTATCCATTTTGTACAGAACTTGTGAGCCCTGTAATAACACTGGGAAGTCTTTGAAATGCTCATGCAAATAAAAAAAACTCATCTAATCAAACTCCACTTGAAAAAAATTGCCCTTCATAGAGGCTCATATAACTGTCAATAAAACACACAGCCATTGAAAAACCAGTTGGTCAGCTATCAGTTCATTTTTTTTCTCTAAGGCTCAGCAGATGGACTTTCAATCAAAGAAGTCTAGCATCTGTTCAGCTATTTCAAAGGCTCAGAGCTCTGAGTCCAGATGATACATTGAAATCAGATTCTCAATACTCTTGAATGCAGAAGGGGATCCATCGATTAGGTAATGTACTCTAAAGTACCCTAAACATTTGTACAATGCTGGTCAATTTAATGACCTGCCTGTTTGGAAAATTCACAATTGAGTATACATCTAAAAGACTGAACCTGATGTCACTTTGAGTGGTCGCCACCTGCTATGATTCCAACACCGACCAAAATGGCAGCTGGCGGAAATCAGGTGGGAAATTTGACTCTAAGGTCCCCACCTCCATTTTTGGCATCTGACAGGAGTTTGCCCTGTGATGGCAAAATCTGGCTCTATGCCTCTTTATAAAGCTGAAGATCCAATATGCTTTTTTAACAATTTTCTCAACTTGTTCCATCACCTTCAAAGATTTGTTTACATACAGTCCCAGGTAGCTCTATTCCTACACTCTATCTAAAAATTTAATTTCTATTGTCTCTCATTCTACCTATCAAAATGCATTCATCTGCCAGGTGTTTACCCATTTCATTCATCTGTGCCCCTGAAGCCTGTTATTGTTTACACATTGTATACTACATTTGCAAGTTTCATGTCACCTAAAAACTTTGAGTTTATGCTCTGTATACCCAAGTACAAGTACAAGTCATTAGTGTATGTTGAAAGGAACAGTGGTTCTAATACTGAATACTGTGGAAAACTACTGCATACCTCCCTCAAGTCTGAAGCTCATGGAACTAAAGGCAAATTATTGACTAGGTTAGGAAATTGGCTGAGCAATAGGGCAGGACAATGACATGAAGACAGGTGGTATTGTAAGCAGCATAGATGGAACAAAAAAATTACAAGAGATATTGATAGGTTAAGTTAATGGGTAAAACTGTGCCAAATGGATTTCAATGTAGGCAAATGTGATATTATCCACATTAAATCTAAAAAGAACAGAACAGGGTACTTTCTAAGTGGTGAAAAGCTAGAAACAGTGGAGGTCCAAAGGGACTTGGGGATCCAGGTACACAGGTCGTTAAAATATCATGAACAGACACGGAAAATAATAAGAAACAAGGCTAATGGAATGCTGACCTTTATAGCTAGAGGAATAGAATTCAAGAGTGTAGAAGTCAGCTATGCAAAGTCTTGGTTAGGCTACACCTGGAGTACTGTGAGCAGTTCTGGGCACCACACCTTAGGAAGGATATATTGGTGTAGATTTACTAGAAATACAAGACAAGGGGCAGGATTTTCCCATCAGCCAGCCAGCATGAAACACACGCTGACAGCCTCAGCGCTGCCGGGACGGGGGCAGGAGGGACACAAGCGCTGAAGTCTGCACATGCACGGGGCAGTGCTCACAGAAAGCTTCCTAAAGGCACAGAGCTGCCTCAGGGAGCTGAAGATTTTTAAAATGAAAAATAAAGATTCTACAAATAATATAAACATCCCCACATGTGGCACAGTCACATGAAGAAGGACATGTTAAAAATGATTTTATAAAATGTTATTTTTTTTAATTACTGTTGGAAACCTCATCCCGCCCATGGATGAGGTTTTGCAAAAGTGCAAAGGCCGCCTGGCTTATTCACCCACCCGCCAACCGTAAGATTGGACGGGCAGTGAAAAATTCTACATAATCAAGGGCCTTAATAGGCCTCTTGTTGGTGGGCTCGCTGCCAGTGGAGAGAGTGGATGTTTCTGTTGCCAATCAAGTGGGCTGCTTTGTCCTGGGTGATGTCAAGCTTCTTGAAAGTTGTTGGAGCTGCACTCAACCAGGCAATTGAAGACTATTCCATCACACTCCTGACTTGTGCCCTGTAGATGGCTTTGGGGACTCAGGAGGTGAGTTACTCACTATAGGATTCCTAGCCTCTGACCGGCTCATGTAGCCACAGTATTTATATGGCTGGTCCAGTTAGTTTCAATGGTGACCCCCAGCATGTTGATAGTGGGGGATTCGGTAATGGTAATGCCATTGAATGTCAACAGTGTCATGAAGCTATTAATGTATATAATATTTTGGAATTTTTTTTTAAAAAATAGAGGTTAGTCTGTGGGTATATCTTAATTGGATTGACACCAGCTAGTCTGGGTGCTTTGATATGTGCTAGGTTTGAAACGTAAGAGAGATAGCGTGCATTTGCATTTTTGGAATAGAACATTCAAGATGTGGGGTGAAAACTTGATGCCTTTCTAATAGCTACCGAGCAATATGTTTATATCACTAATAAAATTGGTACAATGAATGGGTTTTCATTGTTAAAAGGTAAAGTTCAAAGAGACTGGTGAGACAATGAGAATTTGAATTCAATCAGTGGTAGTAGGTATAACTTCAGTAGTTTTTGGGTGTGCAGGGCAGAGGCAATGTAAGATCTGAAGGCAGCTGCAAGCCTCCAACTGACTCCACAGTGAAAAGAACCTCATTCTGAATTCATAAGGTGAAAATGCTTTGCCTGGTGTTTGGTTAAGTCTATGGGTTGCTGTTGCCTTAATGGAAATTAGTTTGGGAATTTGTTAAAAGTTATGATAGTAGTAATTGGTAGCCATGTGTACATATATTTTAACCTGTGTAAACTAATAAAATGTTTCATTTAGTTTAATGTAAAACCTTGAGAACTAGTGGTCTGATTCCTGAGTTTAGAGTCGCATATCAAACATAACACTTAAAATTATTGGTTATGACAGTTGTTTAAAGTTTCCCTCTGGAATTTTTAAAATAACTCAGCTTTACCAACTGCATCGGTCATAACAATGGGCAATGATCACATTCTCTCTTGTTGGAGATGGTAATTGCCTGGCACTTAAGAGGCGCAAATGTTACTTGCCACTTGTCAGCCCAGGTCTGGGTCTGGTCCAGATCTTGCTGCATTTGGACATGGACTGCTTCAGAACCTGAGGAGCTGTGAATGGTGCTGAACATTGTGCAATCAACAGCGAACATCCCCACTTTTGACCTTATGATGGAAGGAAGGTCATTGATGAAGCACCTGAAGATGGTTGGGCTGAGGACACTATCCTGAGAAACTCCTGCAATGATGTCCTGGGGCTGAGATGATTGACCTCCAACAACCACAACCATCTTCCTTTGTGCTAGGTATGACTCCAACCAGCTTAGACTTTTCCCCCTGATCCCCAGTGACTCTAGTTTTGCTCGGGCTCCTTGATGCCACACTCGATCAAAGTCCAGTTCTGGCACCATACTTGGGGAAGGATGTGAAAGTATTGGACAGAGTATAGAGGAGATTCAGAAGAATGATTCCAGGGATAAACATTGTAGCTATGAAAATAGATTGGAGCGGTTGGGACTGCTTTCCTTGGGGCAAAGAAGGTTGAGAGGAGACTTGATAAAGGTATATTCAAGATCCTGAAGGGTAAGAACAGGGTAAATGGTGATAAACCCTTTTGTCCATGTTTGAACCAAGGCTCTAATGAGGTCAGTTTATCACTTAAGAGAGGATCAAAAACTGGAGGACACAGATTCAAAATAATTGGCAAAAGGAGTAAAAGTGATGTGAGGAAAACATTTTTTCATCCAGAGGGTGGTTAGAGTCAGGTACAAACTTCCTGAGGCGGTGGTGGAGGCAGATTCGATTGAGGTACTAAAACAGGAATTGGATTGCTATCTGAAATGAATGTGCAAGGTTATGGGGATAAGGCAGGGGAGTGGGACAAGGTAGAATGCTCTTTCAGAGAGCCAGTGCAGACTCAATGAGTCAAATGGCCTCCTTCAGCACTGTAAAGATTCTGTGAAATGCTGCCTTGATGCCAAGGACAGTCACTCTCACATCACCTCTGGTGTACAGCTCTTTTGTTCATGTTTGAACTAAGGCTGTAATGAGGTCAGGAGCTGAGTAGTCTTGTCAGAACTCAAACTGTGCATCAGTAAGCTGGTTATTGCTATGCAAATGGCGTTTGATAGCATTGTTGATGACCGCTTCCATCACCTTATTGATGATGGAGAGTAGACTGATGGGGCGGTAACTGACTGGGTTGGATTTGTCCTGCTTTTTGTGTACAGGACATACCTGGGTAATTTTCCACATTGCTGGATAAATGCCAGTGTTGTAACTGTACTGGAACAGCTTAGCTAGGGGCGCAGCAAGTTCTGGAGCACAAATCTTCAGTACTGTTGCCAGAATATTGTCAGGGCCCTTAGCCTTTGCAGTATCCAGTGCCTTCAGCCGTTTCTTCCTATCACGTGGAGTGAGTCGAATTGGTTGAAGAATGGCATCTGTGATGCTGGGGACCTCCGGATGAGGCCGAGATGGATCATCCACTCAGCACTTCTGGCTGAAGACGGTTGCAAATGCTTCAGCCTTATCTTTTGCACTGATGTGCTGGGTTCCTCCATCATTAAGGGTGGGGATGTTTGTAGAGCCACCTCCTCCTCAAGTGAGTTGTTTAATTGTCCACCATCATTCATGGTTGGATGTGGCAGGACTGCAGAGCTTAGATCTGATCCATTGGTTGTGGGATCGCTTAGCTCTATCTATCGCTTGCTGCTTATGATGGCACACAAGTAGTCCTGTGTTGTAGCTTCATCAGATTGACACATATTTTTTAGCTGTCAACCTGGTGTTGCTCCTAGCATGCCCTCCTGCACTTTTCATTGAACCAGGCTTGATCCCCTGGATTGGTTGTAATGGTAGAGTGAGGGATATGCTGGGCCATGAGGTTACAGGCTGTGTTTGAGCACAACTCTGCTGCTGATGACCTTTGGCGCCTCATGGATGCCCAGTCTTGAGTTGCCAGATCTGTTTTAAACCTATCCCATTGAGCACGGTGGTAGTGCCACACAACACGATGGAGAGTAATCCTCAATGTGAAAACTGGACTTCGTCTCCACAAGTACTATGTGGTGGTCACTCCTACCAATACTGTCACGGACAGATGCATCTGCAGCAGGCAGGTTAGTGAGGATGAGGCCAAGTATGTTTTTCCCTCTTGTTGATTCCCGCACCCCAGTCTAGCAGTGATGTCCTGTAGGACTCAGCCAGCTCAGTCAGTACTGGTACTACCGAGCCAGTCTTGGTGATGGACATTGAAGTCCCCCACCCAGAGTATGTTTGCACCCTTGCCACACAAAGTGCTTCCTGCAAGTGGTGTTCAAAATGGAGGAGAACTGATTCATCAGCTGAGCTAAGGGCGTGCATGATAATCAGCAGGAGGTTTCCTTGCCCATGTTTGACCTGATGCCATTTGGCTTCATGGGGTCCAGAGTCGATGTTGAGGACTCCCAGGGCAACTCCAACTCCCTCCCGACTGTATACCGCTGTGTCCCCAGCTCTGCTGGGTCTGTCTTGCCAGTTGGAGAGGACATACTAGGGATGGTGATGGTGGTGTCTAGGACATTGTCTGTAAGGTATGACTCCATAAGTATGACTATGTCAGGCTATTGCTTGACTAGTATGTGAGACTGCTCGCCCGACTTTGGCACTAACCCCCCAGATGTTAATAAGGAGGACTTTGCAGGGTTGATTGGGCTGAATTTGCCATTGTCGTTTCTAGTGCCTAGGTCGATGCCAGGTGGTCCTTCCAGTTTCATTCCTTTTAGACTTTGCAGCGGTTTGATACAACTGAGTATGGCTTGCTCGGCCATTTAAGAGGGCATTTAAGAGTCAACCACATTGCTGTGGGTCTGGAGTCAAAATCCTGGAACTCTCTCCTTAACAGCACTCTAGGTGTACCTACAGTGGTTCATGAAGGTAGCTCACCACCACCTTCTCAGGGGCAATCATTATCGATGGGCAATAAATGCTGGCCTAGCCAGCGATGCCCACATCACATGAATGAATAAAAAAAACATGTAGGGCAGGTAAGGATGACAGATTTCCTTCCCTAAAAGACATTGGTGAACCAGATGGGTTTCTACAACAATCACTTCATAGTTATCATTAGACTTTTAATTCTAAATTTTTTTATTGAATTCAAATTCCACTATTTGCTGTGGTAAGATTTGAACCCAGGTCCCTAGAGTATTACCCTAGATTTATTGAATTATTAGTGCAGTGAAAGCACCACTACACCACCTCCCCCTACTCTGACTAATCTGTAGTTACCAGGTTTACCCTTCTCCCCATTTTTGAACAGTGTTAAACATTTTCCAGTCCTCTGCATCCTTTACACACTAAGGAATAGCTTCAGAGGCGACATGACTATGGCAAGCTACAGTACACAACATGCACAGTGCACAAAGGCAAAAGCATTTCTCCAAGAATGCCCCTTTCCATACAAAGAAAAAGCACATTGCGTGCACTGTCATTTACAGTTGCAAATTATCCATTTACACAACGTATAAATAAAGTCATCACCTATGAGCAGAAAACTAGTCATTCGAGTCTGTCTCTACAGATGCATTGCATATATAATCTTTAAAGTGTCAGGTCTTCTAATTGTATGCGTGCAGGTCGTTGTTGGTTATTCGTCTGGTGTTTGCTGGTTCCTGGTGTGATTTTGCTGCTCCGGGGAATGTCGTTGCCATAGCGAGTGTTGCCGTTGATCCATTCCATTTGTTGGGGGTAAAGTTGACTTCTGGGACTGATCTTTAAGGAAGGATGAATGTAAATGCATTGGAGGCTGTTCAGAGGAGGATTGCTAGATTGATTGCAAGGGAATTAAAGGTTATTGGGGGTAGATGGGAATCAGAACTTGAAACACAAACAGATCAGCCATGATCTTATTGAATGGCAGAGCAGGCTAAAGGGGCAGGATGGCCTACTTCTGCTCCTATTTCGTATGTTTATATGATAGTCACTCAGTTCCTTGTTCAGTTGGCGAAATCAACTCCTACTCATCAGCTGACTGCTGTGAAGGAGCAGCTTCTCCGGTTACCCATATATGTCCATGGTTGCGACAATATATCTGGTTGTTCATTTTCACCATGTACGATTTGAGGTGACAACTGCTTTAAAACAGTTCCAAGCTGCCAAATGCACTGATCTTAGTCCCGTGTGTTGAATGTTTGCACTCTGACTGGCTCTCCAACTCTGAAATTTGGCTGTCTGTTATTTCATTTTGATTTTGTCACTCATTCCTGTTACTACTTCTGACTTCAGTAGTTTTTTTAGTGATTAGAAGAGTAGTCTGGATGAGGTGTGACATTAGTCACCAGACTGGACTACTTTCCATGCTTTGTCCATGCAAAGCACTACAAATCTCTTTTGGTACATAGAGGGTTACCAGTTCAATTTGACTTGTTTCAGCTGAGATTTTTAAAAATTCTTTCATGGGATGTGGGCATTGCTGGCTAGGCCAGCATTTTTTGCCCATCCCTAACTGCCATTGAGACGAGGGGATTTTGTTTCATGTCTACTATCTGGAACCATAGATCTTCTTTCTTCCCATTGCATTGGCCTCGCAGCTTAGTTTGCCCTCTTGGGGTGAGCACTGTTCCATCATTTAGGCTCCACTTTACCTTCAATGGCTTCATTTTTGGGTCACCATCTTGAGCAACTTCACACAGGTCTGCAAAGCTCATGATGTTGTATGTGGCAGCAGTGTCTATCTGACACTTCATGTTAATTTGATGTTCTCCTTCTGCAGTCATCATTCCCATAGTCACAAGCCACTTTTATCTTGAGACTTGACAGTTCTCAGGTATAGAGTAATTCATTAGAATCATCATCTGTGTAGATTGATTCATCATAATCATTGTACGACATCCCTCCAGCAACCATCTATATAGACTTGCATTTCTTCTTTCTAGCAAAACACTTGAGTGCAAAGTGATTCATCTTCTTGCAGTTGGAGCACTGCTCTCCC
The DNA here is from genome assembly GCF_017639515.1 of Carcharodon carcharias. Lineage (NCBI taxonomy): Eukaryota > Metazoa > Chordata > Chondrichthyes > Lamniformes > Lamnidae > Carcharodon > Carcharodon carcharias. Next base: position 2,018,306 of record NC_054484.1, on the reverse strand, counting down.
CTCACTGGAAATGCTTCCTTCTCTTTTGTGTGGTGTCCTCTGCAATATTTACATCCAATACTTTGGCCTTGATCTTTCTGCTGGCCCTTTTGTAAATAGTCCTTCCTTTTGTCCATTGTCATAAGCTTTGACTCTCTTGTCAATATTTCTTCCTGATCAATGTTCTCCCCTTCTTCCTGAATTCTGGGATTGAACATGTAGCATTCATAAACAACATTAGTAGAGTTTAAAGTGTGTCTTCAAAATTTCACAAGACTGACTTTTCTGCTCCTCAGTGGGGTCTAGTTTAGTAACTCAAATGCTCTAATTTAGTAACTCAACCATGCCCCCGCCTCCACAAGAAGATCTCTATTTTAGTCTTTAACCTGTCACACCCTTCCTTTGATTCCTCTTTCATTATTTTATGTTATAAAAGACTTGAGTTCCCTTTTATGTTGCTAATCTATTCTCATAATCTTTCGTTCTGCCAGTCCTATTTCCTTTTTCAGTTCTCCTGTGCTCTCTACTAAATTATGAATTTTATATTTATAAGTCTCCTCTTACTGCTTCATTTGCATTTTTATCTCTTTATATTTATATATATTTCACAATGTGATTAAATTTATCCTTTAAGTTATATTTTGTACTTTAATGCTTTCATTAAAGGGAAGGCAATAGTTACAGGGGATTCAACCGTAAGAGGAATAGATAGGTGTTTCTGTGGCCGCAAATGAGACTCCAGAGTGGTAGGTTGCCTCCCTGGTGCTAGGGTCAAGGATGTCTCAGAGCGGCTACAGGACATTCTGAAGGGGGAGGGTGAACAGTCAGTGGTCATTGTACACATTGGTACAAACGACATAGGTTAAAAAAAAGGGATGCAGTCCTAAAAGCAGAATAAAAGGAGTTAGGAATAAGTTGAAAAGTAGGACCTCAAAGGTAGTGATCTCAGGATTACTACCAGTGCCACGTGCCAGTCAGAGTAGAAATAGCAGGATATATCGGATGAATACGTGGCTGAAGAGATGGTGTGACGGGGAGGGTTTCAGATTCCTGGGATATTGGGACTGGTTCTGGGGGAGGTGGGATCAGTACAAACTGGACAGGTTACACCTGGGCAGGACCGGGACTGATGTCCTAGGGGGAACATTTGCTAGCGTGGTTGGGGAGGGTTTAAAGTAAAATGGCAGGGGGATGGGAACCTATGCAAGGAGTCAGAGGAAGGGGAATCAAAGACAAGAACAAAAGACAGAAAGCGGAATAAGAAAAGTGATAGGCAGAGAAATCAGGGGCAAGAATCAAACAGGGCCTCAGTGAAAAATAGTGGGAATGGGATAAGCAATGTTTAAAAGACAAGCCTTAAGGCTTTGTGCTTTAACGCGAGGAGCATTCACAATAAAGTGGATGAATTAACCACACAGATAGATGTAAATACGTATGGTATAGTCAGGATTACGGAGACATGGCTGCAGGGTGACCAGGGATGGACCTGAACATCCAGGGGTATTCAGTATTTAGGAAGGACAGACAAAAAGGAAAAGGCGGTGGAGTTGCATTGCTGGTTAAAGAGGAAATTAATGCAATAGTGAGGAAAAATATTAGCTCCGACGAGGTGAAATCTGTATGGGTAGAGCTGAGAAACACCAACTGGAAAAAACATTAGTGGAGGTTGTATATTGACCCCAAAACTGTAGTGGTGATGTTGGGAGTGGCATTAAACAGGAAATTAGAGACACATGTAATAAAGGAACATCTGTAATTATGGGTGACTTTAATATGCATATAGATTGGGCAAATCAAATTAGTAACAATACCATAGAGGAGGAATTCCTGGAGTGTATACAGGATGGTTTTCTGGACCAATATGTTGAGGAGCCAACTAGAGAACAGGCCATCCTTGACTGGGTATTGTGTAATGAGAAAGGAATAATTGGCAATCTAGTTGTGCGAGGGAATTCTTGGGGGATGAGTGACCATAATATGATAGAATTCTTCATCAAGATGGAGAGTGACGAAGTTGATTCTGAGACTTGGGTCCTGAATCTTAATAAAGGAAACCACGATGGTATGAGGCATGAGTTGGCTATGATGGATTGGGAAACGTTACTTAAAGGGATGATGGTAGGCAATGGCAAACATTCAAAGAGTGCATGGGTGAACTGCAACAATGGTTTATTCCTGTCTGGCACAAAAGTAAAACAGAAAAGGTGGCCAAACCATGGCTTACAAGGGAAATTAGAGATAGTATTAGACCCAAGGAAGAGGCATACAAATTGGCCAGAAAAAACAACAGACCTGAGGATTGGAAGCAGTTTAGAATTCAGCAAAGGAGGACCTTTGATTAAGAAGGGAAAATAGAGTACGAGAGTAAGCTTGCAGGAAACATAAAAACTGACTGTAAAAGTTTGTATAGGTATGTGAAGAGAAAAAAATTGTTGAAGCCAAATGTAGGTCCCTTACAGTCAAAAACAGGGGAATTCCAGACACCCACTACCCTCCGCGAAGTAAAGTTCTTCCTCATCTCTCTCTTCCACCCTCTGCCACCTATCTTGAATCTATGTCCCCCTGGTTCTAGAATTCTCCACCAAGGGAAACAACTTTATCCTGTCCACTCTATCTATTCCCCTCATAATTTTGTACACCTACTTTGTTTCTGTCTTCACAAAGGAGAACATTAATAACATACCAGAAATGTTGGGGAACACAGGGTTTAGTGAGAGGGAGGAACTGAAAGAAATCAGTATTAGTAGGGAAATGGTGTTGGGGAAATTGATGGGATTGAAGGCCGATAAATCCCCAAGACCTGATAATCTACATCCCAGAGTACTTAAGGAAGTGGCCCTAGAAATAGTGGATGCATTGGTGGTCATCTTCTGAGATTCTATAGACTCTGGAACAGTTCCTACAGATTAGAGGGTAGCTAATGTAACCCCACTATTTAAAAGGGAGGTAGGGAGAAAACAGGGAATTATAGACCAGTCAGCCTGACGTCAGCAGTGGGGAAAATTCTAAAGTCCATTATAAAAGATTTAATAGCTGAGCACATGGAAAACAGTGGCAGAATTGGACAGAGTCAGCATGGATTTATGAAAGGGAAATCATGCTTGACCAAACTACTGGAATTTTTGGGGATGTAACTAATAGAGTTGATGAGGGGGAGCCGCCAGTGGATGTGGTTTATTTGGACTTTCAGAAGGCATTCGACAAAGTCCCACATAAGAGATTAGCATGTAAAATTAAAGCGCATGGGATTGGGGGTAGTGCACTGTGATGGATAGAAAACTGGTTGGCAAACGAGAAACAAAGAGTAGGAATAAACAGGTCTTTTTCTGAATGGCAGGCAGTGACTAGTGGGATACTGCAGGAATCGGTGCTGGGATCCCAGTTATTCACAATATATATTAATGATTTAGATGAGGGAATTAAATGTAATATCTCCAAATTTGCATATGACACAATGCTGGGTGGGAGGGTGAGCTGTGAGGAGGATGCAGAGATGCTACAGTGTGATTTGGACAAGCTGAGTGAGTGGGAAAATGCATGGCAGATGCAGTATAATGTGGATAAGCGTGAGGTTATCCATTTTGGTAGCAAAAACAGGAAGGCAGATTATTCAGCAGGTCTGGCAGCATCAGTGGAGAAGAAAAGAGTTGACGTTTCGAGTCCTCATGACCCTTCGACAGAACTTGAGTTCGAGTCCAAGAAAGAGTTGAAATATAAGCTGGTTTAAGGTGTTGGTGGGGGGGGGGGGAGAGAGACAGAGAGAGAAGTGGAGGGGGTTGGTGTGGTTGTAGGGACAAACAAGCAATGATAGATGCAGATCATCAAAAGATGTCACAAACAACAGAACAAAAGTACACATAGGTGTTAAAGTTGGTGATATTATCTAAACGAATGTGCTAATTAAGAATGGATGGTAGGGCACTCAAGGTATAGCTCTAGTGGGGGTGGGGAGAGCATAAAAGATTTAAAAATATTTAAAAATAATGAAAATAGGTGGGAAAAGAAAAATCTATATAATTTATTGGAAAAAAATAAAAGGAAGGGGGAAGAAACCGAAAGGGGGTGGGGATGGAGGAGGGAGTTCAAGACCTAAAGTTGTTAAATTCAATATTCAGTCCGGAAGGCTGTAAAGTGCCGAGTCGGAAGATGAGGTGTTGTTCCTCCAGTTTGCGTTGGGCTTCACTGGAACAATGCAGCAAGCCAAGGACAGACATTGGAGAGACCAAACGTAAACTGGGCAACCGCTTTGCAGAACACCAGCGGTCTGTCCGCAAGAATGAGCCAAACCTCCCTGTCGCTTGCCATTTTAACACTCCACCCTGCTCTCTTGCCCACATGTCTGTCCTTGGCTTGCTGCATTGTTCCAGTGAAGCCCAACGCAAACTGGAGGAACAACACCTCATCTTCCAACTAGGCACTTTACAGCCTTCCGGACCGAATATTGAATTCAACAACTTTAGGTCTTGAGCTCCCTCCTCCATCCCCACTCCCTTTCTGTTTCCCCCTTCCTTTTATTTTTTTCCAATAAATTATATAGATTTTTCTTTTCCCACCTATTTCCATTATTTTTAAATATTTTTAAATCTTTTATGCTCTCCCCACCCACACTAGAGCTATACCTTGAGTGCCCTACCATCCATTCTTAATTAGCACATTCGTTTAGATAATATCACCAACTTTAACACCTATGTGTTCTTTTGTTCTGTTGTTTGTGACATCTTTTGATGATCTGCTTCTATCACTGCTTGTTTGTCCCTACAACCACACCAACCCCCTCCACTTCTCTCTCTCTCTCTCTCCGCCCCCCACACACACACCTTAAACCAGCTTATATTTCAACTCTTTCTTGGACTCGAACTCAAGTTCTGTCGAAGGGTCATGAGGACTCAAAACGTCAACTCTTTTCTTCTCCGCCGATGCTGCCAGACCTGCTGAGTTTTTCCAGGTAATTCTGCTTTTGTTTTGGATTTCCAGCATCTGCAGTTTTTTTCTTTTTATTTTAAGGCAGATTATTATCTGAATGGCTATAAATTGAGAGAGGGGAATGTGCAACGAGACCTGGGTGTCCTTGTACACCAGTTGCTGAAGGTAAGCATGCAGGTGCAGCAGGCGGTAAAGAAGGCAAATGGTATGTTGGCCTTCATAGCCAGAGGATTCGAGTACCAGAGCAGGGATGTCTTGCTGCAATTGTACAGGGCCTTGGTGAGACCACACCTGGAATACTGTGTGTAGTTTTGGTCTCCTTATCTGAGGAAAGATGTTCTTGCTGTAGAGGGAGTGCAGCGAAGGTTTACCCGACTGATTCCTGGGATGGCGGGACTGACATATGAGGAGAGATCGGTTCGATTAGGATTGTATTCGCTGGAGTTCAGAAGAATGAAGGGGGATCTCATAGAAACCTATAAAATTCTAACAGGACTAGACAGGGTAGATGCAAGAAGGATGTTCCCAACGGTGGGGGAGTCCAAAACCAGGGGTCACAGTCTGAGGATTTGGGGTAGACCATTTAAGACTGAGATGAGGAGAAATTTCTTCACCCAGAAAGTGGTAAGCCTGTGGAATTCATTACCACAGAAAGTAGTTAAGACCAAACCATTATATGCTTTCAAGAAGGAGTTAGATATAGCTCTAGGGGTGAAAGTGATCAAAGGATATGGGGAGAAAGCGGGAGCAGGCTATTGAGTTGGATGATCAGCCATGATCATAATGAATGTCGGAGCAGGCTCGAAGGGCCGAATGGCCTACTCCTGCTCCTAGTTTCTATGACTTGACTCAGAAGCCTGGTCTTGGACTTTGTATTTTGAATTTAGTCTGTGAACTGAGTAAAAACAAGGGGTGGGATTTTCTCACCTCGCCCATCACTGGAATCATCCGGTCCTCCCAAAAGTCAATGGATTTTTGGCTGCACTGCTGAATCTCCCACACCGGATCCTGCCACAATAGGGCCAAAAAATCCTGGCCAAAGTCTCTAATTTCCCTATCGGCACTGCTAGCACTCAGCTGATCATTTTTTTTATCCTTGTCTAGCAGTTTCTGCCAGGAGAAAAACTGGGGAGCAATTTAAAAAGTTTCATCCAGATACTGCTGTTAAGCTTTTCTTAAAACAAGAACACAACTTCTCAAGAATGAAAAAAACTGATGAATAAGTAGACCCTTGCGGCTTTTTTTTGTACTTTTAAAATAACTTTAGTGTATTCAATTGAAAGAAAGCAGTCATATTTATAATTAGTTCCCTTTTCAAAGTCATACATTGTTCTCTTTTAATGTTATATTATAATCACTTAGTAAAATTAAAGCATATCAGGAATCAGGAAAGTTGAGTTGGTTGAAAAAAGGACAAGAGGGATGAGCGTTCCTTGGAATGTGTATAAAATAATTTTTTACAGCAGGATGTTTCCAGTCCAGCGATGGGACATGCATTTTGGACCTGGTTCTGGGGAATGAGTTGGCCCAAGTGAATCAAATATCAGTGGGAGAGCCTCTAGGGGACAGTGATCATTGTAGCATAAGGTTTAGGTTAATCATGGAAAAGGACAGGGAACAATCCAAAGCAGGGATAATTAATTGGGGGAAAGCCAACTTTAATGGGGTGAGAATGCACCTGAGTCGAGTGAGTTGGAATCAAATGTTGGCAGAAAAGACAGTGGCTGAACAATGGGCCACCTTCAAAGAAAAAGCATTGCAGGCAGTGTCAAGGTACATTCCCTTGGTTATCCACTTTGGTAGAAGGAACAGATGTGCAGAGTATTTCCTAAATGCTAAGAGATTAGAAAGGGTAGATTTACAGAGGGACCTGGGTGTCCTTGTCCATAAGTCACTGAAATCTAACATGAAGGTGCAGCAGGTAATTAGGAAGCTAATGGAATGTTAGCCTTTATCACAAGAGGATTTGAGTACCGGAGTAGTGACGTCTTGCTTCGATTGTATAGAACCTTGGTTAGACCACACCTGGAGTACTGAGTGCAGTTTTGGTCCCCTTACCTCAGAAAGGATATTATTGCCATAGAGGGATCGCAATGAAGGCTCACCAGACTTGTTCTGGGGATAGTGGGACTGTCTTATGAAGAGAGTTTGGAGAAACTCTGCCTGTATTCTCTACAGTTTTGAAGAATGAGAGATGATCTCATTGAAACCTACAAAATGCTTAAAGGAATAGACAGGGTAGTTGCAGGTAAAATATTTCCCCTGTTTGGGCAGTCTAGAACCAGGGTACACAATTTCATTATAAGAGGGAAGACACTTAGGACTGAGATAAGGAGAAATTTCTTTATTCAGAGGGTTATGAATCTTTGGAATTCTCTACCCTAGAGGGCGTGGAAGCTCAGTCATCGAGTATGTTTAAGGTAGATATTGATAGATTTCTGATTGACAATAATGTAAAAGTTTATGGGGATAGTGTGGATAAAAGGCATTGAAGTGTTCAATCAGCTATGATTGTATTAAATAGAGGAGCAGGCTCGACAGGCTGAATGGCCTTCTCCTGTTCCTATGTTTCCTATGAAGGGGAAAGGTAGGACAAATAACTCCAGAGCGCACTGGCTGAGTACGGAAAGACCAGAGAGGAAGTGAAGAAACTAATAAGAAAAGCAAGGAGGGAGCACGAAAAGAGGCTGGCAGTGAACATAAAAGGGAATCCTAAGATCTTCTATAAGCATGTAAATAATAAAAAGGTGGTAAACGAAAGAGTAGGACTGATTAGGGACAAAAAAGGGGACTTGCATGTGGAGGTGGAGAAATGGTGGAGGTGTTGAATGAGTACGTTGCATCTGTCTTTACAAAGGAAGAACTTGCTACCCAGGCCAAGGTGAGAGAGGAGGTAACTAGTACAGCAGAAGAACTTACAATTGAGGGGAAGGAGGTGTTGGAAAGTCTACCTTTACTTAAAATAGATAAGGTACCAGGACTGGATGAGATGCAACAAGAGTACCGAGGGAAGTGAGAGTAGAAATTGCAGAGGCACTAGTGATAATCTTTCTGTCTTAGACACAGGGGAGGTGCCAGAGGACTAGAGAACTGCAAATATTACACCCTTGTTCAAAAAAAGGTGTAAGGATAAAGCTGGCAACTACAGGCCAGTTAGTTTGATCTCAGTGGTAGGGAGACTTCTGGAAACTATGATCCGGGATAAAATCTTAACAAGTGCAGGATAATTAAGGAAAGCCAACATGGATTCATCAAGGGAAAATCATGTTTAACTAACTCACTGGAGTTTTTTTGAGGAGGTAACAGAGACGGTTGATAAAGGAAATGCTGTTGATGTGGTGTATATGGATTTTCAAAAGGCATTTGATACAGTGCCACACAACAGACTTGTGAGCAAAATTCTAGGTCATGGAATAAAAGGGAAAGTAGATGCTTGGATAATAAATTGGCTGAGTGACAGGAAACAGAGACTAGTGATAAATGGTTGTTGTTCTGATTGGAGGAAAGTTTGTAGTGGAGTTCCTCAGTGGTCAGTGTTGGGACCCTTGCTCTTCCTGATATATATTAATGACCTAGACTGTGGTGTGCAGGGCATGATTTCAAAATTTGCGGATGATACAAAGTTTGGAAATTTTGTCAACTGTGATAGGGATAGTCTTGAACTTCAAAAGGACATAGACATGTTGGTGGGTTGGGCAGACAAGTGGCAGGTGAAGTTCAATGCAGAGAAGTGTGGGGTGATTTGTTTTGGCAGGAAAGATATGGTGAGATAGTATAAAATAAAAAGACAGCCTCTAAAGGAGGTGCAGAGGTGTATACATACATAGGACATTGAAGATGGCAGGGCATGTTGAGAGAGCAGTTAATAAAGCATATAGTATCTTGGGATTTATTAATAGGGGAATTGAGTACAAGAGTAAGGAGGTCATGTAGAACTTGTATAAGATACTAATTAAACCTCACCTGGAGTACTGCGTCTAGTTCTGGGCGCCATACTTGAGGAAGGGTGTGAAGACATTGGAGAGACTGCAAAGGAGATTCACAAGAATGATTCCTGGGATGGAGAACTGTAGCTATGAGGATAGATTGAAGAAGTTGGGACTGTTTTCCTTGGAGAAAAGAAGGCTGAGAGGAGACTTGATAGAGGTATTCAAGATCCTGAGAGGTATGGACAAGGTAAATAGTGAGAAACTGTTCCCACTCAAGAGAGCATCAAGAACTAGAGGGCACAGATTCAAAATGATTGGCAAAGGGAGGATGTGATGTGAGGAAAATTTTTTTCATCCAGTGGGTGGTTGGAGTCTGGAACAAACTTCCTGAACGGGTGGTGAAGGCAGGTTTGATCGAGGTATTCAAAATGGAATTGGATTGCTACCTGAAAAGAGAGAATGTGCAAGGTTACGGGGATAAAGCAGGAGAGTGAGACTATGTGGAATACTTTTTCAAAAAGCTAGTACAGATGTGATGAGCCAAATGGCCTCCATCTGCACTGTAAAGATACTGTGAAGTGTTGAGAGGCAAAACTGAAGTGGTACAGTATGCCACTGGCAAGAACATGCAATTATAGGAACAAGTTTACATGGACAGACTCCATAATAAATGTGGTCACAGGGAAGTGGCATAATATGTAACAAGAACGTGAATGAAGTAAGATCTTTAATCTATAATAGAATTGATGGTTAAAGAACATTTTACAGGAATACTCCAAGGCCTTTTTAATGTAAAGTTGATTTTTTGAGTTCACGTTGTGTAATGCTTGTCATTTTGCTGCAGATTCCTGCTCTTGGATTGTGCTGCTGTGAAGAAGTCAAAGAAACAAAGAAGTGGCAAATGATTGAACCCCCAGTCAGGACGCTGACTCATGGGCCCAACCCAGCTTTTAGCTGGAAAGAAACCATATTTCAAATTTAAGGACATTATGTTGAATGCATAATTTCTTACCATTGAATGAATTTTAACATGCAACTAGGTGAAGGCAGTGGTTAAATAACTGAAGTCTAACTTAGTAATAACATTGAATGGACATAGAGCATAAGAAATAGGAGCAGGAGTGGACATTCGAACCCTTGAACCTGCTCCACCATTCAATACAATTATGACTAATCTTTGACCTTAATTCCACGTTCCCACCTGTTACCCGTTTTCCTTGATTCCCCCTAGAGTCTAAAAAATCTATCAGTCTTGAATATACTCAATGACTGAGCATCTACAGCCCTCTGTTCCAAATTCCAAAAAGTTCACAACCCTTTGAGTGAAGAAATTACTCCTCATTTCAATCCGAAATGATCAATCCCTTATCCTGAGATTATTCCCCCGGGATTGAGACTCTCCAACTGGAATAAGTAATATGTAGCAAGACTTCTTATACTCCAATCCCCTTGCAAAAAAGGCCAACAGGCCATGTGCTTTCCTACTCGCTTGCTGTGCCTGCATGCTAACTTTGTGTTCCTTATGTGAGGACACTTAAATCTCTCTGAACATCAACATTTACAAGTTTCTCATTATTTAAAAAATATTTAATTTTTCTATTGTTCCTTCCAAAGTGTAGAACCCCATATTTCCCAATAATATGTTCCAGCTGCTACCTTGTTGCCCACTCACTTAACCTTCTATATCTCTTTACAACCTACATAAAAACATATAAATTAGGAGCAGCAGTTGGCCACTTAGTCCTGCTCCACCATTCGGTAGTATTATGGCTCATCTGATTGTAGCTTCAACTCCGCATTCCCGTCTACCCCGATAACCTTGCACCCGCTTCTGTATCAAGAATCTATCTACCTCTGCCTTAAAAATATTCAGAGACTCTGCTTCCACTACCTTTTGAGGAAGAGAGTTCCAAAGACTCTCAATCCTCTGAGAGAAAAAACTTCTCCTTCTGTCTGTCCTATATGAGCGACCCCTTTTTAAACAGCGGGCCCTAGAACTAGATTCTCCCACAAGAGGAAACATCTGCTCCACATCCACCCTGTCAAGACCCCTCAGGATCTTGCGTTTCAATCAAGGTGCCTCTTACTCTTACAAACATGCGAACAAGGAGCAGAAGGCCATTCGGCTCCTCAAGCCTGCTCTTCCATTTAATAAGATTGTGGCTTTTCAGATAGTAACCTCAAATCTGCATCCAGCCTACCCCTGAAAACATTTCACCTCCTTGCTTAACAAGAATCTATCCACTCCTGCCTGAAAAATATTCAAACACTGTTTCCACCGCCTTTTCAAGAAGAGTTCCAAAGACTCACAATTCTCTGAGAAAAGATTTCACCTCAGCTCCATTTCAAATCGGTGATGCCTTATTTTTAAAGCAACCCCTAGTTCTAGGTTCTCCCATGAGGGGATTCTATCCACAGCCACCCTATTAAGACCCCTCACAATCTTATGTTTTAGTCAAGCCGTCTCTTACTCTTCTATACTCAGCAGATACAAGCCTAGCCTGTCCAACCTTTCCTCATAGGACAACCTGCCCATTCCAGGTATTTGTCTGGCAAACCTTCTCTGAACTGCTTCTAAGCATTTACATCCTTACTTAAATAAGGTGACTTAAAACGTACACAGCACTCCAGATGGCAGTCTTCAACATCGACTCCAGACCCCATGAAGTCTCATGGCATCAGGTCTAACATGGGCAAGGAAACCTCCTGCTGATTACCACGTACCGCCCTCCCTCAGCTGATGAATCAGTGCTCCACCACGTTGAACACCACTTGGAGGAAGCACTGATGGTGGCAATGGTGCAGAATGTATTCTGGGTGGGGGACTTCAATGTCCATCCCTAAGAGTAGCTCAGTAGCACCACTACCTACCAAGCTAGCCGAATCCTAAAGGACATAGCTGTGAGACTGGGTCTGTGGCAGGTGGTGAGGTAACCAACAAGAGGGAAAAACATACTTGACCTCTTCCTCACAAACCTGCCTGCTGCAGACGCATCTGTCCATGACAGTGTCATTAGGGGAGTGACCACCGCACAGTCATTGAGGAGACAAAGTGCTGTCCTCACATTGAGGTTAACCTCCATTGTGTTCTGTAGCACTACCACCATGCTAAATGGGATAGATTTCGAACAAATCTAGCAACTCAAGACTGGGCATCCATGAGGCGCTGTGGACCATCAGCAGCAGCAGAATTGTCCTCGAACACAATCTCATGGCCCGGCATATCCCGCACTCTACCATTATCATCAAGCCAGGGGATCAACCCTGGTTCAGTGAAGAGTGCAGGAGGGCATGCCAGAAGCAGCACATACCCATTCTCATGGCCTAGCACATCAATGCTAAAGATAAAGCTGAAGTATTTGCTATGATCTTCAGCCGGAAGTGCCGAGTAGATGATCCATCTAGACCTTCTCCGGAGGTCCCCAGCATCACAGATTCAAGTCTTCAGCCAATTCGATTCACTCCACACAATATCAAGAAATGCCTGAAGCACTGGATACTGCAAAGGCTATGGGCCCTGACAACATTCAGGCAATAGTACTGAAAACTTGTGCTCTAGAACTTGCCGCACCCCTAGCCATGCTGTTCCATTAAGGTTACAACACTGGCATTTACCTGGCTATGTAGGATATTGCCCAGGTATGTCCTGTACACAAAAAGCAGGACAAATCCAACCCAGCCAATTACTGTCCCATCAGTCTACTCTCCATTATCAGTAAAATAATGGAAGGGGTCATCAGCTGTGCTATCAAGCGGCACCTGCTGAGCAATAACCTGTTCACTGACACCAGGTTTGGCTTCCGCCAGGGTCACTCAGCTCCTGACCTCATTACAGCCTTGGTTCAAACATGGACAAAAGAGCTAAACTCCTGAGGTGAGGTGAGAGTGACTGCCCTTGACATCAAGGGCTGCATTTGACCAAGTGTGGCATCAAGGAGCCCTAACAAAACTGGAGTCAATGGGAATCAGGGGCCAAACTCTCCACTGGTTGGAGTCATACCTAGCACAAAGGAAGATGGCTATGGTTGTTGAAGATCAGTCATCTCAGTTCCAGGACATCATTGCAGGAGTTCCTCAGGGTAGTGTCCTCGGCCCAACCATCTTCAGCTGCTTCATCAATGATCTTTCTTCCATCATAAGGTCCGAAGTGCGGATATCCGCTGATGATTGTACAATGTTCAACACCATTCGCGACTCCTCAGATACTGAAGCAGTCCATGTCCAAATGCAGCAAGACCTGGACGATATCCAGGCTTGGGCTGACAACTGGCAAGTAACATTCACTCCCACACAAGTGTCAGGCAATGAACCATCTCCAACAAGAGAGAATCTAACCACCGCCCCTTTATGTTCAATGGCATTAGCATCACTGAATCTCCCACTATCAACATCCTGGGGGTTACCATTGACCAGAAACTGAACTGGAATAGCCATATAAATACTGTGGCTATAAGAGCAGGTCAGGGGCTTGGAATTGTGTGACGAGTAACTCCCCTCCTGACTCTCCAAAGCCTGTCCACCATCTACAAGGCACAAGTTAGGAGTGTGATGGAATATTCCCCTCTTGCCTGGATGAGTGCAGCTCCCACAACACTCAAGAAGCTTGACACCATCCAGGACAAAGCAGCCCATTTGACGGGCACCACATCAACAAACATTCACTCCCTCCACCACCTACGCACAGTAACAGCAGTGTGTGTACCATCTACAAGATAAACTGCAGAAATTCACCAAGGCTCCTCAGACAGCACCTTCCAAACCCACGGCCACTACCATCTAGGAGGACTAGGGCAGCAGATAGATGGGAACACCACCACCTGGAAGTTCCCCTCCCAATCACTCACCATCCTGAATTGGAAATATATTGTCTTTTCTTCACTGTTGCTGGGTCAAAATCCTGGAACACCCTTCCTAACAGTACTGTGGGTGTACATATACCACATGGACTGCAATGGTTCAAGAAGGCAGCGCACCACCACCTTCTCAAGTGCAACTAGGGATGGGCAATAAATGCTGGTCCAGCCAGCGAAGCCCACATTCCATGAATGAATACATTTTTTAAAAAGGTGGTCTTACTAGTGAACTCTCTCCTCCATCCCCACCCCCTTCCTGATTCCCCTTTTTCCAATAATTTATCATTTTTTTACAACTATAATTTTTTTCTTTTCCCTCCTAATTTAAAATTTATTTCGATCTATTGTTTCATCTCCACCTTTTAGCCCATTTCAATCCCTTCCCTCCACCCCATCCACACTAAGGCCATTTGCCACTAGCTTGCTTCCCTTAATGTCCCCATTAGCACATCCTTTAGATGATATCACCACCGTCAACACCCCTTTGTCCTTTTGTCTATGACATCTTTGGCAGCTTCTTCTTGGCCTCCAACTATTATTGCCCCCCTATTGAGCTCTCCTGTCCCACCCCCTTCTACCAGCTTATATTTCGTCTAATTTCTATATGTCTTAGTTCTGATGAAGGGTCATATGAACTCAAAACGTCAACTGTATCCCTCTCCGCAGATGCTGTCAGACCTGCTGAGTTTTTCCAGGTATTTTTGTTTTTGTTCTAGATTTCCAGCATCCGCAGTATTTTGCTTTTAGCTTCAGTCTTACTAGTGCTTTGTATAACTGAAGCATAACCTCCCTACTTTTGTATTCAATTACCCTCACAATAAATGATAGCATTTCATTAGCTTTCCTAATTATCTGCTGTACCTACAGACTAGCCTTTTGTGATTCATGCACTAAGACACCCAAACCCCTCTGCAATCTCTCACCATTTAGATGAAATGCTTCTCTTTTATTCTTTCTGCCAATATGAACAATTTCACATTTTCCCATGTTAACCTTCATTTGCCAGATCTTTGCCCACTCACTTAATCTATCTACGTACTTTTGTGGCCTCCTTATGTCCACATGCTCATCACCAGGAAAAACCTCCCAAATCATTTAGAGAACCTAGGCAGGGTCCTATGTAGACTGGAAAAATACGGCATCCGCTGTAAGAAATCCAAATGTTTGTTCCTGAAGCCCTCAGTGGAGTTCCTGGGACGCGTGATCGACGAAACTGGCCTCTCAACCTCACCCAGAAAGGTGGAGGCAGAGTTGAATGCACCACAGCCTAAAAATGTTAAGGAGCTTGGTTTATTTTTGGGACTTGTGAATTACTGCGGCAAGTTCCTTTTCAGTTTCACTACCAAGGCAGCACCACTGAATAATCTATTGAAGGAGAATGCAAAATGGGATTGGTTACAAACCTGTCAGGAAAGTTTCAAGGCACTCAACAAGAGCTCACTGCTGCTAAAGTCCTGGCACATTTCAATGAAAAGTTACCTGTCAGCCTGGCTTGTGATGCATCTGGATATGGTGTTGGAGCTGTCACCTCCCACACATTTCCTGATGGCAGTGAAAGGCCCATTGCATACGCCTTGTGCACATTGTCCAAGGCAGAACAAAATTATGCCCAAATTGAGAAGGAAGCTCTTGGACTAATCTATGGAATCAAGAAGTTCCACCAATATTTGTATGGGTGTAAATTCATATTAATTACAGACCGCAAGCCTTTGACCTGGTTGCTTAGCCCGAAGTCACAAACCACAACACTTGCCACTGCGTGCCTACGAAGGTGAGCACTGATCTTATCTGCTTACCAGTACGAAATGACAATTCGCTTCACTGAGAATCATGGAAGTGCGGATGCACTTTCCAGGCTTCCGTTACACCACAGCTCCACAACCCAATGTGAACTCACTGCTTTCGATGTGAACCAGATAGACACATTACCTGTAAAGCAGATCAAATTCAACTTGAAATGCAGAGGGATGCTGTGGTCTCCAATGTTTACCTGCACACACAGAAGGGTTGGTGTGTACCTCAAGAAGTGATTACTGAGCTTAAACCTTACTACATGTGTAGATTTGGGCTGACTCTGCAAGACGGTTGTTTGTTAAATTTCCAGTCACAGTGGAAGATTTCTGGGAAACATCTGCTCCAGTTTGTAAAATCCAACTTAATTCAACTGACAAACCTGAAGCACCTGTAGCTGCAATTGTTGAACCTGAACAGAAACAAGTGGAACGCAGAACTTCCAATTTCTGCAAACAAACTGAAATACCTAAGTCAACACACCTCTCTAGACCACAGCAAATCTGCAAACCACCTGACCAATTTGTTCCTGGCTAAAGGGGGAGGAGATGTGATGTTTGTGTTTAACATTAATGGTTTCTTGTAAAAGGACGTTTTAGTTAAAAAAAAGTGTTACATAAAAAACCTGACAGAGGGGTGTGCTAAATCCTGGATGTATTGTCCTCTGGTGTAGAACAAGGAATAAAGGAACCTTCTGTTTTTTACACAGGAATCTGAGGTTCAGAAGCAGATAGCTGTGTGTGTGCTTGTATTCTAAATTGTTAAGACGTGACAAAACACTTCATCAGGAAATTTGGCAACAATCCCATCCATCCCTTCATCCAAGTCATTTATATAAATTGTAAACAGTTGAGGTCCGAGCACTGATCCCTGTGGTACACCACTCATTACATCTTGTCAACCAGAAAACAACCCATTTATGCCTACTCTCTGCTTCCTGTTAGCCAGCCAATATTCTATCCATGCCAATATGTTGCCCCCTATACCATGAACTTTTATTGCCCACAGTAAAATCTCAAGGAGTGTGCGAGGAGAGGACCCTGGGACAGGCAGTCAGCAGCACCTAGAGGAGAATGTGAGAGAAGGGCCTGTTTCTACCTGTCAGAGCTGAAGTGTGACATCAAAGGAAAAGAGGTAGGTGATTGGCGGGTATCTCTTCCATGTCTCTTTTGATTGGCCAGGTGGTGTAAATCAGGAGACATTATTATAATTGAAGAGTACAGTTAAGAAATTAATTTTTAAAATATTTTTTAGATCCAAATTAATTAATTAAATAGAGCAGAGATGACTGGGCAGGTGATATGTTGCAGCTGTGACATGTGGGAGCTGGTGGACGCTGACGCGATCCACGGTGACCACATCAGCAGCAAGTGTTGGCTGCTCGAGGAGCTTCGGCTCAGAGTTGATGGGCTGAGTCCGAGCTGCGGACACTGCAAAAGATCATGGAGGGGGAGAGTTACTTGGACACTGTCTTTCAGGAGACAGTCACACCCCTTAGATTAATTACATCGAATTTGGACCGTGGTCAGGGACAGGAGAGGGTGACTGCGAGTGAGACAGGTTTCCGATCCAAAATTTAGCTCTGGAGGAGCCTCGACCAGTGTTCTTGTCTAAGAGGTACAAGGTTCTTGCTCCTGGTGTGGATGAGGGCACAGACTGCAGGGAGGATGAGTGAACTGACCAAAGCACTGTGGTACAGAGCACCATTCAAGTCGGGGGAGAAAAGAGAAATATAGTAGTAATAGGGGATAGCATAGTTAGAAACATAGAAACTAGGAGCAGGAGTAGGCCATTCGACCCTTCGAGCCTGCTCCACCATTCAATATGATCGTGGCTGATCCTCTATCTCAACACCATATTCCCGCTTTCTCGCTATATCCCTGATGCCCCTAATATCCAAAAGTAAGGGAATAGATATTCTTCTCTGCAGCAAAGTCAGAGAGTCCCGAAAGCTGTGTTGTTTTCCTGGTGCAAGGTTAAGGACATCTCTTCAGGGCTGGAGAGGAACTTGGAGTGGGAGGGGAAGGATCCAGTTGTCATTGTCCATGTTGGTACCAATGGCATAGGTAGGACTAGGAAAGAGGTTCTGCTGAGGGACTACAAACATAGAGTCATAGAGTTATACAGCACAGAAACAGGCCCTTTGGTCCATTGTGTCTGTGCTGGCCATCAAGCACTTATCTATTCTAGTCCCATTTTCCAGTACTTGGCCCATAGCCCTGCATGCTATGGCGTTTCAAGTGTTCATCTAAATACTTCTTAAATGTTGTGAGGATTCCTGCCTGTATCAGCCTCTCAGGCAGTGTGTTCCAGATTCCAACCATCCTCTGGGTGAAAAAATTTTTCCTCAAATCCCCTCTAAACCTCCAGCCCTTAATATATTATATATATGCCCCCTGGTTACTGACACCTCCGCTAAGGGGAAAAAGTTTCTTCCTTTCTACTCTATCAATGCCCCTCATAATTTTATATACTTCTATCAGGTGCCCCCCTCATCCTTCTCTACTCTAAGGGAAACAATCTTAGCCCATCCAGTCTCTTTTCATAGCTGAAACACTCCAGCCCAGGCCTAATCCTTGTGAATCTCCTCTGCAACCTCTCCAGTGCAGTCACATCCTTCCTATAGTGTGGCAACCAGAACTGCACACACTACTCCAGCTGTGGCCTAACTAGTGCTTTATACAGCTCCAACATAACCTTCCTGCTCTTATCACAGAATCACAGAGTACAGAAGAGGTCCTTCGGCCCATTGAGTCTGCACTGACATGTGAGAAACACCTGACCTACCTACCTAATCCCATTTACCAGCACTTGGCCCATAGCCTTGAATGTTATGACTTGCCAAGTGCTCATCCAGGTACTTTAGAAAGGATGTGAGGCAACCCGCCTCCACCACCCTCTCAGGCAGTGCATTCCAGACCATCACCACCCTCTGGGTAAAAAAGTTTTTCCTCAAATCCCTCCTAAACTTCCCGCCCCTCACCTTGAACCTATGTCCCCTCGTGACTGACCCTTCAACTAAGGGGAACAGCTGCTCCCTATCCACCCTGTCCATGCCCCTCAATCTTGTACACCTTGATCAGGTTGCCCCTCAGTCATCTCTGCTCCAACGAAAACAACCCAAGTCTATCCAACCTCTCTTCATAACTTAAACGTTTCATCCCAGGCAACATCCTGGTGAGTCTCCTCTGCACCCCCTCCAGTGCAATCACATCCTTCCTATAATGTGGCAACCAGAACTGCACACAGTACTCCAGCTGTGGCCTTACCAAGGGTCTATACAACTCCAACATGATTTCCCTACTTTTGTAATCTATGCCTCGATTGATAAAGGCATGTGTCCCAGGAAATACTGGGAGCATGTAAGAAAGGCACAGCAATAATCATGGGTGATTTCATTATGCATATAGACTGGACTAATCAAATTGGCAAGGGTAGCCTGGAGGGAGAGTTCATCGAGTGTATTAGAGATTGTTTCTTGGAGCAATATTTTGTTGAACCAACTGGGAGCAGGCTATTCTGGATTTGGTTTTGTGTAATGAGATGGGATTAATTAATGATCTCATAGTAAAGGATCCTCTAGGGAGGAGTGAAAGAGTGATCTTGGCATGATAGAATTTCAAGTTCAGTTTGAGAGCAAGAAACTTGAGTCCTACACTAATGTTCTGGAGTTAAACAAAGGTAACTACATAGGGTATGAGGGCAGATTTGGCCTGAGTGGACTGGGCAGGAAGGGAGGGCAGTTAATGAACAGTGGCAGAGATTTAAGGAAATATTCAATTCCTCCCAAGTAAAATATATCCCAATGAGGAAGAAAGATAGTAAGAGGGGGATAAAGCATCCATGGCTAAGCAAGGAAGTTAAAGATAACTTAAAGGCAAAAACTAAGGCATACCAAATTGCAAAGGTCAGTGACAGGCTGGAAGATTGGGAAACTTTTAAAGATCAACAAAGGGTTACTAAAAAAAAATAAAAAGAGCAAAGGTCAATTATGAAAGAAAACTAGTACAAAATGTAAAAACTGATAGCAAAAGCTTTTACAAGTATATAAAAGGAAAGAGAGTAGATAAAGTGAATGTTGGTCCCTTGGAAAACAAGACTGGGGAGTTAATAGTGGGGAACATAGAAATGGCAGAGATGCTTAATCAATATTTTGCCTCAGTTTTCACAGTGGAGGACACTAGTACCACCCCAATAGTAACAGGTGGTGCAGAGGATATAGAGAAGGAGGAACTCAGAACAATTACCATCACTAGAGAAAAAGTACTGAGCAAACTATTGGGATTAAAGGTCAACAAGTCCCCAGGAATTGATGGCCTACATCCCAGGGTCTTAAAGGAAGTGGCAGTGGAGATAGTGGATGCATTGGCTATAATATTCCAAAATTCCCTGGATTCTGGAAAGGTTCCAGCGAATTGGAAAAATGCTAATATAACACCTTTATTCAAAAAGGGTGGGAGACAGAAAGTAGGAAACTATAGACCAATTAGTTTAATGTCTGTCGTTGGGAAATTGTTGGAATTCATTATTAAGGAAGTAGTAATGGGGCATTTGGAAAGTCAAAATGCAATCCATCAGAGTCAGCATGGTTTTAAGAAGAGTAAATCATGTTTGATTTGCGAGAGTTCTTTGAAGATGTGACAAGCAAAGTGAATAATGGGGATCCTGTAGATGTAGTATATCTGGACTTCCAGAAGGCCTTTGATAAGGTGCCACACAAAAGTTAATACATAAGATAAGATCACATGGCGTTAGGGGTTATATATTAGCTTGCATAGAGGATTAGCTAACCAGCAGAGAGCAGAGAGTTGGGATAAATGGGCATTTTTCTGGATGGCAAGCTGCAATTAGTGGGGTGCCACAGGGTTTGGTCCTTGGGTCCCAACTATTTACAATCTTTATTAATGACTTGGATTCAGGGAAAGAAGGTACTATAGCTAAATTTGCAGATGACACCAAAATAGGTGGGAAAGTAAGTTGCAATGAAGAAATAAATTTACAAATGGATATGGATAGGTTAGGTGAATGGGCCAAAATTTGGCAGATGGAGCTTAACGTGGATAAGTGAGAGGTTATCCATTTTGGCCAGAAGAATAAAAAGGCGACTTATTATTTAAATGGAGAGAAACTTCAGTATGCTTCAGTGCAGAGGGATCTGGGTGTCCTTGTGCATGAATCGCTGAAAGCTAGTATGCAGGTATAGCTGGTAATAAGGAAGGCAAATGGAATTTTGGCATTAACTGCTAAAGGAATAGAGTATAAAGTAGGGAAGTGTTGTTGCAACTGTACAAGGCATTGTTGAGACTGCACCTGGAGTAATGTGCACAGTTTTGGTCCCCTTTTTTGAGGAAGGATGTAGTTGTACTGGAGGTGGTTCAGAGGAGGTTCACTAGATTGATTCCAGAGATGCGGGGCTTGTCTTATGAGGAGAGATTGAGCAGTTTAGGCCTATACTCACTAGAGTTTAGAAGGATGAGAGGAGATCAAATTGAAGTATATAAGATGCTAAAGGGGATAGACAAAGTAGATGTGGAGTGGATATTTCCCCTTGTGGAGCATTCTAGAATGAGAGGCCATAGTTTTAGTCTAAGGGGTGGTAGATTTAAATCAGAGATGAGGAGGAATTACTTTTCTCAAAGGGCTGTGAATCTGTGGAATTCACTACCTCAGAGTGCAGTGGATGCCGGGACACTGAATAAATTTAGGGAGGAGATAGACAGATTTTTAATTAGCAATGGGTTGAAAGGTTATTGGGAGAGGGCAGGAAATTGAGTTGAAGCTGAAATGAGATCAGCCATGATCATAATGAATGGCAGAGCAGACTCGAGGGGCTGAATTGCCTACTCCTGCTCCTAGTTCTTATGTTCTTATGCCTTTTTCACCACCCCACTAACATGTCCCTCCACCTTCAGAGATCTATGGACACACACGCCAAGGTTCCTTTGTTCCTCAGAACTTCCTAGTGTCATGCCGTTCTTTGAATACTTCCTTGTCAAATTATTCCTTTCAAAGTGTATCACCTCACACTTTTCAGGATTAAATTCCATCTGCCACTTATCTGCCCATTTGACCATCCTGTCTATATCTTCCTGTAGCCCAAGACATTCAACCTCTCTGTTAACCACCTGGCCAATCTTTGTGTCATCTGCAAACTTACTAATCCTACCCCCCGCATAGTCATCTATGTTGCATCTTATATTCTATGCCTCAGCTAATAAAGGCAAGTTATCCCATATGCCTCCTTAACCACCTTATCAACTTGTGGTGCTGCCTTCAGGGATCTATGGACATGTACACCAAGGTCCCTCTGACCCTCTGTACTTCCTAGGGTCCTACCATTCATTGTGTATTCCCTCACCATGTTAATCCTCCCAAAATGCATCACCTCACACATCTCAGGACTAAATTCCATTTGCCACTGCTCTGCCCATCTTACTAGTCCATCGATATCGTCCTGTAATCTAAGGCTTTCCTCCTCGTTATTTACAACATGACGAATTTTTGTGTCATCTGCGAACTCACTGATCATACCTCCTATATTCACATCTAAATCATTAATGTACACTACAAACAGCAAGGGTCTCAGCACCAATCCCTGTGGTACACCACTCGTCAGAGGCTTCCAATTGCAAAAACAACTTTCGACCGTCACCCTCTGCCTCCTGCCACTAAGCCAATTTTGGATGCAATTTGCTAAATTGCCCTGGATCCCATGGGCTCTTACCTTCTTGACCATTCTTCCATGGGGGTCCTTGACAAAAGCCTTATTGAAGTCTATGTAAATTATGTCAACTGCACTGCCCTCATTAACATAACTAGTCACCTCCTCAAAAAATTCAATCAAATTTGTTAGACATGATCACCCCCTGAAAAAGCCATGCTGACTCTCGCTGATTAATCCCTGCCCCTCAAAATGGAGATTAATCCTGTCCCTCAGGATTTTTCCAATAGTTTCTCTGATGTTATAGTCACTGGCCTGTAATTACCTGGTTTATCCCTACTACCCTTCTTGAATAATGGTACCACATTCATTGTCCTCCAGTCCTCTGGCATCTCCTGTGGCCAGAAAGGATTTGAAAATTAGTGTCGGAGCCCCTGCAATCTCCTCTCTGGCCTCACATAGCGGCCTGGGATACATCACATCTGAGCCTGGGGTCTTATCCACTTTTAAGCCCGCTAAAACTGCAAATACTTTCAATGTTAATTTGTTCAAGTATATCACAGTCCTCCTCTCTGATTTCTGCACCTACATCTTCCTTCTCCATAGTAAACACAGATGAAAAGTAATCATTTAAAAGCTCACCTACGTCCACTGGCTCCACGCACAGATTGCCACTTTGGTCCCTAATGGGTCCTACTCTTTCCCTGGTTATCCTCTTGCCCTTAATATATTTATAAAATGCCTTGGGATTTTCCTTTATCATGCCCACCGATGCTTTTTCATGCCCCCTCTTCGCTCTCCTAATTACTTTTTTAAAGTACCCCCCCTACACTTTCTATACCCCTCTAGGGCTTCCGCTGTTTTCAGCTCACTGTATCTGCCATAAGCCTCCTTTTTTCCCTCATTCAATCCTCCATATCCTTGACATCTAGGGTTCCCTGGACTTGTTGGTCCTACTCTTCACCTTTAGAGGAACGTGTTCGCCCTGAACTCTCACTATTTCATTTTTGAATGACTCCCACTGGTCTGATGTAGATTTTCCTACAAGTAGCTGCTCCCAGTCCACTTTGGCCAATCTTGTCTTATCATACTGAAATCAGCCTTCTCTCAATTCAGGACCTTTATTTCCTGTCCATCTTTATCCTTTTCCAAAACTACCTTAATTCTTACAAAGTTATGGGGTAGAATTTTCCTCCCATTGGGTGGGTTGTGCGGGGGCGGGCATGGACCTGATCGGCGCCCCCATTCAGGTCTGTGCCGCCATTTTACGTGGGCGGGCCAATTAAGGCCCACCCAGCATGACGCACACCCGGAGTGCTGTGTGCACCCAGAGTGGGTTTGGCGGGGGGAGGTGTGGGGCGGGGGGAGCGTTGGGGAGCGGGGACTGGTTCCCTGAGTCGGAGTTGCCTCAGGGAGATTAGTTTTAAGTTTTAACAGTTCGATAAAGTGTTGAAAAAAATTTTATGACATGTCCCCATTTGCTGGGACATATGCATTAATTTCAATAAAAATTTTTGCACCCGTGGATGAGGTGCCATGAAAAATGCAGGTTGGATGGGCAGCTCTGTTAATTATTTTAATTGTTGGTTAAATGGCCATACTAGGCCTTTGACAGTTCAGCGGGTGTGCAGCCAACTGGCTGCACGCCCGCTGAACTGAAAATCTACATGATGCGCAATGACGTCGGGACGCATGCCCGACATCACCCCGTGTCATTTTACACCTCAGCAACTGGGCTCCACATCCGCTCGCCGAGCCGAAGATTCAGCCCATGGTCACTGTCCCCGAAATGCTCCTCCAGGAGGAGGGGGGAGAGTGTTATGTCTCCAATTTACTGACGATACAAAAATATGTGAGAAGGCATGTTGTGATGAGGACATAAGGAATCTGCAAGGGAATATAGATGGGTTGAGTGAGTGGGCAAAAACTTGGCAGGTGGAGTTTAATGTAGGAAAGTGTGAGGTCATGCACTTTGGTGGGAAGGATCAAAAAGCAGAATATTATTTAAACAGAGAGAGACTTCAAAAAAGTGTAGCACAGAGGGATCTGGGGGCAGAATCTTCAGGTCGGCAAGCGGGGACAGGCCCCGCTCACCGATGCGTAAAATGATGCACAGTAACTTCGGGCATCCATCCCGAAGTCACCACCCATCATTCAGATTGTCAGTTTGGCAGGTGCTATTTGGAGACGGCTGTGCACCTCCAAACTGTCAAAGGCCTATTGAGGCTATTTAAATATCAATTAAAATAATTAACACAGCTGCCCGTCTAACCTCAAGGTTGGGGGGCAAGCAAAGACCCCAGGTGGCCTTCACATTTATCATAAAACCTCATCCACAGGTGGGAGGAGGTTTCATGAAGGTTTTTAAACTTTTTAAAAAGTTTTTAATAAAATTCATAGAGCTGGGGCTCAAGTGACACTGTCACATGGGGGAACATATCTTAAAAACTTTTTTTTCTTCATTAAAATTTTTCAAAATCAAACTAATCTCCCTGAGACAGCTTTGTGCCTCAGGGAGGTTCTGTGCTCTTTCACACGCATGCGCGAAAGAACGCAGGCCCCGACTCAGCCTACTTCCCTTTCCCGCATAGGGAGTGCTCAGCGCTTCCGGGTGCACATCACACTGGGTGCGCCTTAATTGGCCCGCCCACATAAAATGGCCGTGTGCAGCCGATCACGGGCAGCGATCCGCTGCGCGCCCGCCTGCGCCCACTCCCACCCAATCCCCCCAACGGGGAGAAAATTTTCCCCTGGGTGTTTTTGTGCATGTAACACAAAAAGTTAGCATGCAGATGCAGCAAGTAATTAAGAAGGCAAATGGAATTTTGGCCTGTATTGCTTGAAGTTTAAAAATAGGGAAGTCTTGTTACAACTGTACAGGGTGTTGGTGAGGCTGCACCTTGAGTACTGTGTACAGTTTTGGTCCCCCTATTTAAGAAAGGATATACTGGCATTGGAGGCAGTTCAAAAGAGACTCACTAGGCTGATTCCTGGGATGACGGGATTGAATTATCAAGAACAGCTAAACAGTTTACGTCTTTATTCATTAGAGTTTAGAAGAATGAGGAGTGATCTTATGGAAACGTGCAGGATTCTGAGGGGGCTTGACAGGGTAGATATTGAGAAGGTGTATCCACTAGTGGGGGAATCTGCAATGAGGGGACATAGTTACAGAATAAGGAGGTATTCATTTAAAACTGATGTATGAAGGAATTTCTTCTCTCAGAGGGTAGTGAATGTCTGGAATGCTCTGCCCGAGAGAGTTGTGGAGGCTAAATCTGTTATGACACATCAGTGTGTAAAGGTTGTTATTTAAAATCCCAGAGGGAAACTTAAAACTACAGTCATAACCTATATTTTCTAGTGGTATGTTTTGAGTTGCAACTCTAAATTCAGGAATAAGACCACCAGTTCTTGAGAGGTTTTTATGTCGTACTACATGAGACATTTATTAATTTACACAAGTTAAACACATACACATGGCTACAAATTACTACCATCATAACTTTTAACAAATTCCCAAACTAATCTCCACTAAGGCAACAACAACCCATAGACTTAACCAGACACCAGGCAAAGCATTTTCACCTTACAAATTCAAAATGAGGTTCCTTTCACTTTGGTGCCTTTGCAGACAGTGTAGGCTTACAGATTTTGATATTACATGCCTCTGCCTCTTAACATACAAAGCTGCTTTCTGTTATACCCAGCCTTCCCCTTTGAATGCAAATTCTCATTGTACCATCAGGTCCTTTGAACTCTACCTCTTCCAAC
Organism: Carcharodon carcharias; assembly: GCF_017639515.1. NCBI lineage: Eukaryota > Metazoa > Chordata > Chondrichthyes > Lamniformes > Lamnidae > Carcharodon > Carcharodon carcharias. Next base: position 1,992,396 of record NC_054484.1, on the reverse strand, counting down.
AATAAAACCATTTTAATAGTAATAATTTGATTAGTAACATAAACATTGCTTGGTGTCTCCTAGCTAGGTGCAAGATTTCACTTCCACTCTTGAATGCTCTATTCAACAAAATGCAAATGTATCTCTACCTCTGTGTTTACATCTCAAACTACTATACATTAAAGCTGGCTTTAATCCAATTAAGACACACAAAGACACACTCACAGACTAAACCTCTATATTAAAAAATAATTTCCAACAACATTATATACATTAATAGTTTCATGACAAGATCACTGAACATACTTAAAGTGGAGGTAGAGGTGGTGCTGCTCCTGGCATGCCCTCCTGCACCCTTCATTGAACCAGGGTTGATCCCCTGGCTTGATGGTGATGGTAGAGTGGGGGATATGCCAGGCCAAGAGGTTACAGGTTGTGTTTGAGTACAATTCTCCTTTTGCTGATGGCCCACAGCGTCTCATGGATGCCCAGTCTTGAATTGTTAGACCTGTTTGAAATCTATCCCATTTAGCATGATAGTAGTGCCATACAACACGATGGAGGGTATCCTCAATGTGAAGGCGGGACTTCATCCAGAATGACTGTGTAGTGGTCACTCCTACTGATACTGTCATGGACAGGTGCATCTGCAGAAAGCAGGTTGGTGAGGATGAGGTCAAGTATGTTTTTCCCTCTTGTTTGTTCTCTCTACACCTGCCGCAGACCCAATCTAGCAGCTATGTCCTTTAGGACTCGGCCAGCTCGGTCAGTAGTGATGCTACCGAGCCACTCTTGGTGATGGACACTGAAGTCCCCACGCAGAGTACATTATGTGCCCTTGCCACCCCAAGTGATGTTCAACATGGAGGAACACTGATGCATCAGCTGAAGGAGGGCAGGAATCAACAGGAGGTTTCCTTGCCCATGTTTGACTTGATGCCATGAGACTTCATGGGGTCTGGAGTCGATGTTGAGTCCCAGGGCAACTGTATACCACTGTGCCTCCACCTCTGCTGGGCTTGTCCTGCCGGTAGGACAGGACATACCCAGGGATGGTGGTGGCTGGGACATTATCTGTAACATATGATTCGGTAAGGATGACTATGTCAGGCTGTTACTTAACCAGTCTGAGACAGCTCTCCCAATTTTGGCACCAGCTCCAAATGTTAGTAAGGAGGACTTTGCAGGGTTGACAGGGCTGAGTTTGCGGTTGTCATTTCTGGTGCCTAGGTTGATGCTGGGTGGGCCATCCGGTTTCATTCCTTTTTGAAACTTTGTAGTGGTTTGATACAATGGCTTGCTAGGCCATTTAAAAGTCAACCACATTGCTGTGGGTCTGGAGTCACATGTAGGCCAGACCAGGTAAGGACAGGAGATTTCTTGCCCTAAAGGGTATTAGTGAACCAGATGCATTTTTGCAATAATCAACAATGGTTTCATGGTCATCATTAGACTTTTGATTCCAGGTTTTTATTGAATTCAAATTTTGCCGTGCTGGGATTCGAACTCATGTCCCCAAAGTATTAGCCTGGGAATAAGTACTAGTTCAGCGATAATATCACTACACCATCACCTCCCCATGTGATTGAACCAGCTGATTCTTGACCTGCAAACTCTTGTGCACATGGGGTAGGGTGCCCCTGAGGTGGTGGAATCCAGAGTGAAGGATTTGTTTCCTCTTTTTTCCTTCTCTGCTGCTGTTCTATCCCATCATTAAAACATTTGGGCTTAAAGCATGATACACAAGCTGTTGCCATTTTGAGCGATTAGGAGTATAGGAGCAGGAATAGTGACTTGGCCTGTTGAGCCTGCTCCATCATTCAATTCGATCACAGCTGATCATCTACCTCAACAACATTTTCCCGTGCTATCCCCATGTCCATTAATGTCACGAGTGCCTAGAAATCTACTGATTTCTGTCTTGAACATGCTCAATGATTGAGCTGCCAAAGCTCTCTGGGGTAGAGAATTCCAAAGATTCACCTCCCTCTGAGTGAAGACATTCCTCCTTGCTTCTGTCTTAAATGGCCTTCCCTTATTCTGAGATAGTGTCCCCTGTTTCTATTCAGGGGAAACATCCTATCGACACCTACCCTGTCACAACCTTGAAAAAATTTTCAAGTTTCTATGAGATCCTTCAGAGGGATCTGGGTGCCCTGGTGCATGAATCATAAAAGGCTAGTATGCGGGTACAGCAAGTAATTAGGAAAGCTAATAGAATGTTATCGTTTATTGTGAGGGGAATTGAATACCAAAGTAGGGAGTTTATGCTTCAGTTATACAGGGCACTGGTGAGACCACATCCTGAGTTCTATGTACAGTATTGGTTTCATTACTTAAGGAAGGATGTAAATGCATTAAAAGCAGTACAAAGAAGGTTTGCTAGACTAATATGTGGAATGGATGGGTTGTCTTATGAAGGATTGTTGGATGGGCTACGCTTGTATCCACTGGAGTTTAGATGACTAAGAACCTGTGTTGAATCTCTTCATCAATGGTGGCCCTTTGTGGGAGGAGGCTGCCAAGGTACATACGAACATAGAAACAAGCAATAGGAGAAGGCCATTCAGTCCCGTGAGCAAGCTTCACCTTTTAATAAGATCATGGCTGATCTGATAGTAACCTGAAATCTGCATAATATCTACCCCCTATCACCCCCTTGCTCACCAAGAATCTATCTTGGTCAATATGTAGAGGGTCCAACAAGGGATGGCACAGTGCTGGACCTAATTCTGGGGAATGAAGCTGGACAGGTGACTGAGGTGGTGGTGGGGGAGCATTTTAGTGATAGCGACCACAACATGGTACAAGTTAAATTTGTTATGGACAAAGAAATAGACAAGTTGCAAAAAATTGTTTTGGATTGGGGGAGAGTGGATCTTAGTAAAACAAGACAGGATCTGGCCAAGGTAGACTGGGAACAGTTACTTGTGGGGAAATCTACAAAGGAGCAGTTGGGGGCGTTCAAAAAGGAAATGGGGAGGGTACAGGCTCAACATTTTCTCTCTAGGGTGATAGGAAGGAGTAACAAGCCCAGAGAACCATGGATGACCAGAGATATTCAGACTCCAATGAGAAGGAAAAGAGAGGCTTTCAGCAGGTACAAGGGAAGCAAATCGGCGGAGGCATTAGTGGAGTACAGAACATGCAGGGTGGAGCTTAAGAAAGCAATTAGGAGAACAAAGAGGGGATATGAGAGAGCTCTGGCTGCTAAAAGTAAGGAAAATCCCAAGATATTCTATAAGTATATCAATGGGAAGAGGAAAACCAGGGAAAGAGTAGGGCCCATAATGGACCAAGGGGGCAATCTATGGGTGGAACCAGATGACATTGCTAGAGTGTTGAATGAATACTTCACATCTGTCTTCCTCATTCAAGAAAATGAGGATGTAGGTATTGAACTCTGGGAGAGAGACTGCGAGGTTCTTAAGCAAATCGATATAGTGGGTGACAAGGTATTGGAGGTGTTGGCAGGCTTAAAAGTAGACAAATCTCCAGGTCCGGATGATTTGTGTCCCAGACTGCTGGGGAAGGCAAGGGAGGAGATCGCAGGGGCTCTGACCCAAATTTTTAGTTCCTCTCTGGCTACGGGGGAGCTGCCAGAGGACTGGGGAACAGCTAATGTGGTTCTGCTATTTAAGAAGGGTTGTAGAGAGAAGCCAGGGAACTACAGGCCATTGAGTCTCACGTCAGTGGTATGGAAATTATTGGAGCAAATTCTGAAGGAGAGAACCTATCTCCACTTGGAGAGGCAAAGTTTGATCAGGGATAGTCAGCATGGCTTTGTCAGAGGGAGGTCATGCCTAACAAATTTGATTTAATTGATCAGGGTAGTGCAGTTGATGTAGCTTATGTGGATTTTAGCAAAGCCTTTGACAAGGTCCCACATGGGAGACTTATAAAGAAGGCAAATGCACATGGGATACAGGGTAATTTGATAAGGTGGATTCAAAATAGGCTTAGTTGTAGGAGGCAGAGGGTGATGACAGAAGGCTGCTTTAGTGAATGGAAGCCAGTGTCCAGTGGCATACCACAGGGATCTGTGCTGGGTCCCCTATCATTTTTCATTTATATAAACGACATAGATGACTATGTGGGAGGTAGGATTAGTAAGTTTGTGGATGACACAAAGATTGGCCGGAAGGCTAACAGTGAGGTTGAGTGTCTTGGGCTACAGGAAGATATGGATGGGATGGTCAAATGGGCAGGTAAGTGGCAGATGGAATTTAACCCTGAGAAGTGTGAGGTGATACACTTTGGAAGGAGTAATTTGACAAGGAAGTATTCAATGAACGGCATGACACAAGGAAGTTTTGAGGAACAAAGGGACCTTGGCGTGTGTGTCCATAGATCTCTCAAGGTGGAGGGGCATGTTAGTTGAGTGGTGAAAAAGGCATATGGTACACTTGCCTTTATCAATCGAGGCATAGATTACAAAAGTAGAGAGGTCATGTTGGAGTTGTATAGCACCTCGGTGAGGCCACAGCTGGAGTACTGTGTGCAGTTCTGGTCACCACATTATAGGAAGGGGGTGCAGAGGAGATTCATCAGGATGTTGCCTGGGATTAAATATTTAAGTTATGAAGAGAGGTTGGATAGACTTGGGTTGTTTTCGTTGGAGCAGAGAAGACTGAGGGGCGACCTGATCGAGGTGTACAACATGATGAGGGGCATGGACAAGGTGGATAGGGAGCAGCTGTTCCCCTTAGTTGAAGAGTCAGTCACAGGGGGACATAGGTTCAAGGTGAGGGGCAGGAGGTTTAGGGGATGTGAGGAAAAACCCTTTTACCCAGAGGGTGGTGACAGTCTGGAATGCACTGCCTATGAGGGTGGTGGAGGTGGGTTGCCTCACATCCTTTAAAAAGTACCTGGATGAGCTCTTGGCACATCACAACTTTCAGGCTATGGGCCAAGGACTGGTAAATGGGATTAGGTCGGTAGGTCAGGTGCTTCTCATGTGTCGGTGAAGACTCGATGGGCCGAAGGGCCTCTTCTGCACTCTGTGATTCTATCCACCTCTACTTTAAAATATTCAAACCCTGTACTCCCACCATCTTTTCAGGAAGAGAGTTCCAAAGACTCACAAACAGTGAAAACATTTTGCCTCATCTCTGTTTTATTTAGGTGACCCCTTATTTTTAAGCAGTGACCTCTAGTTCTAGATTCTTCTAGAAGAGGAAACATTTACCCCGTCAATACCCTTAAGGATCTTATGTGTTTCATTCAAGTGGCCTCTTGCTCTTCTAAACTCCAGCAGATACAGGCCTAGTTTGTCCGACTTTTCCTCGTAAGACAACCCACCAATTCCAGGTATTAGCCTTCTAAGCCTTCACTGAACTGCTTCCAATGCATTTACATCCTTCTTTAAATGAAGTGACCAATACTATGCACAGCACTCCAAATGTGGTCTCACTAATGCCCTGTACAACTGAAGAACAGTCTCCCTACTTTGGTATTCAATTCCCCACATAATAAATGATAATATTCTAATAGCTTTCCTAATTACTTGCTGTACTTGTATATTAAACTTTTGTGATTCATGCACTAGGACACCCAGATCCCTTTGCACCTTAGAGCTCTGCAATCTCTCACCATTTAGATGATATGCTTTTCTTTTATTCTTCCTGCCAAAATGGACAATTTCACATTCTCCCACATTATATGCCATTTTCCAGATCTTTGTCAACTCATTAACCTATCTATATCTTTTTGTAGCCTCCTTATGTCCTCTTTACAACTTACTTTCCTCCCTATCTTTGTGTCATTAGCAAATTTGGCAACCATCCCATCAATCCCTTCATCCAAGTCAGTTATATAAATTGGTAACAGTTGAGGCCCCAGCACTGATCCCTGTGGTACACCATTCGTTACATCCTGCCAACCTGAAAAAGACCCATTTATGCCTACTCTCTGCTTCCTGTTAGCCAGCCAATCTTCTATCCATGCCAATATGTTGCCCCCTAAAACATGAGCTTTTATTTTCCACAATAACCTTTGATGTGGCACTTTATCAAATACCTTCTGGAAATTCAAGCACAGTAGATCCATGGTTTCCCTTTATCCACAGCACATATTACTTCCTCAAAGAGCCCCAATAAATTGTTTAAACATGATTTCCCTTTTGCAAAACCATGCTGACTCTGCCTGATGACCTTGAGCTTATCCAGTGCCCTGCTATAACATTTTAATAATAGGTTCTAACATTTTCCCAATGACAGATGTTAAGCTAACTGGCCTGTAGTTGCCTGCTTTCTGTCTCCCTCCCTTTCTGAATATTGGAGTTACGTTTACTATCTTCCAACCTAATGGGACCTTCCCCAAATCTAGAGAGCTTTTGAAAATTAAAACCAATGCATCAACTATCTCATCAGTCACTTGTCTTAAGACCCTCGGATGAAGTCTATCAGGACGTGGGCTCTTGACAGCCAACAGCTCCAACAATTTACTCAGTATAACTTCTCTGGTGACTAGTTTTCCTGACATCCTTCCCCACTTCCATTTCCTGGTTTATAGCTGCTTCTGGGATCTTACTTCTACCCTCCATTGTGAAAACTGATGCAAAATATCTTTTTAATTTGTATGCCATCTCCTTGTTTTCCAATATCAATTCTCCAGATTCAGTTTATATAGGACCAATGCTCACTTTGTTAACTCTTTTCTTTTTTAAATATTTATAAAAGCTCTTACAATCTGCTTTTATATTTCTGGCTAGCTTTCTATCATCTTTTAATTTTTCCCTCCTTATTAGTCTTTTAGTCATTCTTTGCTGTTCCTTATATTCTGTGCAATGTTCTGACCTGCCACCTGTCTTTGCACAAGTATATGGGCAGAATTTTCTACTTGTCGGGGGGGGGTTGTGCTTGTGTGTTTGCGGGTATGCGGTTCCCAATCGGTGCCCCTGGTCAGGGGCGTGCTGCCATTTTATGTGGGCAGGCCAATTAAAGCCCACCCAGCGTGATGTCCGCCCTGAAGCGCTGTGCTCTCCCTGTGCGGGCGGGGGGGATTCCCTGAGCAGGTCTGTGCGCTCTTTCACATGAGCTGGGACATGTCAATTACTTGAATGTTAAAATTTTACAAACATTTTTAAAACCCTCATGAAACCTCATCCCGCCCATGGATGAAGTTTTATGTTTCTTTGGAAGCCTGCCTGGGCTCGCAGCTTGCCCGCCGACCATAAGGTTGGACGAGCAGCCCTGACAACAACCTCAATTAGGTAATTAACAGGCCTTAATAGGCCTTTGACAGTCCATTGAGCGTGCAGAATTACCTGGAAAAACTCAGCAGGTCTGGCAGCATCGGCGGAGAAGAAAAGAGTTGACGTTTCGAGTCCTCATGACCCTTCGACAGAACTTGAGTTCGAGTCCAAGAAAGAGTTGAAATATAAGCTGGTTTAAGGTGTGTGTGTGGGGGGCGGAAAGAGAGAGAGAGAGGTGGAGTGGGGGTGTGGTTGTAGGGACAAACAAGCAGTGATAGAAGCAGATCATCAAAAGATGTCAACAACAATAATACAAAAGAACACATAGGTGTTAAAGTTAAAGTTGGTGATATTATCTAAACAAATGTGCTAATTAAGAATGGATGGTAGGGCACTCAAGGTATAGCTCTAGTGGGGGTGGGGAGAGCATAAAAGATGTAAAAAAAAATAAAAAGATAAATAATTTTTCTTTTTCTCTTTTTATAATGGAAATAGGTGGGAAAAGGAAAATCTATATAGTTTATTGGAAAAAAAAGAAAAGGAAGGGGGAAACAGAAAGGGGGTGGGGATGGGGGAGGGAGCTCACGACCTAAAGTTGTTGAATTCAATATTCAGTCCGGATGGCTGTAAAGTGCCTAGTCGGAAGATGAGGTGTTGTTCCTCCAGTTTGCGTTGGGCTTCACTGGAACAATGCAGCAAGCCAAGGACAGACATGTGGGCAAGAGAGCAGGGTGGAGTGTTAAAATGGCAAGCGACAGGGAGGTTTGGGTCATTCTTGCGGACAGACCGCAGGTGTTCTGCAAAGCGGTCGACCAGTTTACGTTTGGTCTCTCCAATGTAGAGGAGACCACATTGGGAGCAACGAATGCAGTAGACTAAGTTGGGGGAAATGCAAGTGAAATGCTGCTTCACTTGAAAGGAGTGTTTGGGTCCTTGGACGGTGAGGAGAGAGGAAGTGAAGGGGCAGGTATTGCACCTTTTGCGTGGGCATGGGGTGGTGCCATTGGAGGGGGTTGAGGAGTAGGGGGTGATGGAGGAGTGGACCAGGGTGTCCCAGAGGGAGCGATCCCTACGGAATGCCGATAGGGGGGGTAAAGGGAAGATGTGTTTGGTGGTGGCATCATGCTGGAGTTGGCGGAAATGGCTTATTCCTACCTCATTACACAATACCAGGTCTAGTATAGCCTGCTTTCTGGTTGGCTCCAGAATATGCTGTTCTGAGAAACTATCCCAAAAACATTCAATGTACTCCTCATCTAGGCTATCTTTGCCCATCTGTCTTTTCCAGTCTATATGTACGTTAAAATCTCCCATGATTATCGCTATGGATTTCTGACAAGCTCCCTTTGTTTCTTCCTTTATGCTCCATCCTACCATGTGGCTACTGTTAGGGGGTCTGTATACAACTCCCACAAGTGACTTCTTGCCTTTACCATTTCTCATCTCGACCCAACCGTTTCCATATCCTGGTTTCCTGAACTTAGGTCACCTCTCTCTATTGTGCTAATACCATCATTAACTGACAGAGCCACCCCTCCACCCTTTCCTCACTTCCTGTCCTTCCTAAATATCCTGTACCCTTCAATATTCAGTTCCCAATCCATGTCCTCTTGCAGCAGTGTCTACATAATTGCTATCAAATCGTAATTATTTATTTCCGTATGCGCTCTCAGTTCATCGCCATCTACCACTACTCTCCTCCGTCTGGCTGAACTTGTTCTCTCACTGAACAATTTCTCCTTAAACTCCTCTCACTTCCTCCAAGTAAAAGGTGTGGCTATGGGTACCCACATGGGCCCCAGTTATGCCTGTCTCTTTATGGGGTATGTGGAACATTCCTTGTTCCAGTCCTACTCCGGCTCCTTCCCACAACTCTTTCCGGTACATCGATGACTGCTTCGGTGCTGCTTCATGCTCTTGTCTGGACCTGAAAAAATTTTATTAATTTTGCTTCCAATTTCCACCCCTCCACCATTTTCACATGGTTCATCTCTGACACTTCCCTTCCCTTCCTTGACCTCTCTGTCTCAATTTCTTCAGCTCCTCACTCCGCTTCCTGTAAGGACTCCATCCCATTCTCTCAGTTCCTTCGCCTCCGTCGCATCTGTTCTGATGAAATCAATTCCGCTGACACGTCTTCCTTCTTCCTTAACCGAGTTTTTCCACCCACGGTGGTTGACAGGGCCCTCAACCGTGTCCAGCCCATCTCCCACGCATCTGCCCTCACACTTTCCTCTCCCTCCCAGACCCATTATAGGGTCCCCCTTGTCCTCACTTATCACCCCACCAGCCTCTTCAAAGGATCATCCTCCGCTATTTCCGCAACTCCAGTATGATGCCACCACCAAACACATCTTCCCTTCACCCCGTGGCGGCATTCTGCAGGGACCATTCCCTCCGGGAAACCCTGGTCCACTCCTCCATTACCCCCTACACCTCAACCCCCTCCCACGGCACCTTCCCATGCAATTGCAGAAGATGCAACACCTGCCCCTTCACTTCCCCCCTCCTCACCATCCAAGGGCCTAAACACTCCTTTCAAGTGAAGCAGCATTTCACTTGCACTTCCCTCAATTTAGTCTACTGCATTCATTGCTCCCAATGCAGTCTCCACTACATTGGAGAGACTAAATGCAGACTGGGTGACCGCTTTGCAGAACACCTTCGGTCTGTCTGCAAGCATGACCGAGACCTCCCTGTCACTTGTCATTTCAACACACCACCGTGCTCTCATGTCCACATGTCCTCCTTGGCCTGCTGCAATGTTCCAGTGAAGCTCAATGCAAACTGGAGGAACAGCACCTCATCTTCCGACTAAGCACTTTACAGCCTTCTGGACTGAATATTGAGTTCAACAACTTTAGATCATGAACTCTCTCCTCCATCCCCACCCCCTTTCTCCAATAATTTATATATATTTTTCTTCTCCCACCCTTTTCCATTATTTTTAAATGTATTTTCATCCATTGTTTTATCTCTATCTTTTAGCCTATTTCGATCCCTTCTCCCACCCCACCCCCACTAGGGCTATCTGTACCTTGCTCATCCTGTTTTTCTACCCTTAATGTCACCATTAGCACATAACTTAGCTAATATCACCACCGTCAACACTTCTTTGTCCTTTTGTCTATGACATCTTTTGGCTATCTCCACCTATCACTGGCCCTCTATCCAGCTCTACCTGTCCCACCCCGCCTTAAACCAGCTTATATTTCACCTCTTTTCTATTTTTCCTTAGTTCTGATGAAGAGTCATTCGGACTCGAAACATTAACTGTATTCCTCTCCGCAGATGCTGTCAGACCTGCTGAGTTTTTCCAGGTATTTTTGTTTTTGTTTTGGATTTCCAGCATCTGCAGTTTTTTGCTTTTATCGAAGAGTTCCTGGTGTTGTTCTCAACATTTTTTTGGATTTGTCTGGCAACAACTGCCCTCTTCTGTGGTTCCTCGGTCACAATGTCTCTGGGAGGGTTTCCTCAGCCACTAGAAGTCAGTGGTTTAGGAGAACGTATGTCAGGACCTTCACCGCTCTGGACAAGAAGGAAATACCTTGATAGCTTCCACAGGATGATTTATTTCCCTTCTTGAAGACAGTTATAACTGTCACATTCCTGAAGTCAGGGGGAGTTCTTTTTCCTCCCAAATCAATAGGATGAGTGCATGGAGTCTTGATGTGAGCAAAAGCCCATCAACTTTGAAGACCTCAGCTTGAATACCATTGGGGCCACAGGCTTTGTTCTTTTTCATCTGTTTGATAGCTTGTTGTAGCTCTCCCATTGACAATGCTTCACCCCTGGATTCTACCACAGGGTATTTGGGAGAGCTTCAGCTGTATTGTGGATTCACAGTTGAGGAGTTGTTGGAAATGCTCTTTCCAGCATTGATGGATGGCATCCTTAAGAAGACGATCACCATCCTATAAACGAAGGAGATTTTGTTCATTTGACCTTGGTCTATGGATGGCCCTGGTGGCTTCAAAATAACTTTGCTTGTCATGACAGTCAACATACTGTTGGATCTCTTGGGTTCACAGCTCTGTTTCTGTCACTAATTCTCCATTGTCACAGGACTTGGCAAATGGACCCTGGTAGAAACCCATGTGTGTCTTTGTTTAACTTGAAGACCTGGGGCACTGTCATTGTCCCCATGACCTCAACGGGTTGGTGGTCAGATTTCGGTGACATGTTGAGCCACAATGACCAGACCACCTTGCTGCAGCCTTCTTCTGCCTTCGCAGCCAGTGAGATGCACAGTCTTCCTTCACCTGTTCTGCCGTTGAGGACTTTTTGGTCTTCACTTTATCGCGTACCTTCCGCTGACATTGATATCATGGGTGGCACCACCAGGAGCAAGGAGCTCTTAACACATCGATCAAGAGATCATCGGAGCACACAAGTCTATCCACCACATCAAGGTGGTGATCCACATAGGGGATTCCCACCTAGCTTGTATCATCAGCAAACCTGGATACATTATTCTCTGTCTCTTCATCGAAGTTATTACTATAGATTGTAATTCACTGAGGCTCCACTGATTCTTGAGGTACTATATAAATACTGTGGTTACAAAAGCAGGTCAGAGGCTGGGAATTCTGCAACAAGTAACTCATCTCCTGATTCCCATGTGGAATACTCTCCACTTGCCTGGAAGAGTATGACACCAGCAACACTCAAGAAGCTCAACAACATGCAGAACAAAGCAGTACACTTGAGAACCCCATCCACCAACTTAAACATTCACATTCCATAAAAGAATTTTAAAAATCCATACTATCTGCTTCAATGGAACATAGGAACAGGAAATGGGCCATTCCGCTTATTAAGCCTGCTCTTTAATTCAAACAGATCATGGCTGATCATTTACCTCTACGCCATTTTTCTCCACTATCCCCATATCCCTTTATGTCATTGGTCAATTTCTGTCTTGAACCTGCTCAATGATTGAGGTTCCACAGTCCTCCGGGATAGAGAATTCCAAAGATTTACCTCCCTTTGAGTGAAGAAATTCCTCTTGATCTCAGTCTTAAATGGCCTGTCCCTTATTCTGAGACTGTGTCCCCTGGTTCTAGACACATCAGCCAGGGAAAACATCCTATCCACATCTACCCTGTCACACCCTGTAAGAATTTAGTAAGTTTCAATGAGATTATCTCTCATTCTTCTAAACTCTCGAGAATACAGGCCCAACTTCCTCGATCTCTCCTCATAAGACTAAACCGCCATCCCAGGGATTAATCTGGTGAATCTCTGTTGCACTCTCTCTATGGCAAGTATATCCTTCCTTAGATAAGGAGACCAAAACTGTACACAAAACTCCAGGTGCCGTCTCACCAAGGCTTTATACAATTGCAATAAGAAATCTTTACTCCTGCATCAAATCCCCTTGCAATAAAGGCCAGCATGCTGTTTGCCTTCCTAACTGCTTGTTGCACCTGCATGCTAACATTTAGTGACGCATGAACAAGGACACCCAGGTCCCTTTGGACATTAATACCTCCCAATTTCAGAAATACACTGCCTTTCTGTTTTTCTACTAAAGTGGTTAACTTCACACTTATTCACATTATATTCCATCTGCCATGTTCATGTCCACTCACTGAGCCTGTCCAAATTCTCCTGAAGCTGCCTTGCATCCTTCTCACAACTTACAGTGCCACCTAGTTTTGTATCATCAGCAAATTTGGAAATATTACATTTGGTCCCCACATCTAAACCATGTGTATAGATTGTGGACAGCTGTGTCCCAGCACTGATCCTTATGGTACCCCACGACTAACAGCCTGCCATCCTGAGAATGACCTGTTTATTTCTACTTTCTGGTTTCTGTTTGTTTCATACCAGTAGATTACCCCCAATCACATGTTCTCTAATTTTGTTTACTAACCTCCTTTGTGGGACTTTATCAAAAACATTCTGAAAATCCAAATACACCACATCCACTGGTTGTCCTTTATCTATGCTACAGGTAACATTCTCAAAATACTCCAACAGGTTTGTCAAATATGATTTCCTTTTCATAAATCCATGCTGACTCTACCCAATCATTATTTTCTAAGTGTTCCTGCCCGTTAACTAATCCTTCATCCATGCTAATATTACTCCTGGATCCATGAGCCCTTATCTTTTGTGTGGTATCTTATAAAATGCCTTTTGGAAATCCAAATATAACACATCTAATGGTTTCCCTTTACCTTCTCTGCAAGTTGCATCCTTCAAAAAACTCAAATAAATCCGTCAGACATGATTTGCTTTTTCATTAAACCTCAGAGACTCTGGTTAATATTTTGACATTTTAAGTGCCTTGTTAAAACCTTCTTAATAATAGACTTCAATATTTTCTTGGTTACTGATGTCAGGCTAACTGGTCTGTAGTTTGTTTTCTCTCTCCCTTTTTTCTTGAATAGGGAAGTTTGTTTCTAACCATGGAATGGCAAGATACTTAGGATAACTGCAACAACAAGGTTTTAAATTTTGAAGTAAACCTTAACTAGGCATTTATCAGAAACCAAGATTTTATTAAACGAACCTCAACATTAATAAAATGAGCAATTTAATAAGTAGCCTTAAGTTTATGATTGTCTTCTACTATAGACCCTGGGACAGGATTCTCAGCTGAGAAGGGACTTGGCTCACAATTTGCTACCTGAGCCTATTTAGATAGATGGATAAAGGTGACACTGGGATGTCAAACAAGGGTCAACACAAGTGTTCCTTTTGGCCCCCACTAATATAGGAGGGAAACATATGGTCCAGTCAAACCAAGAGAAGCTCACAAAAGCAGTAAAGTCCCAACAATGATGAAGGAACCATTCTCTCAGTGGCCTCCTTCTGTGCTATAGCCATTCTGTGATTCTACCAGGGCATGTCGAACTGGAAACGGAACAATAGAGCATACCTGGACAGCAATGGATATGGTGTGGCACAGAGATAAAAACAAAAAAACTGCGGATGCTGGAAATCCAAAATAAAACAAAAACAGAATTACCTGGAAAAACTCTTTTCTTCTCCGCCGATGCTGCCAGACCTGCTGAGTTTTTCCAGGTAATGGTGTGGCACAAATGTACTTCATGCTGCTATTGTAGCTCCAAAGGTCTCAAACCTGGCCACCTCCATTGCCTTCCCAGACACCTAGCCCTACCCTGTCCCAATAACTCTCCTCTCTCCCCAGACCCCCTGCAGCACCTCACCAATCACAACCTCTGCCCTTCACTTTCCCAGCCCCGCTCCACCTCACTACCACCTCCCCCCAGCCCCCGCCAATGCTTCCCTCTTCTCACTGAAATCTTTCTCCAGCTCCCATCCCCCAAACCCTCACCAGTATGGGACCAATCCCTCCCCTTCATCACCCAAATACTCCCCCTCCTCCTCTTCTGCCCCTCCTCCCACAATCACCATCCTACACCCCTCCCCATCACCCCGTCGTCTCACCTCCTCTTCTCTTCCCCCTCCCCATCATCCCCTCCTCCTCCCACCTCCCTGTCCATCCTCCTCCCCTGTCCTCTCTTCACCCTCCTCATCACCCCCTCCTCTGTCCACTCCTCCATATCCTTTCCTACCCCTTACTAAACCCCTCCACTCCTTCTTCTTTCTCCCCTTCATTCCCACTTCCTCCATTTACCTTCCTCTCCCCCTCACCTACTCCTCTTCCCCCTCAACCTTCATCAACCAACGACTCCATATCATCATCTCTTCATCAACCTCTCCTCCCTTCCTCACCTTGGTCCCTCACTCTCCCCCTCCTCACTCCTTTCCTCTACCCTGCATCACTTAGCTTCCCTCCCTCATCACTTCCCTCCCCTTATCTCCCCCCTCCTTCCTCCCCTAATCACACCCTATTCCCTCTGACTTCAACTCTCCCCTTGCCCTCTCTCCTCATTCTCCCCTCCTCCCTTTCATCAGTCCCCTCCTTTTCCCCTCTCCCCCCATCACTTTATCCCTTTCCCCACCTCTCCCACTCATCACTCCCTTCTTCCACTCACCCCCACTCCCCCCTCATCACCCCACTAATACCCTCATCACCCCTCTCCCATCCACCTTTCCCCTCCACCTCCTTTTCTCCACTTCCCTTCATCACTCCCTCCTC
Source organism: Carcharodon carcharias (assembly GCF_017639515.1). Taxonomy (NCBI): domain Eukaryota; kingdom Metazoa; phylum Chordata; class Chondrichthyes; order Lamniformes; family Lamnidae; genus Carcharodon; species Carcharodon carcharias. Next base: position 1,977,142 of record NC_054484.1, on the reverse strand, counting down.
TCTCCCTCATCACCCCCTCTACTCCTCATTAACCCACTCCTCTATCAACCCCTCCATGACCTCCTCCTCATCTCACTCCACCTCCTCACCCTCCAATCTCCCTTTTGCACCTCGTCTCCTCACCCACTTCCTCACTGCCGCGCCCCCTCCTCCCCTCTCTCCTCATCATCCCCTCCTTCCTTCCAGCCTTCTTCCCATCACCTCCTCCACTACCTCCCCTTCCTCCCCATCAACCCCTCCTCCCCATCACATACATATATGAACTAGGAGCAGGAGTAGGACACTTGGCCCTTCGAGCCTGCTCCGGCATTCAATAAGATTATGGCTAATCATACTGAAACCTCCCGCCTACCCCCAGGAACCCCTTACTGCCTTGTTTATGAAGAATCTATTTACATCAGCCTTGAAAACATTCAAAGACTGCTTCCACTGCCTTTTGAGGAAGGGATTTCAAAGACTCACTACCCTCTGAGAGAAAAAGTGTCTTTTCATCTCTGTCTTCAGTGGGCGACCCCTTATATTTAACAGTGACCCCTAATTCTAGTTTCTCCAACAAGAGAAAATATCCTTTCCACATTGACCCTGTCAAGACCCCTCAGGATCTTATATATCTCAATCAAGTTGCCTCTTGCTCTTCTAAACTCCAGCGGACACAAGCTAACCTGTCCAACCTTTCCTTATAGGATAGCCTGCCCATTCTTGTCATTAGTTTAGTAAACTTTTCTGAATGGCTTCTAATGAATTTACATCCTTCCTACATATATACAAACATATGAATTAGGAGCAGGAGTAGGCCATTCATCCCCTCAAGCCAATTCTGCCATTTAATAAGATCATGGCTGATCTGATTGTAACATCAACCCCACATTCCTGCCTACCCCCGATAACCTTTCACCCCCTTGTTAATCAAGAATTGATCTACCTCTGCCTTAAAAATATTCAAAGACTCTGCTTCCACCACCTTTTCAGGAAGAGAGTTCCAAAGACTCAGGTCCCTTTAAGAGAAAAAAAATTCTCCTCATCTCTGTCTAAAATGAGCGGCCTGTTATTTTTAAACAGTGATCCCTGGTTCTAGGTTCTCATACAAGAGGAAACATCCTCTCCACATCTACCCTGTCAAGACCCTTCACAGAATCTTAACGGCACAGGAGGTGGCCATTCGGCCCATCATGTCTGCATCAGCTCTCCAGATGAGCATTATGACCTAGTCCCATTGCCCTGCCTTCTCCCCATACTCTTGCACATTGTTTCTATTCAAATAATCATCTAATGCCCTCTTGAATGCCTCGATTGAGCCTGCCTCCACCACACTTCCAGGCAGTGCATTCCCGGCCTGAACCACTTGTATGAGAAAGCTTTTTCTCATGTTGCATTTGTTTCTTTTGCGAATCACGTTAAATCTGTGCCCTCTCATTCTTGATTGTTTTACGAATGGGAACAGCTTCTCACTATCTACTCGGTCCAGCACCATCATGATTTTGAACATCTCTACCAATCTCCTCTTAGCTGCCTTCTCTCCAAGGAGGACAGTCTCAAACTGTCCAATTTATGCTAATACCTGAAATTTCTCATCCCTGGAACCATTCTTGTAAACCTCTTCTGCACTATCTCCAACGTGTTCATATCCTTCCTATAATATGGTGTCCAGACCTGTATACAATATTCCAGCTGAGGTCTAATAAGTGTCTTATATAAATTCAGCATAACCACCTTGCTCTTTTCCCTGAAGAGGGTATTTCCTCCTGTCCAGCAACTACCACATAGGCCAGTTGAAGAGGTGAAACTACAATCCCCGATCACACAACCACCACAGAGACTCAGGCTTCTTTTTACCGGTTTTATTCAAGCATATGCAAGGGAGCCGCAATCATTCCTAAGAAGACCCAGCAGCTCCCTGATTGATTGCATTTCACTACTTTTGTACTTTTTCTTATCACAATACATTTGAGTACGCTTAAATATATCCAATCGGTAACCTATACACAGGTACCATGTTAAAACTATCCTATTGAGTACATAAACATGTGATTCTGCTAAACAATTATTCTAAAGGGTGTATACATAATTATATTATCCAATCAAAATTAAAACACATAGGCAAAGACCTTGATTCTCATAACTCAGAACCGTTTGTGTTTCATCAAAGTCCTCTCTTGTCTTTGTATGTCCTCCCATATCTAAGCTAAACCATCTGCCCCATCCCTATCTGAGAGAAGAGTATACCTAGTCTAACTTTATATTATGTTTTATCTCGAGTCCAGCTGTCAAGGCTTCACCACATCGTTACACCACTTGAATGTTCTGCCTGTGACTGGACATTAGCTCATCTCTTGAAACTGTGTAAATCACACAAACTCAAGGCCCCTTTGTGTGCAATATACATCTACTTACCCTCAGCTGTCATTAGGTTTAGCATCCATGGCTGCTTGGAGATTTTAAGTGCTCTTCAGTAAATTCTTACAGTGTTCTCATTTAGCGTTTTTAATTTTCCCCTAACAACCCCTATTAATAAAGCCCAGGATACTATATGCTTTATTAACTGCTCTGTCCACCTGTCCTGCCACCTTCAATCATCCATGCACATATACACCCAGGTCTTCCTGCTCCTGCACCCCCTTCAAAATTTCACCCCTTATTTTATATTGTCGGTCCATGTCCTTCCTACAAAATGCATCACCTCACACTTCTCCACATTGAACTTCATTGGCAACCTATCTGCCCACTCCTCCAACTTGTCCACATCCTCTTGAAGTTCCACACCATTCTCCTTGCAGTTTACAACACTCCCAAGCTTCGCACCGTCCACAAACTTTGAAATTGTCCCCTGCACACAAAGATCTAGATCAATAATACATCATCAATACCAACCCCTGGGGAACTCCACTACAAGCTTTCCTCCAGCCCAAAAAATATCCATTGACCATTACTCTCTGCTTCCTATTTTTCAGCCAATTTTGCATCCATGTTGCTACTGTCCCCTTTATTCCATGAGCAATAACTTTTCTCACAAGTCAGTTGTGTGGCACTGTATCAAATGCCTTTCCAAAGTCCTTGTACATCATATCAACAGCATTATCCTCATCGAACTTTTCCATTACCTCTTCAAAAAACTCCAGCAAGTTAGTTAAACATGATTTCGCCTTTAGAAATCCACGCTGGCTCTTCCTTATCAAGCCATATTTTTCCATGTGACTACTAATTCTGTCCCGAATAATTGTTTCTAGAATCTTGGCCACCACTGAAGTTAAACTGACTGGTCTGTAATTGCTGGACTTATCCTTACAACCTTCTTTGAATAAGGGCAAAATGTTTGCAATTCTCCAGTCCTCTGGCACCACTCCTGAGTCTAGGGAAGACTGAAGGATTATGGCCAGTGCCCCTGCAATTTCTGCTCTTACTTCCTTCAATGGCCTTGAATGCATCTCATCCAGTCTCAGTGCTTTGTCAACTTTAAGTACCAACAGTCCATTCAACACTTCCTCCTTATCAATTTTGAATCCTTCTAGTGACAGAGTTTCCTCGTCTGTCACCATGGCCTGAGTAACATCTATCTGCTTGGTAAAGACTGATGTAAAGTATTCATTTAATACCTCAGACATGGCCCCTTCCATGTGTAAATTTCCTTTAGGTCTCTACTTGGCCTTACTCCTCCTTTAACCACACTTGTACTATTTATATGCCTATTATGCCTATAGAAGACTTTGGGATACACTAAAATAAAGGCAAAGTACTGCGGATGCTGGAAATCTGAAACGAAAACAAAAAATGCCAGAAAAACTCAGCAGGTCTGACAGCATTTGTGGAGAGAGAGACAGAGATAATGTTTCAAGTCCGTATGACACTTCTTCAGATTCTTCGTTTCAGACTTTGGGATTCCCCTTTATGATGGCTGCCAGTCTTTTCTGAAAACTTCGCTTCGCTTCTCTAATATACTTTTTCACCTCCCCTCTGGACGTTCTGTATTCCTCTTGGTTCTCAATTGTATTTTCTACCTGACACCTGTCATAAGCACACTTTTTCTTATTTATCTTAATTTCAATCTCCTTTTATCATCCAGGGAGCTCTGGATTTGTTTGTCCTACCTTTCCCTATCAATGGATTATACCTTGACTGTGCCCGAACCAATTCTTTTTTGAAGGTAGCTCATTGTTCAGCTACAGTTTTTCCTGCCATTCTTTCGTTCCAGTCCAGCTTTGGCCCAGCTCCATTCTTCCCCATTAAGTCAGCTCTTTTCCAGTTAATTATTTTTACTCTGGATTTCCTATCGTCCTTTTCTATCATAATCCTAAAACATACAATACAATGATCACTGTCTCCTAAATGTTCCCCCAATAACACTTGATCTACCTGGCTCACCTCATTTCAAAAACCAGGTCTAACAGTGCCTTTTCTTGTTGGATTGGACACATACTGCTGTCGAAAATTCTCTTCAACACAATGTGGGAACTTTTGCCCCTCTCCGCCCTTTACACTACCACTGTCCCAGTCTACATTCAGGTAATTAAGGTCCCCCATTATAACTACTCTATAATGCCTGCATCTCTCTGTAATATCCCAGCAAATTTGTTCTTCTACATCCTTCTCACTAGTTGGTGATCTATAGACAACATCGAGCAATGTAATTGCATCCTTTTTGTTCCTTAGCTCTAGCCAAGTTGATTCTGTCCTTGAACCCTCTAGGTCATCCTCTTTCTCCAGCACTGCAATGCTCTCCTTAACCAATACTGCCACCCCTCCCCCTTTCCTATCTCTTCTGAACACCTTGTACTCTGGAATATTTAACACCCAGTTCTGTCCTTCCTTGAGCCAGGTCTCTGTTATCGCCACAACATCAGGCAATCTGCACCTGTAGCTCCCCAATCTTATTTACCATACTCCGTGCATTCACATGCATGCATAGTAACCCTGATTTAGATTATGTTACTTTCTCCCTTACCCCGACTTTGCCTATTAAGTTACTATTCTCTATACTTCTGCTATCTGTCTCTCCCAGTATTTTGTGCACCCTGGTATTCCTTTCTAATATTTTCTCTTGATTCCTACACCTCTGCCGAGTTAGGTTAAAACCCTCCAAAGAGCAAAACGCCCCGCAGGAAACTCGGTCCCAGCTCTGTTCAGGTGCAACTTGTCCGGCTTGTACAGGTGCCATCTCCCCCAGAGCCAGTCCCAGTGTCACAGGAATCTGAAGCACTCTCACCTGCACCATCTTTCCAGCCAAACATTCATCTACTTTATCCTCCTATTTCTGTTGACTCCACCTGATTACCTTGAATTTTGCTAAGTGCCCTGCCATAACATCTTTAATAATATTTTCTAACATTTTCCCGGTGACAGATGTTAGGCTAACCGGCCTGTAGTTTCCTGCTTTTTGTCTCCCTCCTTTTTGAATAAAGGTGTTATATTTGTTATTTTCCAATCTAATGGAACCTTCCCTGAATCTAGGGAATTTTAGAAAATTAAAACCAGTGCATCAACAATCTCACTAGCCATTTCTTTCAAGACCTTAGGATGAAGTCCACCCAGACCTGGGGATTTGTCAGCTGGCAGCTCCAACAATTTGCTCAATATCACTTCCCTAGTGATTGTAATTTTCCCGAGTTCCTCCCTCCCTTCCGTTTCCTGATTTACAGCTATTTCCGGGAAGTTACTTGTATCCTCAATAGTGAAGACCAAAGCACAATATCTGTTCGTTCATCTGCCATCTCCCTACTTTCCATTATCAATTCCCCAGATGTACATTCTAGAGGGCCAATGCTGACTTTGTTAACCTTTTTCTTATTTAAATTTCTATAGAAGCTCATATTATCCATCTTTGTATTACTAGCTAGCCTTGTCTCCTACTCCAATTTTCTCTTCTTATTAATTCTTAAGTCATTCTTTGTTTTTCTTTATATTCTTTCCAACCTTCTGACCTGCCACCCATCTTTGCATAATTATATGCTTTTTCTTTAAGTTTGATAGTGTCTTTAACTTTTAGGTACCATGGATGGTGGGTCCTCGCCTTGGAATTTTTCTTTCTCATTGGAATATATATGTTCTGAAATATCCCTTTAAATGTCTGTCACTGAACTTCTATTGACTTGTCCTTTAACCTCATTTCCCAGTTCACTGCTTTCATGCTCTCATAATTGGTCTTATTTAAGTTTAAAATACTAGTCTTGGATGCACGCATTTCTCCCTCAAAATGAATGTAAAATTCAACCATATTATAATCACTGCTACCTAGGGGTGCCTTCTCCATGAGGTTATCAATCAAGTCTATCTGTTTGCTCAATACCAGACCTAGTATAGCTGGCTCTCGGATTGGTTCCAGAACGTGTTGTTGTAAGAAACTATCCTGGAAACATTCTGTCAACTCCAAATCTATGCTAACTTTGCCCATCTGATTTTTCCAGTCTATATGCAGATTAAAATTCCCATGATTATCACCGTAGCTTTCTGACAAGCTCCTGTTATCTCTTCCTTGCCTCTTTACCTCTGCTACCTCCCATCATCCCCTTTTCCATCTCACCATCACCCCATCACCTCCTCTCAATCTCAGTCACCCCCTCTCAATCTCATCGTCACCCCCCTCGCAATCTCACCGTCACCCCCTCTCAATCTCACCATCATTCCCCTCTCAATTCACCGTCATCCCCCTCTCAATTTCACTGTCATCCCCCCTCAATCTCACCGTCAACCCCTCAATCTCACCGTGAACCCCCCCATCAATCTCACTGTCCTCTCAATCTCACCATCACCCACCTCGCAATCTCATTGCCACGCCGTCTCAATCACACCGTCACCCCCCTCTCAATCTCACCATCCTCTCAATCTCACCATCACCCACCTCTCAATCTCACCGCCATACACTCTCAATCTCACCATCACCTCCCCTCAATTACACCATCCCCTCAATCTCACTGTCATCCCCTCAATCTCGCCGTCATTCCCTCAATCTCACCGTCACTCCCTCAATCTCACCGTCACCACCTCTCAATCTCACCGTCACCTCCCTCTCAATCTCACCGTCATCTCCTTAATCTCACCGTCACCCCACACTCAATCTCACCGTCAACACCTCATTCACACCGTCACACACTCGCAATCTCACCATCACCCCCCTCTCAATCTCACCGTCATCCCCTCAATCTCACCGTCATCTCGCCTCTTAATCTCACCGTCACCCCCTCCCAATCTCACCGTCACCCCCTCAATCTCACCGCCACCCCCTCAATCTCACCGTCACCCCCCCCAAACTCATCATCAACCCCTCTCAATCTCACCGTCACCCCCTCAATGTCACCGTCACCCCCTCTCAATCTCACCATCACCCGTCTCAATCTCACCATCATCCCCTCAATTTCACCATCACCCCCTCAATCACACCGTCACACCCCCTCAATCTCACCATCATCCCCTCAATCTCACCGTCACCCCCCCTCAATCTCACCGTCACCCCCCTCAATCGCACCGTCATCCCCCTCAATCTCACCAGCACCCGCTCAATCTCACCGTCATCCCCTCTCAATCTCACCATCATCCCCTCAATCTCACCGTCATCCCCTCAATCTCACCGTCACCCCCTCAATCTCACCAGCACCCCCTCAATCTCACCGTCACCCCCTCTCACTCTGACCGGCACAACCCCTCAATCTCACCGTTATCCCCTCAATCTCACCGTCACCCCCTCAATCTCACCGTCATCCCTTCAATCTCACCGTCATCCCTTCAATCTCACCGTCATCCCCTAAATCTCACCAGCACCCCCTCAATCTCATCGTCACCCCCTCAATTTCACCGTCATCCCTTCAATCTCACCGTCACACACCTCAATCTCACCTGCACACCCCCTCAATCTCACCGCCATCCCCTCAATCTAACCGTCACCCCCTCTCAATCTCACCATCATCCCCTCAATCTCACCGTCACCCCCCCTCAATTTCACCATCATCCCCTCAATCTCACCGTCACGCCCCCTCAATCTCACCATCATCTCCTCAATCTCACCGTCACCCCCTCTCAATCTCACAGTTACACCCCCTCAATCTCACCGTCATCCCCTCAATCTCACCGTCACACACCTCAATCTCACCTGCACACCCCCTCAATCTCACCGCCATCCCCTCAATCTCACCGTCACCCCCTCAATCTCACCGTCACCCCCTCTCAATCTCACCATCATCCCCTCAATCTCACCATCACCCCCTCTCAATCTCACCGTCACACCCACTCAATCTCACCGTCACCCCGTCTCAATCTCACCGCCATCCCCTCAATCTCACCATCACCCCCTCAATCTCATCATCACCCCCCCTCAATCTCACCGTCACCCCCTCAATCTCACCGTCACCTCCTCAATCTCACCATCATCCCTTCAATCTCACCGTCATCCCCTCAATCTCACCAGCACCCCCTCAATCTCACCAGCACCCCCTTTCTCTCACCGTCACCCCCTCAATCTCACCGTCACCCCCTCAATCTCACCGTCATCCCCCCCAATCTCACCGTCACCCCGTCTCAATCTCACCGCCATCCCCTCAATCTCACCATCACCCCCTCAATCTCATCATCACCCCCCCTCAATCTCAACATCACCCCCCCTCAATTTCACCATCACCCCCTCAATCTCACCGTCACCCCCCCAATCTCACCGTCATCCCCCTCTCAATCTCACCAGCACCCCCTCAATCTCACCATCACCCCCTCTCAATCTCACCATCATCTCCTCAATCTCACCATCATCTCCTCAATCTCACCGTCATCCCCTCAATCTCACTGTCACCCCCTCAATTTCACCATCACCCCCTCAATCTCACCATCATCCCCTCAATCTCACCGTCAACCCCCCAAATCTCACCGTCATCCCCCTCAATCTCACCAGCACCCCCTCAATCTCACCGTCATCCCCTCAATCACACCGCCACCCCCTCAATCTCACCAGCACCCCCTCAATCTCACCGTCACAACCCCTCAATCTCACCGTCACCCCCTCAATCTCACCGTTATCCCCTCAATCTCACCGTCACCCCCTCAATCTCATCGTCACCCCCTCAATCTCACCGTCATCCCTTCAATCTCACCGTCATCCCCTAAATCTCACCAGCACCACCTCAATCTCATCGTCACCCCCTCAATTTCACCGTCATCCCTTCAATCTCACCGTCACACACCTCAATCTCACCTGCACACCCCCTCAATCTCACCGCCATCCCCTCAATCTCACCGTCACCCCCTCTCAATCTCACCATCATCCCCTCAATCTCACCGTCACACCCCTCAATTTCACCATCACCCCCTCAATCTCACCGTCACAGCCCCTCAATCTCACCATCATCTCCTCAATCTCACCGTCACCCCCTCTCAATCTCACAGTCACACCCCCTCAATCTCACCGTCATCCCCTCAATCTCACCGTCACACACCTCAATCTCACCTGCACACCCCCTCAATCTCACCGCCATCCCCTCAATCTCACCGTCACCCCCTCTCAATCTCACCATCATACCCTCAATCTCACCGTCACCCCCCCTCAATTTCACCAGCACCCCCTCAATCTCACCATCACCCCCTCTCAATCTCACCGTCACACCCCCTCAATCTCACCATCATCTCCTCAATCTCACCGTCACCCCCTCTCAATCTCACAGTCACACCCCCTCAATCTCACCGCCATCCCCTCTCAATCTCACCATCATCCCCTCAATCTCACCGTCACCCCCCCTCAATTTCACCAGCACCCCCTCAATCTCACCGTCACACCCCCTCAATCTCACCATCACCCCCTCAATCTCACCGTCACACCCCCTCAATCTCACCGTCATCCCCTCAATCTCACTGTCACCCCCCCTCAATCTCACCGTCACCCCCCCCAATCTCACCGTCACCCCCCCTCAATCTCACCGTCATCCCCCTCTCAATCTCACCAGCACCCCCTCAATCTCACCGTCACCCCCCCTAAATCTCACCGTCATCCCCCTCAATCTCACCAGCACCCCCTCAATTTCACCGTCATCCCCTCAATCACACCGTCACCCCCTCAATCTCACCAGCACCCCCTCAATCTCACCGTCACCCCCTCTCAATCTCACCGTCACCCCCTCAATCTCACCGTCACCCCCCCTCAATCTCACCGTCATCCCTTCAATCTCACCGTCACCCCCTCAATCTCACCGTCACCCCGTCTCAATCTCACCGTCACCCCCCCTCAATCTCACCGTCACCCCCCCTCAATCTCACCGTTATCCCCTCAATCCCACCGTCACCCCCTCAATCTCACCGTCATCCCCTAAATCTCACCAGCACCCCCTCAATCTCATCGTCACCCCCTCAATTTCACCGTCATCCCTTCAATCTCACCGTCACACACCTCAATCTCACCTGCACACACCCTCAATCTCACTGCCATCCCCTCAATCTCACCGTCACCCCCTCTCAATCTCACCATCATCCCCTCAATCTCACCGTCACCCCCCCTCAATTTCACCATCACCCCCTCAATCTCACCGTCACACCCCCTCAATCTCACCATCATCTCCTCAATCTCACCGTCACCCCCTCTCAATCTCACAGTCACACCCCCTCAATTTCACCGTCATCCCCTCAATCTCACCGTCACACACCTCAATCTCACCTGCACACCCCCTCAATCTCACCGCCATCCCCTCAATCTCACCGTCACCCCCTCTCAATCTCACCATCATCCCCTCAATCTCACCGTCACCCCCCCTCAATTTCACCAGCACCCCCTCAATCTCACCATCACCCCCTCTCAATCTCACCGTCACACCCCCTCAATCTCACCATCATCTCCTCAATCTCACCGTCACCCCCTCTCAATCTCACAGTCACACCCCCTCAATCTCACTGTCATCCCCTCAATCTCACCGCCATCCCCTCTCAATCTCACCATCATCCCCTCAATCTCACCGTCACCCCCCCTCAATTTCACCAGCACCCCCTCAATCTCACCATCACCCCCTCTCAATCTCACCGTCACACCCCCTCAATCTCACCGTCACCCCCTCAATCTCACCGTCACCTCCTCAATCTCACCATCATCCCTTCAATCTCACCGTCATCCCCTCAATCTCACCAGCACCCCCTCAATCTCACCAGCACCCCCTTTCTCTCACCGTCACCCCCTCAATCTCACCATCATCCCCCCAATCTCACCGTCATCCCCCCCAATCTCACCGTCACCCCGTCTCAATCTCACCGCCATCCCCTCAATCTCACCATCACCCCCTCAATCTCATCATCACCCCCCCTCAATCTCAACATCACCCCCCCTCAATTTCACCATCACCCCCTCAATCTCAGCGTCACACCCCCTCAATCTCACCAACATCCCCTAAATCTCACCGTCACCACCCCCAATCTCACCGTCATCCCCCTCTCAATCTCACCAGCACCCCCTCAATCTCACCATCACCCCCTCTCAATCTCACCATCATCTCCTCAATCTCACCGTCACCCCGTCTCAATCTCACTGTCACCCCCTCAATTTCACCGTCACCCCCCCTCAATCTCACCGTCACCCCCCCCCAATCTCACCGTCATCCCCCTCTCAATCTCACCAGCACCCCCTCAATCTCACCATCACCCCCTCTCAATCTCACCATCATCTCCTCAATCTCACCGTCGTCCCCTCAATCTCACTGTCACCCCCTCAATTTCACCATCACCCCCTCAATCTCACCGTCGCACCCCCTCAATCTCACCATCATCCCCTCAATCTCACTGTCACCCCCTCAATTTCACCATCACCCCCTCAATCTCACCGTCACACCCCCTCAATCTCACCATCATCCCCTCAATCTCACTGTCACCCCCCGCTCAATCTCACTGTCACCCCCCGCTCAATCTCACCGTCACCCCCCCTCAATCTCACCGTCATCCCCCTCAATCTCACCAGCACCCCCTCAATCTCACCGTCATCCCCTCAATCACACCGTCACCCCCTCAATCTCAACAGCACCCCCTCAATCTCACCATCACCCCCTCTCAATCTCACCGTCACAACCCCTCAATCTCACCGTCATCCCCTCAATCTCACCGTCATCCCTTCAATCTCACCGTCATCCCCTGAATCTCACCAGCACCCCCTCAATCTCACCAGCACACCCTCAATCTCACCGTCACCCCCTTCAATCTCACCATCATCCCCTCAATCTCACCGTCACCAACCTCCAATCTCACCGTCACCCCGTCTCAATCACACCGCCACCCCTCGATCTCACCGTCACCCCCTCAATCTCATTGTCACCCCCCCTCAATCTCACCATCACCCCCCCTCAATTTCACCATCACCCCCTCAATCTCACCGTCACACCCCCTCAATCTCACCATCATCCCCTCAATCTCACCGTCACACCCCCCTCAATCTCACCGTCATCCCCCTCTCAATCTCACCAGCACTCCCTCAATCTCACCGTCACCCCCTCTCAATCTCACCATCATCTCCTCAATCTCACCGTCATCCCCTCAATCTCACCGTCATCCCCTCAATCTCACCGTCACCCCTCAATTTCACCATCACCCCCTCAATCTCACCATCACACCCACTCAATCTCACCATCATCCCCTCAATCTCACCGTCACCCCCCCCTCAATCTCACCGTCACCCCCCCCCAATCTCACCGTCACCCCCCCTCAATCTCACCGTCATCCCCCTCTCAATCTCACCAGCACCCCCTCAATCTCACCGTCACCCCCTCTCAATCTCACTATCATCTCCTCAATCTCACCGTCATCCCCTCAATCTCACCGTCATCCCCTCAATCTCACCATCACCCCCTCAATCTCACTGTCACACCCACTCAATCTCACCATCATCCCCTCAATCTCACCGTCACCCCCCCCCTCAATCTCACCGTCACCCCCCCTCAATCTCACCGTCACCCCCCCTCAATCTCACCGTCATCCCCCTCTCAATCTCACCAGCACCCCCTCAATCTCACCGTCACCCCCTCTCAATCTCACCATCATCTCCTCAATCTCACCGTCATCCCCTCAATCTCACCGTCACCCCCTCAATTTCACCATCACCCCCTCAATCTCACCGTCACACCCCCTCAATCTCACCGTCATCCCCTCAAGCTCACCGTCACCCCCTCAATTTCACCATCACCCCCTCAATCTCACTGTCACACCCACTCAATCTCACCATCATCCCCTCAATCTCACCGTCACACCCCCCTCAATCTCACCGTCACCCCCCCTCAATCTCACCGTCATCCCCCTCTCAATCTCACCAGCACCCCCTCAATCTCACCGTCACCCCCTCTCAATCTCACCATGATCTCCTCAATCTCACCGTCATCCCCTCAATCTCACCGTCATCCCCTCAATCTCACCATCACCCCCTCAATTTCACCATCACCCCCTCAATCTCACCGTCACACCCACTCAATCTCACCATCATCCCCTCAATCTCACCGTCACCCCCCTCAATCTCACCGTCACCCCCTCAATCTCATCATCATCCCCTCTCAATCTCACCGTCACACCCTCAATCTCACCGTCATCCCCTCAATCTCACCAGCACCCCCTCTCTCTCACCGTCACCCCCTCTCAATCTCACCGTCACACCCTCAATCTCACCGTCATCCCCTCAATCTCACCAGCACCCCCTCAATCTCACCAGCACCCCCTCAATCTCACCAGCACCCCCTCTCTCTCACCGTCACCCCCTCTCTCTCACCGTCACCCCCTCAATCTCACCATCATCCCCTCAATCTCACCGTCACCCACCTCTTAATCTCACGATCATTCCCCTCAATCTCACCGTCACCCCCTCAATCTCACCGTCACACCCCCTCAATCTCACCATCATCCTTTTTTTTTGCAAAAATATACTTAATTCTTAAATCTTCAAAAACATTTCGAACCATTTCAAAATCACCATTACAAAAATACAATCAGGTTCAACTTTTACAACATGAATCACAAGGTGTATCAGTACAAACAATGAATATTACAATCATTGGCAGACATTCATTTTAAGCTGTACAGCCTGAGGGGCTCTTTACAGTTCCCAGCCCCTCAGTGCACTGTGTCAGAAAGGTCTTAGGCAGCGACCCTTCCCCATTGTGCCTTTGTGGCGGCTGCCCCAAGCTTAACTGTGTCCCTCAGCACGTAGTCCTGGACCTTAGAATGTGCCTGTCTGCAACACTCGGTTGGGGACAACTCTTTGCGCTGGAAAACCAACAAATTTCGGGCAGACCAAAGAGCGTCTTTCACCGAGCTGATGATCCTCCAGCTGCAGTTGATGCTTGTCTTGGTGTGTGTCCCTGGGAACAGCCCGTACAGCACAGAGTCCTGTGTCACAGAACTGCTCGGGATGAACCTCGACAGAAACCACTGCATCTCTCTCCAGACCTTCTTCGCAAAGACACAATCTACAAGGAGGTGAACAACGGTCTCTTCCCCACCACTTTTTTTTTGCAAAAATATACTTTATTCATAAATCTTCAAAAACATTTCGAAACATTTCAAATCACCATTACAAAAATACAAACAGGTTCAACTTTTACAACATGAAACACAAAGTCTATCAGTACAAACAATGAATATTTCAATCATTGGCAGACATACATTTTAATCTGTACAGCCTGAGGGGCTCTTTACAGTTCCCAGCCCCCAGTGCACTGTGGCAGAAAGGTCTTAGGCAGCGACCCTTCCCCATTGCGCCTTTGTGGCGGCTGCCCCAAGCTTAACTGTGTCCCTCAGCACGTAGTCCTGGACCTTGGAAAGTGCCAGTCTGCAACACTCGGTCGGGGACAACTCTTTGTGCTGGAAAACCAACAAGTTTCGGGCAGACCAAAGAGCGTCTTTCACCGAGTTGATGATCCTCCAGCTGCAGTTGATGTCTGTCTCAGTGTGTGTCCCTGGGAACAGCCCGTAGGGCACAGAGTCCTCTGTCACAGAACTGCTCGGGATGAACCTCGACAGCAACCACTGCATCTCTCTCCAGACCTTCTTTGCAAAGACACAATCTACAAGGAGGTGAACAACGGTCTCTTCCCCACCACAGCCACCTCGAGGGCAACGTGCAGAGGGGGTGAGACTCCTGGCATGTAGGAAGGATCTTACAGGGAGGGCCTTTCTCACCACCAGCCAAGCTACATCTTGGTGTTTGTTGGAAAGTTCTGGTGATGAGGCATTCTGCCAAATGACTTTGTCAGTCTGCTCAGGGAACCATCCCACAGGATCCACCCTCTCCTTTTCCCTCAGGGCCTTTAAGATGTTACGTGCCGACCACTGCCTGACGGACTTGTGGTCGAAGGTGTTTCCCCAGGTACAGGTGGTATGGCACAGTCCAACTACTTGGAGCATTCCGCGGCAGCGTGGCCAGACCCATCCTTCGCAACACCGGGGACAGGTAGAACCACCATGTAGTGACACTTGGTGTTTGCGTACTGAGGGTCTACGCACCGCTTGATGCAGCCGCACACAAAGGTGGCCATCAGTATGAGGGCGATGTTGGGCACGTTTTTTCCCCCTTTATCTAGAGGCTTGTATATCGTGTCCCTGCGGACACGATCCATTTTCGACCTCCAGATAAAGCGGAAGATGGCTTGGGTGATCGCCACCACACAGGAGTGTGGAATGGGCCAGACCTGCGCCACGTACAGCAACAGCGAGAGTGCCTCACACCTGATGACCAGTTTCTTACCCGCAATGGAGAGGGAGCGTCGCTCCCACATGCCCAGTTTCCTTTTCACCATAGACACTCGCTCCTTCCAGTTTCTAACGCATGCCCTGGTCCCTCCGAACCATATCCCCAGCACCTTCAGGCCGTCAGCCCTGACAGTGAAGGGGACAAAGGATCGGTCAGCCCAGTTCCCAAAGAACATGGCCTCACTCTTCCCACGATTTACCTTGGCTCCCGAGGCCAGTTCGAAACGGTCGCAGATGTGGATGAGTCTGTGCACCGACAGCGGATCCGAGCAGAAGACGGCGACATCGTCCACGTACAGGGAGACTTTGATCTGAGTGCCTCCACTACCTGGGATCGTCACTCCTCTTATGCCCAGATCCTTCCTGATGGACTCAGCAAAGGGTTCTATGCAACACACGAAAAGAACAGGCGAGAGAGGGCAGCCCTGCCTGACTCCAGATTTAATAGGAAAGCTAACTGATTCCCACCCATTGATTGAAACTGCACTACTGATGTTAGTGTAGAGCAGTTGGATCCAATTGCGAATTCCCTCCCCAAACCCCATTTTGGAGAGCACATCCACCATATAGGTGTGCGATATTCTGTCAAAGGCCTTCTCCTGATCCAGGCTGATGAGGCAGGTATCCACACCCCTGTCCTGTACATAGGCAATCGTATCCCTGAGCAGCACGAGGCTGTCAGAGATCTTCCTGCCCGGCACAGTGCAGGTCTGGTCAGGGTGGATCACCAATTCCAGAGCGGATTTGACCCGATTGGCGATGACCTTGGACAGAATTTTATAGTCCACATTCAAAAGTGAAATGGGTCGCCAATTTCTAATTTCCTCCCTTTCCCCCTTGTGCTTGTAGATGAGGGTGATAATGCCTTTCCTCATGGATTCTGACATACTGCCGGCCAGGAGCATACTCTCGTACACTTCTAGCAGGTCTGGGCCCATCCAGTCCCACAGAGCCAAATACAACTCCGCCGGCAAGCCGTCGCTTCCGGGAGTTTTACTCTTCTCGAAGGACTCAAGGGCCTCAGTCAGTTCGTCAGGAGTTAGCGCTTTGTCCAGACTCTCCCGTGTACTGTCATCTAAGACCTCCGTGATAGAGGACAGGAAGGACTGGGAGGCCGTGCTGTCTGTGGGCTTCACGTCATATAATCCAGCATAGAAGGATTTGCTAATCCTCAAAATGTCAGATTGCAATGACTTTACTGAGCCGTCTTCTTCCTTCAGGCTGCTGATCACAGAGCTCTCTCTATGTACCTTTTGGAAGAAGAAACGTGAGCACGTCTCATCCTGCTCCATGGAGCGGACTCTGGAATGGAAGATGATCTCGGAGGCCTCCGAGGCAAAGAGCGAGGCTTGCTGGCTCTTCACCTCTTGGAGTTCCTCCTTGATATCGACCCCCATCGACCGCAGCCAGAGCAGATTCTGCATGTTTTTCTGGAGTCGGGACATTTCCCTCTGTTCCTTTCTAGCTTTCTGGGTGCCTTTGAGGACAAAAAACCTCTTGATGTTTCCCTTGATCGCTTCCCACCAGTGTGTCAGTGACTCAAAGAGGGGTTTCATGGCTCTCCAACCTTTGTAATCCCTCTTGAGCTCCTCAATGTTCTCTGGGGTCAGCAGCTGCAAGTTTAGCTTCCATACCCCCCTGCCAACCCTCTGGTCCTTCTCTAAGTGACAGTCAGCCAGTAGGAGGCAGTGGTCAGAGAAGAACACCGGCTTGACGTCGGTGGATCTGACTGTGAAAGCACGGGATACAAACAGGAAGTCTATCCTGGAACAGACGGACCCGTCTGGCCGCGACCAAGTGTATCTACGCTGCACTCCATCTGCAGGGTTGCTGAAGACGTCGTGCAGCTTGGCATCCTTTACTGTTTCCATCAGGGATCTGGATGTAGCGTCCAATCTGCTGTCGGCCCTGCTGGATCGTCCAGCCGCATCAATGATGCAGTTGAAGTCACCGCCCAGAATGACCGGTCTGGAGGTCGCCAGCAGCAGTGCGAGCTGCTGAAACACCTCCAGCCGCTCAGCCCCTTGTGACGGGGCGTAGACGTTAATTAACCGGAGTGGAGCATTCTTGTACGTTACGTCTGCTACGAGGAGGCGCCCGCCCACCACCTCCTTAACCTGGGAGACGGTGAAGCTGCCTCCCCGCAGCAGAATCCCCAGGCCGGAGGAACAAGAGTCGTTTCCTCCCGACCAGATCGATGGCCCATGGGACCACCATCGTGACCATTGCCTGTAGGAGCTGAGGTGCGGTATCGCACACTCCTGCAGAAACAACAGGTCAGCTTTGACCTTGGCAAGGTAGTCCAAGGTCGCAACACATCGTGTAGTAGATTTAATGCTACGCACATTTATGGATACAATCTTTACACCCATTTTAAAGCAGTTAGTCGCTTACCAAACCTGTTGTCTCTGAGAGTTCCTTCATGCCCGTGGTGTGCTCAAATTGCTTCACTTGGGATGGGCTGAGGAAAGCGTCCTGAACCTCGCCATTTGCGGTGTTCTGCTCAGGTGGCACCTGGGGGTCTGTGCAGAGAGCGGGGTTTGAAATGTCCTCTGTTGGAGAAGCTTCTCCAATCCTCTCCCCCTCTGGGGCGTTGCTGCTCCTGGCTTCCCGGAGCTGGGGTGCGCTGAGCGCCTCACTGTTCCCAGATTCCTGGGGTTGTGGTGCACTGGCCTCTTCAGGTTGTGGGCAAAGTTGGGGTGCGTTGGTCTCCTCATTTTCTCCAATGTTCTGGAGCTTGGGTGTCTCGTCCTCCAACTCCCTAGCGTTTTGTCGCTTTTTCTGTTGGCGCCGCCCTGGCACCTCTTCGTCCGAAGAGCTGCTGCTCTTGTTATCTGTGTCGGATAGGAGACGCCTCTTGACTCTTGTCTGGGAAGAGGCTTGGTTTCTTTTTTGCCCCTTCTTCCTTTTTGCTCTCTTCACCAGCTGCCACTCCCCCTGCTGCTTTCCCACTGCTACCTCCTCCTCCTCTGTTGATTTGCTCTCCTGAGGAGTGGGAGGATCAGGGGGCAGTGCTGTTGATTGGCTATCTGTTGCCCCAATCTTTTCCTCCACCTTGTCTCTCTCTGTGTCCTCCTTTGTCTCATTGTTCTCCCTGGGGGCCTTGGTGGTTGGAGTGACACGAGGCATTTCTTCTGCTTCCCCCTCGTTGGCTTTAGCTGCCTGTGCATAAGTACGGCAACGTTTGGGGCAGGTCTTGTAGAGGTGACTTGCCTCGCCACACAGGTTGCAGCACTTAGCCTGTTTACA
Source organism: Carcharodon carcharias (assembly GCF_017639515.1). Taxonomy (NCBI): domain Eukaryota; kingdom Metazoa; phylum Chordata; class Chondrichthyes; order Lamniformes; family Lamnidae; genus Carcharodon; species Carcharodon carcharias. Next base: position 1,958,230 of record NC_054484.1, on the reverse strand, counting down.
ATCTTTTATCTGGTGCCCTTCCTTTTTGCAGTTCTTGCAGAGGACAGCACTGCAGTTGGCCGCCACATGACCAGACTTGCCGCATGAGCGACAAAGTTTGGGTTGCCCAGCGTAGACAAGGTACCCACGGCTTCCCCCGATAGCGAATCTGGAAGGGGGGTGGAAAATGGCTCCCTTACCGTCGGTCTTGAGCGTTACCTTAACCTGGTGTTTACATGTCCAGATCCCCAAATTATCTTTAACTTCAGTGCAGTTCCCAACCTTATCAAAGTACCTGGTAAGGAAGGTGAGCACATCAGCGACAGGGACGTAGGGGTTGTACAGATGTACCGTCGCAACCTGCTCACGATGCAACGGTAGAACAAAGAGCGGCTCCGCCATCAGGATCTTCATTTCTGGCAGGTCTTTCTTTTCCTCAAACACCTTCAGGAGTTTGACACAAGCTGCCACGTGCTTGAAGGTCACATCAAAGAAACCAGTGCTGGGGAAATCCTGGAGGCAGTAGATCTCCGCAGCCTCGAAACCACACAGCTTGAATAGGATCCTCTTGGTGAAGAAGGTCCTATCCATTCCTGTTCCTTGCTCGCTGCGCTTCACCATGACTCGGATGGTGTTAGGTTCCCCATGGTAAGGGGTTTGACTGGTTATAGCCATTGCTCTTTCCCTGGCAGAAACACGATGAAGGTCTCTCCCCTGCCAGGTAAGTATCTCTTCCCCACCACAGCCACCTCGAGGGCAACGTGCAGAGGGGGTGAGACTCCAATCTCAATCTCACCGTCACCCGCCAATCTCACTGCCCCCTCCTCAAACTCACCATCACCCCCTCAATCTCACCGTCACCCCACCCCCCTCACCATTACCTCCTCCTCCTCCTCAAGGTCCCTCTCTCCCGAAAATTAATCCAACCGTTTCTCTAGTCCCGCCCCTGTCAGCTGCGCCCTCATTGGTCCGGGCTCCACTTTAGCCCCGCCCTCCAGCTCAGACCCCGCCTCTTGTCTTTGGGCACGTATTCCAGTTACTTGGCGGTCGATGCGCGTGCGCGGAGTTATAGTCCGCAGAGCGCGTGGGGATTGAAGGCGATGAAGCGGTTGATGGCATCTCGAGGAAGCGGGAACTCGGTAAAAGCAGTTTGACTGTCCCGGTAGTCCACCGGGTGTCTGCCAATCCCAGTAACCCACTCATTGTTTTGATTTTCCAGACTGATAATCCGGGTAATTCACCGCATTTAAATACGAATTAGCCACAAATTCTGGTAATCTAGACTGACAATCCCAGTAATCCACTGACAGACCCGGTAATATCCACAGCTTATGTTACTTCTTCAAAGAACTCCAATAATTTGGTTAAACATGATTTCCTTTTCAGAAAATCATGTTGACTCTGCCTGATCACCTTGAATTTTTCTAGGTGGTCTGCTATAATGTATTTAATAATAGCTTCTAACATTTTGCCCTATGACAGATGTTAAACTAACTGCCCTGTTTTCTGTCTCCCTCTCTTTTTGAATAACTGAGTTATATTCACTATTTTCACATCTAATGGAATCTTCCCTGAATCTAGGGGATTTTGGAAAATTAAAACCAACATATCAACTATCGTACTGACCACTTTTAAGACCCTCACTTTTAAGACCCTAGGATGAAGTCCATCAGGACCTGGGTATTTGTCAACCCGCAGCCCCAACTGTTTGCTCAATACCACTTCCCTGGTGATTGTAATATTCTTGAGTTCCTCCCCACTTTTCCTGATTTACAGGTATTTCTGGGATATTACTTGTATCCTCTATAGTGAAGACCAATGCAAAATACTTGTTCAATTCATCTGCCATCTCCTTATTTTCTATTATTAATTCCCCAGACTTTTAAAAATATCTATAGAATCTCTTACTGTCATTCTATTTCTAGCTAGCTTTCTCTTGTGCTCTATTTTCCCCTCATTAATCTTTTAGTCGTCCTTTGCTTTTTTAAAATATTCTGTCCAATCTTCAGACCTGCCATCCCTCTTTGCTCAATTATATGCTTTTTCTTTAAGTTTGAAACTGTCTTTAACTTTTTAAATTAATCACGGATGGTGAGTCTTCCCTCTTGGAATTTTTCTTTCTCATTGCAAGGTATCCATTCTGTATTCTGAAATATCCCTTTAAATGTTACCACTGCATCTCTATTGACCTACCCCTTAACCTAATTTGCTGTTCACTTTAGCTAGCTCTACTTTCATGCCTTCATAATTGCCCATATTTAAGTTTAAACTACTAGTCTTAGACCGACCCCCCCCCCGGCAGGGGTGTGGGATCCAAGAGAAAATATTAGAGAGGAACACCAAGGTGCACAAAATACTGTGAGCGACAAATAGCACTAGTATAGGGAATAGTGAGTTAATAGGTGAAGTTAGGGTGAGGGAGAAAGTAACAAAATCAAAATCAGGGTTACTATGCATGTATGTTAATGTACGGAGTATAGTAAATAAGATTGGGAAATTATAGGCACATTGGCAAGTGGAAATATGATGTTGTGGCGATAACAGAGACCTGACTCAATGAAGGGCAGAATTGGGTGTTAAATATTCCTGGGTACAAGGTGTTCAGAAAAGATAGGAAAGCAGGAGGGTGGCGGTATTGGTTAAGGAGAGCATTGCTGTGTTGGAGAAAGAGGATGTCGCAGTGGGTTCAAGGACAGAATCAGTTGAGCCAGAGCTAAGGAACAAAAAGGATGCAATTGCTCAGAGTAGTCTATAGATCGGCAACTGGTGAGAAGGACGTGCAGGGAAGTTACAAAGAGACGCAAGCATTATAGAGTAGTTATAATGGGTGAGTTTAATTACCTGAATGTAGACTGGGACAGTGGTAATGTAAAGGGTGGACAGGGGCAAAAATTCCTAGATTGTGTTCAGGAGAATTTTCTACAGCAGTATGTGTCCAATCCAACAAGAAAAGATACACTGTTGGACCTGGTTCTTGGAAATGAGATGAGCCAAGTAGATCACGTGTCAGTGGGGGAGCATTTAGGAGACAGTGATCATTGTATTATAAATTTTAGGATTATGATAGAAAAGAATGATAGGCAATCCAGAGTAAGAATAGTTAAATGGCCAAGAGCCAACTTCGATGGGACAACAACGGGAGCTGGGCCAAATGGACTGGAACAAAAGATTGGCGGGAAAAACTGTAGCTGAATAAAAGGCTACTTTGGTTCGGGCACAGCCAAGGTATATTCCATTGAAAGGGAAAGATAGCGTAAACAAATCCAGAGCTCCCTGGATGAAAAAGGAGATAGAAATTAGGACAAAAAAGAAAAACTGTGCTTATAACACGTGTCAGGTGGAAAATACAGTTGAGAGCCAAGAGGAACACAGAAGGTTCAGAGGGGAGGCGAGAAAGCATATTAGAGAAGTGAAGAGGGATTATAAGAAAAGACTAGCAGCCAATATAAAGGGGAATCTCAAAGTCTTCTGTAGGCATATAAATAGTAAGCGTGGTAAAAGGAGGAGTAGGGCCAATTAGGGATCTAAAAGGGAATATGCACATGGACGAAGGGGCCATGGCTGAGGTATTAAATTAATACTTTGCATCCGTCTTTATGAAGGAGGCAGATGCTACCCAGGCCTTGGTGACAAACGAGAAAACTCTGTCACTAGAATGGTTCAAAATTGATAAGGAAGAAGTGTTGAATAGACTGTTGGTAGTTAAAGTTGATAAGGCCTTCTACATCCTTCTCACTAGTTGGCGATCTGTAAACTACACCAAGCAATGTAATTGCTGCCCTTTTGTTCCTTAGCTGTAGCCTAATTGATTCTGTCCTTGATCCCTCTGGGACATCCTCTTTCTTACGCATTGCTCTGGACGAGATACATCCAAGTATATTGGAGGAGGTGAGAGTAGAAATTGCAGGAGCACTTGCCACAATCTTTCAGTCTTCCCAAGATTCGGGGGGTGGTGCCAGAGGACTGGAGAATTGGAAAAATTACAACCTTGTTCAAAAAAATGCTGTAAGCATAAGCTCAGCAATTACAGACCAGTCAGGTTAACTTGAGTAGTGGCAGGATTCTAGAAAAAGTTAATTGGGATAGAATTAGTAGTCACATGGAAAAATATGGGTTGATAAGGAAGAGCCAGCATGCATTTCTAAAGGGGAAATTGTGTTTAACTAACATGCTGGAGGTTTTTGAATAGGTAACAGAAAAGGTCGATGAGGGTAATGCTGTTGATGTATACATGGACTTTCGAAAGGCATTTGACACAGTGCCACACAACAAACTTTTGAGAAAAGTTGTTGCTCATAGAATAAAAGGGACAGTAGCAACGTGGATACAAAACCAGTTGAAGCAAAGAAAAATAGAAACTAGGAGCAGGAGTAAGCCATTCAGTCCTTCAAGCCTGCTCTGCCATTCAATATGATCATGGCTGATCCCCTATCTCAACACCAATTCCTGCTTTCTCTCCATACCCCTTGATGCCCCTAATATCCAAAATTATAAATTTCTTTCTTGAATATACTCAGTGACCTGCCTCTGCAGCCTTCTGTGGTAGAGAATTCCACATGTTGACCACCTTCTGAGTGAAGAAATTTTTCCTCATCTCAGTCCTAAATGTCCCATATCTTGAGACTGTGGCCTCTGGTTCTAGACTCCCCAACCAGGGGAAATATCCTCCCTGCATCTGGTCTGTCTAGCCCTGTTAGAATTTTGTACATTTCAATCAGATCCCCTCTCATTCTTCTAAACTCTAGTGAATACAAGCCCAGTCGAACCAATCTCTCCAAATACGACAGTCCTGCCATCTCCGGTATCAGCCTAGTAAACCTTCGCTGCACTCCCTCTATGGCAAGTAAATCCTTTCTTAGGTAGGGAGACCAAAACTGCATGCAATCCTCCAGGTGTGGTCTCCCCTTGCATAACTGCTGTAAGACATCTCAACTTCTGAACTCAAATCTTCTTGCAATGAAGGCCAGCAGACCATTTGCCTTCCTAATTGCTAGCTGCACCTGCCTATTTACTTTCATTGACTGGTGTACAAGGATATCCAGGTCCCTTTGTACAACCACATTTCCCGATGTATCACCATTTAAATAATACTGTTCCTTTCTGTTTTTCACACCAAAGCGTATAACTTCACATTTATCCATGTTATTCTGCATTTGCCATGTGTTTGCCCACACACACAACTTGTCTAAATCTCCTTGAAGCCTCCTTGCATCCTCCTCACACCTCACAACCCTGTCCAGTTTTGTGTCGTCAGCAAACTTGGAAATACTGCATTTGGCTTCCTTATCCAAGTCATTTATAAACATTGTTAATAGCTGGGGCCCAAGCACTGATCCCTGCGGTACACCACTAGTCACCGCCTGCCACCCAGAAAAAGACTTATTTATTCCAGCTCTTGGTTTACGGTCTGCCAACCAATTCTCAAACCATGCCAGTATATTATCCCTGATCCCATGTGCTTTAAATTTGCCCACTAGCCTCTTATGTGGGACCTAATCAAAAGCCTTGAAATCCAAGTACACCACATCCACTGGTTCTCCCTCATCTATTCTACTAGTTACATCCTCAAAAAAACTCCAGTAGATTAGTTAAGCATGATTTCCCTTTCATAAACCCATGTTGACTTTGCCTAATCCCTTTAATGCTTTCCAAGTGTTCTGTTACCACGACTTTTATAATAGACGCTAGCATTTTCCCCCCCTATTGATGTTAGGCTAACTGGTCTGTAATTCTCTTTTTTTTCCCTCCCTCCTTTTTTAAATAGTGCAGTTACATTTGCCACACCCCAATCTGTAGGAACTGCTCCAGAGTCTATAGAATTTTGGAAGATGACCACCAATACATCCAATATTTCCAGGGCCACTTCCTTTAGTACTCTGGGATGTAGATTATCCGGCCCTGGGGATTTTTCAGCCTTTAACCCCATTTATTTCTCTAGCACCATTTTTTTTTCTAGTACTGATTTTCTTCAATTTCTCTCTCTCACCGGACCCTTGGTTCCCTAACATTTCTGGGAAATTATTTGTGTCCTCTTTTGTGAATACAGAACCAAAATGTGTGTTCAATTCTTCTGCCATTTCTTTGTTCTCCATTATAATTTCCCCGCTTCTGACTGTAAGGGGCCTACATTTGTCTTTGCTAATCTTTTTCTCTTCACATATATATATAGAAGCTTTTACAGTCAGTTTTTATGTTCCCTGCAAATTTACTCTCATACTCCATTTTCCCTTCTTGATCAATCTTTTTGACTACTTTTGCTGAATTCTAAACTGCATCCAATCCTCAGGCTTGTTGCTTTTTCTGGCAATTTTATATGTCTCCTCTTTGGATCTAAAGGGAAGGGCAGGATTGGCAGCTCAACATTCCAGGATATAAAATCTTCAGGCGAGAGAGGGGAGGGGGTAAAAGAGGATGAGGCATTGCATTATTAGTTAAGGAGTCAGTTACTGCAGTAAGGAGAGACGATATCTTGGAGGGGGCATCGTATGAAGCTTCGTGGGTAGAAATTAGGAATAAAAAAGGGGCAGCCACATTGTTAGGTGTTTATCATAGACCCCCAGATAGTCAGCGGGAAATTGCGGAGCAAATATGTGCACAATTTGCGGAGGTGTGTAAAAACAATAACAATAGGGTAATTATATTAGGTGATTTCAACTTTCCCAACATTAATTGGGATAGACATAGTGTTAAGGGCTTGGATGGAGTGGATTTCTTGAAATGTGTACAGGAGAACTTTTTAGGTCAATATGTAGAGGGGCCAACAAGGGATGGCGCAGTGCTGGACCTAATTCTGGGGAATGAAGCCAGACAGGTGGCTGAGGTGGTGGTGGAGGAGCATTTTAGTAATAGCGACCACAACATGATACAGTTTAAATTTGTTATGGACAAAGAAATAGTTAAGTTGCAAAAAAATGTTTTGGATGGGGGAGAGTGGATTTTAGTAAAATAAGGCAGGACCTGGCCAAGGTAGAGTGGGAACAGCTACTTGTGGGGAAATCTACAGAGGAGCAGAGGGGAGCATTCATAAAGGAAATGGGGAGGGTACAGGTTCAACATGTTCTCTCTAGGGTGATAGGAAAGAGTAACAAGCCCAGAGAACCATGGATGACCAGAGATATTCAGGCTACAATGAGAAGGAAAAGAGAGGCTTTTAGCAAGTATAAGGGAAGCACATCAGTGCAGGCATTAGTGGAGTACAGAAAGTGCAGGGTGGAGCTTAAGAAAGCAATTAGGAGAGCAAAGAGGGGATATGAGAAAGATCTGGCTGGTAAAAGTAGGGAAAATCCCAAGATATTCTATAAATATATCAATGAGAAGAGGATAACTAGGGAAAGAGTAGGGCCCATAAGGGACCAAGGGGGCAATCTATGCGTGGAGCTAGATGACATTGCTAGAGTGCTGAATGAATACTTCGCATCCGTCTTCACGCAAGGAAATGAGGATGAAGGTATCGAACTCTGGGAGAGAGACTGTGAGGTTCTTAAGCAAATCAATATAGGGAGTGACAAGGTATTGGAGGTGTGGGCAGGCTTAAAAGTGGACAAATCTCCAGGTCCGGATGATTTGTGTCCCAGACAGCTGAGGGTGGCAAGGGAGGAGATCGCAGGGGCTCTGACCCAAATTTTTAATTCCTCTCTGGCCACAGGGAAGGTGTCAGAGTACTGGAGAACAGCTAATGTGGTTCTACTATTTAAGAAGAGTTGTAGAGATAAGCCAGGGAACTACAGACCAGTGAGTCTCACGCCAGTGGTAGGGAAACTATTGGAGAAAATTCTGAAGGAGAGAATCTGTCTCCACTTGGAGAGGCAAGGTTTGTCAGAGGCAGGTTATGCCTAACAAATTTGATTGAATTTTTTGAGGAGGTGACCAGGTGTGTAGATGAGGGTAGTGCAGTTGATGTAGTTTATATGGATTTCAGCAAAGCCTTTGACAAGGTCCCACATGGGAGACTTATAAAGAACGCAAAGGCACATGGGATACAGGGTAATTTGATAAGGCGGATTCAAAATTGGCTTAGTTGTAGGAGACAACTGGGAGAAGTTGATGACAGAAGGATGCTTTGGTGACTGGAAGCCAGTGTCCAGTGGCGTACCACAGGCATCTGTGCTGGGTCCCCTATTATTTGTCATTTATATAAACGACATGGATGACTATGTGGGGAGTAGGATTAGTAAGTTTGTGGACGACACAAAGATTGGCCAGGTGGTTAACACTGAGGTTGAGTGTCTTGGGCTATAGGAAGATATAGACGGGATGGTCACATGGGCAGATAAGTGGCGGATAGAATTTAACCCTGAAGAGTGTGAGGTGATACACTTTGGAAGGAGTAATTTGACAAAGTATTGAATGAATGGCATGATACTAGGAAGTCGTGAGGAACAAAGGGACGTTGGCGTGTGTGTCCATAGATCTCTGAAGTCGGAGGGGCATATTAGTGGAGTGGTGAAAAAGGCATAAGAACTAGGAGCAGGAGTAGGCAATTCAGCCCCTTGAGTGTGCCCCGCTAATCATTACGATCATGGCTGATCTCATTTCGGCTTCAACTCTAATTTCCTCTCCTCACCCTTTCAACCCACTACTAATTAAAAATTTGTCTATCTCCTTCCTAAATTTATTCAGCGTCCCAGTATCCACTGCACTCAGGTAGTGAATTCCACAGATTCACGACCCTTTGAGAAAAGTAATTCCTTCTCATCTCTGATTTAAATCTACCACTCCTTAGCCTAAAACTATGGCCTCCTGTTCTAGAATGCCCCACAAGGGGAAAGATCCGCTCCACGTCTACGTTGTCCATCCCCTTTAGCATCTTATATACCTCAATTTGATTTTTCTCATCCTTCTAAACTCACTATAGTGAGTATAGGCCTAAACTGCTCAATCTCTCCTCATAAGACAAGCCCTGTATCTTTGGAATCAATCTAGTGAACCTCCTCTGAACCACCTCCAGTGCAACTACATCCATCCTCCATTAAGGGGACTGTGCACCGTACTCCGGTTAGTGTGTTGGTGAAAAAGGCATATGGGGCACTTGCCTTTATCAATCGAGGCATAGATTACAAAAGTAGGGAGATTATGTTGGAGTTGTATAGAACCTTGGTGAGGCCACAGCTGGAGTAGTGTGTGCAGTTCTGGTTGCCACATTATAGGAAGGATGTGGTTGCACTGGAGGGGGTGCAGAGGAGATTCACCAGGATGTTGCCTGGGATGAAACATTTAAGTTATGAAGAGAGGTTGGATAGACTTGGGTTGTTTTCGTTGGAGCAGAGAAGACTGAGGGGTGACCTGATCGAGGTGTACAAGATGATGAGGGGCATGGACAGGATGGATAGGGAGCAGCTGTTCCCCTTATTTGAAGGATCAGTCAAAAGGGGGCATAAGTTCAAGGTGAGGGTCAGGACGTTTAGGGGGGATGCGAGGAAAAAGTTTTTTACCCAGAGGGTGGTGACGGTTTGGAATGCACTGCCTGGGAGGGTGGTGGAGGTGGGTTGCCTCACATCCTTTTAAAAAGTACCTGAATGAGGGCACATCATAACATTCAAGGCTATGGGCCAAGTGCTGGTAAATGGGATTAGGTAGGTAGGTCAGGTGTTTCTCACATGTGGCTGCAGACTCTAGGGGCCTCTTCTGCCCTGTGTGATTCTCTGATTTTAATATTATCCCTAATTTCTTTTGTTATCCATGGTTGAGCCACCTTTCTTATTCTGTTTTTGCATCAGATAGGAAGCAGAGAGTAACGGTCAATGGATATTATTTGTGCTGGAGGAAGGTTTATATTGGAGTTCCCTGGGGGTTGGTATTGGGACCCTTGCTTTTTCTGATATATATTAATGGTTTAGATCTTGGTGTGCAGGGGACAATTTCAAAGTTTGCTGATGATGCAAAGCTTAGGAGTGTTGTAAACTGCGAGGAGGACAGTGTAGAACTTCAAAAGGGGATAGACAAGTTGCTGGTTTGGGTAGATAGGTGGCAGATGAAGTTCAACGTGGAGAAGTGTGAGGTGATGTACTTTGGTAGGAAAAATGTGGACAGACAATATAAAATAAGGAGTGAAATTTTGAAGGGGTTGCAGGAGCAGAAGGACCTGGGTGTATATGTGCATCAATCATTAAAGGTGGCAGGACAGGTGGAGAGAGCAGTTGATAAAATATATAGCATCCTGGGCTTTATTAATAGGGGCATAAAGTAAAAGAGCAAGGAGGTTATGCTCAATTTATATAAGACACTTGTTAGACCTCAGCTAGAGTATCGTATACAGTTCTGGGCACCACGTTATAGGAAAGATGTAAACACATAAGAGAGCGTGCAGAAGAGGTTTACAAGAATGGTTCCAGGGATAAGAAACTTCTGTTACGAAGATAGATTGGAGAGGTTGGGACTGTTCTCCTTGGAGAGAAGAAGGCTAAGAGGAGATTTGATAGAGATGTTCAAAATCATGAGGGGGCCGGACAAATAGATAGGGAGAAGCTGTTCCCACACATAAAAATATCAAGAACGAGAGGGCACAGATTTAAAGTGATTTGCACAAGAAGCAAATGTGACGTGAGAAAAAGCTTTTTCACACAATGAGTGGTTTGGGTCTGGAATGCACAGCCTGGAAGTGTGGTGAAGGCAGGTTCAATTGAGGCATTCAAGGGGGTATTAGCTGATTATTTGATTAGAAACAATGTGCAGGGGTACAGGCAAAAGACCGGGCAATGGCACTAGGCCATAATGCTCATTTGGAGAGCTGGTGCAGACACAATAGGCTGAATGGCCTCCTCCTGTGCCATTAAAATTCTGTGATTTTCCACTCTTCTCTCGCTGAAATTGAGTGTAAAATTCAATTATATTATGATCGCTGCTACCAGGGGGCACCTTCACCATGAGGACATTAATTAATCCTATCTTGTTGCACAATACACGTTTTAGTAAGGCCTATTCTCTGGTTGGCGTCAGAATGTGCTGTTCTAAGAAACTATCTCGAAAACATTCTATGAATCTCTCATCTATGCTACCTTTGCCCATCTGATTTTTCCAGTCCACATGTAGATTAAGATCACCCATGATTATTGCTGTACCTTTCTGATAAGCTCCCATTATTTCTTCCCTTATACCCCGTCCTACTGTATGCTTAGTATTTGGGGGCCTGCACACCGCTCCCAGAAGTGACTTCTTGTCTTTCATTTTTCTCATCTCGACCCAAACCGCTTCTACATCCTGGTTCCCTGAATTTCGGTCATCTTTACTGTGCTAATACAATCATTAATTCCCAGAGCAACTCCGCCACCTTTTCCTAACTTCCTGTCCTTAAATGTCATATACTCTTCAATATTCACGGCCATCATGCAGCCATGTCTTTGTAATGACTATGAGATCCAACTTATTTAGTTCTATTCACGCTATCCGTTCATCAGTTTTGTTCCAAATGCTATGGGGATTCAGATATAGAGCGTTTAGTTTTGCCCTTTTCTTAATTCTGTAACTTCTAGCCTTATCTGCTGATTTAATCTTAGATTTGTACTCTCTGTCCCTTCCTGTCACAGTCTGTTTATAATTTCCCATATTAATACCTTTCACTCTTGCCTTATCTCTACTTTTTGATTTACCACATATTTCCAAATTTGATCCCTTGCCCCCACTATTTAGTTTAAAACTGCCTCTGATACTTCTTAAATTTTAATTTTGGGCCTCCAGCATCTACAGTATTTGCGTTGGTGTCCTGATAATCCACTCAGACAGCCTCAGTAATGCATTCTGATAGCCTGGATTACAGGGACTGTCAGAATGGATTATTGAGACTGTCAGTCTGCATTACTTGGACTCAGTCTGGATTACGGGGACTGAGTCCCAGTAATCTAGACTAAAACTAGTATGGCAGGGGGGGTGGGAACCAGAGCAATAGGTCAGCAGGTGAAATAAATGACTGGGAACCAGTGAATATGGCCAGTAGGACTAAGAGGAAGGGCAGGCAGGGAGAAATTACTGAACACAGTGGGACTGGGGGTCTGAAATGCATTTGTTTCAATGCGAGAAGTATAACAGGCAAGGCAGATGAGCTTAGAGCTTGGATTAGTACTTGGGACTATGATGTTATTGCTATTACAGAGACTTGGTTGAAGGATGGACATGATTGGCAGATAAACGTTCCAGGATTTAGATGTTTCAGGCAGGATGGAGAGGGATGTAGAAAAGGTGGGGGAATTGCACTGCTGGTTAAGGGGAATATCACAGCTGTACGACAGGAGGACACCTCGGTGGGCTCATGCAGCAAGGCAATATGGGTAGAGCTCCGGAATGGGAAGGGTGCAGTCACAATGTTGGGGATTTACTATAGCCTCCCAATTGCCGGTGGGAGATTGAGGAACAGTTATGTAGGCAGATTTTGGAAAGATGTAAAAGCAATAGGGTTGTTGTGGTGTGTGATTTTAACTTTCCCTATATTGACTAGGAATCACTTAGTGCTAGGGGTTTTGGATGGTGCAGAATTTGTAAGGTGCTTCCAAGATGGCTTCCTGAGACAATATGTAGATAGTCCAACTAGGGAAGGGGCAATACTGGACCTGGTATCAGGGAATGAACCCGGCCAGGTGATCGAAGTTTCAGTAGGGGAGCATTTCAGGAAAAGTGACCATAATTCAGTAAGTTTCAAGATATAGGTGGATAAGGATAACAGGAGTCCTCATGTTAAGGTACTTAATTGGGGGAAGGCTAATTATAACAATTTTAGGCAGGAACTGAGGAATCTAGACTGAAGGCGGATGTTTGAGGGCAAATCAACAACTGACGTTGGGGGCGGGGGCTTTCAAACGTCAGTTGATAAGAATTCAGGACCGGCAAGTTCCTGCCAGGATGAAGGATAAGCATGGCAAGTTTCAGGAACCTTGGATAATGAAGGATATTGTGAGATTAGTCAAAAAGAAAAGGGAAGCATTCATAAGGGCTAGAAGGCTGGGAACAGATGAAGCCTATGGAGAATATAAAGAAAGTAGGAAGAAACTTAAGCAAGGAGTCAGGAGGGCTAAAAGGGGTCATGAAAAGTCACTGGCAACCAGGATTAAGGAAAATCCCAAGGCCTTTTATACATATGTAAAAAGCAAGAGGGTAGCCAGGAAAAGGGTAGTCCCACTCAGGGACAGAGGTGGGAATCTGCGTGTGAAGCCAGAAGAAATGGGCGAGATACTAAATGAATACTTCTCCTCAGTATTCACCAAAGGGACGGACTTAGCGGTCGATTTGTCTGGGGAAGATGTGTAGATAGCCTGGATCATGTTGAGATCAAAAACGAGGAGGTGTTAGACGTCTTGAAGAATATTAAGGTGGATATGTCCCCAGGGCCAGATGGGATCTACCCCAGAGTACTGAGGGAGGCAAGGGAGGAGATTGCTGGGGCCTTGACAGAAATCTTTGTATCCTCACTGGCTACAGGTGAGGTCCCAGAGGACTGGAGTATGGCTAATGTTGTTCCATTGTTTAAGAAGGGTAGCAAGGATAATCCAGGAAATTACAGGCCGGTGAACCTTACGTCAGTGGTAGGGAAATTATTGGAGAAGATTCTTTGTGACAGGATTTACTACCATTTGGAAGCAAATGGGCGAATTAGTGAGAGACAGCTTGGTTTTGTGAAGGGGAGGTCGTGTCTCACTAACTTGATCGAGTTTTTCGAGGAAGTGACAAAAGATGATCAACGATGGAAGGGCAGTGGATGTTATCTACATGGATTTCAGTAAGGCCTTTGACAAGGTCCCTCATGGCAGACTGGTACAGAAGGTAAAGTCGCATGGAATCAGAGGTGAGCTGGCAAGATGGATACAGAATTGGCTTGGTCATAGAAGACAGAGGGTAGCAGTGGAAGGGTGCTTTTCTGAATGGAGAGCTGTGACTAGTGGAGTTCTGCAGGGATCAGTGCTGGGACCTTTGCTGATTTGGAGGAAAATGTAACTGGGCTAATTAGTAAGTTTGCAGATGACAGTAAGGTTGGAGGAGTTGCAGATAGTGAAGAGGATTGTCAAAAGATACAACGGGATATAGATCGGTTGGAGACTTGGGCGGAGAAATGGCAGATGGAGTTTAATCCAGACAAATGCGAGGTAATGCATTTTGGAAGGCCTAATACAGGCAGGAATTATACAGTAAATGGCAGAACCCTTAAATGCATCGACAGGCAGAGTGATCTGGATGTACAGGTCCACAGGTCACTGCATGTGGCAACGCAGTTGGATAAGGTAGTCAGGAAGGCATATGGCATGCTTGCCTTCATTGGCAGGGGTATTGAGTATAAAAGCTGGGAAGTCATGCTGCATCTGTATAGAACCTTGGTTAGGCCACATTTGGAATATTGCGTGCAATTCTGGTCACCACATTACCAGAAGGATATGGAGGCGTTGGAGAGGGTGCAGAGGAGGTTTACCAGGATGCTGCCTGGTCTCGAGGTTATTAGCGATGAGGAGAGGTTGGAGAAACTCGGATTGTTTTCACTAGAATGACAGAGATTGAGGGGCGACTTGATAGAAGTTTACAAAATTATGAGTAGCATGGACAGAGTAGATAGTCAGAAGCTTTTTCCCAGGGTGGGAGAGTCAATTACTAGGGGACATAGATTTAAGGTGAGAGGAGAAAACTGTAGAGGAGATGTGTGGGACAAGTTTTTTATGCAGAGGGTAGTGAGTGTCTGGAATTCGCTGCCAGAGGAGGTGGTGGAAGCAGGTATGATAGTGGTGTTTAAGAGGCAACTTGACAAATACATGAATAGGATGGGAATAGAGGGATATGGACTCCGGAAGTGCAAAATGTTTTAGTTGATGGGCAATATGATCAGCGGAGGCTTGGAGGGCCGAAGGACCTGTTCCTGTGCTGTGCTTATCTTTGTTCTTTGTTCTAATCCAGTCTGACAGTCCCCGTAATCCATTGTGACAGTCCTGGCAATGGAGATGGCCTGTCCCGATAATCCACTCCGAGAGTCCTGTTAATCCAGACTGACAGTTCTGGTAAACCATTCTGAGAGTCCCAGTAAATCAGACTGACATTTTTGGCATTCCAGACTAAACTTTCCAGGGCCAGCTCACCCACAGCGGTGGCTGAAGGTGCACGTATTGGGAGTAGCTGTTGAATAGGGTGTGGGGGTGTCGAATATGGTGTAGGAGTGGGTGTTGGTAGGTTATGGGATTGGGTGTTGGGTAGAGGGTGTGGGGGTGAATGTTGGGCAGGATTTGGGGAGTCAGGTGAGATGAGTGGAGTGGGTGTTAGGTAGGGTGTGGAGGGTGATTTTGGATTGGGTGTGGGCATTGGATTTTGGGTATGGTGTAGGTGTTGCATATGGTGTGGGTGCCTATTGTGCTTGTGTCGGTTTGGATGTGGGGTCTGTTGGAAATCAGGAAGGATGTAGGTATCAGGTAGTGACTGTCTTATATGTACCTGGTGCTGTTCCTGGCAGATTTTCTACACTCCCCATTGAACCTGGGTTGGTCCCCTGGCTTGATGGTAACAGTAGTGTGAGGGATATGCCAGGCCATGAGGTTACAAGTTCTGGTTGAATACAATTTTGCTGTTGCCAATGGCCCACACTGCCTTATGGTGCCCAATTTTGAGTTTTTAGATCTGTTCTGCATCTATTCCATTTAGCACAGTGGTAGTGCCACACAACAAAGTGGAGGGTATTCTCTGTGTGAAGACGGAATTTTTTTCCACAAGAACTGTGTGGTGGTCACTGCTGCCAATATTACCATGGAAGATGACTCTGCCTCAGGTACATTGGTGAGGGTGAGGTCAGGTAGGTTTCCCCTTTTGTTGGTTCCCTTACCACTTGCTGCAGGCCCTGTATGGCAGAAATATCCATCAGGACTTGGCCAGCTTGGTCATTAGTGGTGCTACTGAACCACTTCCCCACCCAGAGGACATTCTGTGCCCTGGCTACCTTCAGTGCTTTTTCCAACATGAGGGAACTGAGGGAGGGTGGTAATCATCAAGAGGTATTTTTTCCCATGTTTGAGCTGATGCCATGAGACTTGATGGAGTCCACAGTCAATGTTGAAGAGTCCCAGAACTACTCCTCCCAATAGTGTATTATTGTGCAGCTACCACTCGTTGGCTTTCCCTGCTTGTGGGACAGGATAAACCCAGTGGTGTTGATGGAGCATTGCCTGTAAGGTATGATGCAGTGAGTGTGACAATGTCAGACTGATGCTTGACTCATCTCTGAGTCAGCTCCCCCAATTCTGGCACAAGTCCTCAAATGTTAGTGAGGAGAATTTTGCAGGGTTCACTTTGGTGGATATACTTTTGTTGTAAAACTAAATGGGGGAGGTGGTGGCATAGTGTGTTGTCACTGAAAAAGTAATCCAGAGGCTCAGGCTCATGCTCTGGGGATATGGGTTCAAATCCCAGCACTAAATTCAGTTAATAAAGCTGGAATTTAAAAAAAAAGCTAGTCTTGGTAATAGTGACTATGAAACCATCGTCGGTTGTCATAAAAACCCATCTGGTTCATTAATGTCCTTTAGGGAAGGAAATCTACCATCCCTACCTAGTCTGGCCTACATGTGACTTGACCCACAGTAATGTGGTTGACTCCTAACTGCTCCCTGAAAAGGCCAGCAAGCTACTCAGTTGTATCAAAACTACTACAAAGTCTGCAAAAAGGAATGAAGTCAGATGGTCACCCAGCATCAACCTAGGCACCAGAAATGACAACGGCAAACCCAGCCCTGTTGACTCTGCAAGGTCTTCCTTAGAGTCTACCCAGCAATGTGGAAAACTGCCCATGTCTGTCCTGTCCATAAAAAGTAGGCCAATTACCGCCCCATCAGTCTACTCTCGATTGTCAGCAAAGTGATGGAGAGTGTTGTTGACAGTGCTATCATGCGGCACTTACTCAGCAATAACCTGGTCACTGATGCTTAGTTTCGGTTCTGCCAAGGCCACTCAGCTCCTGACCTCATTGCAGCCTTGAACCAAGCATGGACAAAAGAGCTGAGCTCGAGAAGTGAGGTGAGAGTGACTGCCCTTGACATCGAGGCAGCATTTGACCGTGTGGTTTCAAGGAGCCCCAGCAAACCTGGAGTCATTGGGAATTGGTGGGGTGGGTACTCTCCACTGGTTGAAGTCATACCTGACACAAAGGAAGGTGGTTGTGGTTGTTGGAGGTCAACATTTCAGTTCCAGGATGTCACTGCAGGAGTTTTTCAGGGTAGTGTCCTCAGCCCAACCACCTTCAGCTGTTTCATCAATGACCTTCCTTCCATCATAAGGTCAGAAGTGGGGATGTCCGCTGATGATTGCATAATGTTCAGAACCATTCGCAACTCCTCAGCTACTGAAGCAGTCCTTGTCCAAATGCAGCAAGACCTGGACAATATCCAGGCTTGGGCTGACAAGTGGCAAGTAACATTCATGCCACACAGGTGCCACGCGGTGAGGATCTCCAACAAGAGAGAATCTAACCATCACCCCTTCACATTCAATGGCATTACCATCACTGAATCCTCCACTATCAACATCCTGGGTGTTACCACTGACTAGAAACCGAACTGGAGTAGCCACATAACTATGGTGACTACAAGAGCAGATCAGAGGCTAGGAATCCTACGGCGAGTAACTCACCTCCTGACTCCTAAAGACTGTCCACCATCTACAAGGCACAAGTCAGGAGTGTGATGGAATACTCTCCACTTGCCTGGATGAGTGCAGCTCCAACAGCACTCAAGAAATCATCCAGGACAAAGTATCCCATTTGATTCGCACCTCTTCCACTAACATTCACCCCTTCCACCACCGATGCAGAGTAGCAGCAGTGTGTACCACCCACAAAATGCACTGCAAAAATTTACCAAAGCTCCTTAGGCTGCACCAATACCATCTAGGACAAGGGCAGCAGATACATGGGAACACCACCACCTGGAAATTCAGCTCCAAGCTACTCACCATTCTGACTTGGAAATATATCACTGCTCCTTCACTGTTGCTGGATCAAAATCCTGGAACTCCCTTTCTAACAGCACTGTGGGTGTACCTACACCACATGGACTGCAGCTGTTCAAGAAAGCAGCTCACCACCACATTCTCAAGGGCAATTAGGGATGGGCAATAAATGCTGGCCCAGCCAGTGATGCCCACATCCATAAGTGAATAAAAAAATGTGTAAGGACAGCCCTAGCAATAACAGACCAGTTAGTTTAATATCAGCAGTGGGTAATATTTTGGAAATCATAATTGGGGAAAAAAATCAACAGGCACTTGGAGAGATTTGAGTTAATCAAGGAGAACCAGCCCTGACTTGTAAAAGGCAGATAATCCTTGACTAATTGCATTTTTTGATGAAGTAACAAGGAAGGTTGATTAAGGGAGATGCGGTGGATGTTGTCCATATGAATTTTAAGAAAGTGTTTGGCAAAGTACCACATAAAAGGCTGGTTATCAAAATTGAGGCTCATGGAATAGGAGGGTTGGTGTCCAAATGGATAAAATATTGGCTTAAGGACAGAAAGCAGCGAGTCACGGTAGTTGGCTGTTTTTCAAACTGGTGCGTGGTAGACAGTGGTGTTCCCCAAGGGTCAATGCGAGGACCACTGCTTTTTTTGCTATGTGTATAAAAGACTTGGGTATTGGAATAAAGAGTAAAATTTCAAATTTGCCAATGATACCAAATTTGGAGAGGAGCGGCAAACAGTGATGATGATATCAATTGACTGCAATAGGACATAGATAGACTACCAGAATGGGCAGATGAGTGGCAGATGGATTTTAATACAGGGAAGTGTGAGGTGAAACAGTTTGGTAGAAGGGATAAAGAGTGGCAATGTTGACTTAATGGCACAAATCTGAATAGTGTGCAGGAACAGAGGGACCTGGGGTGCATGTGCATCGATCTTTGAAGGTGGCGGGAAGAGCGTCCTGCAGTCAGCATCGCAGTGAATCAGTCTGGGAAGAGCGTCCTGCAGTCAGCATCTTAATGAAGCAGTCTGGGAGGAATGTCCTGCAGACAGCACACGATGAAGCAGTCTAGGAAGAGTGTCCTTCAGTCAGCATCATGGTGAAGCAGTGTGGGAAGATTGTCTTGCAGTTATCATCAAGGTGAAGGAGTCTGGGAAGAGTGTCTTGCAGTCAGCATTGCTGTGAAGCAGTCTGGGAAGTGTCCTCGGTGAAACAGACATTTCAAAAAGTGACGTCAGCACAAAGGTGAGAGCTGATTGGTGAGTAGTTGGTAAGTGTTTTTCTCCAGGTTGTTTCTCCAGTTTAAAATAGATTAAGCTAAGGAAATTTAAGAGTTCTAGTTTTTATTTAAAGTACATAAATAATTTAACTTTTTTTTAGCTGTATTCAACTAAAAGTAAGGGGCTTTATTTCAACTAGATGCATGGCAGGGCAGCTCAGTCCCGTGTTATGCACCGCCTGCAACATGTGGGAAGGCCTAGATGCTCCCTGCGCTCTGACAGACCATGTGTGCAGGAAGTGCCGCCACCAGCTGCAGCTACTTGAGTTCCACGTTCCAGAGCTTGAGCGGCAGCTGAAAGCTCTGAGATGCATCTGCGAGTCTGAGAGTTTCATGGATAACATGTTTTTAGACATGGTCACTTCACAGCTTACGGAAGTGCCGACAGAGAAGGAAAGGGTGACCATCAGTCAGAAAAAA
The DNA here is from genome assembly GCF_017639515.1 of Carcharodon carcharias. Lineage (NCBI taxonomy): Eukaryota > Metazoa > Chordata > Chondrichthyes > Lamniformes > Lamnidae > Carcharodon > Carcharodon carcharias. Next base: position 1,938,648 of record NC_054484.1, on the reverse strand, counting down.
GGTGTCAGGCAGATAGTCAGGAAGTTCCCAGGGTGCATCACACTCGAGAACCATTTTTCTGTGTTAGAAAACAGTGAGAGTGGTGGTTCCTCTGCGCAGTGCAGCCACTCTCGTGGCACAGCTGCATGGGAGGTGGGGGGTAGGAAATAGAGGGGAAGAGCAATAGTGGTAGGAAACTCTATACTATAGGCCCACAAACAGTCAGAGAGGAATAGAAGAGCAGATTTCAGAGAAGTGTAAAAATAATAGGGTAGTAATAGTGGGGGATTTCACCTTCCCCAACATTAACTGGGTAAGTCATAGAGTGATAGATTTAGAGGGAGCAGAATTCTTAACATGCATCCTGGAGAGCTTTTTAAGCCAGTACGTATAATGTCCTACAAGAGAGGGGGCAGTCCTGGACTTAATATTAGGGAATGAAGCCGGGCAAATGGTAGTGGTATCAGTGGGGGAGCATTTTGCAGATAGTAATCATAACTCCGTTAGATTCAAGGTTTTTATGGAAAAGGACAAGCCTGGGCTACAAATCAGAGTTCTAAATTGGGGAAGGCCAATTTTAATAAAATCAGATATGATTTGGCCAGAGTGGACTAGGACCACCTACTTTTAGATAAATCTGCGACAGAGCAGTGGGACTTATTCAAGAAGGAAATAGGGAGAGTACAGGGCCAACATATTCCAGTAGAGATAAAGGGTGGGATCAACAAACCCAGGGAACCCTTGATGTCGGGGGATATACAGGATCGGATAAAGAGAAAAAGGGAGGCATATGGCAGATACCGAGGGCTCAAAACAGCAGAAGCTGCAGGAATATAGAATGTGTAGGGGGGAGCTTATAAAGGAAATTAGGAGAGCACAAAGAGGGCATGAAAAAACAGTGACAGGTAAAATAAAGGAAAATCCAAATTTATTTTACAAGTACATTAAGAGTAAGAGGATAACCAGGGAAAGAGTAGGGCCCATTCAGGATCATTTGTGTGTGCAGCCGGAAGACATAGGTAAAGGTCTAAATTAATACTTTGTGTATGTGTTCACAAGTGAGAAGGGCGATGTGGGTATGGAAATCAGAAGGACTGTGATATAATTAAAGAAATTAGCAAAGAAAGGGAGGAGGTTCCAAGTGGATAAATCTCCAGGCCCGGATGAAATGTAGCTGTTGAGTGAGGCAAGGGAGGAGATAGCAGGGGCACTGGCAATAATTTTCAATACCTCTCTGGCCACAGGAAAGGTGCCAGAGGACTGGAGGACAGCCAATGTGGTACCATTGTTCAAGAAGGGCGGAAGGGATAAACCAGAGAACTACAGGCCAGTCAGTCTAACCTCAGTGGTGGGGTAACTGTTGGAAGCAATTCTGAGGGACAGAATTAATCTACACTTGGAGAGGCAGGGATTAATCAAGGACAGTCAGCATGGTTTTGTAAAGGGGAATTTGATTGAATTTTTCAAAGAGGTGACCAGGTGTGTAGATGAGGGCAATGTAGTTGACATAGTCTACTTAGACTTCAGCAAGGCTTTTGATAAGGTCCTGCATGGGAGACTGATGATGAAGTTAAGAGACCATGGGATCCAAGGCAATTTGGCAAATTGGATCCAGAATTGGCTGAGTGCCAGGAAGCAGAGGGTGATGGTTGAGGGGTGTTTTTGTGACTGGATGCCTGTATCCATTAGGGTTCCACAGGGATCGGTGTTGAGTCCCTTGCTTTTGGTGGTATATATAAACAATTTAGACTTGAACGTAGGAGGTTTGATCGGTAAGTTTGCGGATAACACGAAAATTGTTGGGGTGGTAAATAGTGAGGAGGATAGCCTTAGATGACAGGAGGATATATACAGGCTGGTCAGATGGGCTGATCAGTGACAAATGGAATTTAATCCGGTTAAATGTGAGGTGATGCATTTGGGCAGGACAAACAAGGCACCGGAATACACGATGAATGCTAAGACCCTGGGAAGCACCGAGGATCAGAGGGACCTTGGTGTACATGTCCATCAGCCCCTTAAGGTAGTGGAACAGGTAGATAAGGTGGTTAAGATGGCATATGGGACACTTGCCTTTATTAGCCGAGGCACAGAATATAAGAGCAAGGAGGTTACGCTGGAATTGTATGAAATGCTGGTTAGGCCACAGCTAGAGCATTGTGTGCAGTTCTGGAATCCACATTAAAGGAAGAATGTGATTGCACTAGAGAGAGTGCAGTGGAGATTTACCAGGGTGTTGCCTGGGCTGGAGAGTTTTAGTTATGAGGAGAGATTGGATAGACTGGGGTTATTTTCCTTCGAGTAGAGGAGTTTGAGGGGGGACATGATGGAGGTTATAAAATTATGAGGGGATAGATAGGGTAGGCAGGAAGGAACTTTTCCCCTTGGTGGAGGGATCAATAACCAGGGGGCATAGATTTAAGGAAAGGGGCAGGAGGTTTAGAGGGGATGTGAGGAAAATTTTTTCTACCCAGAGGGTGATGGCAATCTGAAACTCACTGCCTGAGGGGTGACAGAGGCAGAAACCCTCATAACATTTAAGAAGTATTTGTATGTGCACTTGCGATGCCATGGCATACAAGGCTATGGGCCGAGTGCTGGGAAATGGGATTAGAATAGTTAGGTACTAATTTGGCCGGCGCAGATACGATGTGCCGAAGGGGCTTTTTCTGTGCTATAGACCTCTATGACCCTGTTTTGTGAGACTTTGGACTCTCCGACCTTAGGTCTGGGACATCATGACTCTGACATATTGAGAGAGTGGTTTGATCTTGGGCTTCATTAATACAGGCATTGAGTACAAAAGCCAGGAAGTTATGTTGACGCTTTATAAAGCTCTGCTTAGAGCCCAACTAGGGGACAGAGATTTAAGGTTTAGGGCAAGAGATATAGAAACTAGGAGGAGGAATAGGCCATTTGGCCCTTAGAGCCTGCTCCGCCATTCATTATGATCATGGCTGATCATCCAACTCAATAGCCTGCTCCCGCTTTCTCCCCATACACTTTGATCCCTTTGGCCCAAGAGCTATACCTAACTCCTTGAAAGCATACAATGTTTTGGTCTCAACTACTTTCTGTGGTGATGATTTCCACAGGCTCACCATTCTTTAGGTGAAGAAATTTCTCCTCATCTCAGTCCTAAATGGTCTACCCCATATCCTCAGATGGTGACCCTGGTTCTGCACTCCCCCACCATCGAGAACATCCTTCCTGCATCTACCCTGTCTAGTCCTGTTAGAATTTTATAGGTTTCTATGAGATCCCCCCTCATTCTTCTGAACTCCAGCGAATATAATCCTAATCGACTCAATCTCTCCTCATATGTCAGTCCCACCATCCCAGGAATCAGTTGGATAAAGCTTCACTGTACTCCCTCTATAGCAAGAACATCTTTCCTCAGATAACGAGACCAAAACTGCACACAATATTCCAGGTATGGTCTCACCAAGGCCCTGTATAATTGCAGCAGGATATCCCTGTTCCTGTACTCGAATCCTCTGGTTATGAAGGCCAATGGGCCATTTACCTTCTTTACCGTCTGCTGCACCTGCACGCTTACCTTTAGCGACTGGTGTACAAGCACACCCAGGTCTCGTTGCACATTCCCCTCTCAATTTATAGCCATTCAGATAATAATCTGCCTTCCTTCTGTTTTTGCTGCCAAAATGGATAACCTCACATTTATCCACTTATACTGCATCTGCCATGCATTTGCCCACTCACTCAGCTTGTCCAAATCACACTGAAGCATCTCTGCGTCCTCCTCACAGCTCACCCTCCCACCTAGCTTTGTGTCATCTGCAAATTTGGAGATATTACATTTAGTTTCCTCATCTAAATCATTAATATATATTGTGAATAACTAGGGTTCCAGCACCAATCCCTGCGGTACCCCACTAGTCACTGCCTGCCATTCAGAAAAAGACCCGTTTATTCCTACTCTTTGTTTCCTGTCTGCCAACCAGTTTTCTATCCATCTCAACACACTACCCCCAATCCCATGCAATTTAATTCTACATGCCAATCTCTTATGTGGGACTTTGTCGAAAGCCTTCTGAAAGTCCAAATAAACGACATCCGCTGGCTCCCCCTCATCAACTCTACTAGTTATATCTTTGAAAAATTCCAGTAAGATTTGTCAAGCATGATTTCCCTTTCATAAATCCATGCTGACTTTGTCCGATTCTGCCACTGTTTTCCACGTGATCAGCCATTAAATCTTTTATAATGGGCTCTAGAATTTTCCCCACTACCGACGTCAGGCTGACTGGTCTATAATTCCCTGTTTTCTCTCTGTCTCTCTTTTTAAATAGTGGGGTTACATTAGCCACCCTCCAATCTGTATGAACTATTCCTGCGTCTATAGACTTGGAAAATGACCACCAATGCGTCCACTATTTCTAGGGCCATTTCCTTAAGTAATCTGGGATGCAGATTATCAGGCCCTGGGGACTTATTGGCCATCAATCCCATCAATTTCCCCAACACCATTTCCCTACTAATACTGATTTCTTTCAGTTCCTCCCTCTCACTAAACCCTGTGTTCCCCAACATTTCTGCAATGTTATTAGTGTCCTCCTTTGTGAAGACAGAATCAAAGTAGGTGTACAAAATTATGAGAGGAACAGATAGAGTGGACAGGATAAATTGTTTCTCTTGGTGGAGTATTCTAGAACCAGGTGACATAGATTCAAGATAAGTGGTAGAAGGTGTAGGGGGGCCATGAGGAAGAACTTTTTTACGCAGAGGGTAGTGGGTGTCTGGAATTTGCTGCCCAAGTTGGTGGTGGAGGCAGAAACTCTTACCTCTTTTAAAAAGTACCTGGATCTGCACCTTAAGTGCTGTAAGCTGCAGGGCTATGGGCCAGGTGCAGGAAGATGGGATTAGAAATGGCACCTGAGTGTCCTCAGGCTGGCATGGACAGATGGGCCAAATGGCTTTCTTCTGTGCTGTAACTTTTCTATGGTTCTCTGTATTCAGTTGGTCAGCCATTTCTTTGTTCCCCATTATAAATTCCCCTGTTTCTGACTGTAAGGGACCTACATTTGTCTTCACCAATCTTTTTCTCTTCACGTACCTATAGAAACTTTTACAGTAAGTTTTTATGTTCCCTGCAAGCTTACTCTCGTACTCTATTTTCCCCTTCTTAATCAATCCCTTGGTCCTCTTTTGCTGAATTCTAAACTGCTCCCAATCCTCAGGTCTGTTGTTTTTTCTGGCCAATTTGTATGCCTCTTCCTTGCATCTAATACTGTCTCTAATTTCCCTGGTAAGCCATGGTTTGGCCACCTTTCCTGTTTTACTTTTGCGCCAGACAGGAATAAACCATTGTTGCAGTTCACTCATGAGCTCTTTGAATGTTTGGCATTTGCCTATCCACCTTCATCCCTTTAAGTAACGTTTCCCAATCCATCATAGTCAACTCGCGTCCCATACCATTGTAGTTTCCTTTATTAAGATTCAGGACCCTCGTCTCAGAATCAACTTCGTCACTCTCCATCTTGATGAAGAATTCTATCATATTATGGTCGCTCATCCCCAAGGGGCCTCGCATAACTAGATTGCCAAGTATTCCTTTCTCATTACACAATACCCAGTCGAGGATGGCCTGCTCTCTTGTTGCTTCCTCAATGTATTGGTCCAGAAAAACATCCCGTATACACTCCAGGAATTCCTCCTCTACAGTCTTGTTACTAATTTGTTTTGCCAAATCTATATGCATGTTAAAGTCACCCATAATTACAGATGTTCCTTTAATACATGCGTCTCTAATTTCCTGATTAATGCCTTTCCCAACATCACCACTACAGTTTGGGGCCTGGAAAAAACCACCACTAACGTTTTTGCCCCTTAGTGTTTCTCAGCTCTACCCATACAGATTCCATATTGTCAGAGCTAATATCTTTCTTCTCTATTGCGTTAATTTCCTCTTTAACCAGCAATGCAACTCCTCTTCCTTTTACTTTTTGTCTGTCCTTCCTAAATACTGAATACCCCTGGATGTTCAGTTCCCACCCCTGGTCACCCTGCAGCTATGTCTCCATAAACCCGTCTGTATCATACCTGTTTACATCTATTTGCGTGATTAATTTATCCACTTTATTGTGAATGCTCCTTGCGTTAAGGCACAAAGCCTAAAGGCTTGTCTTTTTAACATTACTTGTCCTGTTTCCACTATTTTTCACTGAGGCCCCGTTTGATTCTTTTCCTTGATTTCTCTGACTATCACTTAATCTTATTCCGCTTTCTGTCTTCTGTTCTTGTCTTTGATTCCCCTTCTTCTGACTCCTTGCTTAGGTTCCCATCCCCTTGCTATTTTATTTTAAACCCTCCCCAATCACTCTAGCAAATATTCCCCCCAGGTCATCAGTCCCAGTCCTGCCCAAATGTAACCCGTCCAGTTTTACTGGTCCCACCTCTGCCAGACCGGTCCCAATGCCCCAGGAATCTGAAACCCTCCTCTTCACATATCTCTTCAGCCATGTATTCATCCAATATATCCTGCTATTTCTACACTGAATCGCACGTGGCACTGGTTGTAATCCTGAGATCACTACCTTTGAAAACCTATTTTTCAACTTACTTTCTAACTCCCTATGTTCTGCTTTTAGGACCACATCCTTTTTTTACCTATGTCATTTGTACCAATGTGTACCACGATCACTGGCTGTTCGTCCTCCCCCCTCAGAATGTCCTGCAGCTGCTCTGAGACATCCTTGACCCTAGCACCAGGGAGGCAATATACCATCCTGGAGTCTCGTTTGCGGCCATAGAAATGCCTATCTGTTCCCCTTACAATTGAATCCCCTATAACTATTGCATTCCCACATTTTTTACTCCTCCAGTGTGCAGCAGAGCCAACCACGGTGCCATGAATTTGGCTGCTGCTGCTTTCTCCTGAGAGGCTATTCCCCCCCAACAGTATCCAAAGCGGTATATCTGTTTTGCAGCAGAATAAGCACAGGAGATTCCTGCACTGTCTGCCTAGTCCTCTCGCTTTGCCTGGTGGTCACCCATTCCCTTCCTGCCTGTGGACTCTTAGCCTGCGGTGTGACCACCTCTCTCTACATGCTATCCACGATACTCTCCGCCTCGCGGATGCTCCCCAGTATCCCCAGCCGTTCCTCCAGCTACAAAACTTGGGCTTCCAGGAGCTGCAGCTGGAGACACTTCCCGCACACATGCTGGCCCCGGGTATTTGGAAATGTGCCCAGCTTTCCACATAGACCAAGTGGGGCACAACATGGCTTTGAGCTCTCCTGCCACGACTTATCCCTTTAAACTAAATTAAACCTTTTGGAAGATACTGAATATCAATTACTTTCAGGCCCTTCTTCCCTACTCCTCATTGTTGCAGATTTTTGCCCCTACAAACAATGAACCACAAAATAAGACCTTAAAACCTATAATCAATAAAAATAGTAAATGCTTACCTGGCCGCACTCACGGAACTCAAAGGATCACCTCATTCCCTCCTCACCGATCTCCCTCAGTCACCCCTGCTCTCCCAGTTTTCCTTCAACTCCCGACTCCTCCCACACTCCTTTTGAACTCTCAACTCCTCTCGCGCTTCTCTTCAACTCCTGGCTCCTCTCGCGTTCCTTTTCAATTCCCAACTCCTCTTGTGCTCCTTTTCAACTCCCAACTCCTCTCACGTTTCTCTTCAACTCCCAGCTCCTCTCGCGCTTCTTTTCGATTCCTGACTCCTCTCATGCTCCTCTTCAACTCCCAACGCCTCTCGCACTTCTCTTCAACTCCCGACTCCTCTAGGTGCTGCTGACTGTCTGTCCCAGAGTCCTCCTCTCGCACTCTGCTGTTGGAGAGAGATGCCAGGGAAATGTGAGGTGTAATTTTTACGCAACGAGTGGTAATGACCCGCTGCCCACAAGGGTGGTGGAAACAGAAACAATTATTTGAAAAGGAAATTGGATCAAACAGAGGAGTGGGACTGACTGGATTGCTGAGTGGGGAGCCAGCTTGGACTCGATTCGCTGAACGGCTTTACTCTTATTGCATAAGTGACTCTGTGACATTGTCCTGCACTCTCCAAAAAAGATGTACAGTGCTGCAAAGATTATTGTTAAGCCAGAAGATTGAGAAAAATTTAAAACCAGCAAAGGATCACTAAAAAATTAATAAAGAGGGAGAAATTGGGGCATGAGAGAAAACCAGCAAGAAATATAAAAGAGACAATAAAAGCTTGTACAATAAAAGGGAAACGAATAGCAACAGTGAGGGTTGGTGCCTTAGGGGGTGAAACTGGGGATTTAATAATTTTTTTATTTATTAATGGGATGTGGGTGTCGTCGGCTAGGCCAGCATCTGCTGCCCATCCCTAACTGCCTTTGGTCAGCGGGCAGTTAAGAGCCAACCACATTGCTGTGGGTCTGGAGTCACATGTAGGCCAGACCAGATAAGGATGGCAGATTTCCTTCCCTAAAAGACATTAGTGAACTAGATGGGAATGGGAAACAAGGAAATGGCAGAGACTTTGAACAAGTATTTTGTATCTGTCTTCACAATAGAAGTAAAAAAGCACCCCAAGAATAGTAGACAAGAAGGTGGCAAAAGGGAGAGGGGAACTTAGAATAATCGTGATCACCAGAAAAATAGGATTAGGTTACTAGGGACTAAAGGCTGACATTTCTCCTGGACCTGATGGGCTGTAAACTAGGGTCTTAAAGGAAGTGGCTGCAGAGATAGTGGTTTGGTTGTAATCTTCCAAAATTCCCTAGATCATGGAAAGGTCCCAGCGGATTGGAAAGGCACAAGTGTAACACAACTATTCAAGAAAGGAGGGAGATAAAAAGAAGAAAACTGTAGACCAGTTAGTCTAAAATCGGTCATTGGGAAAATGCTAGAGTCTAATACGATCAGGCAGAGTCAACATCGTTTTGTGAAAAGAATATTTGGAGAGAGATTGCAGAGCTCTGCACTACAGAGGTATTAGGGTGTCCTGGTATATGAATCTCAAAAAGTTAGTATGCAGGTACAGCAAGCGATAAGGGAGACAAATGAAATGTTGGCATTTATTGGAAGGTGAATCGAGTATGAAAGTAGGGAAGTTTTGTTGGAGTTGTACAGGACGTTGGTGAGACCACATCGGGAGTACTGTGTACAGTTTTGGCCTCCTTATTTAAGAAAGGATATAATTGGATTAGAGTAGTTCAGAGAATGGTCACTTGACTAATTCCTGGGATAAAGGGATTATCTTATGAGGAAAGGTTGGATAGGTTGGCCTGTATCCATTTGGGTTTAAAAGAATGAGAGGTGATCGTATTGAAACAGATAAAATCTCGAGGAGACTTTACAGGGTGGATGCTGAAGGGATGTTTCCCCTTGTGGGAGATACTAGAACTAGAGAACACAGTTTAAAAGTACTGTTCTCCCATTTAAGATGGAGTTGAGGAGAATTTTTAACCCTCTGTAGATCATTACTTTGTGGAATTCTCTTCCCAAAAGAGCACAGTGGAGGCAGGGTGGTTGAATATTTTTCAAGCTGAAATAGTTAAATTCTTGATTAATAAGGGAGTCAAAGGTTATAGGGGTAGACAGGAAAGTAGAGTTGAGGCTACAATCAGATCATCCATAATCTTATCAGATGGCTTGAGGGATTGAATGGCCTAATCCTGCTGCTAATTTGTGTGTTCATTTTTTAAATTCATTCATGGGATGTGGGCGTCACTGGCTATGCCAAAATTTATTGCCCATCCCTAATTGCCCTTGAGAAGGTGGTGATGAGCTTCCTTCTTGAACCGCAGCAGTCCATGTGGTGTAGGTACACCCGTAGTGCTGTTAGGAAGGGAGTTCCAGAATTTTGACCCAGTGACACTGAAGAAACGGCGATATATTTCCAAGTCAGGTTGGTGACTGACTTGGATGGGAACTTCCAGGTTGTGGTGTTCCCATCCATCTGCCACCCTTGCCCTTCTAGTTGGTAGTGGTTGTGGGTTTGGAAGGTGCTGTCTGAGGAGCCTTGGTGAATTCCTGCAAGGCATCTTGTAGATGGTACACTATGATGCTAGTGTGCGTCGGTGATGGTGGAGGGAGTGAATGTTTGTGAATGTGGTGCCAATCAAGCAGGCTGCTTTGTCCTGGATGGTGTCAAGCTTTTTGAGTGTTGTGGGAGCTGCACTCATCCAGGCAAGTGGGGAGCATTCCATCACACTCCTGACTTGTGCCTTGAAGATGGTGGACAGGCTTTGGGGAGTCAGGAGGTGAGTTACTCGTTGCACGATTCCTAATTTATGACCTTCTCTTGTAGCCACAGTATTTATATGGCTAGTCCAGTTTAGTTCCTGGTCAATGATGACCCCCAGGATGTTGATAGTGGGGCTGGTCAGTGATGGTAACGGCATTGAATATCAAGGGACGATGGTTGGATTGTCTTGTTGGAGATGATCATTGCTTGGCACTTGTGTGGTGTGAATATTACTTGCCATTTGTCAGCCCAAACCTGGATATTGTCCAGGTCTTGCTGCATTTGGACATGGACTGCTTCAGTATCTGAGGAGTTGCGAATGGTGCTGAACATTGTGCAATCATCAGCAAACGTCCCCACTCATGATGGAAGAAAGGTCATTGATGAAGCAGTTGAAGATGTGGGCTGAGGGCACTACTCTGAGGAACTCCAGCGTTGATGTCCTGGAGCTGAGATGACTGACCTCCAACAACCACAACCATCTTCCTTTGTACTAGATATGACTCCAGCCAGTGTGGAATTTTACCCCTGATTTCCATTGACTCCAATTTTGCTTGGGGTCCTTAATGCCCCACTCGATCAAATGCAGCCTTGATGCCAACAGCAGTCACTCTCACCTCACCTCAGGAGTTCAGCTCTTTTGCCCACGTTTGAACCAGGGCTGTAATGAGGTCAGGAGCTGAGTGGCCCTGGTAGAAACTAAACTGGGTGTCAGTGAGCAGGTCATTGCTAAACAAGTGCTGCTTGAAAGCACTGTTGATGACCTCTTCCATTACTTTACTGATGATGGAGAATAGGCTGATGAGGCGGTAATTTGCCAGGTTGGATTTGTCCTACTTTTTGTGTACAGGACATTCCTGGGCCATTTTCCACATAGCTGGGTAGATGCCAGTGTTGGAGCTGTACCAGAACAGCTTGGCTAGGGGACCGGCAAGTTTTGGAGCACAAGTCTTCAGTATTATTGCTGGAATATTGTCAGGGCCCATAGCCTTTGCAGTATCCAGTGCCTTCAACCGTTTCTTGATATCACGTGGAGTGAATCGAATTGGCTGAAGACTGGCATCTGTGATGCTGGGGACCTCTAGGGGAGGTTGAGATGGATCATCCACACAGCACTTCTGGCTGAGCATTCTAGCAAATGCTTCAACCTTATCTTTTGCACTGATGTGCTGGGTTCTTCCCTCACTAAGGATGGGGATATCCTCCTCCAGTGAGTTGTTTAATTGTCCACCACCATTCATAACTAGATGTGACAGGACTGCAGAGCTTCAATCTGATCCGTTGTTTGTGGGATCGCTTAGCCTCTGCAATCACTTGCTGCTTATGCTATTTGGCATGCAAGTAGTCCTGTGTTATAGCTTCAACAGATTGACACCTCATTTTTAGGTATGCCTGGTGCTGCTCCTGGTATGCCCTCCTGCACTCTTCATTGAACCAGGGTTGATCCCCTGACTTGATGATAATGATAGATTGGGGGATATGTTGGGTCATGAGGTTACAGATTATGGTTGTATACAGTTCTGCTGTTGCCCCACAGCGACTGATGGATGTCTAGTCTTGACTTGCTTGAACTGTTAAAATCTATCCCATTTAGCACGGTGGTAGTGCCACTCATCGTGATGAAGAGTATTCTCAATGTGAAGGTGGGGCTTTGTCTCCAGAATGACTGTGTGGTGGTTATTCCCACTGATAATGTCATGGACAGATGCATCTGCGGCAGGCAGGTTGGTGAGGATGAGGTCACGCATGTTTTTCTTGTTAGTTCCCTCACCACCTCCCGCAGACCAGTCTAGCAGCTATGTTTTCGGACTCAGCCAGTAAAGGTGCTACCGAGTCACTTGGCGATGGACATTGAAGTCCCCCACCCAGAGTACATTCTGGGCCCTTGCCACCCTCTGCTTCCTCCAAATGGTGTTCAACATGGAGGAGCACTGATTCATCAGCTGAGGGAGGGCAGTACATGGTAATCAGCAGGAGGTTTCCTTGCCAATGTTTGACCTGATGCCTTGAGACTTCATGGGATCCGGAGTCGATGTTGAGGATTCCCAGGGCAATTCCCTCCCAATTGTATACCACTGTGCCGTCATCTCTGCTGGGTCTGTCCTGCTGGTGGGACAGGACATACCCAGGGATGGTGATGGTGATGTCTGGGACATAATCTGTAAGGTATGATTCCATGAGGATGACTATGTCAGGCTGTTGCTTGACTAGCCTGTGAGACAGCTCTTCACATTTTGGCACTAACCCCCAGATGTCAATAAGGAGAACTTTTCAGGGTCAACAGGGCTGAGATTGCTGTTGTCGTTTCCGGTGCCTAGGTCGTTCCAGGATTTTGATGCAGAAAAAGTGAAGGAATGGCCAAGTCAGGATTGTGAGTGGCTTTGAGGAGAACTTGAAAATGGTACTGTTCCCATGCATCTGTTGCCCTTGTCCTTCGAGGTGGTAGAGGCCGAGGTTTTGGAAGATGCTGTTGAAGGAGCCTTGCTGAGTTGCTGCCATGCACCTTGCTGATGAGACACACTGCTGATACTCTGCATTGGTTGTGCAGGGAGTGAATGTTGAAGGTGGTATATGGGATGCAATTAAGCAGGGTGCTTTGTCCCGGATGGTGTTGAGCTTCTTGAGTGTTGTTGGAGCTGCACTGATCCAGGCAAGTGGAGAGTATCCCATTACACTCCTGACTTGTGCTTTGTACATGGTGGACAGGCAATGGGGAGTCAGGAGGTGAGTCACTCACCACAGAAATCCCAGCCTTGCTCTTGTAGCCACTGTATTTATATGGCCGATTCCGTTATTTTCTGGAGAATAGTAAGCCCCCCAGGATGTTGATAGTGGGGGGATTCAGCGATGCTTCTGCCATTGAATGTCATGGGGAGATGGCTAGATTCTCTCTTGATGGAGATGGTCATTGCCTGGCACTTGTGCGGCACAAATGTTACTTGTCATTTATCAGCCTAAGCCTGAATATTGTCCAGGTCTGTCTGCATTTGGACATGGACTGCTTCAGGAGCTGTGGAGTTGTGAATGGTACTGAATACTTTGCAATCATTAGCGAATATCCCCACTTCTGTCCTTATGGTGGAGAGAGGGACGTTGATGAAGCAGCTGAAGATGGTTGGGCTGAGGGAACGACCTTTAGGAACTGCTGCAGCAATGTCCCGGGACTGAGATGATTTACCTTCAACAACTACCACAATCTTCCTTTGTGCTAGGTATGACTCCAACCAGTGGAGAGTTATCTCCCTGATTCCCATTGACTTCATTTTTGCTAGGGGTCCTTGATGCCACTCGGTCAAATGCTGCCTTGATGTCAATGGCAGTCATTCTCATTTTGCCTCTACACCACCGAATCCAATGTGCTAGCTTAGCCCATGGTAAGTAACGGTCATGAGTTTTCAGTAATTATGATATCCGACCTGACACTAAACTGAAAGCCTGTCAGGTAGTGGTTCTACACTTCTTTTTTGTGCTGAATCTTGGACAACTAATGCATACTATGTCAAGGCCCTAGAACAACATTATTAATAATATCTTAGAAGGATCTTAAAAAGGTCTTGCAAATCAAGTGTGATGGCAAAAGAAAAGAATGAGCATTATCCAATTATCGAGGCCTTAACAATCCCACGTCGCCTGAGATGATGGGACGTCGTCAGAATGCCTGACTGAAGAGTGCACAAACAGGTGCTCCACTGAGAGCTATGCCAGGGTGCACATTCATAGGGAGACCAAAGGAAATGTTAATCTCAAAGTCGCCATTAAGGTCTGCTCTATTAGCAAGAACGCAAATTAGAACTCTGATTTCTGGCCCATCCTTGTCCTTTTCCATAACAACCTTGAATCTTACGGAGTTATAGTCACTATCTGCAAAATACTCCCCCAGTGATACCTGTTCCTGTTTTGTAATCAGTTTCCTAGCTCCTTAAATTCTGCTTGCAGGACCTCATCCATATTTCTTCCTATGTCCTTGGTACCAATATGTACCACGATCTCTGCCTGTTTGCACTCCCCCTTTAGAATGCCCTGCAGCCGTTCAGTGACATCCTTGACCCTGGCATCAGGGAGGCAACATACCATCCTGGAGTCTCGTCTACAGCCACAGAAATGCCTGTCTGTTCCCCTTACTATTGAGTCTCCTACCACTATTGCTCTTCCACTCTCTTTCCTACCCCGCCCCCTCCCATGCAGCTGAGCCACTCTGCCATGAGCGTGGCTGCACTGTGCAGAGGAACTATCACTCTCACCGTTTTCTAACACAGAAAAATGGTTCTTGAGCGTGATGCACCCTGGGGATTTCCTGACTACCTGCCTGACACCTTTCTTCTGACTGATGGTCACCCATTCCCTCTCTGTTAGCACTTCCGTAAGCTGTGGGGTGACCACGTCTAAAAATGTGCTGCCCTCGAAACTCTCAGTGCCTCCAGCTGCTGCTCAAGCTCCAAAACCTGGAACTCAAGTAGCTGCAGTTGATGGCACTTCCTGCACACGAGGTCGGTCAGAGAACAAGGAGCATCTGGGCCTTCCCACATGTTGTAGGCGGTACATAACGTGGGACTGAGCTGCCCTGCCATGCCTCTTGTTGGAAAAAACCCTTACTTTAAGTTAAATACTGTAAAAAAAAGTTAAGTTATTCATATACTTTAAATAAAAATTAGAACTCTTACCCTTCCTTAGCTTAATCTGTTTTAAAGTGGAGAAAAAAACAGGAGAAAAACATTTATCCACTACTCACCAATCAGCTCTCACCTTTGTGCTGATGTCACTCTTTGAGGCTTCCCCTCACTCGCGTTGGTTCTGATCTCTCTGCTGCTCTCTCGCGCTGTCTTGTGATGTCACTCTTGTTATTTTCAACAAGAATTGATTGCTTCAGAACAGACTGTTTCACTGCGATGCTGACTGCAGGATGCTCTTCTCAGATTGTTTCACAGCGATGCTGACTGCAGGACACTTCCCAGACTGCTTCACCGCGCTGCTGACTGCAGGACACTCTTCTTAGCTTCAAAGCGATTTTGTATGCTTTTAGTTTTATCTAGTCTCTTACATCTTTGGTAACCAATGCTTTTTTTTAGCCCAATAGGGCTGTTGCCCCTTAGACGTGCAAACTGGTTCTGTATCATTCTCAATATTTTTTGAATCCCTCCTAACCTTTTGTTATTTTACCCATTAACAGATTTGCGCAGTGTACTGTGGACAGTCTCTGTCTCATTGCATTGAAGTCAGCCTTACCTAAATCTAGAATCTTAGTAGCGTTTTTGCATTACTCCCTTTCAAAAACTATTTAAACTCAATCATATTATGATTACTATTAGAAAGATGATCAGGCATCATTAAGCTGTTAACTGAATCTGGCTTATTACTGCATCTAAAATGACCTGCCTTCTTGTTGGTTTCAGGTCAAAATGCTCCAAAAAATGATCCGGGATGTACTCAGAAAATTCTGTATCCTTCTGGCATGTGCTAGTCAGCTTATTCCAATTTATATGAAAGTGAAAATCGCTCATTAAAACCACGTAACCTTTGCTTCCTGCTGTTTAATCTCTGCATTTATGCAACTTATTGCTTTGAAGCTGTTATCAGGAGGCTGATACTCAGCCTCCACTGCCAAGGAATTCCCACTATGGTGTTAAATCTTTTATATTTTTTAATTCTACCCATGTCTTCACTACCTCTCATTATATTCTCACTTATCGCTGAAGTGATTTTATCCTTAATCACTAAGGCTACTCCTCCCCCACTTCCATTTTCTCTATCTTTCCTGTAGGCCTTATAACCTGGTATATTTATTTTCCAGTCTTGACTGTATTGCGGCCATGTCTACTAATGGCTACTATGGCATATCCTCCAAGTAGAATTTGCACCTGCAATTCATTCAATTTGTTCCTTGTACCCCATGCATTTATACAAAGAATAGTTATTTGATCTACACGACCTAAGCAGTCCTTCAGCTCTAATGTTTTATTCATTTTTTTTAATTTCTCTCTCCTGTTTAAATTACTTTATATATTTTAGTTTCCCTTTACTTGTAGTGCCTAAAGCACAATTTCTGACTGTTACTGTGCTCTCTTTCCTTCTATTTGATTTCAAACTATTATTTATACTACCCTTTCAGTCTGAAGGCCCCACCACCCTCATTAATTAGTTTAAAACCCTTATGACTGCCCTGTTATTCCTTTAGCTATGACCCTGCTCTCAGCCCAGTTCAGGTAGAGCCCATCACAATGGTCCAGTTCCTTCCTGTCCCAATACTGATGCAAATTTCCCAGGAACTCTCTGGCATATGGTATGTGAGCATCACTGGCAAGGCAGCATTTAATGCCCATTCCTAATTGCCCTCAGAAAGATGGTAATGAGCCTTTGTGTCGAAGCGCTGCAGACCTCATAGTGTGTTACACCCACAGTGCTGTTCGGGAAGGAGTTCCAAGATTTTGACTCAGCAACAGTGAACAAATTGTGATTTATTTCCAAGTCGGGATCTTGTGTGACTTGGAGGGAAACTTGTAGATGGTGGTGCTCCCATGTTCATTTAAGTGATAAGGGCCACAGGTTTAGAAGGTGCTGTCAAAAGAACCTTGGGGAGTTTTTTTTTATTCTTTCATGAGTGTGGGTCGCTTGCTGCTCCAGCATTTATTGCGCATCTCTGTTTGCCCTAGAGCAGGTGGTGGTGAGCCCTCTTCTCAACTGCAGGGAGCTCCAGGATTTTGGCCCAGCGATAATGAAAGAACAGTGATATAGTTTCAAGTCAGGATGGCTCGGAGAGGAACTTACAGGTGGTAGTGTTCCCATGCATCTGCTGCTCTTGTCTTTCAAGGTGGTAGAGGTCACGGGTTGGGAAGATGCTGTCGAAGGTGCACTTAAAGTTTTCTAATGCAACTAAGTCTGTTTGCTTTGGTGTCCTGTGATAAGAATTGTGTACGCTTAAGTAATGAGCCAGTTTGTGTTTTAAGTGTTAAAGGAGTAGATGGATATGACCAGTATTGCCTTCGTATAATGCTAACTTCTAAAACCAACGATGCTCCAATGTCTTAATCTTTTTAAGTGACAACTTATTGAAGTAGAAGCTGAGCATTATTAAAAATGAGGAAGGCTTTTGCGCAACAAAAACAGAAATACCTGGAAAAACTCAGCCAGTCTGACAGCATCTGCGGAGCGGAACACAAAGGCTTTTGCGCAGTTGTTTGTGCTCCTTTCGCCTTCAACAATTTGTAATTAAATGCAGTCGGAGCTTCGTGCAGGTTTAGCTATCTACCAATCTTCCGGCTGCTAATTATTTGTGTTTCAGAAGCCTGTGAGCAAAGATGAATTCGTTAAAATTCGGAAGAAAGATTTGGAAAGACTAACAACTGAAACTATGCAAATCAAGGACTTTCTGCCGAAGATTCTTAATGGAGAATTCTTGGAGACCTTTCACCAACTGGAAGCAGCTGAAGCAAGTAAGGTTTTTTTTGCTTTTGTCGGAAGACTGTACTTCAGTTCATGAATAAGCAGCCATGAAGATTTGGTTTTAAAATATCGAAAACTGGAAATACTCAACAGGTCTGGCAGTATCTGTGGAAAGATTAACATTTCAGATTGATAAGGAATTTCTCCCGAAAGGTCACCAACCTGAGACATTAATGTGTTTCTCTCCACAATAGCTGCCTGACCCGCTGAGAGTTTCCAGCATTTTCTGTTTTTATTTCAGATTTCCAGCACCTGTAGTATTTAGGATTTGCATGGAAATTTGGTTGCCTGTTAATTCTTAACACACTGCACAAATTGTTAACCACAAAGCATGTGGGAGCTCCTGGATGCCAGTTTGATTCAGGGCAAACAAGTCTGCAGTAAGTGTTTGAAGTTTGAGCAGCTTTGGCTGAGTTTATGAGCTGGAGACTGAACCACAGACACTGTGACGCGTAAGGGAGGGGAAAGTTACCTGAATTCTTAGCACCAGGAGGCACTCACACCTCTTAGAACAGGGTCTTTTGATTTGGTCAGTGGTCAGGGACAGGAGAGTGTGACTGCGAGTGAGGCAGGTAAGGGGACTCAGAGGGCAGGAGTGCAGGAGCCTCGGCCCTTGCAATGTCCATCAGGTTTGAGGTTTTTTCACCTTGTTTGGATGAGAGTGGGGGCTGCAGGGTGGATGAGCTAACTGGCCATGGCACCATGGTACAGGAAGCCATTCAAGTGGGGGGAGCAAAAAGGAATGTAGTGGTAGTAGGGGATGGTATAGTCAGGGGGATTGACACCGTTCTCTGAAGCGAAGAGCATGACTCCAGACAGCTGCATTGCCTGCCCGGTACCGGGGGTGGGACATCTGCTCAGGGCTGGTGAGGAACTTACGATGGGAGGTAGAGGATCCAGTCGTAATGCTCCATGTAGGTACTAATGACATAAGCAGGAGAAAGAAGGAGGTTCTGCATAGTCAGTATGAGGACCTAGGCACCAAATTAAGAAGCAGAACCTCAAAGCTCATAATCTCTGGATTATTACCTGAGCCACAAGCAAATTGGGATAGGACAAATCAGATTAGGGAGATGAATGTGTGGCTCAAAGACAGCTGTGGGAGAAGTGGGTTCCGGTTCGTGGGGCACTGGCACCAGCACTGGGGAAAATGGGATCTGTACCGTTGGGACGGTCTACATTTGAACTGTGCTGGGACTGGTGCTCTTGTGAGCCGCATAACTAGGGAAGTGGAGAGGGTTTTAAACTAAATAGTGGGGGCAAGGGATCAAATTTGGGAAGATGTGATAAATCAAAGAGTAGAGACAAGCCAAAAGAAAAAGGTGTTATTACGGGAAATGAAAAACAGTGACAGGAAGGGATAGAGAGTACAAATGTAACAGTAAATCAACAGGTGAAACTAGAAGTTATAAAAAGAATAAAAGAATGTAAATAAAAGCTCTGTATCTGAATGCACGTAGCATTTGAAACAAAACAGATGAACTGAGAGTACACATAGAAATAAATAATTACGATTTGATAACCATTACGGAGACATGGCCGCAGGAGGACGTGGATTGGGACCTGAATATTGAAGGGTACAGAATATTTAAGAAGGAAAATAAGTGAGGAAAAGGTGGAGAGGTGGCTCTGTTAGTTAATGATGGTATTAGCACAATAGAAAGGGATGACCTAAGTTCAGGAAACCGGGATGTGAAAACGGTTTATGTAGAGATGAGAAAAGGTAAAGACAAGAAGTCACTTGTAGGAGTTGTGTACAGGCCTCCTAACAGTAACCACATGGTAGGATGAAGCATAAAGGAAGAAATAATTGGAGCTTATCAGAAAAGCACGGCCATAATCATGGCAGGTTTTAATTTACATTTAGGCTGGAAAAGTCAGATGGGCAAAGAAAGCCTAGATGAAGAGTACATTGAAAATTTTCGGGATAGTTTCTTAGAACAGTTTGTTCTGCAGTCAACCAGAAAGCAGGCTATACTAGATCTGGTATTATGCCATGAGATGGGAGTAATCAATGATCTCATAGTGAAGGTGCCCCTAGGTAGCAGCAACCACAAAACTAAGACTGAATTTTACATTCAGTTTGAGAGAGAGAGAGGAGTTGGTCCGAGACTATGTTTTTAAACTCAAATAAGGGCAATTGTGAGGGAATCAACACTGAGCTGGTTAAAGTGAATTTGCAAATTAGGTTAAGGGATAGGACAATAGAGATGCGACGGCTAATATTTGAGGCGATATTTCAGAATGCACAGAATAGATACATTCCAACGAGTAAGAAAAAGTCCAAGGGAAGGACACAACATCTGTGGTTAACTAGAAAGGTTAAAGATAGTATCAAACTTAAAGGAAAAGCATATAATAAACAAAGGCACATGACAGGTCAGAAGATTGGACAGAATATATGGAACAGCACAGAATGACTAAAAGACTAATAAGGAGGGAAAAATTAGAGTATGAGAGAAACCTAGTCAGAAATATAAAAACAGATCGTAAGAGCTTTTATAAATATTTTAAAAAGAATCGAGTTAACAAAGTGAGGATTGGTCCTAAAGAAGTGAGTCTGGAGAATTGCTACTGGAAAATAAGGAGATGGCAGATGAATTGAACAATTATTTTGCATCAGTTTTCACTGTACAGGATACAAGTAACATCCCAGAAGCAGTTATAAACCAGGAAATGCAAGTGGGGAAGGAAGTCAGGAATATTACAGTCACTAGAGTGATACTGAGTAAGTTGTTGGAGCTGTGGGCTGACAAGAGCCCGAGTCCTGATGGACTTCATCCTAGGGTCTTAAAAGAAGTGTCCAGTGAGATAGTTGATGCATTGGTTTTAATTTTTCAAAACTCCCTAGATTTGGAGAAGGACCCATTAGATTGGAAGATAGCAAATGTAATTCCATTATTCCAAAAGGGAGTGAGACAGAAAGTGGGAAACTAAAGGCCAGTTAGCTTAACATCTGTCCTTGGGAAAATGTTAGAACCTATTATAAAAAAGTTATAGCAGGGCATTTGGATAAGCTGAGGGTCATCAGACAGATTTAACATGGTTTTGTGAAAGGGAAATTGTGTTTAACCAACTTATTGGAGTTCTTTGAGGAAGTAATGTGCTGTGGATAAAGGGGAACTGGCAGACGTACTGTACTTATATTTCCAGAAGGCATTTGATAAAGTGCCACACCAAAGGTTATTGCAGAAAATAAAAGCTCATGGTGTAAGGGGTAGCATTGGCATGGATAGAAGATTGGCTGGCTAACAGGAAGCAGAGAGTAGGCATAAACGGGTCTTTTTCAGGTTGGCAAGATGTAACGAGTATATGCCACAGGGATCAGTGCTGGGACCTCAAGTGCTTACAATTTACATACATTACTTTGCTGAATGGATGGATGGATGGGATGGCTGCCAATTGTGCTGATGACACAAAGATAGATAGGAAAGTAGGTTGTTAAGAAGACATAAGGACACTACAAAAAGATATAGATAGGTTTAGTGAGCGAGCAATGATCTGGCAAATGGAGTATAATGTGAGAAAATGTGAAATTGTCCATTTTGGCAGGAAGAATAAAAGAGAAGCATATTATCTAAATGGCTAGACATTGCAGAGCTCTGAGGTGCAGAGGGATCTGGGTATCCTAGTGCATGAATCACAAAAGGCTAGTATGCAGGTACCGCAGGTAATTAGGAAAGCTAATAGAATGCTATCATTTATTGTGAGGGGAATTGAATACAAAAGTAGGGAGGTTATGCACAGAGATAAAAAAAAAACTGCGGATGCTGGAAATCCAAAACAAAAACAGAATTACCTGGAAAAACTCAGCAGGTCTGGCAGCATCAGCGGAGAAGAAAAAAGTTGATGTTTCGAGTCCTCATGACCCTTCGACAGAACTTGAGTGAATGCAAGAAAGGGGTGAAATATAAGCTGGTTTAAGGTGTGTGTGGCGGGGGGGGTTTGGGTGGGGGGAGAGAAATGGAGGGGGTTAGTGTGGTTGTAGGGACAAATAAGCAGTGATAGATAGAAGCAGATCATCAAAAGATGTCACAGACAACAAAACAAAAGAACACATAGGTGTTAAAGTTGGTGATATTATCTAAATGAATGTGCTAATTAAGAATGGATGGTAGGGCACTCAAGGTATATCTCTAGTGGGGGTGGGGGGAGCATAAAAGATTTAAAAATATTTAAAAATAATGGAAATAGGTGGGAAAAGAAAAATCTATATAATTTATTGGAAAAAACAAAAAGAAGGGGGAAGAAACAGAAAGGGGGTGGGGATGGCGGAGGGAGCTCAAGACCTAAAGTTGTTAAATTCAGTATTCAGTCCAGAAGGCTGTAAAGTGCCTAGTCGGAAGATGAGGTGTTGTTCCTCCAGTTTGCGTTGGGCTTCACTGGAACAATGCAGCAAGCATGCCCTACCACCCATTCTTAATTAGCACATCCGTTTAGATATATATCACCAACTTCAACACCTATGTGTTCTTTTGTTCTGTTGTCTGTGACATCTTTTGATGATCTGCTTCTATCTATCACTGCTTATTTGTCCCTAAACCACACTAACCCCCTCCACTTCTCTCCCCCCACCCAAATCCCCCCACACACACACCTTAAACCAGCTTATATTTCACCCCTTTCTTGGATTCACTCAAGTTCTGTCGAAGGGTCATGAGGACTCGAAATGTCAACTCTTTTCTTCTCCGCCGATGCTGCCAGACCTGCTGAGTTTTTCCAGGTAATTCTGTTTTTGTTTAGAGAGGTTATGCTTCAGTTGTACAGGGCACTAGCGAGACCACATTTGGCATGTTGTGTACAGCATTTCCTTATTTAAGGAAAGATGTAAATGCATTGGAAGCAGTTCAATGAAGGTTTAAAAGACTAATACCTGGAATGGGTGGATTGTCCTATCAGGAAAGGTTGGACAGACTAGGCTTGTATCTGCTGGAGTTTAGAAGAGTAAGAAGCGACTTGATTGAAACCTTTAAGATCCTGAGGGGTCTTGACAGGGTGTATGTGGAGAGGATGTTCCCTCTTGTGGGAGAATCTAGAACTAGGGGTCACTGTTTAAAAATAAGGGGTCACCCATTTAAAACAGATGAGGTGAATTTTTTTCGTGAGTCTTTGGAACTCTTCCTGAAAAGGTGGTGGAAGCAGAGTGTTTGAACATTTTTAAGGTAGAGTTGGATAGATTCTTGGTAAGCAAAGGGGTGATAGGCTATCAGGGGTAGGTGGGATGCAGGTTGCAGATTACAATCAGATCAGCCATGATCTTATTAAATGGCGGAGTAGGCTCAAGGGGCTCAATGGCCTTCTCCTGCTCCTTGTTTGTATGTTCATATAAGCTTTTAAAATTGTGTTTTTCATCCCTAATTTAATATTTACTGTAGTTCAAAGGATGCTGTTTATAAGAACTGGTGGAATTATTAATTTTGGACACCATGTACAAAGGATATAGTATGGGTTTATAGTCTATGTAGGATATGGTGTGGGGTAGGGTACAGTGAGTATAAGAGAATGTGTGGGTTCAGCATACAGTGTCTTTAGGATATGGGATGGATTTGGGTTACACTGTATATAGGATAAATTATGAGTCTAAGGTATAGTTTATATAGGATATGGTAGGGGTTTAGGACACAGTATATATAGGATAAGATACATTTTTTTATTCTTTCACAGAATGTGGGTGTTGCTGGCTGGACCAGCATTTTTATTGCCATCTATAATTGTTCTTAAGAAGGTGGTGGTGTGCTGCAGCCTTCAGCCACAATAGTAAAAATGTGGTAGAGGTACACCCACAGTGCTATAAGGAAGGGAGTTCCAATTTTGACCATTAACAGTAGAGGAATGGCGATATAGTTCAAAGTCAGGTGGCTTGGTGGGGAACTTGCAGGTGGTGTTCCCATGCATCACCTGCTCTTGTCCTTCTGGCTGGTGGAGGTTGCGGGTTTGGAACATGCTCTCGATGGAATTCTTAAGGGTATATAGCGTATTGTTAAAGATACAGCTTGAAGTACAGGGTATGTAGGATATACGGGTTTAGGGTACAATGTATTTGGGATATGGTATAGAGTCACAGAGACAGTGTCATTTAGGCACAGAAGGTGGCCATTTGGCCGATGGATTCCATGCCGGCTTTTTGCTGTTCCATTCTCCTGCTCTATTGTTGAACCGCTGCAAGTTTATTTCCCTTAAATTCCCATCCAAATGCCTTTAGAAATCATTCATTGCCTGTGCTTCCAGCACCCTAGGTAGCACGTTCCAGATCTTTACCACTTGCTGTGGAAAAAAAACATTCTTCCTCACATTGCGTCTGCATCTCTTGACCACAACCTTAAAGCAGTATCCCACGAGTCCTTGTATCATAAGACAATTGGAACAGCTTTGTCTATCTTACCTAAGCCTGGCATAATCTTGTACACATCTATCAGATCTCCTCTTAATCTCCTTTGTTCCGAGGAGAACAACCCCAGCTTCTCCAACCTAACCTTGTAACTAAATTTCCTCATCCCTGGAACCATTCTGGTAAACTCCTCTGCTCACTCTCAAGGACATTCACATTCTTCCTAAAGTATGGTGACCAGAACTGGAAGCAGTACCCTAGTTGGGGCCTAACCAGAACTTTATAAGGGTTCAGCATAACTTCCCTGCTTTTGTACTCAGTAGCTCTACTTATGAAGCCCAAGATTCCATATCCTTTGCTATCTACTCAAAATGCCCTCCACTTTCAAAGATCAATGTACATGAAACCGCAGGTTCCTGTGCAATTTTTCGAACTGTGCCATAGTACAGACCTTGCAAAGGTGAAATTCCGTCTTCACACTGAAAACATCTTCCATTGTGTTGTGTATCACTACCATGGCGCTAAATGGGATATATTCAGAACAGATCTACCAGCTCAAAACTGGGCATCCATGAGGCGCTGTGGGCTATCAGCAGTAGCAGAATTGAATTCTGACACAATATGTAACCTCATGGCCCAGCCTATCCCTCATTCTACCACTACCATCAAGAAAAGGCATCAGCCCTGTTTCAATGAAGAGTGCAGGAGGGCATGTCAGGACCAGCACAAGGCATACCTAAAAATGAAGTGTCCACCTGGTGAACCTACAACCACAGACCTACTTGCATGTTAAACAGAGGAAGCATAATGAGATAGACCGAGGTAAGCAACCCCACAACTAATGGATCAGATCAAAACTCATCAACCCTATCACATCCAGTCATGAATGGTGGTGGACAATTAACTAACAGGAGGAGGAGGAGGCCCCACAAGTATCCTCAACCTTAATAATGTAGGAGCCCAGCACAGTGCAAAACACAAGGCTGAAGGATTTGCAGGCATCTTCACCCAGAGGTGCCGAGTGGATAATTCATCTTGGTTTCCTCTTGAGGTCCCAGCATTACGGTTGCCAGTCTTCAACCAATTTGATTCATTTCACAATATCAAGAAATGGTTGAAGGCACTGGATACTGCAAAGGCTGTGGGCCCCAACAGCATCCCAGCAATGTATGAAGACTTGTGTTCCAGAACTAGCCATGCCCCTAGCCAAGCTGTTCCACTACGACACTAGCATCTACCCGACAATGTGGAAATTGGCCATGTATGTCCTGTCCACAAAAAGCAGGATAAATCCAATCCAGCCAGTCAGCTTCCTCTCATCATCAGCGCCAGTGAGCAGGTTATTGCTGTGTAAATGATGGTTGATAGCACTGTCGGCATCATAAATGAAGTGATGGACGCTGTCACTGACAGTCTATCAATCGTCATTTACACAGCGCTCAGTTTCAGTTCTGCAAGGGCCACTCAGCTCCTGACCTCTTTACAGCTTGGTCCAAACATGGAAAAAGAGCTGAATTCCAGAGGTAAGATGAGAGTGACTGCCCTTGACATCAAGGTAGCATTTCACCAAGTGTGGCATCAAGGAACTCTAGCAAAACTGGAGTCAGTGGGAATCAGGGAAAAGCCTCTACTGGTTGGAGTCAGACCTAGCACAAAGGAAAATGTGTTTGTTGGAGACCAGTCATCTCAGTCCCAGGACATTGCTTTAGGAGTTCCTCAGGGTAGAGTCGTATGCCCAACCATCTTCAGCTGCTTCATCAATGACCTTGCTCCCATCATAAGTTTACAATTGGGGATGTTCGCTGTTAATTGCACAAAGTTTATTACCTCATACACTGAAGCAGTCAGTGTCCATATGCAGCACGATCTGGATAATACTGAGGCTTGGGATGATAAGTGGCAAATATGACTATCTCTGACAAGAGAAAATCTAACCATCTCCCTTTGCATTCAATGCATTACCATCATTAGATATCCCACTAACAGCATCCTGGGTGTTACCATTGACCAGAAACTGAACAGAACCAGCCATATAAATTTGTGGCAACAAGCACAGATCAGAGGCTGGGAATGCTGAGGCGAATAACTCACTTCCTGACTCCACACAACCTGTCCACCATCTATAGTATAAGGGCGTTCGGCATAACAAGGATTAATATGGGACTGGAGAACAGTACTGCCCACATTGTGATGTAGAGAGTCACACGATACTGTAAGGGAGAGTCTGAGTGAAGTTGGCATGAAGTTAGCACCTAGATAGGGCTATATCTTGGCAATATGGTTATGTATTAAGAAGAAAAGTTTATGTTCAACCACACAAGCCTTCAGACCTCTTCGTGAGACACCAGACAACCTTACTACATGGTGACAGTGAATTAATGAACTCAGAACCCCAGAGAAGCAAGTGCTGGAGCCCGGAATCTGTAAAACTAAAGGAACAGCACCCTGACCTGAAACAAAAATAAAATTACCAGGAAAAACTCAGCAGGTCTGGCAGAATCTGCGGAGAGGAACACAGTTAATGTTTTGAGTCCGTATGACTCTTCAACAGAACTAAGTAAAAATAGAAAAGAGGTGAAATATAAGCTGATTTAAGGGGGCGGGGGGTGGGACAGGTAGTGCTGGATAGAGGGCCAGTGATAGGTGGAGATAGCCAAAAGATGTCATAGACAAAAGGACAAAGAGGTGTTGAAGGTGGGGATATTATCTAAGGAATGTGCTAATTAAGGGTAGAAAGCAGGACAAGCAAGGTACAGATAGCCCTAGGGGGGGTGGGGTGGGGTAAAGGGAAGGGATCAAAATAGGCTAAAAGGTAGAGATAAAACAATGGATGGAAATACGTTTAAAAATAATGGAAATAGGTGGGAAAAGAAAAATCTATATAAATTATTGGAAAAAAAGGGGGGGGTGGAGTCGGAAAGGGGGTGAGGGTGGAGGAGAGAGTTCATGATCTAAAATTGTTGAACTCAGTATTCAGCCTGGAAGGCTGTAAAGTGCTTAGTCGGAAGATGAGGTGCTGTTTCTCCAGTTTGCGTTGAGCTTCACTGGAACAATGCAGCAGGCCAAGGATGGACATGTGGGCTTGAGAGCAGGGTGGAGTGTTGAAATGGCAAGCGACAGGGAGGTCTGGGTCACACTTGCGGACGGACCGAAGGTCTGCGTTTGGTCTCTGCACTGTAGAGGAAACTGCATTGGGAGCAACGAATGCAGTAGACTAAATTGAGGGAATTGCAAATGAAATGCTGCTTCACTTGAAAGGAGTGTTTGGGCCCTTGGACGGTGAGGAGAGGGGAAGTAAAGGGGAAGATGCATGGGAGGGAGTTGAGGTGTAGGGGGTGATGGAGGAGTGGACCAGGGTGTCCCTGAGGGAACGATTCCTGCAGAATGCCGCCAGTGGGGGTGAAGGGAAGATGTGTTTAGTGGTGGCATCATATTGGAGTTGGCGGAAATGGCGGAGGATGATCCTTTGAATGTGGAGGCTGATGGGGTGATAAGTGAGGACAAGGGGGTTGTCCTTGTTAGCACATTCCTTTGATAATATCACCACCTTCACCACCTCTTTGTCCTTTTGTGTATGACATCTTTTGGCTATCACCACCTATCATTGGACTTCTATCCAGCTCTACCTGTAACCTCCCCCCCTCCACCCCCCTTAAACCAGCTTATATTTCACCTCTTTTCTATTTTTACTTAGTTCTGTTGAAGAGTCATATGGACTCGAAATGATAACTGTGTTCCTCTCCACAGTTTCTGCCAGGTCTGCTGAGTTTTTCCAGGTATTTCTATTTTTGTTTTGGATTTCCAGCATCCGCAGTTTTTTGCTTTTATTTTAGCACCCTGACCTGACTGGACTGCACTGAACTGAAGACATAGCTGTAGATCACCTTAAAAGAAGCTCCATTGCAGATGTGGAGGCTGGAGGGGCAGAAGAAAAATCCGCTGTGCAGCTAAAGGACTCCACCAGAGCACGTGGAGGTCCATTGTGAGTCTCCATTGATTGCAGAGTCAAAGGACCTAGCAAGATTGCAAGGGTGAGCAAAAAAAAAATAGTACAAAGCTGAACTAACCTTTAACAGTATTCACCTTAATCAGGCAAATCAATCTATATCTTCAATCAGCACGGCCAGCCCAGGTCCAGGGTTGGCAACATACCATGTGGTGACCAAGCTCCGTTTAAAAAAAGTAATTAGAGGTTTTAAAACCTCAGCCAGAGCTGGAATCGTATAAAATGCTCTGAAAATGTTCTAAAGGACCAAAACCTTTGATTTAAAGATTGGCGTCAAAAAATCAATCCCTTTGAAATTGGGCCCACGATTGCAGCGGGAGCCCACCAAAACCGACAAGCTCAGGAAGAGGAGAAAAAAACGGTTATGGCAGGGCCATTTTTAAAACAGACGCAACATTTAAAGCTGTACTCCCTTGTGCTGAAAAACAGTCATGGATAATAAATCAACCCTACCAGATCAATTTGGGATGATACAAGAACAGACCAGGCGCAGAATTGGGGGCTTTGGTGAAAAAGGTTTTTGAGATATATGATAGCTTCAAGATTAGATAAGAAGACGGAGGCTGATCAAGTGAATACCCTACTATACTCGGTAGGTCCAATAACCGATGACATAATTGTGAGGCAAGGAATAACTGAATCTTAAGATAAGTTTGAAGATGTTCTGAAGTCCTTCCATACATATTTGAATTTAAGGAGTAATAAAATTTTAGAGCAAGCAAAATTCAACAAGCGAGTCCAGCAGCCTGGAGAACACTTTGACTCTTTCATAAATTAGTTATATAGATTGGCTGAAGACTTTGACTACAGCAATCTTAAGTCAGAGCTCATAAGAGACCGAATAGTAGTAGTGGCTGATGGTGCACTTTCGGACGTAATACAGGCAAAAGAAGATCTGACCCTCAAAAATGCCACCCAACTAGTCAGGCAGTCTGAAATCCGCCTACAACACCAGTCCATTTTATGTGGCGAGGTTAAACTATGGTATGGAGCAATTCCAATGTACAGC
This sequence comes from Carcharodon carcharias, assembly GCF_017639515.1. NCBI lineage: Eukaryota > Metazoa > Chordata > Chondrichthyes > Lamniformes > Lamnidae > Carcharodon > Carcharodon carcharias. The sequence continues at coordinate 1,909,688 of NC_054484.1, read as the reverse complement.
TCACAAAGCAACAAAAGGGCAGGGAGACTTCAGGTGAGGGAAGGCAATACCCAAACAGACCACAAGATGGTGTGAGACCATGTCAACATTTTGGAGCCAACAGGACATCACAAGTGGAGCAATGTCCAGCAATCTTTGTGTAGTGCTTCACCTGTAACCGGCTGGGATACTTTGGAAAGCTGTGTAAACCTAGGACCTTGAGATGTGCAGAGGATCCCAAAATAGTGCATGAGCTTGAGGTACCACACCAAGAAGAACCACAACTATGCTTCTTGGATGACATCAAGGACCCTGGATTCTCCTTTTGGAATGCTGACATCTCCAAACAGTCACCTCATCAATTTCAAGTTAGACATGGGAGCTAGTGTAACAGTTCTCTTGGATAAGGAACCATGGCTAGTGAAGAAACACCTGATGCTACTCATGACACACTGTATGAAGCAGACGGCATTAAGCTCCCAGTTGAAGCACATTGCAAGCCACACTCCAATACAAAAACAAATCAATGCAGGGGCCTTTTTCCTTCAAACTGGAAAGCCTATATTGACCTCAACCTCCTTCAGAAACTTGATAAGGTTAACTAGAAAGGGTCTGTTTCCAAGTTTAAGAAAGAGTTTCCAAACTTCCTGATTACATGCTGTACCTGCATACTAACTTTTTGTGACTCATACACAAAAACAACTAGATTCCTCTGCCCTCAGAATTCTGCCATCGTTCTCTGTTTAAGTAATATTCTGTTTTTTTATTCTTCCTGCCTAAGTGAACAACTTCATAGTTTCCCACATTATACTTCATCTGCCACATTTTTGCCCATTCACTCAACCTATTTATATCTGTTTGCAAACTCCTTATGCATTCTTCACAATTAACTTTCCTACCTATCTTTGTGTCGTCTGTAAATTTAGCTACCATGCCTTCATTGATGTCAATTGTAAAAAGTTGAGTCCCCAGCGCAGACCCCTGCGGGACTCCTCTAGTCACATACTGACAAACAAACAAAGACCTATTTATGCATACTCACTGTCTTCTGCTAGCCAGCCAATTTTTTGTCCAGTCTAATATGTTACCCCCTACACCATGAGCTTTTATTTTCCACAATAACCTTTGATGTGGCTCCTTATCAAATGCCTTCTGGAAATCCAAGTACAGTACGCCCACAGGCTCCCCTTTATCCATAGCACATGTTACTCCTTCAAAGAACTCTAATAAATTTGTTCAACATGATTTTCCTTTCACAAAACCATGCTCATTCTTCCCTATTCCTTTGAGTTTTTCCAAGTGCCCAGCTATAACCTTTTAAATGATTAACTCTAACACCTTCCCCACAACAGCCACCAGGCTGACTGGCCTGTAGTTTCTGGTTTTCTGATTCCCTTCTTGAATAGAGGGGTTATATTTGCTACTTTCCAGTCTAATGGAACCTGTCCAGAATATAGGGGATTTTGGAAAATTAACACCAACACATTTACTACCTCATTAGCCACCTCTTTTAAAATCCTAGGTTGAAGCCCATCTGGACATCTATGCTTTTTAATCTCTCACCATTTAAGAAATACTCTGCACATCTGTCCCTCATACCAAAGTGGATAACCTCACATTTTTCCACATTATATTCCATACACCACATTCTTACCCACTCAATAAGTCTATCCAAATCCCCTTGAAGCCTCTTTGCATCTTTCTCAACACACTTTCCCACCTAGCTTTGTGTCATCTGCAAACTTGGAAATCTTACATTTGGTCCCCACATCCAAATCATTGATATATATTGTGAACAGCCGGGGCCCAAGTACTGATTCTTGCAGTACTCCTCTGGTCTCACACAGCCTGCCAACGTGAGAATGACCTGTTTATTCCTATTCTCTGTTCTCTGCCTGCTAACCAATCCTTAATCTATGCCAGTATATTACCTCCGATCCCATGTGCTTTAATTTTGCTAACCAACCTCCTGTGGAGGACTTATCCAAAAACCTCCTGAAAATGCAAGTACACTACGTCCACCGATTCCCCTTTATCAATTCTGATAGTAGCATATTCAAAAAACTCCAATAGGCTCGTCAAACAATATTTTCCACTCAAATATCCATTTTCACCATGCCCAATCAGACCATAGAAATATAGAAAATGGAATTAGGAGTAGGTCGTTCGAACTTTCAAGCCTGCTCCGCCATTCCCCAAGAAAGCACCTAGATAGGGTTATATCTTGGAGATATGTACATAGCTGTGTGTTAACAATAAACAGTGTGTGTTCAACCACACAAGCCTTTGGAACTCTTAGTGAGACTCCAAACAACCTTACAATACCATCTACAAGGCACAAGTCAGGATTGTGATGGAGTATTGTCCAATTTACCTGGATGAGTGCAGCTCCAACAGCACTGGACACCATCCTGGGCAAAGCAGTCCACCTGATCGGCAGCCCATCCACCTTAATCATTTACTTCCTCCACCTTCAACCAATAGTGGCAGCGTGTGCATTAAATAAGATATACTGCAGCAACTCACCGAGGCTCCTTAGACAGCACTTCCAAACCCACGACCTCTACCATCTGTAAGCACAAGGCAACAGTCGCATGGGAGCACCAACACCTGCAAGTTCCCCTCCAAGCCACACACTATCCTAATTTGGAACTCTATTGCTGTTCCTTCACTGTCACTGGGTCAAAATCCTGAAACTCCCTCTCTTACAGCACTATGGGTGTACCTACATCAGATGGACTACAGTGACTCAAGAAGGCAGCTCATCATCACCACCTCAAAGGCAATTAGGGATGAGCAACAAATGCTGCCCTTGCCAGTGATTCCCAGATGCCATAAAATAATTAAAACAGTCTGCATTGCTTCCCCCATCTCTTCTGCCAACATGCAACATCTCAAACTTCTTTCTATTAAATTCCTTCTGCCCATTATTGCTAGCCTACGTATGTCCTGTCCATTATCTTTACCAACTCCACTTCTACCATTATTTGTCAGCGTCCAATTTCTGAGTAAACACTGAAACAAAGTTCTCATAAAGTATTCTAGCCTTTGCCTACACCTCTATATGTCAACTTCTTTGTTTCTAATAGGCACCATTATGCCTCTCATGATTCCCTTACAATACAGATCCAAGTTAGGATGGTGTGTGTCTTTCAGGGGAAACTGCAGGTGGTGGTGTTCCCATATGCCTGCTGCCTTTGTCCTTCTATGTGGATCCTTCCATGCATTGCCACCTTGACATAGTGGAGAAGCTTGTGCGCTCCCACGATCCCTTGAGCGATGCCATTGGGAGCTCTTTTCCTTGGTAGGTCCACCTATGCAGCAAGATCGGGGGGAGATGCCAGACAAAGTGCAGTCCAAAAAGTCCTCAATGGCAGAATAGACGCAGAAAGACTAAGTGTTTTGTCAGCTGTGAAGGGGAAGAAGGCTAAAGCAGCAAGGTGGCCCGGTCATCGTGGCTCGACATGTCACTGAATCTGACCATTAACCCGTCAAGATCGTGTGGACAATGTTGGCAGCCTCAAGGACCCCACATTTACCAAAGTCATGCAAGTCCTCTGGCGATGGAGAGTTAGCAATGGGGACAAAGCTGTGAAATCAGGAGGCCTTAGTCAAGAATCTACATACAGATGCATGATGATCATTGGACGCCTGTTTTGGGATAGAGGTATCTTTGGGCAGTGGCATCTGTGCTTGAGCAGTCCTCTTCAGGATACCCTCCGTGCACCCCAAACAAACAGAGGCCTAAAGATGGTGCCCTAAAAATAGGCTGTGAGCTCACCATCTTCAGAGTCAAAGACAGAAAACTTTAAATTTTGCAATTTGGAATGTTAGATCACTCCTGGACATCTCAAGAATGACTGTCCAGTGTTACAACCACAGCAGATGTTACTTGCCGAGCAATCCAGATCCCAGAAGGAAACCTGTCTGACTGATCATAAACTTTTTTTTGTGTTTTGAAAAAGAGGAGGAAAGGCCACTGATCCCTAAACTCCTGTAACACCTTCAGGATTTTAAAAATTAAAAGCTGTATTAAAAAGATAAAACTTACGCACACAAGATTAAAATTACACAGTTAAAACAGTCTTACAGAATAACTCCCAAAAAACCTACTTGGGTAAAACACACGAGTAAACTATCTTCTCGGCAACAACTCTCTTATGGATTTTTAGCTACAGAAATCCAGCAATATTACACAAGACAAAGAATTGTTGTCACTTTAATAAAGGTGTACCACATGAATCCTCAAATACTTCCATTCAGATGTTGAAATCTGAAAGAAAGGTTCAGAAGCGGACTGCTTTCTGAAAACAAAGACCCGTCTGGCTTGAAACTGATGGCTTTGTTGAATTCAGATCCTTCACAGCTTTTCAGCACCCCAGCACCCAGAAACTGTCTTTGATGGGTTCTCTCCCCACAGCCACGTATTCAGCTAAACATCTTGCCTTAAATATCTTTTTTCTCTTTCATCTCAAATTCCTCTGTCCTCAATACCTCTGAACTCAACTTCCCCAAATATAAATATCTGTTATGTTCTCCTATTGCCTGTACTTTTAGGTCAATAAAATTTAATTTACCTTCCCCTATTTACCTGTGAAACCTTTGTAAGTTGTAAAAGTTCCTTGTCACTTCTAAACTTCCCTTTGACATTCAACAACTAAAAAACCAAATCTCTGCTTATCTCATAGTGCAAATTTTAAGTTCAGTTTATTTACTTGTAAATCCAACCTCACCATAACCTCTCATTGTTTCATGTATGGACCTAACAGCTTCTTTACCCTTTTATCTCTCAATTCTCATAGACAAGCTGTCGTTATTAACCTCCCCCAATTTAATTACACACGCATGCACAGACCTTTCTTTACAAAATACCACCATTCCCAAAAATATTACGAAAAAATAACATCCATCATCACAACAGAAAGAAGAACTTCATTCGTATCATGTGAGCTATTAAGAACCCGATTTGACATCGCCTTCCCACCTTCCTGGGTAGGGGCAGTTGAAGGAACAAGCAGTGGGTGATACACCTTCTACTGCAAAGGAAAGGCTGACAGTGATCCCTGTGTCCACAGAGTTGTTTTGCCATCCGGAAGAGGACTTTGGATGCACTGCCAGAATTCCCCAGTTGTATAAATGAAAAGTTCATGACACTTCACCTACCGCTCAGCCATAATCAATATGCCACTGTCATCAGTGCTTATCCCCTGACCCTTAACTCTGATGAAGATGTTATGGAAAAGTTGTATTCTGACCTTGATGAAATCCTCAATGCTATTCCAGAAGAAGAAAAGATCATCTTCCTGGGGGAATTTATTGCTAAGGTATGCCATGCTCCGATGCCTGGAGAGGAACCATTTGGAAAGATTATGAGTAAACACCAATACAAAGTGTTGGGAAAAATGGGTTGGGAAAGCCAATGCAAATGGTTTCCTCCTGCTGAGGAAGCATGCTCAACACAGCCTCGTTATAATAGACACCCTCTTCCACCAGAAGGACAAATACAAAACCACATGGAAGCATCCTGGATCAAAGCATTGGCACCTCCTGGATTAGGTAATTGTTGGGGTCAAAGATCTAAGTCGTATCTGTATCATTCAATCCATGCGGGTAACTGATGCCTGCTGGACAGATCATTGGCTTGTTCGATTGGTGATGAACATCCACCTAGCACCAAGACATCGCAAGAGTCCAAAAGTCCAAGAGGAAGATGATCAATGTGTCAGCCCTAAAGCAACCTGACCAATGGAAGGAATTCCAAGTGTAGTTCACAACCAATCTGGAAAATCTTCACATGTCCAACACAATTTCAGAACAGTTGGATCAAATAAAGTCAGCTGTACTAGACTCCTGTGCACAGACCATTAGAAACATAGGACTTATGAGCAGGGAGAAGGCCATTTGGCCCTTCAAGCCTGCTCCGTTATTTGATAAAATCATGGCTATCTGATTGTGTTCTCAACTCACTTTGCTGTTTGCCCCCCATAACCCTTGACTCCATTATCTATCAAAAATCTATCTAACTCAGCTTTGAATAAGACTAGTATTTGAAACTTAATTAAGGGCAACTATATGGGCATGCAAGCTGAGCTAGCTGAGGTGAATTGGAGTACTAGGCTTGGGGATAGGCCAATAGAGAAGCAGTGGCAGACATTTAAGGGGATATTTCAGAATATGTATATTGCTACCATATAGAAAAATTCTAGGGGGAGGACCTTCACCTGTGGTGAAGTAAAGAAGTTAAGGAAAGCATCAAACTTAAGGCAAAAACATATAACTGCGCAAAATGAGTGGCAAGTCAGATGATAAAGAACAGCAGAAGATGACTAAAAGGTTAATCAGGAGAAAAAAATTAGAATATGGGAGGAAGCTAGCTAGAAATGTAAAAACGGATAGCAAGAGTTTCTACAGGTACTTAAAAAGGAAAAATGTAAGTAAAGTGAGTGTTGGTCCTCTAGTGTGTAATGGTGGGGGGTTAATAGTAGATAATAAGGAAATGGCGTATGAAATATTTTGCTTCTGTTTTTGCCATAGAGGATACAAATAACATTCCAGTAATGGCTGTAAATCAGGAGGTGGAAGGGAGAGGGAGACTTCGTGAAATTACAATCACGAGGGAAGTAGTAGTGAGCAAACTGATGGAGCTGCGGATTGGCAGGATGTAACGAGTGGAGTCCTACATGGGTCAGTGCTGGGGCCTTAACTTTTTACGATTTACATCAAAAACTTGGATGAAGGGAGTGAAGACATGCTAGCTAAAATTGCAGTTGGCACAAAGATAGATAGGAAGGTAAGTTGTGAAGAGGATATGAGGAGGTTGCAGATGGATATAAATCGGTTGAGTGAGTGGGCAAAGATCTAGCAAATTGAGTTTAATGTGAGAAAATGTGAAGTTCTCCAGTTTGGCAGGAAGAAAAAAAACTTAAATGGAGAACGGCTGCATAATTCTGAGCTGCAGAGGGATCTAGGTGTTCTAGCACACGAGTCACAAAAAGTTAGTACGCAGGTACAGCAAGTAATTAAGAAGGCTAATGGAATGCTATCCTTTATTGTGAGAGGGATTGAACATAAAAGTAAGGATGTTATGCTTCAATTATTCAGGGCATTGGTGAGACCGCACCTTGAAAACTGTGTGCAGTTTTGGTCTCCTTATTTAAGGAAGGATGTAATTGCATTGGCGGCTGTTCAAAGAGGGTTTACTAGATGGATACCTGGAATGAGTTGGCTGTCTTGTGAGGAAAGGTTGGACAGACTGGATTTGTTTCCACTGGAGATTAGAAGAGTGAGCAGTGATTTGATTGAAGCATACAAGACCCTGAATGACCTTGACAAGGTGGATGTGGAAAGAATGTTTCCTCTTGTGGGTGAGTCCAGAATTAGGGGGCATTGTTTTAAAATTAGGGGTCACCCTTTTAGGACAGAGATGACGATCAGCCATGATCTTATTGAATGGCGGAACAGGCTTGAGGGGCCGAATGGTCTACTCCTGTTCCTATTTCTTATGTTCTCATGTCACAGCTGTTTAAGAAAGTAATGAACAACCTGGGAATAAGGCAGTTTAAGTCCTCAGCTTATCACCCTGAATTGCAAGGTGCATTAGCGAGATGGCATCAAACCTTAAAGACTAAGATGAGGGCATATCGTCAAGACTACACACAGGACTGGAATCAAGGGAATCTGTTCTTGTTATTTGCTATTCGGAATGCCCCTAATGAATCAACAGGGTTTAATCCTTTTGAATTGGTCTATGATCATGAAGTAAGGGGACCGCTCAAGTTGATTCAGGATAAACTAGTGGGTCAAAGTTTGGAACTACTCCCCTGGATTACATGTGGGTGATTCAGGATAAACTAGTGGGTCAAAGTTTGGAACTACTCCCCTGGATTACATGACAAAATTCAGAGAAAGATTGAACAGAGCATGACCTAGCTAAGGAACATTTAAAGATGTCACAGCAAGTAATGAAGACAAGTGCAGGTGAGAGGGCAAAAGCTCGTAGTTATGTTGCTGGAGAAAAGGTCTTGTTGCCAGTGTCAGGTGAACCATTAAAGGCAAGGTTTACTGGGCCTTCCCAGATTGAAAAGAGACTGAGTGAAGTAAATTATGTAATAAATACCCCAGATAAAAGAAAGAACCATAGGGGTATGTCTTGTAAATATTCTTAAAAGGTAATTTGATGGGGAGGATAATCAAAAGGAGGTATTAGTAGTGGTAGATAAGGAAAAGGAGTTGGAAATGAAGGATTCTAAAATTGACTTCCCTCTAATTAAATTGGACAACGAGGGAGTGCTTAAAAATTTAAAGGTGATACTGAGTTACCTTCCAGACAAGTGTCCAAGTGATTTAGAAAAGCTATTGCAGCCACACAGAGCTATTTGTGGGAATAAGCTAGGGAAAACAAATTTGGCTACATATGGTGTAGAAGTAAGGGATTCAGTTTCAATAAGGCAATATCCTTATAGATTAAATCGAGTAAAATTAGCTCAAGTGCAAGAAGAAATTTAATTCATACTTCAGAATGACATCATACAGCCTAGCTGTAGTAACTGGAGTTCACCCATTGTGATGGTACTGAAACTGGACAGAACAAAAAGACTGTGGATTATCGAAAAGTGAATGCAGTGACAAAAGCAGATTCATATCCTATTCCACGGTTGGAAGATTGTTTTGAGAAAGTGGGACAATCCGAATTTATCACAAAGATTGACTTGCTGCGAAGTTATTGGCAAGTACCGTTATCGGAAAGAGCGAATGAGATAGCAGCTTTTGTAATGCCAGATGGATGATATCAGATAAGATGTTTCTCCTGACTGGTGATTCTAGAGCAGGGGACACAGTCTCAAAAGAAGGGACAGGCCATTTAAGACCGAGACCATCAAGAATTTCTTCACTCAGGGAGGTGAATCTTTGGAATTCTCTACCGCAAAGGACTGTGGAAGCTCAATCATTTAGCATGTTCAAAACAGAAATCTATAGATTGATGGATACTCATGGCATCAGTGGATATGGGGAAAAATGGCGTAAGAGGTAAATGATCAACCATAATTTTTTTGAATGGCATCTACCTGGCTATATGGAAAATTGCCCAGATATGTTCTGTACACAAAAAGCAGGACAAGTCCAACCCGGCCAATTACCACTCCATCAGCCTATTCTCCATTATCAGTAAAGAAATGGAAGGGGTCATCAACAGTGCTATCAAGCGGCACTTGCTTAGCAATAACCTGCTCACTGATACCCAGTTTGGGTTCTACCAGGGCCACTCGCCTCCTGACTCACCAAAGCCTGTCCACCATTTATAAGGCACAAGTGTGATGGAGTACTCCCCACTTGCCGGGATGAGTGCAGCTCCCACAACACTCAAAAGGTTTGTCACTGTCCAGGACAAAGCAGCCTGCTTGATTGGCACCACATCCACAAACATTCACTCCCTCCAAAAAAAAAAGTCGGCTTGACGGGCCACATGGCCTACTTCTGCTCCTAAGTTCCTATGTTTCTAACCTGTCTGCTGCCTGAATTATCTCCTCTTTCACCATGGCCTGGGCAGCATCTTCTTCCTTGACAGTGGTTATTCACCTCATCAAAGATTAACTGCCCTTTTGTGGGAGTATTAAACACTGCCTAGATGGAAAACTCTTTAACCTCATTTGCCTTCATGCCAAAATTAAACTGAACAGCATAGATCTGTAGTTTGTCGATGACTGCAGTGTCAGTGCCCACTCTGCACCATATTTGCAAGCCTCTTTTGACCTCTACAGTTCTCTGTAGGAGAGACTCGGCTTATCCTTGAACGTTAGCTCAGCAAAACTCATATCAATCCACACTTGGTCAGTCAAATATTCAACCTCCCATATCTGTTGAAGGAGAGACTCTGGAATATGTTTAGCACTTTGCGTACCTTGACAGCTACCTCTCTGAAAGCCCACCATTGACAAGGGGATCTAACACTGGATCAGCTGCACCAGCCCAGCCATTTATCAACTACAGCGAGAGTTTGACTTCTGTCAGTCAACAAGAGTCCTAGTGTACAGAGCAGTTGTCATCACCACACTCCTGTATAATTGCAAGACCAGACCTGTGTATGAGCGCTAGTTCCGTGGATCACACCTCCGCTGCATCCTCCAGATTCAATGGGAGGACCATCAAACAACTGCTAGTGTCCTTCTTGAAGCCAGATTCACAAAAAATCAAGTATAACTCCAGCAAAATCAACTACGATGGACTGGGCACTATGGCCGGAAGCTGTAAAAGCATCTCCTCCACCAAGCCCTGTTTCCTCAACTCAAATGGCCAGTGTTCCAGTGGAGGACAACAAAAAACAATTCAGAGACAATCTGAAGCTCTCCTTGTAGCACAGCAGCATTGACATTAATGGGAAGAGCTTGCTACCAATCGTTCAAAATGGAGACAGCTCGTCCATCAAGCTGCTCTGTCATGCTTTGAGCCCAACCTCCTTAATTATGAGGCTGAGTGGCAGCACAGAAGGAAAGAGAAGGAAGCAAATCCTGCACTCCTGATCCCATTACCTTGTGGGATGTCCTGCCGCATGTGCCCAAAGATCTGCGGGTTGAGAATCAACCTGTTCAGTCACATGAAGACCCATGGCAGAAACTCATGATCCTGAGTAGACGTGATCCTTGAATTGAGGGACAGCTGATGGTACAACCTAGGTGGTAGAAGTCGCGGATTTGGAAGGTGCTATCGAAGGAGTGTTGGAGAGTTGTTGCAGTGCAACGTTTAAATGACACTGCTGCCACAGTGCATCAGCTTTGCATGGATTGAATGTTTAATGTGGAGATTGGGGTGCGAATCAACTGGGCTGATTTGTCTTGGATGTTGTCGGGCTTCACGAGTGTTGTTGGAACTGCAAGTGGAGAGTATTCAGCCACACTCCAGACTTGTGTCTTGAGCTGGTGGACAGCCTTTGGGGAATCTGGAGGTGAGTTACTTGGTGCAGAGTTCCCAGCCTCGGACCTGCTCTTGTAACCACAGTATTTATGTGGCTGGTGGCTTAAGTTTCTAGTCAGTGGTAACCACCAGGATGTTGATAGTAGGGATTCAGTGATGGTAATGTTGTTAAATATCAAGGAGAGATAGTTAGATTCTCTCTTGTTGGAGAAAGTCATTGCCTGGCATTTGTGTGCCACAAATGTTACTTGCTGCTTAACAGCCCAAGCCTGATCGTGTCCAGGTCTTGTTGCAAGTGGGCACAGGCTGCTCCATTACCTGAGGAGTTATGAATGGAAAGAGATATGCAATTGAATTTGTTAAATTTGGTAATCTGTTGGCTAGAAATAGGAAATCAACATAAGCTGCTGGATGCTTGTAAAATTTGAATGCATCCGGCCGTGCTGACCGTGCTGGTAATATGAGGACATAAGAAACAGGAGCAAGGGTCAGCTCTGGCATTTAATAAGATTATGGCTGATCCATTTTTCCATCTTTCCCCATATCCCTTGATTTCTTTAGAGTCCAGAACTCTACTGATCTCAGCCTTGAATATCCTCAACAGCTGTGTGTCCACAGCCCTTGGGATAGAAAGTACCAAAGATTCACAAGCCTCTGAATGAAGCTATTCCTCCTGATGGCCGCCCAAGATGGCTGTCTCCTTATACTGAGACTATGCCCCTTGTTACAAGCTCTCCAGCCAGGGGAAACAGCCTCTTGGCACATATGCTGGCAAACTCTCTCAGAACTTTATACGTTTCAATGAGATGGCCTCCCATTCTTCTAAATTTCAGAGAGCACAGACCTATTCCACTCAATCTCTCCTCATAGAATGATTCCATCATCTTCAGAACCAATCTAGTGAACCTTCATTGCACCATTTTTATGGCAGTTATACCCTTCCTTAGAATATGAAATTCTACACAGTGCCCCAGGTGTGGTCTCATTAAATCCCTATACAATTGTAGCAATAATTACACAAAGATAGAAAGTTTACAGCACAGAAGGAGGCCATTTGGCCCATGATATTGCAAGTCAGAAAACATTTATCCTGCCTCATCCCACTTTAAGGTTCTTTTGTAGCCCTGTAGGTTACAGCGCTTCAAGTACAAATCGAAGCATTTTTTAAATGCGATGAGAGCTTTTTATTTCCTTATTCTTGTGCTCCAATTTCCTTGTAATCAAAGAAACATACTATTTGTTTCCATTCTGGCCCACTCGACTCTATTCCCAGACTGTGTTGGTTGACTAATGACCTTAACAACAAGGAATGGGAAATTAATTTACCATATTCCTCGCATCTCAAGAACAATTTAAAAACACAGAAGCATCAAACATCTAGTCCTGTATGAATCAATGGTTTTGAGAAATCTCTACCTCTATATTCAAACTTAAAATGGCACTCTCTCTCCCAGCTTTGTCTGGAATAGGATCCTGTTAAACATCAAAGTTGTACTTCCAGCCCACCTGTTAACAATGTGAAGGAAAATCACAGAATAACAGAATTTTAACGGCACAGAAGGAGGCCATTCGGCCCATTGTGTCTACACCAGCTCTCCAAATGAGTATTATGACCCAGTTTCAAACAGTGAAAGGAGAGCCAGGAGTTGCACAGTTTAAAACAGCAAGGTGAGCTGGGATCACACGGAGAGTGGACCTGTGTTAGAAGCGCAGCGGCGGCAGGAGTTAAAAGCCAGCAGCAGGTAAAAACCAGCAGCCGAGAGCCCCTTCAACCTGTTTCTACCTGTCAGAGCTGAAGTGTGACGTCAAAGGAAAATAGGTAGGTGATTGGTGGATATCTCTTCCATGTCTCTTTTGATTGGCCAAGTGGTTTAAATCAGGAGATGTTATTTACACCTGAAGAGTGCACTTAAGAAATTCACTGTTAAAATATTTAACATCCAAATTAATTAATTAAGTAGAATAGAGATGGTTGGGCAGGCGATGAGTTGCAGCTGTAGTATATTAGAGCTGGTGGATGCCGGTGTGATCCACGGAACTTGGAGTGGGAGGGGAAGGATTCAGTTGTCGTGGTCCACGTAGGTACCAACAACATTAGGTAGGACTAGGAAAGAGGTTCTGCTGAGGGACTATGAGCAGCTCGGGGCTAAATTAAAAATCACAACCACAAAGGTGATAATCTCCAGATTACTACCTGAGCCACATGTAAATTGGTGTAGGGTAAATAAGATTGGGGAGGTAAATGCGTGGCTCAAAGATTGGTGTGGGAGAAATAGGTTCTGATTCATGGGGCATTGGCACCAGTACTGGGGAAGGAGAGAGCTCCTCTGTTGGGATGGGCTTCATTTGCGCCATGCTGGGCCCAGTTTCCTAGTGAATCATATAACTAGGGTTGTAGATAGGACTTTAAACTAATTGGTTGGGGGGGAGTAGGGTTCAATTGAAGGGGAGTTTAAAAAATCAAAAAGAAACAAGAGAGCAGAGGTGCAGGGTAGTGAAGAGGCGAACGATAATCGAAGTGTGATAGGAAGGAGCAGAAAATATAAGCAGAAGAGTGTAGCAGAAATTACAACCAGAATGAGTGATATTGGTAAAAAGTTGAAGCTTCAGACTCTTTATCTGAATGCACGCAGCATTTGTAACAAGATAGATGAGTTGACAGCACAAATAGAAATAAATGAATATGACTTGATAGCTATTACAGAGATTTGGTTGCAGGGTGACCAAGACTGGGAACTCGATATTCAAGGGCATTCGATGTTCTGGAAAATTAAGCAAAAAGGAAAGGAGGTGGGGTAGCTTTGATAATAAGGGAAGGTGGTGAGTAGTGATATAGGTACAATAGACTGTGATGTTCAATCAGTTTGGGTAGAAATAAGGAATAGCAAGGGGAAGAAGTCACAGGTGGGAGTTGTCTATCGGCCCCCAAAGAATTGCCTCACTGTAGAACAAAGTATAAATCGGGTAATAATGGAGGCGTGTAAGAAGGGCGCTACAATTGTCATTGGAAGCATGTAAGAAGGGCACTACAATTGTCATGGGTGATTTTAATCTGCATATTGACTAGACAAGTCAGATTGGCAGGGATAACATAGAAGATGAATTTGTAGAGTGCATCAGGGATTGTTTCTTGGAGCAATATGTTACAGAACCTACCCGGGAACAGGCTATTTTAGATCTAGTAATATGTAAAGAGGTAGGATTAATAAGAGATCTTGTAGTTAAGGATCCTCTAGGGGGTAGAATTTCAAATTCAATTTGAGGGCAAGCAACTCTGATCTCAAACCAGTGTCCAAAACTTAAATAAATGCAATTACAGAAGTATGAAGAAAGGGTTGTCTAAAGCGACTTGGGAAAATAGATCAGGGGCAGGTCAGTGGATGAGCAGTGGCAGATATTTAAGCAGATATTTCATAACGCTAAGCAAAAATTTATCCCGGTCAAAAAGAAGGACTCAATGAGAAGAATGAAACACCTGCTGTTAACAAAGGTGGTCAAGGAGATTATCCAATCAAAAACTAAGGCATACAAAGCGGTGAAAACTCGTGGTAGGCCAGGGGATTGGGATTTTTTTTAGCAACGGATGACTAAAAAGCTAATAAAAAGGGTGAAAATTGATTATGAAAGTAAAAACAAACAGCAAGAGCTTCTAAAGGTATATAAAAAGAAAGAGTAGCTAAAGTGAGCGTGGGACCGTTGGAGGATGCAACTGGAGAATTGATAACGAGGAACAGGAAAATGGCACATAATTTAAAGCAATGTTTTGCATCGGTCTTCATGGTGGAGGACGCTATAAACATTCCAAAGATATCAGATAAGCAAGGAGCTAATGGGAGGAAAGATCTTGTAACAGTTTTTATCATGAAGGTTAAAGTATTTGACAAACTAATGGGTCTGAAGGCTGACAGGTCACCAGGACCTGATGGCCTGCATATAAGGATTTTAAAGGTATCTACATATAATGGAGGCATTGGTCAAAATATTCCAGGACTCACTGGATTCCGGGAGGGTCCCAGTGCATTGAAAAAACGCTAATGTGACACCCCTGTTCAAGAAGGGAGGGAGACAAAAAGCAGGAAATTATAGGCCCGTCAGCCTAACATCTGTCGTTGAGAAAATGCTAGAATCCATTATTAAGGAAGAAATAGCAGGAAATTTAGAAAAGCTTAACATAATCAAACAGAGTCAACATGGTGTTGTGAAAGGGAAATCATGTTTGACAAATTTGCTAGAGCTCTTTGAAGAAATAACAAACAGAGTTGACAAAGGGGAACTGATAGATATAGTGTATTTGGATTTCCAGAAAATATTCGATAAGGTGTCACATAAAAGGAATAGGAGCTCATGGTATTGGAGGTAACGTATTAGTGTGGATTGAGGATTGGTTAACACGCAGAAGACAGAAAGTCACCATTAATGGGACTTTTTCAGGTTGGAGAAATGTAACTAGTGGAGTGCCACAAGGATCAGTCCTGGAACCTAAATTATTTACTCTCTATATTGATGACTTGGAGGAGATTACAAAAGTAGGGAGATCATGTTGGAGTTGTATAGAACCTTGGTGAATCCACAGCTGGAGTACTGTGTGCAGTTCTGGTCGCCACATTATAGGAAGGATGTGGTTGCACTGGAGGGGGTGCAGAGGAGATTCACCAGGATGTTGCCTGGAATGAAACATTTAAGTTATGAAGAGAGGTTGGATAGAATTGGTTTGTTTTCGTTGGAGCAGAGAAGACTGAGGGGCGACCTGATCGAGGTGTACAAGATTATGAGGGGCATGGACAGGGTGGATAGGGAGCAGCTGTTCCCCTTAGTTGAAGGGTCAGTCACGAGGGGACATGGGTTCAAGGTGAGGGGCAGGAGGTTTACGGGGGATGTGAGGAAAACCTTTTTTACCCAGAGGGCGGTGATGGTCTGGAATACACTGCCTGGGAGGGTGGTGGTGGGTTAAATTCCATCTGCCACTTATCTACCCATTTGACCATCCTGTCTTTATCTTCCTGTAGCCTAAGATACTCAAATTCACTGTTAACCACCCAGCCAATCTTTGTGTCATCTGCAAACTTATGGTCTGGAATGCACTGCCTGGGAGGGTGGTGGAGGCGGGTTGCCTTGCATCATTTAAAAAGTACCTGGATGAGCTCTTGACACGTCATAACATTCAAGGCTTTGTGCCAAGTGCTGGTAAATGGGATTGGTGGGTAGGTCAGGTGTTTCTCACATGTCAGTGCAGACTCAATGGGCCGAAGGGCCTCTTCTGCACCATGAGATTCTGTGAGGTGGCAAAGTGTAATGTATCCAAATTTGCTGACGATACAGAGATATGTGGGAGGGCATGTTTTCGTGAGGACGTAAGGAATCTGCAAGGGGATATTGACAGGGTGAGTGGGCAAAAACTTGGCAGATGGATTTTAATGTAGGTAAGTTTGAGGTCATGCACTTTGGTAGGAAAAATCAAAAGGCAGACTATTATTTAAATGGAGAGAGACTCCAAAAAAGTGCAGCACAGAGGGATCTGGGTGTTCTTGTGCATGAAACACAAGTTGTCATGCAGGTGCGGCAAGTAATTAAGAAGGCACATGGAATTTTGGCCTTTTTTGCTAGGGGGTTTAAAAATAGGGAAGTCTTGTTACAACTGTACAGGGCCGCATCTGGAGTACTGTGTATAGTTTTGGTCCCTGTATTTAAGAAAGGATATACTGGCATTGGAGGCAGTTCAAAAGAGATTCACTAGGCTGCTTCCTGGGATGAAGGGGATGACTTATCAAGAATGGCTAAACAGGTTAGGCCTTTATTCATTAGAATTTAGAAGAATGAGGGGTGATCTTATGAAACATACAAGATTCTGAGGGGGCTTGACAGGGTAGATGTTGAGAAGATGTTTCTACTTGTGGGGGATTCTGGGACTAGGGGACATAGTTACAGAATAAAGGGACACTCATTTAAAACTGAGGTGTGAAGGAATTTCTCTCACTGGGTAGTGAATGTCTGGAATTCTCTACCCCAGAGAATTGTGGAGGCTAGATCACTGAATGTATTTAAACAGGAGGTAGATAGATTTTTGGGTTATGAGGAGCTGGCACGAAAGAGGAGCTGAGGCCTGGGGCAGATCAGCCATCTTATTGAATGGTGGGGCAGACTTGAGTGGCTGAATTGCCTACTCCTTCTCCTATTTCTTATGTCCTTAATGCCATTGCCCTACCTTTTCCACATGCCCGTGCACATTGTTTCTATTCAAATAATAAGCTAATGCCCTCTTGACTGCCTCATGGATGAGTGCAGGTAAATTTATGGAAAGTCCATTGGAGGGTGGGATTGAACATTGGCATGAAATATTAAATATTGTTGCTACATTAAAGTTTTTTTTAAATAGTATCAGAGTTACATGGCTCCTCTATATTACAGCTTTGGAGAAAAGGACGCAGGAGAATGAACAGTTACGACTGGATTGTGATCATTTTAAAACTAGGCTGAAAACAGCACAGGCAGACTGCCAAAAGGAGCGAGAGGTAAATATTCATTTAGCGATGTGACCCCCCACTCCCTGCTCCACCCTACCTCACCCACCCTGTTTTAGTACTCACTGGCTTTGTGAATTCCCATATGGTTCAGAAATTCGATGCCGCCTTGCCCATTTTTGAAGTACAAAGGCAGGATGAATATACATACTCATTGTACTGATGGGGCTAAGTTGGTGAAGACATCTCAAACAACTCCTGAAATAGGCTAAATGGAATGAATAAGAAAGAACTTAGAGTTTTATGGAGCCTTTCAAAAACCTTAGGACATCCCAAAGTGTTTTGCAGCCAATAGAGAACTCTGAATTGTAATCACTGTTGTAATGAGGGAAATGTGGCAACGTTCTTACGTACAATAAATTTCTGTAAAGCAAAGTTATAATGACCAGCTCATTATTTATTTGGGATGTGAGCCTCACTGGCAGCTCAGCATTTGTTTCCCGTCTTTGAGAACGTGATATTGAGCTGCCTATTGAACCGCTGCAGTCCATTTGGTGTGGATACACTCATGCTGCTGTTAGGAAGGGAGTTCTAGGATTCTGACCCAGTGACATTGAAGGAACAGTGATATAATTCCAAGTCAGGATGGTGAGTGGCTTGGAGAGGAACTTGCAGGTGGTCGTGTTTCTATGCATCTGCTGGCTTATCCTTCTAAGTGGCAGAGGTCAGTGGTTTAGCAGGTGCTGACGAAGGAGCCTCAGTGAATTGCTGCAGTGCATCTTGTAGATGGTACACAATGCTGCCACTGTGCATTGGTGGTGGAGGGTGTGAATGTTTAGAGTGGTGGACAGGGTGCACTTTTCACTCTCCTCCCTCCCAACTCCTCTTGTCCCTATCTGCCCCCTCCCTTAGTGCCCTTCTCGCACCCTCAAATCCTTCCCACACACCTTGGTTCCCCCACATCCCTCCCTATCCCCTAACAGGCCCTCCACTTCCCTCATGCACCTCCCGGGCCCTTCCTGCTCCCATCACACTTTTCTTGCCCCCTCTTCTCCTCAACCCCTCACAACCTGCCCACATCTCTCATATCCTAACTGCTCCCCTTGTTTCCCTCCTCCATTACCCTTATGCCCACTCACCGCACTCAGCTCCCCTTGTGCGCTTCCTGCTCACCTAGGGTCCCCCCTGCTCCCTTTGTCTGCTTATGGTTTCCCTGTGGTCCCTCCTCACAGCCTCCTTCTCTTCCCACATCCCTCTCCTCATGCCCTTCTTTCTACACTGCAGCCAACCCACTTCCCTCATGCTAATAAGGCCATTTAAAAAAGGTAAACAAGACACTGGGGATTTCTAGAGGCATAAACTTGAGAAGCAGATAGGCTATGTTTATATTGTACAGGACCTTAATTAGTTCACATTGGCAGTACTGCACTTCTGGTCTCTATATTATAAGAGGATTTAGAGGCACTCGAGAAGGTTTTAGCTATCAGGAAAGATTGAAGAGGCTGGGGCTCTTTTTTCTAAAAAGAAGGGAAACCTGTGGGGTGACTGGAAAAAGATCTTTAAGATAATGAAGGAGCTTGATAGGGTAGACAGAGAGAAAATGTTTTCACTCACAGGGGAGACTACTAGGGGTCATAAATATAAGCAAGTTACTAATCCATTAAGAAATTCAGAAGGATCTCCTTTATCAAGAATGCAGAACTTGCTTCAATAGGGAGTGGTTGAGATGACTTGAATAGATGCATTTAAGGGAAGCTAGATAAACAAATGATGAAAGGAATAGAAGGATATGCTGATAAAGTTAGATGAAGAAGCTTGGGAAGCTCAAATGGAACATAAGCACTAGTATAGATCAGTTGGGTTAAATAGTCTGTTCCTGTGTTGTACATTCTATGCAAGCAGTGATTTAAGGGAAGAACCAACAGATCTGACCTAAGCTTTGCCCCACAACCAACGGATCAGATCTAAGCTCTGCAGTCCTGACACATCCAGTTGTGAATGGTTGTGGACAATTAAACAACTAAGAGGAGAAGCCTCCATAAATATCCCCACCCTCTGTGATGGGGAAGCCCAATACATCAGTGCAAAAGACAAAGTCGAAGCATTTGCAACCACCTTCAGCCAGAAGTGGCGGGTGGATGACCCATCTTGGCCTCCTCCTGAGCTCCCCAGCATCATAGATCGCAGTCTTCAGCCAATTTGATTCACTCCACATGATATCAAGAAACGGCTGAAGGCACTGGATACTACAAAGGCTATGGGTCCTGACAACATTCCAGCAATAGTACTGAAGACTGCTGCTCCAGAGCTAACTGCACTCTTAGCCAAACGGTTCCAGTACAACTACAACACTGACATCTAGCCAGCCATGTGGAAAATTGTCCAGGTCTGCCCTATACACAAAAAGCAGGACAAATCCAACCCAGCCAGTGACCACCCCATAAGTCTACTCTTCATCATCAGCAGAATGATGACAGGTAACACAACAATACTATAAAGCAGCGCTAACATAGCAATAACCTGCTCACTGACTCAGTTTGGGTTCCACCAGGGACACTCAGCTCCTGATCTCATTACAGTCTTAGTTCAAACATGGACAAAGGAGCTGAACTCTAGAGGTGAGGTAAGAGTTACTGCCCTTGACATCAAGGCAGCATTTGATCGCGTGTGGCATCAAGGAGCCAAGCAAAACTGAATTCAATGGGAATGAGGGGGAAACTTTTCACTGGTTGGAGTCATATCTAGCGCAAAGGAAGATGGCTGTGGTTGCTGGAAGCCAATCATGTCAGTCCCGGGACATCGGTGCGGGAGTCCCTCAGGGTAGTATCCTAGGTCCAGCCATCTTCAGCTGCTACACCAATGACCTTCTGTCCATCATAAGGTCAGGAGTGGGGATATTCACTGATGATTGCACGATGTTCAGCATCATTCACAACTCCTCAGATACAGAAGAAGTCCATGTCCATATGCAGCAAGACCTGGACAATATTCAGGCTTGCGCTGACAAATGACAAGTAACATTCATGCCACATAAATGCCAGGCAATGACTGTCTGCAACAAGAGGGAATTTAACCATCTCCCCATGACATTCAATGGCATTACCATCATTGAATCACCCTCTAATCAACATCCTGAAGGTTACCATTGATGAGAAACTGAACTGGACCAGCTGTATAAATACTGTGGTTACAAGAGCAGGTCAGAGGAATTCTGCAGAGAGTGACTCCCCAGAGCCTGTCCATCATCTACAAGGCACAAGTCAGGAGTGTGATGGAATACTCTCCACTTGCCTGGATGAGTGAAGCTTCAACAAGAATCGAGAAGCTCGACGCCATCCAGGACAAAACAGCCTGCTTAACTGGCACCCCATCCACCACCTTAAACATTCACTCCCTCCACCTCTGACGAACAGTGACAACAGTGCACACAATCCACAAGATGCACTTCAGCAACTCACCAAGGCTCCTTCGATAGCACCTTCCAAACCTGCGACCTCTATCTCCTAGAAGGACAAGGGCAGCAGATGCATTGGAACATCAACTGCAATTTTTCTTCCATGCCACACACCAACCTGAATTACATTCGACCATACAAAATAGGGGCAGAAGTAGGCCATTCGGCGCCTCGGGTCTGCTCTGCCATTCAATAAGATCATGGCTGATCTATTTATGTTTTGAATTCCATATTCCCATCTACTCCCGATAACCTTTGATTCCTTTCCCTAACAAGAACCTATCTACCTCTGCCTTAAAAATATTCAATGACCCCACCTCCACCGCCTTTGGAGGCAGAGAGTTCCAAAGTCGCACACCTCTGAGAGAAAAGATTTCTTCTCATCTCTGTCCTAAAAGGGTGACTCCTAATTTTAAAACAGTGCCCCTAGTTCTGGACTCGCCCACAAGAGGAAATATTATTTCCACGTCCACCTTATCAAGACCATTCAGTATCTTATATACTTCAATCAACTCACCCCTCACTCTTATAAAATCCAGTGGGAACAAGCCTAGTCTGGCTAAGCCTTTCCTCGTAAGACAGCCTGCTCATTCCAGGTCCCAATCTAGTAAACCTCCTCTAAACTGCTTCACAAAACTGCACACAACATTCGAGATGTTCCACTGTCTTTCCTGCTAGGCTCATCTCCCAGTCAATTCTGGCCAGCTCCTCCCTCATGCCTCTGTAGTTGCCTTTATTCAGCTGTAATACCGTTACATCTGATTCCAGCTTTTTCCTCTCAAATTGCAGTGTAAATTCTATCATATTATGGTCACTTCCTCCTAAGGGTCCATCACCTTAAGCTCCCTTATCAAATCTGCCTCATTACGCATCACTAAATCTAGAATTGCCTGTTCCCTAGTGGGCTCCACCACAAGCTGCTCCAAAAAGCCATCTCGTAGACATTCCACAAATTCCTTTTCTTGGGATCCACTACCAACCTGATTTTCCTAGTCTACCTGCATATTGAAATCCCCCATGATCACTGTAACCTTGCCTTTCTTACATGCCTTATCTATATCCTGGTGTATCTTGTGTCCCACATCCTGACTTCTGATCGGAGGCCTGTACATAACTCCCATTATGGTTTTTTTACCTTTGTGGTTCCTCAGCTCTACCCACACAGATTCTACATCATCTGACCCTACATCAGTTCTTGCTATCGACTTAATTTAATTTCATACTAACAAAGCAACCCCACCCCCTCTGCCAACCTGTCTATCTTTTCGATAGGATGTTTATCCTTGGATATTTAGCTCCCAGTCCTGATCCCCTTGCAGCCATGTCTCCGTGATGCCCATCACATCATACCTGTCAATTTCAATCTGCACCACAAGCTCATTTACCTTATTTTGTAGACTGCGTGCATTCAGATACAACACCTTCAGTTCTGTATTTCCCGTCCCCTTTCTCATTGTCATCCCTTTATCTGATGTACTTGAAGTTAGATTCCTAGCCCTTTCCAAACACTCTGTCCTATTTTGTGTTCTGGAGACTTTAATAGCCTCTCCTGGGCTCTCCTTTCCTTTCAGTTTTTTCATAATTTTCCATGAAGTTGAATCCACCAACCCCCCCACCCCCCGCCCCCCACACGCTAACCTGCTGCTTTGTTTCCCATTAGTCATACTTCTTGGAGTGTTACCCTTCCCTCCCCCCCACTTTCTAGTTTAAAGTCCTGTTGACCACCCTATTTACTCTTTTCGCTAGAACATTGGTCCCAGATTGGTTCAGATGGAGACTATCCCAACAGTACAGATCCCTCCTGTTCCAATAGTGATGCCAGTGCCCCACGAAATGGAACCCCTCTTTCCCGCACCACTCCTTTAGCCACGTGTTTACTTCCATTATTCTCGTGTCCCTATGCCAATTTGCACGTGGTTCGGGTAGTAATCCGGATATTATAACCCTTGAGGACCTGTTCTTTAATTTGGTTCCTAGTTCCTGATAATCCCCAAACAGGTCCACTTACCTAGTCTTACCTATGTTATTTGTCCCAGCGTGGATCACAACAACTGGATCCTCCCCTTCCCTCTCCAATACCCTTTCAAGCCGGTCAGAGATATCCCTCACCCTGGCACCGGGCAGGCAACATACCATGCGGGACTCTCGATCCTGCTTACAAAGGAAGCTATCAATTCCCCTAATTATAGAATCCACTACAACTACCACTTGTCTTTTTGCTCCCCCCTCTTGAATGGCCTCCTGTGCCACGGTGCTGTGGTCAGCTGGCTCATCCTCCCTACAGCCCTCTTCCTCATCCACACAGGGAGCAAGTACCTCGTACCTGTTGGACAAGGTCAAGAGCTGAGGCTCCCCTGTTCCTGAACACAGGATCCCTCTACCTGCCTCACTTGCAGTCACACCCTGCTGACCCTGACCACTGACCGGACTTAGGTAGTTAATCTACCGGGTGTGACCGCCTGCTGATACAAAGCATCCAGGTAACTCTCCCCCTCCCGGATGCGCCGCAGCATCCAGAGCTCGGACTCCAATTCTGAGCCTGACTTCCTCCAGCAACCAACACTTGCTGCAGATGCGGTCACTGCGGCTCGCAATGGGATCTGCCAGCTTTCGCATCATACAGCTACAGCACATCACCTGCCCAGCCATCACTACTTAGATAATTAATTTAATAATTAGTTTTGCAGTTTTTTTTCAAATTTGGTGCAGATTTCCTACCAACCAAACAGGTCACAGCTTTTCTGTGACGTCACTTTTTCAGTTTTGGCTTCAGTTACTCTGTGCCCCGAGGTCACCGCTCTGGTGCTCCTCCCTCCAAGTCTGCTCCTTAGAGACAAGGCCGTGAATCCCCGAGGTAAGCTAGATTTATACTCACCTCTCCGGTGCTCCTCCCTCTGAGTCTGCTTCCTGGAGACAAGGCCGTGAATCCCCGAGGTAAGCTAGATTTATACTCACCGCTCCGGTGCTCCTCCCTCCAAGTCTGCTCCCAGGATTTACTCACCAATCAGCTGCTTTTTCTTTAAAATCCACTTTCAGAAGAGTGTCCCTCGCAGGTCTGATGCACTCCTGAAGGCACTGCCTCTTCCTCTCTCTTTTTAGGTTTGAGGAGGAGGGAGGGATGGAAACACTACAGCAATGTAATATTCCTTTCGTAATAAAGGATAGCATTCCATTAGCCTTCTTAATTTCTTGCTTTGCATACTAATTTTTTGTGACTCATGCACTAGAACACCTAGATCCCTCTGCACCTCGAAATTCTGCAACCGTTCTCTGTTTGAGTAATGCTCTGTGTTTTTATTCATTCTGCCAAAGTCAACAACTTCACATTTTCCTACATTATACTTCATCTGCCAGATTTTTGCCCATTCACTCAACCTATCCATATTCATCTGCAGCCTGCTTATGTCCTCTTCACAACATACTTTCCTACCTATCTTTGTGTCAGATACAAATTTAGCTGCCACACTTTTTTCGCCTATCATCTAAGTCATTGATATAAATTGTAAAAAGTTGAGGCCCCAGCACAGACCCCTGCAGGAGTCTACTTGTCACATCCTGCCAATCAGAAAAAAAACATTTATGCATACTCCCTGCTTTCTGTCAGCCAGCCAATTTTCTATCATGTTAATATGTTACCCCCTACACTATGAACTTTTATTTTCTGCAACAACTTTTGATGTGACACCTTATCAAATGTCTTCTGGAAATCTAAATACAGCATGCCTACAGGCTCCCCTTTATTTGCCATGCATGTTACTCCTTCAAAGAAATCCAATAAATTGGTTAATCATGATTTCCTTTTCACAAAACCATGCTGCTTCTTCCCAATTACCTTGAGTTTTTCTAAGCTCCCAGCTACAAACTCCTTACTGATCGATTCTAACACCTTCTCCATGACAGACGTCAAGCTAACTGGCCTATATTTTCCTGTTTTCTGCCTCCTCCCTTCTTGAATAGAGAGGTTATATTTGCTACTTTCCACTTTGATGGAACCTTTCCAGAATCTAGGGAATTTTCGAAAATTGATACCAACACATTTACTACCTCATCAGGCACCTTTTTTAAGACCTTAGGGTGAAATCCATCAGGACCCGAAGACTTGTCTGCCTGCAGCTCCATCAGCTTGCTCAGTGCTGCTTCCCTAGTGATTGTAATTTCGCAAAGTTCCCCTCTCCCTTCTGCCTCCTGATTTACAGCTATTACATATAAACTGGAAAAATCAGAATGTTATTTGTATCCTCCATGGTGAAAACAGAAGCAAAATATTTGTTCATTTTATACGCCATTTCCTTATTATCTGCTATTAACTCCGCACCATTACACTCTAGAGGACCAACACTCACTTTACTTATTCTTTTCCCTTTTAAGTACCTGTAGAAACTCTTGCTATCCGTTTTTACATTTCTTGCTAGCTTCCTCTCATATTCTAATTTTTTTCTCCTGATTAACTTTTTAGTCATCTTTCTGCTGTTCTTTATATTCTGACAAATCGTCTGAATTGCCACTCATTTTGTACAGTTATATGTACACAATACCAAGTCCAATGTAACTTGCTCTCTGGTTGCTTCCAGAATGTGCTGCTCTAAGAAACTATCTCAAAAGCTCTATATCAACTCCTCATCCATCCAGGCTACTACTGCCAATCTGATTTTTCCAGTTTATATGTAGATTAAAATCACCCATGATTATTGCTGTCCCTTTATCACAAGCAGACAATCTTTCTTCAAGTATATTTTGACCTACACTATGGCTACTGTTAGGTGGCCCATAGACCTCTCCCACCAGTGACTTCTTTCACCTACTATTCCCCATCTCCACCCAAACCAATTCTACATCCTGATCTCCTGAACCAAGGTCATCTCTATATTGCACCAATGCCATCCTTGATCAACAGTGCTACCCCTCCACCTTTGCCTAGCTTTATATTCTTGAATACCATATACCCTCAGTATTCAAGACCCTATCCTTGTCATCCTGCAGCCATGTCTCCATAATTGCTATCAGATCACACTTACTTTAATGGGTGCTGTCCATTCATTTACTTTGTTTTGAATGCTACTCTTTATAACATCTAGTCTTGACTATTAGTGTACTCTTGGGTTTTAACGCTCTGTCCTTTCCTGGTATTCTATGATCCTCATTTCCCATCGTACTATTTTGCTCTGCTGTCTTGAATCTACCCCATGATTTGCTACATCTACCCAAGCTTGATCCTTCATGCCACCCCCGCTCCCTTAGTTTAGTTTAAAGCCCTGTCTATTTCCCTAGTTATGCGGTTTGCAAGAACACATGTCCCAGCACAGTTCAGGTGTAGATCGTGCGAACGGTACAGCCCCCCACTTTCCCTAGTACTGGTGCCAGTGCCCCACGAACCGGAACCCACTTCACCCACACCTGTCTTTTAACCACTGTTATGATCCCCAGCTGAGGTTACCACTGGACAAACATGATCCCAGGATAGAAACCCAGCTTCATAGATCCTGAATTTTATTTGTAAGCAGAGAGTGGCTACTGAACAGTCACCGTTGTCAGCTAATGAATTTTTAGCAATAGAATAACACATTTATTTAACAAGAAAAGATGAACAATATTACAATATTCCTTCATTCACAACTACATCTTTACGAATAAATAGGGTGGTAGTTTACAGCACCATTGTGAAAAAAGTTCATTGACTTCACCGGAACCAGTAAATCCCTCTAGCAGGTGGGTACATAAAATTCCGCCCATACAGATTTGTCAGGATAACACAAGTTACAAAAGCTATCTTATACTCTAATATTCACAGTAAGTGCAGTCCATGTAAACCAATTGGCAACCTGTGGTCAGACACACCACACTCTGAAACCAAGTGACAGATGCCACCCGAGACAGATGCTATGGATTTCTCCTCTACTCCCCCCAGAGGCTTGTTACACGTGAGCCAACCGGTCTCACTGAACTTCGTCTTTCACACGAGGGTTTCCAATCTCCACTTTCGAAGAACTTGCCTTGGAATCTTCTCCTAAACCAACACTTTCTCTTAGCCGCCTTCCGCAAGGTTTCGAACTCTCTGATGTTCCTCTTCCCTGGGTCACCACATGCATTCAAGCTGTCTTCCACGCACTCTCTCTCACTGACTCAGCTATCAACAGTATACCACTGCTTCACATGCCCATATCAAAGAATTACAGACCTTCAGCCGTCTCTTTGGACTTTCTGGACTCTTGCAAGCTGTTCTCGCTTTAAATCTGCTTTCTGCAGCTTTTGTCTCTTTAAATCTGAACCTTGGTGCCTTTCTCTCTGTCCCTCACTCTTACCTTTACTCAACAGGGCCTTTTCCAGGTTCCTTCCTTTGACTAGTAGGTCTGCTTTGGACTTTCTCCTGTTCCATTCCCCTGGATTCTTAGGTTTTTTCTTTGGCTTGGGACTTGCTATCTGCCCCCTTTGTTCCTGTCTCTCCTGGAAGCTACTTTCAAACCCAGCTGAACTCAAACAGCTTCCAAATCAAACTGCTGTTTCTAGTTTCTTCTCTGTGTGTGCCTGTGGGAGGGACTTATTTCTCTGGGCCCCTGTTGCTGGGCAACAGCCCAGTTTTTCTACCCATGTTTGTTTAACTTAGCTGCAACAGTTGTAAAACTCTCAGTAGAAATGCAGACACCTTTTAAAGTGAAACTAAAACTCAATTTGACCTTTTCTTAACATACAGATACAGAAATACAAATCAAACTTAAACATTAAAGTTAAAGCTCATTCCTAACACCCACAAATACAACTTAAACTATCTCTATTTCCTAACACCGTGTATTTTTTAAAATTCATTCATGGGATGTGGGCGTCGTTGGCTAGGCCAGCATTTATTGCCCATCCCTAACTCCCCTTGTTCAGAAGGCATTTAAGAGTCAACCACATTGCTGTGGGTCTGGAGTCACATGTAGGCCAGACCAGATAAGGATGGCAGATTTCCTTCCCTAAAGGACATTAGTGAACCAGATGGGTTTTTACATTAATCAACAATGGTTTCATGATCAACATTAGACTTTTAATTCCAGATTTTTTAAAAAAATTCAAATTCCAACATCTGCTATGGCGCGATTGAAACCCGGGTCCCCAGGGCATTACCCTGGGTCTTTGAATTACTATTCCAGCAACAATACCACTAAGCCATGTCTCTAATCTTATCTGCCCTATACCGATTTGCACGTGGCTCAGGTAATAATCCAGAGATTATTATGCAGAACCTCCTTCCTTGTTCTGTCTATGTCGTTGGTACCTACATGGATCATGACAACAGGAACCTCCCCCTCCCAATGCAAGTTCCTCTCCAGCCCTGAGCAGATATCCCGAACCCTAGCAACAGACAGGCAACTCAGCCTCCTGGACACTTGCTCTTTGCTGCAAAGGACAGTGTCAATCCCTCTCATTATACTGCCCCCTACTACTATTACATTCCTGTTTGCTCCCGCCACTTGAACTGCTTCCTGTGCCATGGTCAGCCTGCGCATCAGCCTTGCAGACCTCGCTTTCGTCCACAAAGATTGTAAGCACCTCAAAGTTGTTTGGCAATTGCAAAATCTGAAGCTGCTCCACTGCTCAGTCTTTACCTGCCTCACTGACGATCATATCCTCCTGGCCCTCACTGCTGACCAAAACAGTCGACCCTATTCTAAGAGGCATGACTGTCTTCTGGAACAAAGTGTCCGGCTATTTCTTCCACTCCGTTATGCTGTGCAGCGACTGTACTTCAGCCATTCCTTCACTGTCACTATGTCAAAATCCTGGAACTCTCTCACTAACAGTGCCTTGGCCTAACTACCCCACAAGGCCTGCAGCGGTTTAAGAAGGCAGCTCACCACCACCTTCTCAAGGGCAATTTGGGATGGGCAATAAATGCTGGCCTCGCCTGTGATGCCCACATCCCCTGAATGAATTTTAAAAAGTGTCGGGATGGAATTTCTGAGCTTGGGGCCCAGACAGCAGAAGGCACAGTTGCTCTTGAAGTGAAGGATATCATGGATGCATAAGTGGCCAAAATGGAGAAATGCAGAGATCTTGGAGGTTCTAGGGCTGGAAGAGGTTGCTAAGATGAGATGGGGCAAGGATATGGAGAGATTTGAATACAAGGATGGGAATCTTAAAATCAAGGCACAGTCAAGCCGGTAGTCAGTGTAGGTCAGCAAGCAAAGGTGAGTTGCCTGTCTGTTGCTGGGGTTCGGGATATCTGCTCAGGGCTGGAGAGGAACTTGAATTGGGAGGGGGAGGTTCCTGTTGTCATGATCCATGTAGGTACCAATGACATAGGCAGAACAAGGAAGGAGGTTCTGCATAATAATCTCTGGATTATTACCTGAGCCACGTACAAATCGGTATAGGGCAGGTAAGATTAGAGACATGGCTTAGTGGTATTGTCGCTGGAATAGTAATTCAAAGACCCAGGGTAATGCCCTGGGGATCCGGGTTTCAATCCTGCCATAGCAGATGTTGGAACTTGAATTTTTTTAAAAAATCTGGAATTAAAAGTCTAATGATGATCATGAAACCATTGTTGATTAATGTAAAAACCCATCTGGTTCACTAATGTCCTTTAGGGAAGGAAATCTGCCATCCTTATCTGGTCTGGCCTACATGTGACTCCAGACCCACAGCAATGTGGTTGACTCTTAAATGCAATTCTCTCCTCAATCAATACTGCCACTCCTCCTTATCTTTCTTTCCTGCCTTTATATTTAATACCCAGTCTTGCCCTTCTTTGAGCCGGGTCTTTGTTATAGCCACTGCATCATATTTCCAGCTGTCAATCTGTGGCTGTAATTCACCAGTTTTCTTCACCATACTCTGTGCATTCACATGCATAAACGTTTATCGGATTTAAACTTTATTACTTTCTCTTACTCTGACCCCATCTAATAACTTACTATTCCCTACTCTAGCGCTGTCTGTCTCTTCCAGTATTCCACACACCATTGTATTCCTCTCTGATATTTCATCCTGGTTCCCGCACCTCTGCCAAATTAGTTTAAACCGTCCTCAAAAGCACAAGCAAATCCAGCCTATACAGATTGCATCTGCCTTACAGTTGGTCCCAATGCCCCAAGAATCTGATGGCTTCCCTCCTGCACCTTCTCTCCAACCACACATTTATCTGCTTTATCCTCCTATTTTTATATTCACTTGTGCATGGCACTGGGAGTAATCTGACCTGGCACCAGAGAGGCAACACACCATCCTGGATTCAAGTTTGCGGCTGAAGATGGCAGGCTGTCTTTTCCCCCAACTATTGAGTCACCCAGCACTCTTACTCTTTGTTATGGCAGGCAGATGGTAAATGCCAAGTTGGCCAAATCCAAGAGGGAAACTTGAACCAGCTCCCACAACTATTTTTGCATTTTGTACTTATTTCGTGGTGTGGGCTTTTAATTCAGTAAAAAGATGACCAGGCCTTATAGGTTTCTTACAAAACTAAATTAAATCTTTAATAATAGAAGAAATGATTTTGAGCACGTACATAGATCTACAAATTACTACTATGATAACTCCTAAATTCCCTAATTAATCTAAACCCCAGTTACATCTCCGTTAAGGCAATAGTAAGACACATTGATTTTAAAAGATCCAGGCAGTGTAACACACAATACCCTGAACAGTTGAATTCAAAGTGAGTTTTCTTAGCTTCAGTTCCTTGCAGACAGCAGCATAAGGCTTAGATGCTAGTGGCTTTTCACACTTGTTTTAGATCTTAGAATGCCTCTCCTCTACACACAGCTTTCTCTTGTTTATACATATTTTCCCCTTTGAAATCAAATTTCCATTGTCTTTGGACTTTACCTCTCTAATAATAAAATCTATCATAGTACCAATTTTATCAGTAATCTTTGGGAAAAATAAACACACTGTTTCTTAACTTCTCCTGGCTATAATATTTCATTCCCTCTTTTGAATTCAAGCTAGCCTGGTTTATTTAAAAATGCAAATGTACCCTTTGCACCTATGTTTACCTACTTAACATTTCAAACCTAGCTTACTTTCTATTACATCAAAGCCTTTAATTCAATTAAGTCACACACATACATGCACACCCATTACTTTAATTTACAATAAATTCCAATAACATTATGACAATTATTATATCTTCCTGACAATCTTCCAGTCTTCCTTGCTCCCCCCTGTACAGCTGCACCTGCCTCTGGCTACAGTCCCCACATGAACCATCACTCTCATCAGTATTCAGAATGGAATACTGGTTGGAGAGCATGATGCATTAGGGATTACTGCACTACCTGCCTGTTCCTTTTGACTGCTTGGTATTCACCTGTTCACTTTTTCTCTGCACATTCTTAAATTGCGGGGTAACTACATCTATAAACGTGCTATCCACAAAGCTGTCAACCTGCTGCTGCTCAAGTTCAGAGACCCAGAACTCAAGCTGCTGCAACTGCATAAATAGTTATCCAGGGCATGGGAAGAGTCATTAAAGACCCACCCTCCATCCTAAGGTCAAAAGTGGGGATTTTTGCTGATGATTGCACAATGTTCAGCACCATTCACGACAACTCAGATACTGAAGCAGTCCATGTCCATATGCAGCAAGACCTGGACCACATTCAGGCCTTGGCTGATGTTTGGCATGAATGTAACTTGCCACTTAAGTGCTCGACAATGACCATCTCCAACAAGAGAGAATCCAACCATCTCCTCTTGACATTCAATGGTATTACCATCACTGAATCCCCCACTATCAATGTCCTGAGGATTACCATTGACAAGAAACTGAACTGGATCAGCCATATAGATGCTGTGGCTACAAGAGCAGGGCAGAGGCTGGGAATTCTGCGTTGAGTAACTGTCCACTTGCCTGGATGAGTGCAGCTCTAATAACACTCAAGAAGCTCGACACCACCCAGGACAAAGCAGCCTACTTGACCCCCATCCACCACCTTCAACATTCACTCTCTCCACCACCAACACACAGTGGTAGCAGAGTAAACCATCTACAAGATGCACTGCACCAACTCACTCAGGCTGCTTCGACAACGCCTTCCAAATCCACAACCTCTACCGCCTAAAAGGTCAAGGGCAGCAGATGCACGGGAACACCACCACCTGCAAGTTCCCCTCCAAGCCGCACACCAATTCTATACCAGCTTTCCTTCACTGTCACTGGATATACACCTTGGAATTCCCTTCCCAATAACACTGTGGGTGCACATGGACTGCAGCAGTTCGAGAAGACAGCTCGTCATCACCTTCTCGAGGGCAATTAGGAATGGGCAATAAATGCTGGCCTCATCAGAGATACCCACATCCCATAACAGAATATAAAAAATACACACCTGTCAATCAACTCATAGCTTTCCAGTGATGTCACGGTTTGATTTCTTTTTTCTTACTTTAGTGATGCTGACCTGCTTTGTACTCCCGGTCTCTTCACAGTGATGCTGACCTGCTTCTTACTCCTCTGGTCTCTTCACAGTGATGCTATGCTGAGCTGCTTCATACTCCTCCTGGTCTCTTCACAGTGATGCTGACCTGCTTCATACTCCTCTGGTCTCTTCACAGTGATGCTGACCTGCTTCTTACTCCTCTGTCTCTTCACAGTGAGGCTATGCTGACCTGCTTCATACTCCTCCTGGTCTCTTCACAGTGATGCTGACCTGCTTCATACTCCTCCCGGTCTCTTCACAGTGATGCTGACCTGCTTCACATTCCTCCCACTTTCCTTTTTACTCTTAGAATCATTTTGAATATCTCTATCAAATCTTCCTGGTACCTTCTCTGCTCAAGAGAAAAATCCCAGCTCTTCTAGTCTCTCCACGTAACAGAACTCCTTCATCTGTGATACCATTCTAGTAAATCTCTTCTGAAACCTCTCCAAAGCCTTAACTTCCTTCCTAAAGTATGGTGCCCAGAATTGGATAAAATAATCCAGCTGAGGCCTAACCAGTGATTTGAAAAGTTTAACATAATTTCCTTGTTTTTTTTAATATTTGTTTCTATTTATAAAGCCAAGGATCCTATATAATTTTTAACAGCTTTGTCAACTTGTCCTACTATCTTCACCTTCAACTATCTGTACGTGCATGCCCAGGTCTATCTGTTCCTGCATCCTTTAAAATTGTACTATTTAGTGTTATGAAAGTACAATGATTTTCATAAAATATTATTCTGGTTTATTCTAAAGTAGGTTTATGGGTGTGAGTGTAGATGGTTTTGTCTGTGTGATTTAATGACGGGCAGAATTTTCTGAGCCCTCTGGCGGTGGGCATGATAAGTGACGTGTACAGAAAATTTGGCGTGACCTGCTTCATGACGGTGAGAAGGCAGGTCGTGATCATCTGCTCAGCCCACCAATGGCGGGGCCACGTTTCCCACTATAGGGTCAGCGGGGAGCTAATTGTAATACATCAGCATATAATTAAAAGGCCATCCCGCCAGGCTCTTGGAACCCCGCCGTATCTTACATCCAAGTCAGCTGGCCAGCCTCGGAGGTGCCAACTTGTTTCACAACAACACGCAGGCGACGTGCACTTGGCGGCCTTAACTTTTGGGGAACTGAGGTGAGTGAGTAGCAGTGTTCTCCACAGCTCGCCTGTTGTTTTCAGGCTTTGGGGGGTGTAGAGGGCAACTGATGCCTGGCCCTGGGGGTGACATGTGAGAGGTAGGGGGGAGTGTCCGGGGGCAAATGCTGGGGATGGCAGTGTCCAGGGACAAGTGCTAGCCTCAGAGACAACCGTTGTTGGTGCCGGAGGTGGGGGGTGAAGTGCTGCCCTGGCACTGCATCCCACGCACAAGCAATTGAGATGGGGGTCAGGGTAAGCGAGGGAAGTGGCCATGCATTTGAGACACCTGTACAAACAGTTGCTTCTGCATCTGAGACAGATCAGGCGCAGCCACAGTGATATGATTGGGGTTGTGTTCCTAGCCTGTCCGCCCATGCAAGCAATGCAGTGGCACCAAAGGGCCATCATGCGTTCCACATCTCACTGCCCCACCCCTCCATTCCCCCCGCACAGACTTTGACTCTGCCACCACTTTATTGTACTGCAGAGCAGTTGGACTGCACACGTAGTACAATCTCCTCGCCAATGCTAGCCATGTAGCAGTCACTACTGGAGGCGCTCATAGCCCCTTGCAATCTCAACATCCTGGTTTGGACTTGTGTCCCCATGTTGCAGGTTGACAGGGCAGCCAAACAGCGCACTCATTTCTGGCCATCCGAGGGGTGACCAGCACTGTCCGAGAAGTGTTTATGCGTTGTCAGGGCTAGGAAAGGTACTAAGTAGAGCCAT
Source organism: Carcharodon carcharias (assembly GCF_017639515.1). Lineage (NCBI taxonomy): Eukaryota > Metazoa > Chordata > Chondrichthyes > Lamniformes > Lamnidae > Carcharodon > Carcharodon carcharias. The sequence continues at coordinate 1,875,624 of NC_054484.1, read as the reverse complement.
GGTAACCTCGTCTCTCTCTTTCGTGCTCAGGAGGACCACGTCAGGATCATGGATCCTGGTGACCTACTTGTATGTGAGATGGCCGACAGCGGTCGTAGAAGACCGAGCAGAAAGCGACTGAGGCTCCCGGCTGCGCAAAGGTAGGAGCAGCAACCTCATGAAGAAGGGGCAGCAGGAGCTCCCGTACACACTGCACAGGAGCGACAGTGAGCCGTGGCAACACCTAGGGTCTATAGACACCGCCTGCCTTTTGTGCAGATGACTGAGAACCAGTGTTGCTGACAACTGCGCACATCTAGGGATCTGTTGGCTCACATCTGCCACTTACTGCAGGACTTGGTGCCAAGGGGACATGGAGGGCATCCACTGCCAGTGGCTGTGAAAGTGGCTGCGGCGCACAATTTCTATGCCAGTGGCTCCTTTCAGGGCTCCAAAGGTGACCTCAGTGGGATTTTACAATCCGCCACCCACAAATACACCCATGAAGTCACGGATGCCATCTCCCCGAGGGCACACAACTTTGTGCATTTCGCCAAGGACCAGGACAGCCAGGATGTAAGGGCCATTAGATTCGCCCTTATCTTAGGATTCCCACAGGTGCAGGGTGTGATTGACTGCACTCATGTGGTGTTCACGTCTCCATCACTACACACAGTGGACTTCATCCTGAGACTGTGGCCCCTGATTCTAAACTCCCCAGCCAGGGAAAACATCCACCCCACACCTAGTCTGTCAAGCACGGTCAGAATTTTATACTTTTCAATCAGATCCTCTCTCATTCTTCTAACCTCTAGTGAATACAGGCCCAGTTGAACCAGTCTCTCCTCATACGACAGTCCTGCCATCCCTGGTATCAACCTAGTGAACCTTCGTTGCACTCCCTCTATGGCAAGTATATCCTTAGGCAGGGAGACCAAAACTGGACGCAATACACTGGGTGTGGTCTCACCAAGGCCTTGTATAACTGCAGTAAGATATCCCTACTTCTGAACTCTAATCCTTTTGCAATGAAGGCCAGCATACCATTTGCGTTCCTAATTTTTTGCTGCAGCTGCCTGTTTACTTTCATTGACTTGTGTCCAAGGACACCCAGAACCCTTTGTAGATGAACATTTCCCAATATATCACCATTTAAATAACTCTGTCTTTCTGTTTTTCACACTGAAGCATATAACTTCACATTTATCCACGTTATACTGCATCTGCCATGTTTTTGCCCCCACACACAACTTGTCTATATGGCTCTGAAGCCTCCTTGGCTTCATGTCTGACTCCTGTCTGGCTGAGGGCAGCTCACTTGCGCTCTATGATAAGAGCCATCTCAGAGACACAGCCATGAAAGTTTAGATGCATCAGATGCTGAGTGTCTGCCTTCAGCACCTCAGCCCTTCAGAATCACTGGTCAGATACTGGTTTGATGGGGGCCAGCCCCATCTTAAAGGTGCTGAGAGCACACAGAGAGAATGAGAGAACCCTGTGGCACCTGTCCACTCATTCTGGCAGCAACGACCAGCGCCATTGAGGTACAGGCATCAGTAATGTTTCCAGGGAGTGAGAGGCTGGACCATCAGTTTGGTCTGAAGGCTGCACAGAGCACAAGGAATAAGCCCTGGGCTGAGACATCTGCCTTTTATCTTGTGCAGGAAGGTTTCACATCTGAGTGACAAGAACACTGCTCAGCAGAACAAGGAGCCACAGGCAGGGAGATGTTCTTAGGAGTTTATTAAAAGTAGTGAATAGTATGTACAAGTGATCAACACCGATGCCCAGGCTTTGCAACTACTTTTACTTAACTTTCCTAACCCTGCCGTTACATCTTGGTGCTCCCCGGACATCCACAACAGAGTTGGAGGCAGCCTGCTGACTGTGACGCCCTGTCTGTGATAACTTTTGCGGGTGTCCTCTGGGGCCACTTGGTGAGCTCTGGCCTGCTTTCAGGGTTCTGCTGTATGGCAGAGGCACCCTTCTTGGCCTGTGAAGCTGGCACTGCAGCAGTCACAGGAAAAAGGGATTCAGATGGGCGAGTCACCTGGGTGGATGGCCCTGGAGTGTGCACCTGCTGATCCACCCCCCTAAGGGTACCCAAGGGCCCCTGGCTGACTCAGTGAGCGGCAGGGGTAGCTGGAGTGAGATTGAGCTGCCCAGCCCCCATCTCACATACACATTGTTGGAGGCCAACTATGGCATCAGCGATAGCGTTCAGCCCGCGCAGCTGTGCAGGAGCGATGTCCTGGACCAAGGTCATGGAAACATGTCCTTTGGCCTGTTTGCACCAGCCATCAAGCACCTATCCTAATCCCATTTTTCAGCACTTGGCTCGTAGCCTTGTATGCCATGGTGTTTTAAGTGCTCATCTAAATACTCATTAAATGTTGTGAGGGTTCCTGCCTCTACCACCCACTTGGGAGAGTGTGTCCCAGATTCCAACAACCCTCTGGGTGAAGAAGACTTTCCTCAAATCCCCTCTAAACCTCCTGCCCCTTACCTTAAATCTATGCCTTCTAGTTATTGACACCTCCACTAAGGGGATAGGTTTCTTCCTATCTATTCTATCTATGCCCCTCAATTTTGTATAGCTCTATCAGTTCCCATGTCAGCCTTCTCTGCCCTAAGGAAAACAACCCTAGTCTATCCAGTCTCTCTTCATTGCTGAAACACTCCAGCCCAGACAACATCTAGTGTATCTCCTCTTCTGCCTCTCCAGTGCAATCCTTCCTATAGTGTGGCGACCAGAATTGCACATAGTACTCCAGCTGTGGCCTAACTAGCGTTTCATACAGCTCCAACATAACCTCCCTGCTCTTATATTCCATGCCTCGACTAATAAAGGCAAACATCTCATATGCCTTCTTAACTGCCATATCTACCTGTGCTGCTGCCTTCAAGTATCGGTGGATGTGTACATCATGGTCCCTCTGATCCTCTGTTCTTCCTAGGGTCCTACCATTCCTTGTGTATTCCCTTGCCATGTTAGTCTTCCCAAAAAGAATCACCTTATACTTCTCAAGATTAAATTCCATTTGCCACTGCTCTGTCCATCTTATCAGCCCATCTATATCTGTAATCGAAGGCTTCCTCCTCACTATTTACGACACCACCAATTTTTGTGTCATCTGCGAACTTACTGATCATACCTCTTATATTTAAGTCTAAATCATGAATGTACTCTTCAAACAGCAAGGGTTGCAGCACCGAACTCTGCGGTCCACCACTCGTCACAGGCTTCCAATCACAAAAACAACCTTCCACCATCACCTCCTGCTACTTAGCAAATTTTGGATCTAATTTGCCAAATTTTCCTAGATTCCATGGGCTCTTAACTTCTTGACCATTCTCCCATGCGGGACGTTGTCAAAACCTTGACTGAACTCCATGTAGACTACATTGTTAGATGTTTATTATAGACACCCAGGTAGTCAGCGGGAAATTGAGGAGCAAATATGTGCACAATTTGTGGACGTGTGTAAAAACAATAACAATAGGGTAATTATATTACTTTCCCAATGTTAATTGGGATAGACAAAGGGCAGAATTTAGCCCTTGGCTGGCAGGCAGGCCCCACCGGCTCGGCGGCAGGTGGACAGCGAACCCCAATTAAGGCCCGCCCAGCAGCCTGCCCGACAGGATACGCTATGCGCTTCCTGTTCCGGAGGTGGGGGGCGGGGGAGGCAATCCCCAACTGTCAAAGTGCGCTCCTTCGCGCGAAAGAGCACACTGATCCCTGAGGCAAAGTCCTGTCTCAGGGAGTTTAGTGAAAGGTAAGTAAAGTCAAAAAATAGAGACATTTTAAAATTATTAACATGTCCCTCTCTTGTGAAAATGTCACATGAGATGGGACACGATAACAAACTCATAAAATGTATTAAGTTTTTACAAAATGGTAATGAAACTTCATCCCACCAGTGGATGAAGTTTCATTAATAATCTAATAATAATAAGCCGGGGCTCCTGGCCTGCCTGCCAGCCTTAAAGTTAACCGGTCAGGGCATTTAACTATCTTAATGAGCCTGTCAATGGCCTTAATTGGCCACTGAGAGGTCGGCCAGTGGACAGCTGATTTCGCTGTCCACCTGCCTTCCTTAAGATTTAAATGGCGTAGGATGACGTCAGAGATTCCTCTCGACGATATCCCACGTCAGTTTCCCTCAGTGAGCAGGCCCCACCCCCAAATCACTGGGGGCAAAATCCTGGCCTGAGTGTTAAGGGCTTGGATGGAGTGGATTTCTTGAAATGTGTACAGGAGAACTTTTTGGTCAATATGTAAAGGGTCCAACAAGTGACGGTGCATTGCTGGACCTAATTCTGGGGAATGAAGCCAGACAGGTGGGTGAGATGGTGATGGGGGAGCATTTTAGTGATAGCGACTACAGCATTGTACAATTTAAGCTTGTTATGGACAAGTTGCAAAAAATTGTTTTGGATTGTGAGAGAGCGGATTTTCGTAAAATAAGGCAGGATCTGGCCAAGGTAGACTAGGAACAGCTACTTGTGGGGAAATCTACAGAGGAGTAGTGGGGGGCCTTCAAAAAGAAAATGGGGAGGGTACAGGCTCAACATGTTCCCTCTAGGGTGATAGGAAGGAGTAACAAGCCCAGAGAACCATGGAAGACCAGAGATATTCAGGATACGATGAGAAGGAAAAGAGAGGCTTTTAGCAGGTACAAGGGGAGCAAATCAGCAGAGGCATTAGAGGAGTACAGGAAGTGCAGAGTGGAGCTTAAGAAATCAATTAGGAGAACAAAGAGGGGATATGAGAGAGCTCTGGCTGGTAAAAGCAGGGAAAATCTCAAGATATTCTATAAGTATATCAATGGGAAGAGAATAACCAGGGAAAGAGTAGGGACCAAGGGGGCAATCTATGGGTGGAGTCAGAGGACATCAGTAGGGTGTTGAACAAATACTTCACATCCGTCTTCACCCAAGGGATTGAGGATGAAGTTATCGAACTCGGGGAGAGAGACTGCGAGGTTCTTGAGAAAATTGATATAGGATGTGACAAGGTATTGGAGGTGTTGGCAGGCTTAAAAGTGGACAAATCTCCAGGTCCGGATGATTTGTGTCCCAGACTGCTGAGGGAAGCAAGGGAGGAGATCGCAGGGTCTCTGACCCAAATTTTTAGTTCCTCTCTGGCCACGGGGGAGGTGCCAGAGGACTGGAGAATAGCTAATGTGGTTCCACTATTTCAGAAGAGTTGTAGAGAGAAGCCAGGGAACTACAGGCCATTGAGTCTCACGTCTGTGGTAGGAAAGCTATTGGAGAAAATTCTGAAGGAAGGAATCTATCTCCACATGGAGAAGCAAGGTTTGATCAGGGATAGTCAGCATGGTTTTGTTAGAGGGAGGTCATGCCTAACAAATTTGATTGAATTTTTTGAAGAGGTGACCAGGTGTATAGATGAGGATAGTGCAGTGATGTAGTTTATATGTATTTCACAAAGCATTTGACAAGGTCCCACATGGGAGACTTATAAAGAAGGCAAACGCACATGGGATACAATGTAATTTGATGAGGTGGATTCAAAATTGACTTGGTTGTAGGAGACAGAGGTTGATGACAGAAGGATGCTTTAGTGACTGGAAGCCAGTGTCATACCACAGGGATCTGTGTTGGGTCCCCTATTATTTGCCATTTATGTAAACGACATAGATGACTATGTGGGGGCTTAGGATTGGCAAGTTTGCGGATGACACAAAGATTGGCCGGGTGGTTAACAGTGAGGTTGAGTGTCTTGGACTACAGAAAGATATAGACAGGATGGTCAAAAAGGCAGATAAGTGGCAGATGGAATTTAACCTTGAAAAGTGTGAGGTAATACATTTTGGAAGGAGTAATTTGACAAGGAAGTATTCAATGAACAGCATGACACTAGGAAGTTCTGAGGAACAAAGGGACCTTGTCGTGTGTGTCCATAGATCTCTGAAGGCGGAGGGGTATGTTAGTGGGGTGGTGAAAAAGGCATATGGGACACTTGCCTTTATCATTCGAGGCATAGATTACAAAAGTAGGGAGGTCATGTTGGATTTATATTGGACCTTGGTGGGGCCACAGCTGGAGTACTGTGTGCAGTTCTGGTCGCCACATTATAGGAAGGATGTGATTGCATTGGAGGGGGTGCAGAGGAGATTCACCAGGATGTTGCTTGGGATGGAACATTTAAGTTATGAAGAGAGGTTGGATAGATTTGGGTTGTTTTCGTTGGAGCAGAGAAGACTGAGGAGCGACCTGATCGAAGTGTACAATATTATGAGGGGCATGGACAGGGTGGATAGGGAGCAGCTGTTCCCCTTAGTTGAAGGGTCAGTCACGAGTGGACATAAATTCTAGGTGATGAGGCAGGAGGTTTAGGGGGGATGTGAGTAAAAACCTTTTACTCAGAGGGTGGTGACAGTCTGGAATGCGCTGCCTGGGAGAGTGGTGGAGGTGGGTTGCCTCTCATCCTTTAAAAAGTATCTTGATCAACACTTGGCACGTCATAACATTCAAAGCTATGGGCCAAGTGCTGTTATATTGGATTAGGTAGGTAGGTCAGGTGTTTCTTACGTGTCGGTGCAGACTCGATGGGCCGAAGGGCCTTTTCTGCACTGTGTGATTCTGTGATACATTAACTGCACTACCCTCATCTACACAACTAATCACCTCCTTGAAAAATTCAATTAAATTTGTTAAACATGATCTTCCCTGACAAAGCCAAGCTGACTATCCCTGACTGATCCCTGCCTCTCTAAATGGAGATTAATCACGTCCCTCAGAATTTTTTCTAGTAATTTCCCTACCACTGATGTTAGACTCACTGGCCTGTAATTACCTGGTTTATCCCCACTCTTCTTGAATAATGGTACCACATTCGCTGTCCTCCAGTCCTCTGGCATCTCCTGTGGCCAGAGAGGATATGAAAACGAGTGCCAGAGCCCCAGCAATCTCCTCCCTTGCCTTTTTTTGCAGCCTGGGTTATATCTCATCTGGGCCTGGGGATTTATCCACTTTTAAGCCTGCTAAACCAACTAATACCTCCTCCCTTTCAATGCTAATTTGTTCAAGTATATCACAGTGCCCCTCCCTAATTTCTACATCTACATTATCCTTCTCCATAGCAAACACAGATGAAAAGTAATCATTTAAAACCGCACCCACAACCTCCGACAGAATGCCATTTTGATCCCTAATGGGCCCTACTCTTTCCCTGGTTATCCTCTTTCCCTTAATATATTTATAAAATGCCTTGGAATTTTCCTTTATATTGCCCGCCAGTATTTTCTCATGCCCCCTCTTTGCTCTCCTAATTACTTTTTTAAGTACCCCCTTACACTTTCTATCCTCCTTTAGAGCTCCTGCTGTTTTCAGCCCACTGTATCTGCCATAAGCCTCTTTTTTCCCTTGACATTCAGGGTTCCCTGGACTTGTTGGTCCTGCCCTTCACCTTTATGGGAACATTTTGGCACTGAACTCTCACTATTTCCTTTTTGGTTGACTCCCACTGGAATGATATAGACTTTCCTACAAGTAGCTGCTCCCAGTTCCCTTTGGCCAGATCCTGTCTTATCATATTGACAACAACCTTCCCCCAATTCAGGACCATTATTTCAGGTCCATCTTTGTTCTTTTTCATAACTACTTTAAATCTTACAGAGTTATGGTCACTATCCCCGAAATGCTCCCTACCTGACACTTCTACCACTTGTCTGGCTTCGTTCCCTAAAATTAGGCCGAGTACCGCCCTTTCTCTTGTCAGACTTTCTATGTGCTGGCTCACAGAGCTCTCCTGGATGCACTTTAAGAATTCCGCCCCCCGCTAAGCCTTTCACACTGAGACTATCCCAGTTAAAACTGGGGAAGTTGAAATTCCCCCACTATTACCACCCCATTATTTTTACACTTCTCTGAGATTTGCCTATATATCTGCCTCTCTATCTCCTCCTGACTGTTTGGAGGCTAATAGTACACTCCCAGCAAAGTGATTGCCCCCTTTTTGTTTTTAAGTTCTACCCATATTGCCTCATTTGAGGAACCTTCTAAGATACCATCCCTGCTTTCTGCAGTAATTGACTCCTTGATCAATAGTGCAATGTCACCTCCTCTTTTAACCCACTCCCATCATGCCTGAAGATTCTATACCCTGGAATATTGAGCTGCCAGCCCTGCCCTTCCCTCAACCATGTCTCTGTGATAGCAACAATATCATATTCCCATGTGTTAATCAATGCCCTCCATTCATCTGCCTGACTTGCAAGACTCCTTGCATTAAAATAGATGCAATCCAGCCTTGCATTATCCCTTTGTGTCGTTACAGGTCTATCTTTGCTCTGCCTTCCAGACTGACTTAGTTTCTCTTCTATATTTGGCTGTGCACCCCCTACTGTACCTCCACCCTGTATCCCATCCCCCAGCTAAATCCTTGGCAGCCGCCATCCTGCCAGTGTTGACCTTGGTGCATTGCAATGCCAGCGCCACCACCTCAGCCTGAAGATGGACAGACTCCTCCATCGTGCCTTGTAATCTGAAGAATGCAGTGGACAACCCTTCCTAAATTTCCTTAGCTTGCCTTTGGAGCTCCAGCAACTGTAACATGACCGAGTCTAGAGGCTCATCAGCTGACTCGGACTCAGCAACATTCTGGCCTCCAGCAGTCCGCCGAGTGCCGGGAACCTGGGAAGTCCCTGCCTCCGCCTGCTGTGGATCAGAAAGTGCGATGTGCTCACCAGAATGTGATCCTGAGGCTACTGTAAAGCTAGGTTCCACTGTTTCTGTGCTGGTGGAGTATGTGAGCGAATGCTCTGATGGGACTTCAGGGAGGGTGCCTCCAGATTCCTGTTCAGAGGTTTCCTTGATGTTTGATTGGAGGCCCTGGGTCTTGGACTCTTTGACAGATGTGCCTGCGAAAGCAAAGGGAGATAATTAGTGCATGGCAGTGGCCTGTGAAAGAGGACACATAAGACTATAAGACATGGGAACAGAAATTAGGCCATTCGGCCCATCGAGTCTGCTCCGCCATTCAATCATGGCTGATAAGTTTCTCAACCCCATTCTCCTGCCTTCTCCCCGTAACCTTTGATCCCCTTACCAATCAAGAACCTATCTACCTTGGTCTTAAATCACTCACAGCACGGTTGTCTGATGGATGTTGCACTGCTGGATCCTCACCTGGTAGAGCAGTGCCGACCTTACCATGAGCACAGAACCATCCCTGGCCAGCTGGATGGCTCTGTTTTCGAATTCTGTCAGAACTTTGATCTTCGGCATTCCTTCGCCTGTCTGCAACCTTTCCCTCCTGTTGTGTGCCAGTTGTCCTGCATGGGTAGAGGTGGGGAGAGTGTATCAGAATGCCTGCTGGGCCAGATAATAAGCATGCCTGGTCTGTGTGGTTGGTGAGTGGTCCCATGGATGGGATGAAGACAATGACAGTTTGTGTGAAACAGTGAATGGTGATGTCCCTTGCATTGGCAGTGAGTGAGGGCCCTGTGAATGTGTGATGGGTGTGTGAGTTGAAAGTGGTGAGAAGAGTGACTTACCCTGGCAGAACAGAGGAGATCATTTATCCTTTTGTGGCCCTGGGTGGCTGTCCTTCTCTGCAGAACATTTGCGCTGACCATTGCTGCCACCGCCACCCAAGCTGGATTGGTCACGTTGCTGCCCATCCTGCAGCCAGCAGGGTGTGGGGGGGGGGGGGGTGGGGGGGGTGGGGGGGGGGGGGGTGGGATGGGAGGTGATGGAGGCGGAGGTGTAGAGCACATCCCGGCGGGCCTTTACAGTATCCGGCCGTTGCTCAAGAGACCTGTCACCTGTCATTGAAGCGGGACCTTCAGTCTTTTCTCCTTTGCTGGCCATGTCTCCCGGGCAGCGGTGGTGAACTGGTAACAATGAGCACTTTGCTGGCGGCTGCCTTTTACCGATGGCTGCTGGCATAATGCAATAGCGGGGTGATGGTGGGCGGGCAAATGAGAGCGCCCCCGCCATGGAAATAGCATGTTTCATGGGAGTTAATAAATAATGAGGTGGGCTCGGGATGATAGGGCATGAAAACCTGCCATTTTTGTCGGCAGGTAGGACTCTTATTTTTCCCGCCTGATGCTGCACTTAGTGCAAGACTCGGAAAATTCCACCCTACATTTGGAGTCCTGTAGACTGCAAGCTTGAAATTATCAAAGGAAGTTAGGCGTAGAAATGCTATTGAGTAAACATGGATGGGGTCTTAGCATGTAAGGTATGATGGGAATCTTTATATTATGGTAATGGTAAAGTTCCAAACACATATGGGACAATGGAATTTATATATTAAAGAGAGAGAAACATATATAAAGGGGAATGAAAGGCTATGTTGAGGGGCCACGTAAGATCTAACAGGAGTGTGTGAAACTGCCTCTGATAAACCTCCAGCCATTTGTACTTAAGTCTGCTGTGCCCAGTAACTAAAATTGGAAACAAGGTTTTGGAATTCCATTGTCAAGTGGATATTGTAATTTGCTGGCTTGTTTTTATTTAATTTAAAATTCTTTTGGACTGTTGCCTTAGAGGGGGCTGTGCAATCTGGAGTCAGGTTAATTAGGAATTTTAGGATTTGATATAGTAGTAATCGTAGTCTTATGTTTGTGCTTGAAATCTTTTCTTTTGCTAATAAATATTTTAATTTATTTTTTTAAATCTCTAAGGTCTTAGTGAACTCATTACTTCTGAACCCGGTGCACGCATCTTCTTGTAATAAATACAAATTGCAAAACCGTAGTGACAGCATGGGCAAATTTCCCTTGTGGATTTAGTCCACCAGGCACACATCATCTGCCACATCATATCATTAGTCACTCTCATTCCTCATACTAGTATGAATCACTTCACAATGCTTTGCATTAAATTTTATCTGCTATGTGTCTGCCCATTTCCCCAGCCTACTTATGTCCTCCTGAAATGTGTTCACTGTAGTTCCAAGTTTTGTGCCATCTGCAAACTTCTAAGGTGCCGCACAGAAGATTAATACACAAGATAAGGTCACACAGAGTTAGGGGTAATATATTAGCTTGGATAGAGGATTGGCTAACCAACAGAAAGCAGAGACTCAGGATAAATGGGTCTTTTCCTGGATGGTAAGCTGTAACTAGTGAGGTGCCACAGGGTTCAGTCCTTGGGCCCCAACAATCTATATTAATGTCTTGGATTCAGGGATAGGAGGTACTATAGCTAAATTTGCAGATGACACTAAAATAGGTGGGCAAGTAAGTTGCAATGAAGAAATAAGAAATTTACAAATGGATATGGACAGGTTAGGTGAATGGGCCAAAATTTGGCGGATGGAGTTTAACGTGGATAAGTGTGAGGTTATTCATTTTGGTCGGAAGAATAAAAAGGCGACTTATTATTTAAATGGAGAGAAACTTCAGTGAAGAGGGATCTGAGTGTCCTCGTGCATGAATCACTGAAAGCTAGTATGCAGGTACAGCAGGTAATAAGGAAGGCAAATGGAATTTTGACATTTATTGCTAAAGGAATAGAGTATAAAAATAGGTAAGTGTTGTTGCAACTGTACAAGGCATTGGTGAGACTGCACCTGGAGTACTGTACACAATTTTGGTCTCCTTACTTGAGGAAGGATGTAGTTGCACTGGAGGTGGTTCAGAGGAGGTTCACTAGATTGATTCCAGAGATGCGGGGCTTGTCTTATGAGAAGAGATTGAGCAGTTTAGGCCTATACTCACTAGAGTTTAGAAGGATGAGAGGAGATCTAACTGAGGTATATAAGAAGCTAAAGGGGATAGACAAAGTAGATGTGGAGTGGATGTTTCCCCTTGTGGGACATTCTAGAACGAGAGGCCATAGTTTTAGGCTAAGGGGTGGCAGATTTAAATCAGAGATGAGGAGGAATTACTTTTCTCAAAGGGTCGTGAATCTGTGGAATTCACTACCTCAGTGCAGTGGATGCCGGGATGCTGAATAAATTTAAGGAGGAGATAGAGAGATTTTTAATTAGTAACGGGTTGAAAGGTTATGGGGAGAGGGCGGGAAATTGGAGTTGAGGCCAAGATGAGATCAGCCATGATCGTAATGAATGGCGGGGCAGGCTTGAGGGGCTGAATTGCCTACACCTACTCCTAGTTCTTATGTTCTTACCTGGTCTAATCTGCACAATTCGGATTTCACACCTCTGGCCTACCAAAGTCCCACTTCAGTGGAGGCAGCTAATGACTTTGAGGGCCAGCTGCCTCCATAAACCACACATAGACAAAACGTGCCCTGCCCCTTCAAAAATGGGAATTGCCTTGTTTGGAGGCGTAATTTAAGATTTTTGGGCAGCTCTGCCAATTTCACCATGATGGAGAAGATCTATGTCGTGGTGAAAATTTGATCCTTAGTCTTTTCGGCAGAGTATTATTTCATTATGTTGATTGCAGGGAAAGAACTACGAGATGGTATGTGAATATTAGGCACATGCATAAATAGAAATCTGTGACACCTTTGAAGTGTGCTACATTTAAGCCTTTAAGTGTTAATGTATGATCACTAAGTAAGATCACCTTGACCAATCAGAATCAACTTGTCTTTTTTAAATTTAAACCAAAGCTTGGGGGATAACCGTTCCCTGATGCATTCTCCATGGCAATGCCCTGACCATTCATCCTTTTTCTCATGCAGTATAAATTGTTGCCCCCTTTGAAATTTGGTACTCTTGCATCTGTCCTGAGTGCAAGACAAATAGTTTCAACAGCATTTCTCATTTTTTTCAGCAATATTGAAGATTCCATTTAATGAGAATGTATTTGTGATTATCTGAAGGTGAAATTGGCCTTTGGTAATTGATTCAAAATGGGTAATGGTTTGGCAGCCTGATTAACACCTGCCTAACCCTCTTTCTCGTTGAAAATTCGCTATCACCTGTTTCACACTACCACTGAAACCAGTTTCACTCCCTCTGTTTATGCTTATTTTTCTCTGGTATGCTTACTTGGAGATATTAAATACATTTTTAAAGGTGGGTCTCCTAAGGTGATGGTAAAAATAACCAGAAAAACCAGTAGCCAAGATCTGTTTTTTTGCCCTGTGCTGGATTATTACTTCCTGCTGAAATTACTTGCTATATTTTTTTTATGAAGGAAAAATTGGCTTCGAGGCTACAGTTGAATGAAGCAAGACAACAGCTGCTTCAACAAGCTGAATACTGCACAGAAATGGGTGCTGCAGTCTGCACTTTGCTCTGGAGTGTCTCTAGCAACGAGGAATCAGTTAAATTTATCCTTGGAGGAGTAGGTTGTATTGAAATTTTAAACTATTCTCACATTCTCTGACCTTGCAAGGGAAAGTGGTTGAATGGCAAATGTCAAACTCGTTCAAAGCTATGTTTGTTTTTAAGAATGACATGAGTTGCATGTTTAAATTTAGGGTTGATTTGAACGTTCAGCCAGGAGGAAGAATCAGGAACTGAGAACTGTGGGCTAGAGTTGGCTATGGAGCCACAGAAAGACACAGGATATGGGAATGCTCTTTTAAAGCTAGAGAGATTTAAATTCAGTTGTACCCATTTATGCAGTGTTACTCCCTCGCGCGTAACTGGTGACGCCTGAGGAGCCTCGGATGCTTAGAAAATCATAGTAAGATCATACAAAGTCAATATGGTCTTTTGAAAGGGAAATCATTTGTTAGGGTATTTTGAGGATGTAACTAGTAGGATCTCTTTAGAAATAGATGCAGTATACTTGGAAATAGCAAAAGGCATTCAATATAGTGCCACAGAAAAAAGGTTAAAGGTGAGAGTGATTGCCCTTGACATCAAGGCAGCATTTGACCAAGTGTGGCATCAAGGAACCCTAGCAAAACTGGAGTCAATGGGAATTGGGGAAAACTTTTCACTGGTTGGAGTCATACCTAGCAGAAAGGAAGGTGGTTATGGTTGTTGGAGGTCAATCATCTTAGTTCCAGGACATCACCGCAGGAGTTCCTCAGGGTAGTGTCCTTGGCACAACCATCTTCACCTGCTTCATCAACGACCTTCCTTCCATCATAAGGTCTGAAGTGAGGATGTACGCTGATGATTGCACAATGTTCAGCACCATTAGTAACTCCTCAGATACTGAAGCAGTCCATGTCCAAATGCAGCAAGACCTGGACAATATCCAGGCTTGGGCTGAAAAGTGGCATGTAACATTTATGCCACTCAAGTGCCAAGCAATGACCATTTCAAACAAGAGAAAATCTAACCATCTCCCGTTGACATTCAATTTCATTACCATCACTGAATCCCCCACTATCAACATCCTGGAGGTTACCATTGACCAGAAACTGAACTGGACTAGCCACATAAATACTGTGGCTTCAAGAGCAGGTCAGAGGCTAGGAATCCTGCTGCAAGTAATTCACCTCCTGACTGCCCAAAGCCTGTCAACCATGTACAAGGCACAGGTCAGGACTGTGATGATATACTCCCCACTTGCTTGGATGAGTGCAGCTCCCACAACACTTAAGAAGCTCAACACTATCCAGGACAAAGCAGCCCGCTTGATTAGCGCCTAATCCACAAACATTCACACCCTCCACCACCGACAAACAGTGATAGCAGTGTGTACCATCTACAAAATGCACTGCAAAAACCCATCAAGGCTCCTTAGGCAGCATTTTCCAAACCCCCAACCACTACAATCTAGAAGGACAAGTGCAGCAGATACATGGGAACAGCATCACCTGGAAGTTCCCCTCCAAGCCACTCACCATCCTGACTTGGAAATATATCGTTGTTCCTTCAAAGTCGCTGGGTCAAAATCCTGGAACTCTCTCCTTAACAGCACTGTGGGTATGCCTACACCACAGGGGTTGCAGCAGTTCAAGAAGGTAGCTCACCACTGCATTCTCAAGGGAAATTAGGAATGGACAATAAACGCTGGTCTAGCTAGCGACGCCCACATGCCATGAATGGATAAAAAGATTTTTAAAAATGTAATTACTTTCTTAATTAAGTTAGAATAATTCCTATATATGCCACACCTCTTTCCTCCATGCACTGAATTCCCACGTAACTTAATTCATTACTCACTCGGTCTCCATCTCACTCCAACATAGTCACTGTCTCCTTGTGCACCCATTACTGATCATGTGGTTTGAAAAGCCTACCTCTTTTATAAATCCTCTGATGAGTCACTAGCTGGTTTAGCTCCCTGCTGCAGTGATTCACACCAATTTAACCAACTGCTTTCAATTGATTGACAGTTTACTGCCACTACCAGGTAGATTCAAGTAGATGAATTTCGGGCTCGGCACGGTGCTGAACTCTTCTTCCGCCGCCTTCGTCTCCGTGCTCACTTCTTTGGGCAGGAGTCCTCTCCCCGTTCAATGGATCCTTTTACCCACCTCCAATATTCTCCCTCCACCTGGACCCCTCCCTCTGGATTCTTACCTTCTCTTGATCTTTTCATTGAGAACTGTCGGTGTGACATCAGTCGTCTCAATTTCTCGGCTCCTCTCACCCACTAACCTGTCTCTCGGAACTTGCTGCGCTCCGTTCTCTCAGGTCCAACCCTGTCATTGTCATCAAACCCACTGACAAGGGTGGTGCTGTTGTTGTCTGGCGCACTGACCTCTACCTCGCAAAGGCTGAGCGTCAACTCGCAGACACTTCCTCCTACCCGCCCCCCGCCCCCCCCCCCGGACCATGACCCCACCACTGAACATCAAGCCATTGTTTCCAGGACTGTTATTGACTTCATCTTCTCTGAAGATCTTCCTTCCACAGCTTCCAATCTGATAGTCTCCCAACCTCCTACCCAAAATCCACAAACAGGACTGTCCCAGCAGACTGATCATGTCAGCCTGTTCCTGCCCCATGGAACTCATTTCTTGCTATCTTGACTCCATTCTCTCTCCCCTTGTCCAGTCCCTTCCCACCTACATCCGTGATTCCTTTGACACCCTACATCATATCGACAATTTCCAGTTCCCTGGCCCTAACCGCCTCCTCTTCACCATGGAAGTCCAATCCCTCTACACCTCCAACCCCCACCAGGATGGTCTGATGGCTCTCTGCTTCTTCCTCGAACAGAGGCCCGAACAATCGCCATCCACCATTTACTGTCCTCCGTCTGGCTGAACTTGTTCTCACACTGAACAATTTCTCCTTAAACTCCTCTCACTTCCTCCAAATAAAAGGTGTGGCTATCGGTACCCACATGGGCCCCAGCTATGCCTGTCTCTTGTGTGGAACATTCCTTGTTCTAGTCTTACTCCGGCCCCCTCTCACAACTCTTTCTCCGGTACATCAATGGTTACTTTGGTGCTGCTTCATGTTCTCGTCTGGACCTCGAAAAATTTATTAATTTTGCTTCCAATTTCCACCCCTCCATCATTTTCACATGGTCCATCTCTGACACTTCCCTTCCCTTCCTTGACCTCTCTCTCTCAATTTCTGGTGATAGACTGTCCATCAATATCCATTACAAGCCTACCAACTCCCACAGCTACCTCGACTACAGCTCCTCACACCTCACTTCCTGTAAGGACTCCATACCATTCTCTCAGTTCCTTCGCCTCTGTCGCATCTGTTCTGATGATGCCACTTTCAAAAACAGTTCCTCTGACATGTCTTCCTTCTTCCTTAACCGAGTTTTTCCACCCACAGTGGTTGACAGGGCCCTCAACCGTGTCCGGCCCATCTCCCGCGCATCCGTCCTCACACCTTTTTCTCCCTCCCAGAAACATGATAGGGTTCCTCTTGTCCTCACTTATCACCCCACCAGCCTTCGCATTCAAAGGAGCATCCTCCGCCATTTCCGCCTACTCCAGCATGATGCCACCACCAAACACATCTTCCCTACACCCCCCCGGAGGCATTCTGCAGGGATCATTCCCTCCAGGACACCCTGGTCCACTCCTCCATCACCCCCTACACCTCAGCCCCCTCCCACGGCACCTTCCCATGCAACCGCAGAAGGTGCAACACCTGCCCCTTTACTTCCCCTCTTCTCACCATCCAAGGGCCCAAACACTCCTTTCAAGTGAAGCAGCATTTCACTTGCACTTCCCTCAATTTAGTCTACTGCATTTGTTGCTCCCAATGCGGTTTCCTCTACATTGGAGAGACCAAATTCAAACTGGGTGACCGCTTTGCAGAACACCTTCGGTCTGTCCACAAGCATTACCCAGACCTCCCTGTCGCTTGCCATTTCAACTCTCCACCCTGCTCTCATGCCCACATGTCCGTCCTTGGCTTGCTGCATTGTTCCAGTGAAGCTCAACACAAACTGGAGGAACAGCACCTCCTCTTCCGACTAGGCACTTTACAGCCTTCCGGACTGAATATTGAGTTCAACAATTTTAGATCATGAACTCTCTCCTCCATCCCCATCCCCTTTCCGATCTGACCCCCCCCCCCCCCGCCGGCAACTTTTTCTAATAAATTACATAGATTTTTTCTTTTTCCACCTATTTCCATTATTTTTAAATGTATTTCCATCCATTGTTTTATCTCTACCTTTTAGCCTTTTTCAATCACTTCCCCCACCCCATCCCCACTAGGGCTATCTGTACCTTGCTTGACCTGTTTTTCTATCCTTAATTAGCAAATTCCTTTAGATAATATCACCACCTTCAACACCTCTTTGTCCTTTTATCTGTGACATCTTTTGGTTATCTCCACCTATCATTGGCCCTCTATCCAGCTCTACTTGTCCCACCCCCCCTTAAACCAGCTTATATTTCACCTCTTTTCTATTTTTACTTAGTTCTGTTGAAGGGTCATGCGGACTCGAAACGTTAACTGTGTTCCCCTCCGCAGATGCCGTCAGTCCTGCTGAGTTTTTCCAGGTATTTTTGTTTTTGTTTTGGATTTCCAGCATCCGCAGTTTTTTGCTTTTATACTACCAGGTAGATCCCTGTTTAACAAGCTAGTCTAACGTACTTGAAAGTTGTTAGTTCCATGCCTGTCTTTGATTGTTAACCTATTTTTAAACCTGCAAAAGACTTATCAGAACTTACCATGTGTAGCTGATTCGCGACTCACTTGGTCTCCATCTCACTCAGTCGTGCACCTTTCTGATGAATTTTGACTTTTCTTACCCAGCATGGGCTCCACTCACAATTCCTGCTTAGTGATTCAAACTCAGCATTACCCGTGGTTCCAAATGGCCTCTCTGCTCCTTGCTCTAGTTGCCGGTATATACACAACTGCCTTCTCACAGTCTTCCAATCTGACTGCTGTTTGGGCGAGAGAAAAAAAATCACAATTCTCTGAAGAGTCATACGGACTCAAAACGTTAACTCTGTTTTTGTCTCCACAGATGCTGTGAGACCTGCTGAGTTTTTCCAGCATTTTCTGTTTTATTTCATAGGCCAAGTGGCTGATTGCACTGAATACTCAGTATTTTTTTTTATTTAGCTGATACTTAGGGTTTTCCTGGTGCTGACTGTCTTGGGGCAAACCACTGTAGCTGGACATCTGAAACACACTGACAAGAGGTCATTTCACCTCTTTATAGTTGAGATGCCATAGACCTCACTGACCTCATCTCCTCTGGGGATCTCCCTCCCACAGCTTCCAACCTGATAGTCTCCCAACCTCGGACGGCCCGCTTCTATCTCCTACCCAAAATCCACAAACAGAACTGCCCCGGTAGACCGATCGTCTCAGCTTGTTCCTGCCCCACAGAACTCATTTCTCGTTATCTTGACTCCCTTCTCTCTCCCCTTGTCCAGTCCCTTCCCACCTACATCCGTGATTCCTCTGACACCTTACGTCTCATCAACGATTTCCAGTTCCCTGGCCCCAACCGCTTCCTCTTCACCATGGACGTCCAATCCCTCTACACCTCCATCCCCCACCAGGATGGTCTGAGGGCCCTTAGCTTCTTCCTCGAACAGAGGCCCGAACAATCCCCATCCACCACTACTCTCCTCCGTCTGGCTGAACTTGTTCTCACACTGAACAACTTCTCCTTCAACTCCTCTCACTTCCTCCAAATAAAAGGTGTGGCTATGGGTACCTGCATGGGCCCCAGCTATGCCTGTCTCTTTATGGGGTATGTGGAACATTCCTTGTTGCAGTCCTACTCCGGCCCCCTTCCACAACTCTTTCTCCGGTACATCGATGATTACTTCGGTGCCGCTTCATGCTCTCGTCAGGACTTGGAAAAATTTATTAATTTTGCTTCCAATCTCCACCCCTCCATCATTTTCACGTGGTCCATCTCTGACACTTCCCTTCCCTTCCTTGACCTCTCTGTCTCAATCTCTGGTGATAGACTGTCCACCAATATCCATTACAAACCCACCGACTCCCACAGCTATCTCGACTACAGCTCCTCACACCCCGCTTCCTGTAAGGACTCCATCCCATTCTCTCAGTTCCTTCGCCTCCGTCGCATCTGTTCCGATGATGCTACATTCAAAAACAGTTCCTTTGACATGTCCTCCTTCTTCCTTAACCGAGGTTTTCCACCCACGGTCGTTGACAGGGCCCTCAACCGTGTCCGGCCCATCTCCCGCGCATCCGCCCTCACGCCTTCTCCTCCCTCCCAGAAACATGATAGGGTCCCCCTTGTCCTCACTTATCACCCCACCAGCCTCCGCATTCAAAGGATCATCCTCCGCCATTTCCGCCAACTCCAGCATGATGCCACCACCAAACACATCTTCCCTTCACCCCCCTTATCGGCATTCCGTAGGGATCGCTCCCTCCGGGACACCCTGGTCCACTCCTCCATCACCCCCTACTCCTCAACCCCCTCCTATGGCACCACCCCATGCCCACGCAAAAGATGCAACACCTGCCCCTTCACTTCCTCTCTCCTCACCGTCCAAGGACCCAAACACTCCTTTCAAGTGAAGCAGCATTTCACTTGCATTTCCCCCAACTTAGTCTACTGCATTCGTTGCTCCCAATGTGGTCTCCTCTACATTGGAGAGACCAAACGTAAACTGGGCGACCGCTTTGCAGAACACCTGCGGTCTGTCCGCAAGAATGACCCAAACCTCCCTGTCGCTTGCCATTTCAACACTCCACCCTGCTCTCTTGCCCACATGTCTGTCCTTGGCTTGCTGCATTGTTCCAGTGAAGCCCAACGCAAACTGGAGGAACAACACCTCATCTTCCGACTAGGGACTTTACAGCCTTCCGGACTGAATATTGAATTCAACAACTTTAGGTCGTAAGCTCCCTCCCCCATCCCCACCCCCTTTCTGTTTCCCCCTTCCCTTTTTTTTCCCAATAAATTATAAAGATTTTCCTTTTCCCACCTATTTCCATTATATAAATAAAAAAAAACCCCACTAGAGCTATACCTTGAGTGCCCTACCATCCATTCTTAATTAGCACATTCGTTTAGATAATATCACCAACTTTAATTTTAACACCTATGTGTTCTATTGTACTATTGTCGTTGACATCTTTTGATGAGCTGCTTCTATCACTGCTTGTTTGTCCCTACAACCACACCCCCGCCCCCCCGCTCCACCTCTTTGTCTCTCTATCTCTCCGCCCCCCCACACACACACCTTAAACCAGCTTATATTTCAACTCTTTCTTGGACTCGAACGCAAGTTCTGTCGAAGGGTCATGAGGACTCGAAACGTCAACTCTTTTCTTCTCCGCCGATGCTGCCAGACCTGCTGAGTTTTTCCAGGTAATTCTGTTTTTGTTTTGGATTTTCAGCATCCGCAGTTTTTTTGTTTTTATGCCATAGATTTTACTTACCCTTTTCAACATTGCCTCCCAAATCAGGATATATTTTCTGTGAAAGATGGAAAGATTACAGCACAAAAGGAGACCGTTTGTGCCAGCTCTCTGCAAGAGCAGTTTAACTAGTCCCACTTCTTTGGCCCTCTCCCCATAGCCCTGCAATTTTTGTTCCCTTGCATTGCTTATGCAACTCCCTTTTGAAAACCACAGTTGAATCTGTATCCACCACCCTTTCAGGCAATGTATTCCAGATCTTGACCACTCACTGCATAAAAAATGCATTTCCTCATATTACTGCTGGTTCTTTTGCCGATCACCCTAAATCAGTGCTCGTTAGTACTCAACCCTTCTGCCAGTGGGAACAGTTCCTCCGGATCTCTATCTGAACCCCCATGATTTTGAACACCTTTATCAAATCTCCTCTCAATCTGCTCTTCTAAGAACAACAATCTTGGATTCTTCAATCCATCCGGGTTACTGTATCCCTGAACAATTGTCGTAAATCTTTTCTGTACACTCTCTGAAGCCTGCACATTCTTCCTAAAGTACAGTGTCCAGAATTGAACATAATACACAATTAAGGTTGCATACAGGTTTATCACAACTTCCTTGCTTTTTATTCTATATCTCTATAAAGCCCAGATCTCGTATGCTTTATTAACAGCTTGAGCAACCTGCCCGTCCATCTTCAATGATTTATGCACCTGTATCCCCAGGTCTCTGTGCCTGCACCACTTTTTAGAATTTAGTTGATATTGCTTTTCTTCATTTTTCCCACCAAATGTATCACTTCACACTTCTCTGCATTAAATTGTATCTGCCATGTGTTCACCCATTCCACCAGCCTGCCTATGCCCTCTTGAAGTCTACCACTCTCCTGTTCACAGTTCACAATACTTCCAAGTTTCATGTCAGCTGCAGATTTTGAAATTGTGCCCTGTACACCGAAGTCTTGGTTATTGATGTAGATCACGAAAAGCAGTGGTCCTTGTACCGACCCTGGGGCAACCCCTCTATATACCTTACTCCAGTCCAACAAATAACCGTTCCCCACTACTGTTTCCTGATAACTCAGCCAATTCTGTATCCATGCTGCCACTGTCCCTTTTATTCCATGAGCTTCAACTTTGCTGACAAACCTATTTAGCCCTTTATCAAGTGCCTTTTAGAAGTTCATATACACCACAGCAACTGCATTTCCCTTATCAACCCTCTCTGCTGCCTCAAAATAACACAATCAATTTGGTTAAACATGACTTGACCTCCCTCCATAGCTCCTTACTCTCCTTTCCACCCACCAGAAACCTCATACTTTCCCTCCTCTACTTCACGTCTCCTTTCCACTCCCTTTGCCCCATTACAGCCCCTTCTCATATCCCTTTCCCCCTCCCATTTGCAAAAGGCCTCATACAGCCTCTTCTCCACTCCATTCCTCTTTTTCATCCCCTTCAACCCCTCTTTCTCATTTCCACTTCTGTCTGCCTCTGCCCTGGTAGATGTCTAAGGAGCCTTGGTGAATTCCTGCAGTGCATCTTGTAAGTGGTACACACTGCTGCTACTGTGTCTCAGTAGTGATTGTTAATGGATGTGGTGCCAATCAAGCAGGCTGCTTTGTCCTGGATGGTGTCCAGCTTCTTGAGTGTTGTGGGTGTTGCACTCATCCAGGCAAGTGGGAAGTATTCCATTACACTGCTGACTTGTGCCTTGTAGATGGTGGACAGGCTGTCGGGAGTCAGGAGCTGAGTTACTTGTTGCATGTTTCCTAACCTCTGACCTGCTCTTGTAGCCACAGTATTTATATGGCTGGGCCAGTTCAGTTTCTGGTCAACGGTAACCCCCAGGATGTTGATAGTGGGGCATTTAGTGATGGTAATGCCATTGACATCAAGGGTCGACGGTTAGATTCTCTCTTGTTGGAGATGGTCATTGCCTGGCACTTGTATGGTGCCATTGTTACTAGCCACTTGTCAGCCCAAGCCTGGATACTGTCAGGTTGCTGCATTTGGAAATGGACAACTTCAGTATCTGAGGAGTTGCGAATGGTGCTGAACATTGTGCAATCATCAGTGAACATCCCCACTTCTGACCTTATGTTGCAAGGAAGGTGATTGATGAAGCAGCTGAAAATGATTGGGCCTAGGACAGTACCCTGAGGAACTTCTGCAATGATGTCCGTGTCTCCCCATCCCATGCACCAGAAACTTCATATGCCCCTTTCCCCACTTTTTCCCCTCCTTTCCAGTCCTCTAGTTGCCACATCCTTTGCCAGTTCTGACAAAAGTTCACTGATGTGAAACATGCCTGACTTGCTGAGTATTGCCAGCATTTTCTGTATTTATCTAATATTTTCAACATCTACAATGTTTTTTGATTTTGCAAGAGAATTTTTATTATTAGGAACATAGGAGCAGGCCATTCAGCCCGTTGAACCTGTTCCATCATTCAATGCGATCATGGCTAATCATTCACGTCAATGGCTTTTTTCCATATTGTCCCATATCCCTTTTGTCAATCTCTACTTTAAACATACTCAATGACTAAGCTTCCACAGTTTTCTGGGATAGAGAATTCCAAAGATTCACAACCGTTTGAATAAAATAAATTCTCCTCATCTCGGTCCTAAGTGGCTTGCCCCTTATTTTGAAATTGTGCCCATTTGTTCAAGACTCCCCAACCAGGGGAAACATCATATCTGCATCTACCTTGTCTATCCCTTGTAGAGTTAAATGGGATCACCTCACATGCTTTGAAACTCTAGAGAATACAGTCCCAGTTTTCCCAATTTTACTTCAAAGGATAGCCCCATCATCCCGGGAACAAGTCTGGCGAACCCTCAATGCATTCCCTCTATGGCAAGAATATTCTTGAGTTACATCAAATTTGGACCGTGGTCAGGGACAGAAGGGTGTGACTGTGAGTGAGGCAGGTATGGGGATTCAAAGATTAGCTTTGGAGGAGCCTCAGCCAGTGCCCTTGTCCAATAGGTACGAGGTTCTTGCTCTCGGTATGGATGAGGGCACAGACTGCAAGGAGGATGAGTGAACTGGCCACAATACTGTGGTACAGAGCGGCATTCAAGCGGGGAGAGAAATGTAGTAGTAATTGGGGATAGCATAGTTAGGGGAATAGACACTGTTCTCTGCAGCAAAGACAGACAGTCCCAAAACAAAAAGTGCTGGAAAAACTCAGATCTAACGGCATCTTTGGAGTGAAAGACAGAGTTAACGTTTCGAGTCCGTATCTCACAGAAAGCCCCAAAGGCTGTGTGGCCTACCTAATGCCAAGATTAAGGACATTTCTTCTGAGCTGGAGAGGAACTTTGAGTGGGAGGGGAAGGACCCAAGTGTTGTGGTCCACGTAGGTACTAACGACATAGGTAGGACTAAGAAAGAGGCCCTGCTGAGGGACTACAAACAGCTCAGGCCTAAATTAAAAAGCAGAATCACAAAGGTTATAATCTCTGGATTACTACCTGAGCCACTTGCAAATTGGCATAGGGTAAATAAGATTAGAGAGGTAAATGCATTGCTCAAAGATTGGTGTGGGAGAAATAGGTGCTGATTCATGGGGCACTGGCACCTGTACTGGGGAAGGAGAGAGCTGTTCTGTCGGGATGGGCTTCATTTGAACCATGCTGATACCCATGCCTGGTGAATCGTATAACTAGGTTGTAGATAGGACTTAAAACTTAATTAGTGGGGGGTTTCAATTGAAGGGAAGTTTAAAAATGTTTTAAAAAGTTTAAAAAAGAAACATGAGAGCAGAGGTGCAGGGAAGTGAAAAGGTGAATGATAATCAAAGTGTGACAGGAAGAGGCAGAAGATATAAGAAAAGGAGTGCAGAATCAGAATGAGCAATAATGATAAAAAGTCAAAGCTTAAAGGGCTTTACCTGAATGCACACAACATTTGCAACAACATAGATGAGTTGACAGCACAATAGAAATAAATTAATATGACTTGATAGCTATTATATTTTTAATTTCTCTCTGGCCATGGGGGAGGTGCCAGAGGACTGGAGAATAGCTAATGTTCTGCTATTTAAGAAGGGTTGTAGAGATAAGCCAGGAAACTACAGGCCAGTGAGTCTCACATAGTGGTAGGGAAACTATTGGAGCAAATTCTGAAGGAGAGAATCTATCTCCACTTGGAAAGGCAAGATTTGATCAGGGATAGTCAGCATGGCTTAGTCAGAGGGAGATCATGCCTAACAAATGTGATTGAATGTTTTGAGGAGGTGACCAGGTGTGTAGATGAGGGGAGTGCAGTTGATGTAGTTTATATGGATTTCAGCAAAGCCTTTGACAAGGTCCCACATGGGAGACTTATAAAGAAGGCAAATGCACATTGGATACAGCGTAATTTGATAAGGTGGATTCAAAATTGGCTTAGTTGGAGGAGACAGAGGGTGATGACAGAAGGATGCTTTGGTGACTGGAAGCCAGTGTCCAGTGGTGTACCACAGGGATCTGTGCTGGGTCCCCTATTATTTGTCCTTTAAATAAATGACATAGATGACTATGTGGGGGTTAGGATTAGTAAGTTTGCGGATGAACAAAGATTGACTGGGTGGTTAACACTGAGCTTGAGTGTCTTGGACTACAGGAAGATATAAACGGGATGGTCAAATGGGCAGATAAGTGGCAGATGGAATTTAACCCTGAAAAGTGTGAGGTGATACACTTTGGAAGGAGTAATTTGACAAGGAAGTATTCAAAGAACTGCATGACACTAGGAAGTTCTGAGGAACAAAGGGACCTTGATATGTGTGTCCATAGATCTCTAAAGGCGGAGGGGCTTGTTAGTGGAGTGGTGAAAAGGGCATATGGGACGCTTGCCTTTATCAGTTGAGGCATAGATTACAAAAGTAGGGAGGTCATATTGGAGTTGTATAGAACCTTGGTGAGGCCACAGTTGGAGTACTGTGTGCAGTTCTGGTCACCACATTGTAGGAAGGATGTGATTGCACTGGAGGGGGTGCAGAGGAGATTCACCAGGATGTTGTGTGGGATGAAACATTTAAGTTATGAAGAGAGGTTGGATAGACGGGTGTTTTTGTTGGAGCAGAGAAGACTGAGGGGCGACCAGATTGAGGTGTACAAGATTATGAGGGGTATGGACAGGGTGGATAGGGAGCAGCTGTTCCCCTTAGTTGAAGGGTCAGTCACAAGTGGACATAAGTTCAAGGTGAGGGGCTAGATGTTTAGGGGGGATGTGAAGAAAAACTTTTTTACCCAGAGGGTAGTGATGGTCTGGAATGCGCTGCCTGGGAGGATGGTGGAGAGTGAAATTCCATCTGCCACTTACCTGCCCATTTGACCATCCCGTCTATATCTATCTCTCAACCTCACTGTTAACCACCTGGCCAATCTTTGTGTCATCTGCAAACTTACTAATCCTACCCCCCACATAGTCATCTATGTCGTTCGCCTCACATCCTTTGAAAAGTACCTGATGAGCACTTGGCACGTCATAACATTCAAGGCTATGGGCCAAGTGCTGGTAAATGGGATTAGGTAGGTAGGTCAGGTGTTTCTCACATTTTGGTGCAGACTCGATGGGCCAAAGGGCCTCTTCTGCACTGTGTGATTCTGTGAACTAACTGCAGCTGCTCTCCGTGAGCTTGTATGCCCCTGTTTAAGGTGGAATAAAACTTAACTTATCTTAAGGAGTAATTTTTAGTTAATTGCTAAATTAAAGAAAAAACTGGACCTTGGATAAAAATTAACTTTTAAAATTCCCTCATTTAACAAACTTCCACTTGGCTGTCTGTTTCCAAAGCAGCAACCCAGTTCAAACCTATTAGTTATAATTCTTTTCGCAACATTGTAGTATGTTTGTGTGTCTGTACATTAACTATTTAGTTAAGAATAGGATCCTTTTTTAATTAACAGAACAAAGCGGAAAAGTTTTTCAATATTGTGGGACAGACAATCGAAAGTTTTGTGAAATCTCTAGATGGAAGCATGAAGGAGCAACAGAAAAATCTGGATTCAGATGAAAACCAGTTTGTTCTGGCATTGGCAGGAATTGTAACAAGTAAGTCTCACCTCTGGTTAAAACAAATGTTTGTGTCCTGTAAACTGAAATTCCTTCAGTAATTTCTCACCTTATCATCATATATGTTACTGCACACAAGCCCTGAAATTTCTACCTGGTTTGGTACTGAAATTTGCTCCCTAACATTACCGATCTCTGTCTCTCCTTCAGTTTATCATCCACAGTTTTGTTACCCCAGACTCAAGCATTCCAATAAGATAAAAGCAAAAAACTGCGGATGCTGGAAATCCAAAACAAAAATACCTGGAAAAACTCAGCAGGTCCGGCAGCATCTGCGGAGAGGAGCACAGTTAACATTTCGAGGCCAAATGACCCTTCAACAGAACTAAGTAAAAATAGAAAAGAGGTGAAATATAAGCTGGTTTAAGAGTGGAGTGTTGGGGCGATAGAGCTGGATAGAGGGCCAGTGATAGGTGGAGATAACCAGAAGATGTCACAGACAAAAGGACAAAGAGGTGTTGAAGATGGTGATATTATCTGAGGAATGTGCTAATTAAGGGTAGAAAGCAGGACAAGTAAGGTACAGATTGCCCTAGTGGGAGTGGGATGGGGTGAAGGAATCGAAAAAGGCTAAAAGGTAGAGATAAAACAATGGATGAAAATGCATTTAAAAATAATGGAAATAGGTGGAAAAAGAAAAATCTATATAAATTATTGGAAAAAAAAAGAGGGGCGAAATCGGAAAGTGGGTAGGGATGGAGGAGAGAGTTCATGATCTAAAATTGTTGAACTCCATATCAGTCAGGAAGGCTGTAAAGTGCCTAGTCAGAAGATGAGGTGCTGTTCCTCCAGTTTGCGTTGAGCGTCACTGGAACAATGCAGCAAGCCAAGGACAGACATGTGGGCATGAGAGCAGGGTGGAGTGTTGAAATGGCAAAGTCTGGGTAATACTTGTGGACAGAGCGAAGGTGTTCTGCAAAGCAGTCATCCAGTCTGCATTTGGTCTCTCCAATGTAGAGGAAACCGCTTTGGGAGCAACGAATGCAGTAGACTAAATTGAGGGAATGCAAGTGAAATGCTGCTTCACTTGAAAGGAATGTTTGGGCCCTTGGACGGTGAGGAGAGGGGAAGTAAAGGGGCAGGTGTTGCACCTTCTGCGGTTGCATGGGAAGGTGCCGTGGGAGGGGCTTGAAGTGTAGGGGGTAATGGAGGAGTGGACCAGGGTGTCCCAGAGGGAACGATCCCTGAGGAATGCCACCGGGGGGGGATGAAGGGAAGATGTGTGTGGTGGTGACATCATACTGGAGTAAGAGGCGGAAATGGCAGAGGATGATCCTTTGAATGCGGAGGCTGGTGGGGTGATAAGTGAGGACAAGGGGGACCCTATCATGTTTCTGGGAGGGAGAAAAAGGTGTGAGGACGGATGCGTGGGAGATGGGCTGGACATGGATGAGGGCTCTGTCAACCACCGTGGGTGGTAAACCTCAGTTAAGGAAGAAGGAAGACATGTCAGAGGAACTATTTTTGAAAGTGGCATCATCAGAACAGATGTGACGGAGGCGAAGGAACTGAGAGAATGGTATGGAGTTCTTACAAGAAGCGGGGTGTGAGGAGCTGTAGTCGAGGTAGCTGTGGGAGTCAGTAGGCTTGTAATGGATATTGGTGGACAGTCTATCACCAGAAATTGAGACAGAGAGGTCAAGGAAGGGAAGTGTCAGAGATGGACTATGTGAAAATGATGGAGGGGTGGAAATTGGAAGCAAAATTAATAAATTTTTCCATGTCCAGACGAGAGCATGAAGCCACACCGAAGTAATCATCGATGTACCGGAGAAAGAGTTGTGGGAGGGGGCCAGGGTAGGACTGGAACAAGGAATGTTCCACATAACCCATAAAGAGACAGGCATAGCTGGGGCCCATGTGGGTACCGATAGCCACACCTTTTATTTGGAGGAAGTGAGAGGAGTTTAAGGAGAAATTGTTCAGTGTGAGAACAAGTTCAGCCAGACGGAGGAGAGTAATGGTGGATGGGGATTGTTCGGGCCTCTGTTTGAGGAAGTAGCAGAGAGCCATCAGACCATCCCGGTGGGGGTTGGAGGTGTAGAGGGATTGGACGTCCATGGTGAAAAGGAGGCGGTTGGGGCCAGGGAACAGGAAATTGTTGATATGATGTAGGGTGTCAGAGGAATCACGGATGTAGGTGGGAAGGGTCTGGACAAGGGGAGAGAGAATAGAGTCAAGATAGCAAGAAATGAGTTCCGTGGGGCAGGAACAGGCTGACATGATCGGTCTGCCGGAAGAGTCCTGTTTATGGATTTTGGGTAGGAGGTAGAAGCAGGTCAACCGAGGTTGGGAGACTATCAGGTTGGAAGCTGTGGAAGGAAGATTTCCAGAGGAGATGAGGTCAGTAACAGTCCTGGAAACAATGGCTTGATGTTCAGTGGTGGGGTCATGGTCCAGGGGGAGGTAGGAGGAAGTGTCTGCGAGTTGACGCTCAGCCTCTGCGAGGTAGAGGTCAGTGCGCCAGACCTGCCTCTTTACTTCCCCTCTCCTTACCGTCCAAGGGCCCAAACACTCCTTTCAAGTGAAGCAGCATTTCACTTGCACTTCCCTCAATTTCGTCTATTGCATTTGTTGCTCCCAATGTGGTTTCCTCTACATTGGAAAGACCAAACGCAGACTGGGTGACCGCTTTGCAGAACACCTTCGGTCTGTCCGCAAGCAATACCCAGACCTTCCTGTTGCTTGCCATTTCAACACTCCACCCTGCTCTCATGCCCACATGTCCGTCCTTGGCTTGCTGCATTGTTCCAGTGAAGCTCAACGCAAACTGGAGGAACAGCACCTCATCTTCCAACTAGGCACTTTACAGCCTTCCGGACTGAATATTGAGTTCAACAATTTTAGATCATGAACTCTGTCCTCCATCCCCAACCCCTTTCCGATTACCACCCCCTCCCTCCCACACACTTTTTTTTCCCAACAATTTATATAGATTTTTCCTTTCCCACCTATTTCTATTATTTTTAAATGTATTTCCATCCATTGTTTTATCTCTACCTTTTAGCCTTATTCCTTCACCCCTCCCCACCCCCACTAGGGCTATCTGTACCTTACTTGTTCTGCTTTCTACCCTTAATTAGCACATTCCTTAGATAATATCACCACCTTCAACACCTCTTTGTCCTTTTGTCTGTGACATCTTTTGGTTATCTCCACCTATCACTGGCCCTCTATCCAGCTCTACTTGTCCCACTCCCCCTTAAACCAGCTTATATTTCACCTCTTTTCTATTTTTACTTAGTTCTGTTGAAGGGTCATTCGGACTCGAAACATTAACTGTGCTCCTCTCCGCAGACGCTGCCGGACCTGCTGAGTTTTTCCAGGTATTTTTGTTTTTGTCAAGCATTCCAATGTCTGCCTTCTGCCTTCCATAAACCTGAGCTCCTCTAAAACTCTGCTGCCCATATCCACCACCTGGACAAATGTAACTTAGGCGTCAAGTTGGGACACGGCGAAGGTGCACCCATTCCAGTTGGCCCTGCAGAGTCTTCCTCACTAACAGCTAGCACTCATGCCAAAATTAGAAAACTCATAGAGCCATTACAACTCTGAAGGCGGATATTTCACACATTGAGACCATGCTGGTCCTCTGAGAACAATCTATTCAAGCTGATCCCCTCACTCTTATCTCTAAAGCTCTGCAAATTTATTTCACTCCCATACAATTTCCTTTTGAAATCACTCATTCGTCATTTCCACTTCTACCACTCTCGTATGCAGCGAGTTCCTGGTCATAGCCACTCCTGCTTAAAAAATGTGCTTCCTTATATCCCCCTGTATCCCTTGAGCAGTTTTACATTTAACTTTATTAATATTTTATTTGCCCTTAAAGTTCCCCACTTTAGGGTATTTTATCATAATACGTAACTCCAGCTGATCAAAGTCTAGTCAGTGTGCAACTATTTCAAGTGACCAGTCAAGCTTTGCAATTGGCTTATTTGAAACGACTTAGGTTTTGGAATGTAGAGCAAAATTTCTAAATTTGCCAATGAATTCTGTAGCGGATTACACACCTCCTGACTCCCTAAACCCTGTCCACCGTCTACAAGGCACAAGCCAGGAGTGTGATGGAATATCCTCCACTTGCCTGGATGAGTGCAGCTCCCACAACACTCAAAAAGCTTGAAACCATCCAGGACAAAGCAGCCCTCTTGATTGGCACCCGTTCCACAAACGTTCATCCTCTCTACCACTAACGAACAGTCATAGCAGTGTGATCCATCTACAAGATGCACTTCAGAAACTCACCAAGCCTCCTTAGTCAGCATCCTCCAAACCCACGACTGCTACCATCTAGAAGGACAAGGCCAGCAGATACATGGAAACACCACCACCTGGAAGTTCTGCTCCAAGCCACTCACCTGACTTGGAAATATATCACCGTTCCTTCACTGTCGCTGGGTCAAGATCCTGGAGCTCACTCCCTAAGAGCACTGTGGTTGTACCTACAGTACCGGCACTGCAGCGGTTTAACAAGGCAGCTCACCACTACCCTCTCAAGGGCAGTTAGGGATGAGCAATAAATGCTGGCGTAGCTCACGATGGCCACATCCCGTAAATGAAAAAAAGGCGGAGTTCAGTGAGACTGGTTGGCTCACTGGGTGACAAGCGTATATGGGGAGTTGATGACAGATCCACAGCATCTGTTAGAACGGGAGTTTGTCACTTGGGGTGGAATTTTCTCAAAATTGCACTAAGTGCACTAGCGGATGGGTAAAATGGACTCCTACCCACCGACAAAAATGTCAGGTTTTCACGCCATGTCGTCCCGAGCCCACCTCATTATTTATCCACTCCCACGAAACACGCTGTTTCCATGGCCAGTGGGCTCTCATTTGCCCGCTTGCCATCACTCCACTGTTGCATCACACCGGCTGCCATCTTTAAAAGGCAGCCGCCAGCAAAGCACTCATCGCCACCAGTTCACCACCGCTGCCTGGGAGACATGGCCAGCAAAGGCAAAAAACTACAGTCCCCTGCTTCAATGTCCATCGAGTGATTGCTGGATACCGTGGAGGCCGCTGGGATGTGCTCTACCACCGCTCTGGTCACAGGATGGGCAACAAAGTCACCAACCAGGCTTGGGAGATGGTGGCAGCGGTGGTCAGCGCAAACACCCTGCAAAGGAGGACAAAAGGATAAATTATCCCCTCTGTTCTACCAGGATAAGTCACTTTTTTCATCACTCCCAACTCACATACTCACAAGCCCATCACATGCCCACAGGGCCCTCATTCATTGCCAGTGCAAGGGACATCAACACTCAATCTTTCACACACACCATCATTGTCCTCATCCCATCCATGGGACCACTCACCACACACAAAAAGACCAGGCATACTTATTATCTGGCCCAGTAGGCATCCTGATACACTTTCCCCACCTCTATCCATGCAGGACAAGCTGAACAGGAGGGAAAAGTTGCAGACAGGTGGAGGGATACAAGAGATCAAACTTCTGACAGAATTTGAAAACAGCCATCCAGCTGGCCAGCAATGAGCGGGACCAGTTCTGTGCTGACAGTGAGGCTGGCGCTGCTCTATCAAGTGAGGGTCCAGCAGTGCAACATCCATCAGATAACCATGCTGTGAGTGATGTGTCCTGTTTCACAGGCCACTGCCTTGCAATAGTTATCTCCCCTTGCTTTTGCAGGCACATCTGCTAAACAGCCAACAGAGTCCATGACCCAGGGCCTCCAATCAAGCTCTGAAGAAACCTCTGAAGAGGAATCTTAAGGCACCCTCCCTGAAGTCCCATCACAGCGCTCACCCACATCCTCCACCAGGGCAGAGACACACAACTCAGTGGGACCTAGCTTTAGAGTAGCCTCGGGATCACAATCTGATGAGCACATCGCACTTTCTGATCCAAGCAGGCAGAGGCAGGGACTTCCCAAGTCCCTGGCACTCAGAGGATTGCTGGAGGCCAGAACGTTGCTGACTCCAAGTCAGATGACGAGCCTCTGGACTCGTTCATGTCTCAGTTTCTGCAGCTGCAAAGGCAAGGTAGGGAACAACAAGAAGGGATGTCCGCTGCACTCCTCAGATTGCGAGGCACGATGGAGGATTCAGGCATTCTTCAGGCTGAGGTGGTAGCAGCAGCATTGCAATGCACTGAGGTCAACATTGGCAGGATAGTGGACGCCATGGAGACCTTGATCCAGAAGTTCACTGCTGCCTGGGCTTAACTCTGTTGCTGATGTCACAGTTGGCCTCCAACAGTGTGTAAGCGAGAGGGTTGCTGGGCAGCTCGATCTCACTCCAGCTACCCCTTCCGCTCACAGAGTTAGTCAGGGACCCTGGGTTATACATAGGGAGGAGGATCAGCAGATGCCCACTACAGGGCCATCCATCCAGGTGACTCTGGGAGTGACTGGCCCATCCGAATCCCATCTTCCTGTAACATCCGCAGCTCCAGCTCCACAGGCCGGGGAGGGTGTCACTACCTCACACCAGGACCCCGAAAGGCTGAGGCCCCCCAAATCTCGGCCCTCCAGAGGAAGCCAGCCAAAGTCATCACAGACAGGGCGTCACAGTCAGCAGGCTGCCTCCACCTTTGTTGTGGATGTCTAGGGAGCACCAAG
Organism: Carcharodon carcharias; assembly: GCF_017639515.1. Taxonomy (NCBI): domain Eukaryota; kingdom Metazoa; phylum Chordata; class Chondrichthyes; order Lamniformes; family Lamnidae; genus Carcharodon; species Carcharodon carcharias. Next base: position 1,842,344 of record NC_054484.1, on the reverse strand, counting down.
ACGTAGTGGCAGGGTTAGGAAAGTTAAGTAAAAGTAGTTGCACAGCCTGGGCACAGGTGTTGATCACTTGTACATGCTGTTCACTATTGCCAATAAACCCCTAAGAATGTCACCATGCCTGTGGCTCCTTGTTCTGATGAGCAGTGTTCTTGTCACTCAGATGTGAAACCTTTCTGCATAGATAAAAGGCAGGGGTCTCAGTCCAGGGCCTCTTCCCTCTGATCTTTGCAGCCTTCAGACCACAGTGATGGTGGGGGTCATTGCTGCCAGAATGTAGTGGGCAGGCACCACAGATTTCTTTCATTCTCTCTGTGTGCTCTCAGCATCTTTAAGATGGGGCTGGCCCCCATTACACCAGCATCTGTGACCAGTGATGCTGTGCACTAGCTCCTGAAGGGCTGAGGTACTGAAGGCAGACACAGTATCAAATGCGTCTAAACTTTCATGGCTGCATCTCTGAGATGGCCCTGATCATGGAGAGCAAGCGAGCTGCCCTCGGCCAGACAGGACTCAGACATTCTCAGAGGTTATGTGAAGATCTATGGAGTGTCCTCACTGCATGTTGTCATCATCCTCCTGCAATCGAGCAACTATTAGGGCCTCCACTGCGTCTCCATGACAGGAGCATTCTCACAGAGAGTATTTGCAATAAGCCAGACGAGTCAAACGTTCACAACTGCAATGTGAGGATCTACGGGGACTCCTCACTGCATGTCATCGTCATCCTCCACAAATCAGGCAGCTATGAGGGCCTCCCGAGCATGCATGCCTCATCTAGCCAGTGCGAGAACTCCACCCTCGTCATTCTCATCACCGAGGACCCCCTCACCCTCATCCCTGTCGGCGTCCTCCTCATCGGAGAAGACATGCAGCTCTTCCTCAGCCAGCTCTTCTCCCTGTTGCCAGGTTGTAAAAGGTGCAGCGGATGACAACGATGCATGACACCCTCTGCGGACTATATTGCAGGGCTTCACCAGACCGGTCCAGGTACTGGAGCCGCATCTTGAGCATTCCGAACGTCTGCTGCACCTAGTTGCGAGCTGCAGCATGAGCCTCATTTTGGCGTTGCTCTGCTGCAGTCTGAGGCTGCTGCACGGGTGTCATCAGCCACGGCCTCTGCAGATAGCCCCTGTCCCCAAGGAGCCATCTCTGCAGCTTCTGTGGACCCTGGAAGACTGCAGGGATCTGCGAGCGATTCAGGATGTAGGTGTCGTGCACCGTCCCTGGAAACTGTGCGCATACCTACAGGATGCGTTTCTGGTGGTTGCATACCAGCTGCACACTCAGTGAGTGGAAGCCCTTGCGGCTGATGAAGTCTACCGAGTGTAGTGATGAAGACCTGAGCGCCACATGAGTACAGTCAATCACACCCTGCTCCTGTGGGAGATCAGGGCCAATCCAATGGCCCTTGCATTCTGGCTGTCCAGGTCCCGGGCGAAATGCACAAAGTTGTGTGCCCTCGAAGATGGCATCCGTGACCTCAAGGATGCATTTGTAGGTGGCGGATTGTAAAATCCCACAGAGGTCACCTGTGGAGCCCTGAAAGGAGCCACTGGCATAGAAATTGAGCACCGCAGTCACTTTCACAGCCACTGGCAGTGGGTGCCCTCCATGTGTCCTTGGCGCCAAGTCCTGCAGTAAATGGCAGATGTGAGCTACCAGGTCACTAGACATGTGCAGTCATTAGCGACACAAGATCTCAGTCATCTGCAGGAATGGCAGGCAGTGCCTATAGACCCTGGGTGTCGCTAGACGCTGACCAGCCACGGCTCACTGTCACTTCTGGGCAGCATGTGTGGGAGCCCCTGCTGCCCCTTCTTCATGAGGTTGCTGCTCCTGCCTTTGCCCAGGCAGGACTTCAGACATTCTCTCTCCTCCATCTTCTACAGTCTCTGTAGGCCATCAGCCATACTGCTAGGTGACCAGGAGCCATGATCCTGATGTGCTCCTCCTGCGGCATGAAAGAGAGAGAGACGTGGTTATCATGGCTGTTTTTAGTACCTTTCCTGGCCCTATGTGACTGCCCGTTAATGCTTCCCGGAGAGTGCTGGTCACCCCTCGGATGGCCAGAGATGAATGCATTGCACGGCTGCCCTGTCAACCTGGGACATGGGGGAGACAGGTTCAAACCAGGATGCTAAGATTGCAAGGGGCTGTGAGCGGCTCCAGCAGTGACTGCTGCATGGCAGCGTTGGTGAGGAGATTGTACAACATGTGCAGCCCAACTGCTCCACGGTCCAATAAAGTGGTGGAGGACTTGAGGTCTGTGCCAGGGTGGGGGGGTGAGGTATGGAGCGTTTGGTGGCCCTTTGGTGCCACCGCATTGCTTGCATGTGTGGGCAGGCTTGGAGACCGACCCCAATCATATCACTGTGGCTGCGCCTGATCTGTTCCAGTTGCAGAGGCATGGTCAGTTTACACAGGCGTCCCTAATGCCACCTCGATTGCCTGTGCGCAGGATGCAGCGCCAGGGATGCAGCACTTGACTCTGCCCCCAGCAGTCGCCTCTGAGGCTGGCCAGCATTTGCGCCCTGATCTCCCCCACCTCAGCAGTCGTTTCCAAGGGCAGGCATCAGTTGGCCCCCACCACTCCCCACTGGCGCCCCTGAGACCTGTAAACAGCAGGCGAGCTGTGAAGAATGCTGCGCCTCACTCACCTCAGTTTCCCCCAAAGTGAAGGCCACCAAGTGCACGTCGTCTGCGTGCTGTTGTGAAACGTAGCCAGCCACTGGCGGGCTGAGCAGATGATCATGACCTGCCTTCATGCCATAGCCATATTTTCCTCGTATGCCATCTATCATGCCTGCCACCAGTGGGCTTGGAAAACTCTGCCCTTGCTTTCAGAGTGTGGTGTGCCTAACCACAGGTCCCCAATTGGTTTACATGGACTGTGTGCTTATTGTGAACTTGAGAGTATAAGTTAGCTTTTGTAACTTGTGTTATCCTTACACACCCTTATATATCTGTAAAAGTATAGTTGTGGGTGAAGGAGTACTGTAATATAGTTCATCTTTTCTTGTTTAATAATTGTTTTATTCTTTTGTTACAAGTATATCAACTGACCCCTGTGACTTTGTTTCTTAACAAAAAATATAAGTTAGGACCTATCAAGTTGAGTTGGGATCTGACTTGTCTAGTGGTAACATCAGCTGGGATCATAACAATGTATTATAGTAGAAAGACTAAATCTATTTGGCAGGAATATAAAATTGCAGGATGAAATTATTTTTCTCTTTGTCCCTTACCATTAGATTCAGAGCAACTACCTCATTTAAGTCACATACCAACAGAAGGATATACAATGGAGTATGGGACGCCCTCAAATACTTTCTATGGATTTCACATTTCTCACTGGTTTCTCCTATTAGCCTTGTATACTCTTCATCATCCACACGTGTATCTTTTAGCAGGATTTTTAACCTTTAACTGTAGAGTGAGCAAATTGTTGATGTAACTTTTGGACAGTTTGCTTCTTTTGTCTCTGATTCTTATCACATAAAACTATAAATACTCGTCAACACTCTAATGAGAAACATCAGGTTTATTAGGGGATAGGAATAATGTCCTGACAGGGTAAACTCTGGATCAACTGACTCACCAAAAATAATGGCCTTATCATGCCCCGTGGCAATTTTTATTTGGCCTTTTTCACAGGTTTACTGAACAGCATAGATATGTCACTAGCGACAGCATTGGTATTTACAAAATGGCTTACTCGAGCTATTTTTCGTGGAATTTTAACTCTCTTTAGTGACCTCAATATTTCAGGGACAACATTCTCTCTGTATTCGCTCCAACAAAACCTTTCATCATTTTAAAGAGCTCAATGGGTTATCCCTCTGCTTTCTATTTTCAAGTGAGGAGACCCAACATGTCAGTCCTTTTCTGATATGTATACCCACGCATTTGTTATATCATCCTTGTAAATCTTCTCTGTCCTTATTTATAATATTGTGGCCAGAACTGCACACAGCACTATTTAGGTGTGATCTAGCCAATGTTCAATGGACGTTTAGCATAAAATTCCAACTTTTCAATTCTATCCCTCTAGAAATAAAACCTAGTGCTTGTTTTTTTTAATGGACTTGCTAACCTGTGGTGTAACCTTTAGTGATTGATGTATTTGTGGTCTGAGATCCCTTTGTTTCTCTATCCTACCTAGACTTTCATCTTCCTTTTCTTCCTCTCAAAATACATTACCTCACGTTTATCTGTGTTTAACTTATTTGCCCATTCCACAAGTTTATTAATGTCCCCCTGTAATTTGTTGCAATCCTCCTCAGTATTGACTATCTCCCCACTCCTCCCCACCCCCAGTTTGGTGTTATCTGCAAATTTAGGAATTGTGCTTTTGATTCCCAAGTCCAAATCTTTAATGTAAATTGTGAACAGCAACTTTCCCAGCTCTGATGCTTGTGGAACACTATTTCCCATCTTCTGCCACTCTGAATAGCTACCCTTTATTCTCTGCTTTCTGTCTTGAAGCCAGCTAACAATTCATTCTGCCACTTGTTTCCTGATTCCACATTTCCTGACCTTATTCATCAGTCTATTACAGGGCACCTTACCGAAAATCCAGATAAATTACATCTACTATATTACCATTGTCTCCTCTCACTGTTATCTCCTCAAAGTTGGTCAAGCAAGATTTCCCCTTTTAAAATCCATGCATATTTATTATTATATTTCTCATTTTAGATGTTCTTCTATTCTCGTCCTTAGTGAGGATTCCACTGTTTTTCCTCCAACCGATGTTATGCTGACTGGTCTATAATTCCCTTGGCGTGTTCTGTTCCCTTTCTTAAATACTATATATTCTTTCACTGGTCATATGACTCAAACTCTGAGAACATTAGAGTGTAATCATTCCAGATATTTTACCCTTGTCCTCTGCTGTTTTCACAATGACCACTAAGATTGTAGTATTCTGTTTGAAACATTTTTCTTAGTGTCCAACCTTCAACTTTAGGCAACCATCCTCTGCTCCTTTGTTATAATCCAGGAAGCCAGTTGGTGAAGGATACAACTAGTGCCAATCTTTACACAATTTTTAATAAATATTTATTTATGGAGATCCACATTACAAATGTGCACCTCCTAACCAACAACCACAGATTCAGTCTTTGGTATTTGACATCCGTCCATCTCAGGAGACAATGGATTGCGTCCGGTGTGTATGTTACTTCTGGATTGGACATCGTCTGTTGTGGCTGTAGAGGCCAATTTGCATTTGGCAGAGTTCCTTCCACAGCAGGCACAGATGAATGGTTTTGGTCCAAAGTTTATTGATGTTTTTTCCTTCTGGTGGGCTCTATTTTCGGCCACTTGGTCATTTATTTTGCCCTCTGCTTTTAAGTTTAAGTCCTACTGGCTGGACCACAGCAGCACTACTACCAATTCCTGCACCAAACGGGATGAGGCTATGAGCAAACTGAATGAGGCACGGCAGTTCGCCACAACTACTGATGGGATAGTGAATGTGAATTAGAGTGAGTGTGACTTGGAGAAGGCGAGCCTAAAGAAGCAGAATCTGCAACAACTTGAGGAGGAATTATATGAACTGGTAAAGCCCTCAGATGTGGCCCAGCAGCTGCACATGCCTGATGCCCTGGTGGATCTTTCCTACCAGTACTGGAGACTCCAGAGAAAGTTGAATTTCAATAAGCCACTTCTCACTCCAAACACATGAAGTGGACAATCTTGCCCAGCAGGAACAGGATATCTTATACCGATGACTGCAGCTCTTCATGCATCTTCGACAAGATTTGGCGAGGGTGAATATGAGCTTTAAAGTTAACTACACCGCATACAGACTACCGTGGAACCAGTTGTTATTTGTTTCTTTATCAGACCTTGCATTAACAAATAATATCAGTGATCAGTGGGCATCTTAGCCACTATTTAAAAAAGGTGTGGTTAAAATGGCAGCAGTGAAGCAGGACTAGAGTTGTAAGTGCCCACAGTCTATTGAACTCCGAGTCAGCCCCATTCCCACTGAAGTGGGTTAGAATTCCATGAATCCTAAGCTTTAGTTTATTGAGCAACATGTCCCATTTAAAATGGTTTGCATTCCTAGCTCTTATCCCGATCCCTATCTTCTTCCACTCATTTTCTTGCTTGGTTTCCAGATGTGGGAGAATTAGGTTTGTACAATGGGAGGTGGAGCTAACCCTTGCTCCAGCACAATTGAAACTGCTTTGCAAGTCATCTTTAAATTCCTGACTTTGAGCAATTTTGGCGTCAATGTTCAAACACATGCACACAATGTAAAATGTCACAGAGCAAAAAATAGCTGGTTTCAATCCTTGCTCGATGTAAAATTAGTTGATTCAGACTGAGCAAGAGTGGGAGCATCACAATCGTAAGCAGTGTTCCTGACAAAAGATTACAAGAAAATCTGAAGTACATGTGAACTTTGAGTGAAGGACGGCTTGGTTGCAATGCCCCATAGTGAAAGTGAACACTTGGTATTGAAGATTGTTAACAAAGTATCAGAAGGCTGTCAGCACCTGTAAATGTGCACCTCAGTCTTGGTCACTAACTTCAATACAGGAGGATTAAAAAGGGAAAATCATCAAATAAATAAATGAGAAGAAATATGGAGCAAATAGAAAAGTCTTTGTTGCATTGGTGTTTAAATTCCTGTTGTATTAATATCCCTTGTTTTCTTGTAGATTTCCTTGCCTCCTTAGTCTACCCTTTCTCCTACAATCTTGACCAACTAACTTTTTTGCTTCCTGTTTTATCTCCCCTGATGCCTTGAACTATGGATTCTGTTTCTCAATTAACAAAAAAATCATATGATCATCAAATTATATTTTTATTTTCATCCATTCTTTGAAGGCGTGAAGCACCATGTAGTCTCATCATGCTTATCATGTATCAGCGACACATGAGACCCTTAGAGAAATTCCATTAACGATACCTCTGACACATCATCCAGGTTGAATGGGCGGACTGACAAATGCTAGTGTACTTCTTGAAACCAGGTCCACAAGAATTCAGGCAAAACTCCTGCAAAACCAACTTCAATGGACTGGACGCTGTCTGCATGGCTAAAAATCAGCTCTTCCACCAGGTCCTGTTCCCTGAACTCTCAAGTGGACAATATTCCAGGGAAGGTCAAAGAAAATACTTCAAAGACAGTCTGAAGGCCGATAACACTGACCTTAATAACTGGATGGAGCTCACTACCAAGCGTTCAGAATGGCAGCAGCTTGTTCACTGAGCTGCATCACGCTTCAAGTTCATGTCTTAATGATGAGGCAAAGCGATGAAAGAGAAGGAAGTAAATCCTGCAATCTGGATCCCCCTACCTTGTGGAATGTCCTGTCCCATTTACCCAGAGATCTGGGGGTCGAAAATTAGCCTGTTCAGTAATGTGAAGACCCATGACATAAACTCAGAACCCTGAGTCGAAATCATCCTTCAATCAAGGGACAGCCAATGATGGATCTCGCCACCCAGCCATTAGATTGTTGCCTGAGACCACAACCAGGAGAGTGACTTGCCCCTAGCCCTTCTCTTGATTTTTTTCTCCCCAGCTTGTTGGGATTAAAATGAGGGGGGCAAACTTTACTTGGCATCATTTTTTTTTAATCCATTCCTGGGATGTGATTAGGCCAGCATTTGTTACCCACCCTGGTTGCCCTTGAGAGGGTGGTGGTGAGCTGCCTTCTTGGACCACTGCAGTCCATGTGGTATATATGCACCCACATTGCTGTTGGAGGGGAGTTCCAGGGTTTTGACCCAGCGACAGTGGAGGAATAGCGATGTGTCTCCAAGTCAGGATGGTGAGTGGCTTGGAGGTGAATTTCCAGGTGCTAGTATTCCCATCTCTCCGCTGCCTTTGTCCTTCTAGATGGTGGTGGTTGTGGGTTTGAAAGGTGCTGTCGAAGGAGCCTTCCTGCAGTGCATCTTGTAGATGGTACACACTGCTGCTACTGTGCATTGGTGGTGGAGGGAGTGAATGTTTGTGGATGTGTTGCCAATCAAGTGGGCTGCTTTGTTCTGGATGGTGTCAAGCTTCTTGAGTATTGTGGGAACTGGACTCATCCAGGCAAGTGGGGAGTATTCCATCACACTCCTGACTTGTGCCTTGTAGATAGTGGACAGGCTTTGGGGAGTCAGAAGGTGAGTTACTCGTCACAGGATTCCCAGCCTCTGATCTGCTCTTATAGCCACAGTATTTATGTGGCTAGTCCAGTTCAGTTTCTGGTCAATGGTAACCCCAAGGATGTGCTCTTCCAACATTCCAGATTGAAGGTTCATACTGTGGGAAATCGATATGAACTCATGAACTGCTTCATTGCCCACTGCAGAAATCATTTTCTATGAGGACATAACATAAAATCATAATAATAATACAGGAGAGATGGTGGTTTAGGAGGAATGTCACTGGACTAGCATTCCAGTGGCCAGGGTAATGCTATGAGGGCATGAGTTCAAATCCTACCAGCACAGGTGGTGGAATTTAAATTCAATTACTTAATTAGCACATCAGTCTCATCTCACAGGGGAGAAACAATGATCATGAAGGTTGTGCTCCCAGGATGAGGCTATCCCATTGCACTCTGGGTGTGCTGACGCCTGCAATATCCCCAAATGCAGGATACTCGACTGCAAAATTTGTGGTAGTGAGGGACTGCATTTGCGCTTTCCCCTGTTAAAAAAAAAATCACTGAAAACAAGCATGCAGATGCAGCAAGCAGTTAAGGAGGCAAGTGATATGTTGGCTTTCATTGTGAGAGGACTTGACTACAGGAGCAAGGATGTCTTACTGCAGCTGTACAGGGCCTTGGTGAGACCATGCCTGGAGTATTGTGTGCAGTATTGCTGTCCTTACCTAAGAAGGGATATACTTGCCATAGAGGGAGTGCAGTGAAGGTTCACCAGACTGATTCCTGGGATGGCAGGATTGTCATATAAGGAGAGATTGGGTTGACTAGGCCTGTATTCACTGGAGTTTATAAAAATGAAGGAGGATCTCATTTAAATGTATAAAATTCTGACAGGGCTGAACAGACTGGATTCAGGGATAATGTTTCCTCTGGCTGGGGTGTCTAGAACAAGTGGTTACAGTCTCAGGATACGGAGTAGACCATTTAGGACTGAGATGAGGAAAAACCTCTTCGCTCGGGATGGTGAACATGTGGAATTCTCTACCACAGAGGGCTGTGGAAGCCAAGACACTAAATATATTTCAGAAGGAAATAGATAGATTTCTAGACTCTAAAGGCGTCAGCGGGAATAGGGAGAGAGCAGGAGTATGGCGTTGAGATAGAAGATCAGGCATGATCATATTGAATGGCGGAGCAGTCTCGAAGGGCCAAATGACCTACTCCTGCTCCTATTTTCTATGTTTTATTCCATGCCCTTCCTGACTGCTTGTCTCCAGGTACACTGGTCAACAGCAAGGACTTCCCATGCATCAACTCTGATCCCAGTCAACTTGAGGTCTTGCTTACAGACGTCCTTGTAGTGCAGGTGTGGGCAATCTGTTGGTCTTTGCCGATAGCCATCTCGCCATAGAGCATATCTTTAGGGATGCGGCTATTATCCCTTTGGTGCACATGACCCAGCCATCGAAGTCACAGCTGACTCAAGAGTGAACATGCCATGGATCCCTGTTCGCAGGTGTACTTCCATATTGGACTCTCTGTCCTGCCAGGAGATGCCCAATATTCACAGCATTCACAGAATTGTTACAGTGCAGAAGGAGGCCATTGAGCCTATTCTGTCTGCACCGGCTCTCCATATGAGCTATCCCCTTAGTGCCTTTCTCCACCTTCTCCCTATAACCCTACACATTGTTCCTTTTCAGAGAACAGACTCATTCCCTTTTGAATGCCTTGAGTGAAACTGACTCAACCACACTTTCAGGCAGTGCATCCCAGACCTTAACCACTTGTTGCATGAGAGCATACCGCTTTTGCCAATTCCTTTAAATCAGTGCCTTCTTGTTCTTAATCTTTTCACGAGTGAGAACAGACTCCTCATGATTTTAAATATCCCTCAACCTTCTTTTCTCCAAGGTAACCAGTCCTAACTTTTCCAATCTATTTTCATAACTGAAATTCCTCATCCCTGGAACCATTCTCATGAATCTTTTCTGCATTCTCTCCAGTGCCTTCAAATCCTTCTTAAAGTGCGGCACCCAGCTCAGGCCAAACTAGTGTGCTATATAAGCTTTTGTACTCTAAGCCCCTATTAATAAAACCAAGGATACTATATGCTTTAATAAATGTTATCACAACCTGTCCACCCACCTTCAATGACTTATGTGGTTTTGTACATAGTTTCCCCAGCTCCTGCACCCACTTTAGAGTTGTACCTTTTATTTTATATTATTTCTCCATGTTATTCCCACCAAAATGAATCACTTCATGTTTCTCTGCTTTGAATTTCATCTGCCATCTGTCTGCCAATTCCACAAACTTGTCTATGTCCTTTTGAAGTTCTTCACTATCCTCCTCACAGCTCACAGTGCTTCCAAGTTTTGTATCATACGCAAATTTTGAAATTGTGCCCTGTACACCAAGGTCATTAACATATATCAGGAAGAGCAAGGGTCCCAACACTGACCCCTAGGAAATGCCACTACATTCGGAGGAGCAGGAATAGGCCATTCGGCTCCTTGAGAGTGCTCTGCTATTCAATAAGATCATGCCTGATCTGACAGTAACCTCAAATCTGCATCCTGCCTACCCCCGATAACTTATCACCCCTTGCTTACCAAGAATCTATCCACTTCTCTTGTAAAAATATTCAAAGACTCTGCCTACACTGCCTTTTGAGAAAGAGACTTCCAAAGACTCACCATCCTCAGAGAAAAACTTTTGCCTCATCTCTGTTTTAAATGGGCGACCCCTTATTTTTAAACAGTGTCCCTCAATTCTAGATTCGCCCACAAGAGCAAACATCCTCTGCACATCCACTCAGTCAAGACCCTCCGAACCTTATATGTTTCATCAAGTCGCCTCTTACTCTTCTAAACTCCAGCAGATACAAGCCTAACCAGTCTAACCTTTCCTCATAATATAACCCACCTATTCTAGGTATTAGTCTGGTAAGCCTTCTCTTAACTGCTTCCAATGCATTTATGGGAGTTTTGGAAAATTAAAACCATTGCATCAACTATCTCACTATCCACACCTTTTAAGACCCTAGGAAGATGCCCATCGGGACCTGGGCTCTTGTCAGCCCGCAGCTCCAACAATTTACTCAGTACCACTACTCTGGTGATTTTAATTTTCCAGAGTTCCTCCCTCCCTTCCATTTCCTAATTTATAGGATTTTACTTGTATCCTCTATAGTGAAGACTAATGCAAAATACCTGTTCAATTCATCTGCAATCTCCTTGTTTTCCATTATCAATTCTTCAGACTCTCTTTTTATAGGGACCACGCTCACTTTGTTAACTCGTGCCTTTTTTAAATACTTATAGAAACTCGTACTATATGTTTTTATATTTCTGGCCAGATTCCTCTCATACTCAATTTTTCCCTCCTTATTTAGTCATCCTTTGCTGCACCTTAAATTCTGAACAATCTTCTGGCCTTCCACCTATCTTTGCACAATTATGTGCTCTTTCTTTAAATTTGATACTCCCTTTAACCTTTCTAGTTAACCACGAATAGTGTGTCCGTCCCTTTGACTTTTTCTTATTCGTTGGAATGTATCTATTCTGTGTATTCTGAAATTCTGGGGCTCCACAAATATTCTGTTGTGTGGCATTACCTCCATGCTAAAGGGGATAGATTTTTACGAACTCAAGACTGGGCCTCCATGAGGTGCCAAGGGCCATCAGCAGCAGCAGAATTGTACTCGAACACAATCTGTAACCTCATGGCATATCCCCCACTCTGCCATTACGATCAAGCCAGGGGATCAACCCTAGTTCAATGAAGAGTGCAGGAGGGCATGCCAGGAGCAGCACCAGGCACACCTAAAAATGAGGTGTCAACTTGGTGAAGCTATAACACAGGACTACTTGCATGGCAAACAGCATAAGCAGCAAGTGATGGACAGGGCAAATTGATCCCACAACCAATGGATCGACCTAAGCTCTGCAGTCCTGCCACATCCAGTCGCGAATGGTGGTGGAAAATTAAAAAACTCACTGAAGGAGGAGGCTCCACAAGTATCCCCATCCTCAATGATGGGGGAGCCCAGCACATCAGTGCAAAAGATAAGGCTGAGACATTTGCAACAATCTTCAGCAAGAAATGCCAAGTGGATAATCCATCTCGGCCTCCTTCGGAGATCTCTAGCATCACAGATGCCAGTCTTCAGTCAATTTGATTCACCCCATGTGACATCAAGAAACAGCTGAAGGCACTGGATACTGCAAAGGCTATGGGCCCTGACAATATTCCAGCAATAGTACTGAAGACTTGTGCTCCAGATCTTGCCACGCCCTAAGCCAAACTGATCCAGTACAACTACAACACTGGCATTTACCTGGCTATGTGGAAGATTGCCCAGGTATGTCCTGTCCACAAAAAGCAGGACAAATCTAACCCAGCCAATTACCGCCCCATCAGTCTACTCTCAATCATCAGCAAAGTAATGGAAGGGGTCATCAACAGTGCTATCAAGTGGTATTTGCTTAACAATAACCTGCTCACTGACGCCCAGTTTGGGTTCCGCCAAGGCCACTCAGCTCCTGGCCTCATTACAGCCTTGGTTCAAACATGGACAAAAGAGCTGAACTCCAGAGGCGAGGCGAGAGTGGCTGCCCTTGACATTAAGGCAACATTTGACCGAATGTGGCATGGAGGAGCCCTAGCAAAACAGGAGTCAATGGGAATCAAAGGGAAAACTCTCCGCTGGTTGGAGTCATACCTAGTACAATGGAAGATGGTTGTGGTTGTTGGAGGTCAGTCATCTCAGCTCCAGGACATCACTGCAGGAGTTCTTCAGGGTAGTGTCCTTGGCCCAACCATCTTCAGCGCTTCATCAATGACCTTCCATCATAAGGTCAGAAGTGGGGATGTTCATTGATGATTGCACAATGTTTAGCACCATTCCCAACTCCTCAGATACTGAAGAAGTCCTTGTCCAAATGCAGCAAGATCTGGACAATATCCAGGCTTGGACTGACAAGTGGCAAGTAACCTTGGTGCCAGGCAATGTCCATCACCAACAAGAGAAAATCTAATCACCGCCCCTTGATGTTCAATGGCATCACCATCACTGAATTCCCCACTATCAACATCCTGGGGATTACCATTGACCAGAAACTGGTCAAGTACTGTGGCTACACGAGCAGCTTAGTTGCTAGGAATCTTGCGATGAGTAACCCACCTCCTGACTCCCCAAAGCCTGTCTACCATCTACAAGGCACAAGTCAGGAATGTGATAGAATACTCCCCACTTGCCTTGATGTGCTTAGTTCCCATAACACTCAAGAAGCTTGACACTGTCCAGGACAAATCAGCCCATTTGATTGGCACCTCATCTACAAACATTCACTCCCTCCACCGCTGAAGCACAGTAGCAGCAGTGTATACCATCTACAAGATGCACTGCAGGAATTCACCGCGGCTCCTTCGACAGCACATTCCAAACCAATGACCATTACCATCTAAAAGGACAAGGGCAACAGATAGATGGAATCACCACCACCTGGAAGTTCACCTCCAAGTCACTCACCATCTTGACTTGGAAATATATCGCCATTCCTTCACTGTCGCTGGGTTAAAATCCTGGAACTCCCTTCATAACAGCACTGTGGGTATACCTACACCACATGGACTGCAGTGGTTCAAGAAGGCAGCTCACCACCACCTTCTCAAGGGAAACTAGGGATGGGCAATAAATGCTGGTCCAGCTAGTACACCCAGTGAATTAATTTAAAAAAGAAATATCCACTTAACTGTTTGGCACTGCATCTCTATTGACCTTTCCCGTAACCTAATTTGCCAATTTATTTAAGTTTAAAAACATGTTCTCAGACCCATTCCTGTATCCCTCAAACTGAATTAAAATTCAATCGTATTATGCTCCCTGCTACCTAGGGCCGCTTTAGTTAATCCCATCTCATTGCACAGTACCAGGCCTAGTGTAGCCTGCTCTCTGGTTGACTCCAGAACATGATGTTCTAAGAAACTATCCCAAAAGTATTCAATGAACTCCTCATGTAGGCTATCTTTGCCCATCTGACTTTTCCAGTCTATGGGTAAAATTTGTAGCTTGGCAGGTGGACATGCATACTCGACCCGCTCAGGCGTAAAATGACGCACATTGATGGGTGTGTGTCCTGACGTCAATGTGCAGTTGCGCAATATTTTGTTCGGCAGCACCCGGGCGACAATTAAAAGGCCTATTAAGGCCGTTAAATTATCAATTAAATAAAATTTTTCGCTGTCCACCCTTGGTGGGCATGCGAAAAGGCCAAGCGGCCTTTGCACTTTTTAGGAAACCACATCCAAGGGTGGGATGAGGTTTCCTATAGCAAATAAAAATAAAATGAAAATTTTAAAACTTAATTAATAACATGTCCCTGCTCATGTGACAGAGTCACATGAGGGGACATATTTCATTACATTTTTATTTTTTTTCATAACACTTCATCTCCCTGAGGCAGCTCTGTGCCTAAGGGAGATTATGAAGCACGCATGTGTGAAGGTCATACTCCCCCGGTTCACACCCCCACCCGCACAGGCAGCGCTGTCACTCGCATTTCACGCTGGGCGTGCCTTAATTGGCCCGCCAGTGTGAAATCGCAGTCCAGTCCTGACCACAGGTGACAGTTGACTTCCCAACCACTCCTGCCGAGCCTGCCCGACATGGATGAAATTCTTCTGTTTATGTAGATTAAAATCTCCCATGATTATCGCCATGCCTTTCTGACAAGCTCCCATTATTTTTTCCTTTATGCTCAACCTATCATGTAGTTACTATTAGAGGGCCTATACACAGCTGCTACAAGTGACTTCTTGCCTTTACCATTTCTCATCTCTACCCAAACCATTTCCATATCCTGGTTTCCTGAACTTAGGTCACCTTTCTCTTGTACTAATACCATAATTAACTGACAGAGCCACCCCTCCACCCTTTCCTCGCTTCCTGTCTTTCCTAAATATCCTGGACCTTTCAATATTCAGGTCCCAATCCTTGTCCTCCTGCAGCCATGTTTCTTTAATGACAATCAAATTATACTTACTTATTTCTATGTGCGCTCTCAGTTCATCTGCTTTGTTTCCAATGCTTCATGCATTCAGATACAGAATCTTTAGTTTTATCATTTTATTCTTTTTATAACCTCTAGTCTCAACTGTTGGTTAACTGTTAGATTTGTACTCTCTGCCCCTTCCTATCACGGCCTGTTTTTCATTTCCTGTAATACTATCTTTCTCTTTTTTCCTGTTTTCCACTCTTTGATTTAGCACATAGAAAATAGGAGTAGGAGTAGGCCGTTCAGCTCTTCGAGCCTGCTCCGCCATTCAGTATGATCATGGCTGATCCTCTATCTCAACACCATATGCCCGTGCTCTCTCCATACCCCTTTAGAGTCATTAGGGTCCAGAAATCTATTTCCTTCTTAAATACATTCAGTGACTTGGCTTCCACAGCTTCTGTGGTAGAGAATTCCATAGGTTCACCATCCTCTGAGTGATGAAGTTTCTCTCATCTCAGTCCTAAATGGTCTACCCCATATCCTGAGACTGTGACCCCTTGTTCTAGACCCCTCCAGCCAGAGGAATTAGCATCCCTGCATTGAGTCTGTCCATCCCTGTCAGAATTTTATATGTTTCAGTGAGATCCCCTCTCATCCTTCTAAACGCCAGTGAATAAAGGCCTAGTCGGCCCAACCTCTCCTCATACTATAATCCTGCCATCCCAGGAATCAGTCTGGTGAACATTTGCTGCACTCCCTCTACGGCAAGACCAAAACTGAACACAATACTCCAGGTGTGGTCTCACCAAGGCCCAGTACAGCTGTAGTAAGACATCCTTACTCCTGTATTCAAGTCCTCTTCCCAAATCTGATCCCTTGCCCCCCACTACTTAGTTTAAAATCCTCTCACAAGGATACTAGTCCCAGCTTCAGGTGTGGATTTACCCAACGGTACAGATCCCACTTTCCTCAGTACTGATGCCAGTGCCCCACAAACTGGAACCTACTTCTTCCACACCAGACTTTGAACCACACATTCATCTCCCTAACCTGATTTTTCCTTTGCCAATTTGTACATGGCTTAGGTAATAATCCAGAGATTATGACCTTTGAGGTTCTGCTTCTTAATTTAGTGTCTAGGTCTTCACACTGA
The DNA here is from genome assembly GCF_017639515.1 of Carcharodon carcharias. Taxonomy (NCBI): domain Eukaryota; kingdom Metazoa; phylum Chordata; class Chondrichthyes; order Lamniformes; family Lamnidae; genus Carcharodon; species Carcharodon carcharias. The sequence goes on along the minus strand of NC_054484.1, from coordinate 1,826,067 downwards.
CTATGCAGAACCTCATTCTTTGTCCTATCGATGTCGTTGGTACCTACATAGACCATGGCAACTTGGTCCTCCCCCTCCCACTGCAAGTTCCTCTCCAGCCCTGAGCAGATGTCCCGAACCCTTGTACTAGGCAGGCAACACAGCCATCTGGACTCATGCTTTTTGCTGCAGAGGACGGTCTCAATCCCTCTGACTATATTGTCCCTTACTGCCACTAAATTCCCTTACACCCACTGACTGAATGGCTTCCTCTACCATGGCGCCATGGCCAGATAGCTCATCCACCCTGCAGCCCCCACTTTCAACCAAACAAGCTGAAAAAACCTCAAACCTGTTGGACAATTGCAAAGGCTCCTGCCCTCTGGGTCCCCTTACCTGCCTCACTCGCAGTCACACCCTCCTGTCCCTGACCACTGACCAAGTCAGAAGACCGCCCCCTGGAATAAAGTGTCCAGGTAACTTTCCCCCTCTCTGATGTGCCACAGTTTCTGCAGCTTAATAACTCTGAGCCGACATTCCTGCAGCTGCAAACACTGCAGATGTTATTTTACAGCAGATGGTAAATGCTGAGCTGTTCAAATCCTAGAGGGAAACTTGAAACAACTGTCACAACTAATTTTCAGTTTGTATGTTTCGAGATGCGGGCTTTCAATTCAGTAATAAGACCACCAAGTCCTAAGAGCATTTTATAAAACTAAATTAAACATTTATGAATAAAAGAGAAGATAGTAAACACATACATATGTCTACAAATTACTACTATCATAATTTCTAAATCCCCTAATCAATCTAACTCACAGTTACAATTTCATTAAGGCAGCAGTATGACACACAGGGAAGAATATTGTGCTGGCGCGGCGGGCGCGTTCCCGACCTGAATGAGCATGAAATGACTCGTGATATTTCGGTCAGTCGGCAACGCGCCCACCAACAACTAACAGGCCTATTAAGGCCATTAAAGTTCTAATGAAATGAAAATGTTCGCTGCCCGTCCAGCCTTACGGCTAGCAGGCAGGCAAAAAGGCCAAGTGGCCTTTGGATTTTTTGCAAAACCTCATCCATGGGCGGGATGAAGTTTTGATTAATGATTTAACAAAGAAAGCAAAAAAATTTTTGAACTGATTTGTAACTTGCTCAAGCGACAGATTCACACGAGGGAACTTTTCAAAAAGCTTCAGCTCCCTGAAGCAGCTCTGTGCCTCAGGAAGCTTTTATTGCACGTGCATGCACAAAGTTCTGCATTCGACCTCGTCCCCCCACCCACCTCCCACAGGAAAGCTGAACGCTGCAGCACACAATTCACGCTGGCTGGCCGTTAACTGGCCAGCCAGCGTGAAATGGCCATCGCAGCCCAATCGCGGGCAGCTGCCCTAATTGTGGCAGCTCCCGCTCTTCCCCACCAAGTCTGCCCAACAACCAGAAAATCCTGGCCATTGATTTTAAAAGACCCAGGCAAAGAAACATGATACCCTGAACAAGACGAATTCAAAATGAGTTCTCTTAACTTCAGTCCCTGGAGGCAGCAGTTTGGTACATACAAGCTGAGGGCTTTACACACTTGGATCTTAAACTGCCTCCCTTACAGTCTTCTCTCCTTTATACATACTTTCTTCTTTGAATGCAGATTCCCATTGTTTCACTATGCCTTTTGAACTTTACCTCTCTACTAATAAAAAATCTATCATATTACCAATCCCATCAGTAATTTTTGGGGAAAAATAAACACACTATTTCTTACTACGTCTGCTGGCTATGTATAGATTACACCTCCTCCTTTGATTTCAAGCCACTATAGTTTGTTTAATAATGCAAATGTTCCCTTTACACTTCAAATTCTCAAACTTCCCATGTTTACCTAATTAACATTTCTAATCTAACTTTTTACATCAAAGCACCCAGACTAGTTTCCTCTAATTTGATTAAGTCTCACACAGACACACACATAGACACACCCCACTATTACTCTATTTTACAATAAATTCCAATAACATTATGGAAATTATTATATTTTCCTGACACAGATGTGTTTGCCCTGGATCACACCGGTATCCAGAAGCTCCCACATGTGTTAATTAATAATTTCTAATTAATTTATAATTAAATAGCCTACATCTCCCAATAGATTTTGGCACTGCCAGTAAACTTTACAATACCGATAAAACAATACAGTGCTTAAAACAATAATAAAACTTACAGTTTTAATAATATCAGTTACTGATTTTCCTTCTCCTGCTGCACCAAAGTGGAAATCAACTACTGGAGGCTGAAAAAAGAATAGAAGAGAAAAGCACCTCCTCCCTGCCGTCACCGCACTCCCCACTCAGCACACTTTACTTCTTGCAATAAACCTTATCTAAAGCACCTCTTTCCCCCTATGCACTGAATTCCCACTTTGAACCGAATTCCAATTGTACTCACTCAGTCTCTGTCTCATTCAGGCGAAGCCTCCCTCACTGACCGTGCATGCTTACTAATATACAAACCTTCCACCAGCCTGAACAACATCCATTAACCACTACTGTCTGTTTCCTGTCATTCAGCCAATTTTGTATCCATGTTGCTGCTGTCCCTTTTATTCCATGAGCTGTAGCTTTGCTCCCAAGTCTGTTGTGTGGCATTGTTTCAAATGCCTTTTGGAAGGCCATGTACACCACATCAACAGCATTGCCTTCATCAACCCCCTCTATTGCCTCATCAAAAAACTCCAGAAAGTTAGTTAAACATGATTTTCTATTAGAAATCTATGCTGGCTTTCCTTAGTTAACCCGTAATTGTCAATGTGACTATTAATTTTATCCTGCGTTATTGTTTCTAGAAATTTCCCCAATACTGAAATAAAACTAACTAGCTTGTAGTTGCTGGGCTAATCTTTACACCCTTTTTTGAACAAGGGTGTAACATTTACAATTCTCCAGTCCTCTCACACCACCACTGTTTGCTTTATTCCTTCATGGGATTTTTGACATCACTGGCTAATTACTCTTGAGTAATCCCTAATTACTCTTGAGAACTGAGCGGGTTGCTAGGCCATTTCAAAGGCCACTTAAGAGTCAACCACGTTGCTGTGGGTCTGGAGTCACATATAGGCCGGACCAAATGGCAGACTTATTTCCCTAAAGGGCATTAACAAACCAAATGTTAGGGAACCAAGGGTCTAGTGAGAGGGAGGAATTGAAGGAAATCAGTGTTAGAAAAAAAAATGATGCAAGAGAAATTAATGGGGTTAAAGGCTGAAAAATCCCCAGGACCTGATAATCTACATCCCAGAGTTCTAAATGAAGTGGCCCTGGAAAAATTAGATTCATTGGTAGTCATCTGCCAAAATTCTATGACTCTGGAACAGTTCCTACAGATTGGAGGGTGGCAATTGTAACTCCACTGTTTAAATAAAAGGGAGAGAAAAAACAGAATTACAGATCAGTTAGCCTAACATCAGAAATGGGGGAAATGCTAGAGTCTATTATAAAAGACATGGTAACAGAACACTTGGAAAGCATTAACGGGATTAGACAAAGTCAGCATGGGTTTATGAAAGGGAAATCATGCTTAACTAATCTACTGGAGTTTTTTGAGGATGTAACTAGTAGAATAGATAAGGGAGAAGCAGTAGATGTGGTGTATTTGGATTTCAAGAAGGTTTTTGATAAAGTCTCACCTAAGAGGCTGGTGGGCAAAATTAAAGCACATGGGACCAGGGGGTAATATACTGGCATGGATTGAGAATTGGTTGACAGACCGGAATCAGGGAGTGGGAATAAATGGGTCTTTTTCCGGATGGCAGGCAGTGACTAGTGGTGTACTGCAAGGGTCTGTGCTTGGACCCCAGCTATTAATGATATATATATGTAAATAACTTGGATGAGGAAACCAAATGCAATATTTCTAAGCTTGCTGATGACACAAAACTGGGCGGGGTTGTGAGAAGGATGCAAGGAGGCTTCAGGGCGATTTAGACAAGTTGTATGTTCTTAGTAAACACATGGCAGATGCAGTATAATGTGGATAAATGTGAAGTTATACGCTTCGGTGTGAAAAATAAAAGGCAATTATTTAAATGGCGATATATTGGGAAATGTGGATGTACAAAGGGTTCTGGATATCCTTGTAAACCAGTCAATGAAAGTAAATAGGTAGGTGCAGCAAGCAATTAGGAAGGCAAATGTTATGTTGGCCTTCATTGCAAGAAGATTTGAGTTTAGAAATAGGGATGTCTCACTGCAATTATACAAGGCCTTGGTGAGACCACACCTGGAGTATTGCGTGCAGTTTTGGCCTCCCTACCTAAGAAAGGATATATTTGCCATAGAGGGAGTGCAGCGAAGGTTCACTAGGCTGATACCAGGGATGGCAAGACTGTCCTATGAGGAGAGATTTGTTTGACTGGGCCTGTATTCACTAGAGTTTAGAATGAGAGGGGATCTGTTTGAAACATATAAAGTTCTAACAGGGCTAGACAGACTGGATGCAGGGAGGATGTTTCCCCTAGTTTGGGCGTCTAGAACCAGGGGCCACTGTATCAGGATACGGGCAGGCCATTTAGGACTGAGATGAGGAAAAATTTCTTCACTCAGTGGGTGGTCAACCTGTGGAATTCTCTACCACAGAGGCTGTGGAGGCCACTGAGTATATTCAAGAAAGAAATTGATAATTTTTTGGATATTAGGGGCTTCAAATGGTATGGAGAGAAAGCAGGAATATGGCGTTGAGATAGAAGATCAGCCATGATCATAATGAATGGCAAAGCAGGCACGAAGGGCCCACTCCTGCTCCTAGGTCCTAGATTGGTTTTTACAACAACTGACAATGATTTCATGGCCGTCATTAAACTTTGAATTTGAGGTTTTTTTTATTGAATTCAAATTTCACCATCTGCCGTGGTGGGATTCAAACCTGGGCACTGCCCTGGGTCTCTGAATTACTAGCCCAGTGCAAATACCACTATGCTGCCACCACCTCAAAAATGTGTATGAAAAATTATGTCCAATGCCTCCACAATTTGCACTCTCACTTCCTTCAGCATCCTTGGATACATCTCACCCGGTTCTGGTTCTTTATCAACTTTTAAGTACAGTAGCCTATCCAATACTTCCTCATCAATTTTAAACCCTCTTAGCTTCAGAATTACCCTATCTTTCACCATGGCCTGGGTAGCATTTTATTCCTTGGTAAAGACAGAAGCAAAGTATTCATTTAATGCCTCTGCCTCCATGCGTAAATCCCCTTTTGATCCTTAATTGGCCATGCTCCCCCTTTTACCACCCTTTTGCTATTTATATGTCTATAGAAGACTTTGGGATTCCCTTTTGTGTTGGCTGTCAGTCTCTTTTCATACTTCCTCTTTGCTTCTCTTATTTGCTTTTTCACCTCTCCTCTAAACTTTCTATATCCAGCCTGGTTCTCACTGTGTTTTCTACTAGATATCTGTCATAAGCACACTTTTTCTTCTTTATCTTAATTTCTATTTCCTTTGTCATCCAGGATCTCTGGCTTTGTTTACCCTACCTTTCCCTTTCGAAGGAATTATGCCTTGATTGTGCCGGAACTGTCTCTTCATTGAAGATAGCCCATTGCTCAGTTACTGTTTTTCCTGCCAAACTTTAACTCCAATTAATTCAATCCAGACCCGTTCTTGCCTGTTGAAGTTGGATTTCTCCCAATTATCCTTACTCTGGACTGTCCTTTGTCCTTTTCCATCGTCAGTATGGGATGCCAGCACGGCGCCATCAGCAAACAGCAACTCACAAACTAGGACATTACACACTTTGGTCTTGGCATGCAGTCTTGCCAAGTTGAACAGCTTGCTGTGAGATCTACACGTCGATACTCTCATTTGAGTCACCAAAAGTGTACAATAGCAGCATGAAGAAAAATATACCAAAGAAAGTTGGCTCCAGGACTCAGCCCTGCTTTACCCCATTGCTGATCTTGAAAGTGTCTGATATTGCTCCATTGTAACTTTCAGAACTAAGCATGTTCATGTGGAAAGAAGAAATGACGCCCAGAAGTCCAGTCTATTTTTCGCAAAAGCTTTAAGAGCCTGTCTTTGCTGACAAGATCGACTTAATCTACTCCAATGCCTAGGGGTACAAATGAATCTCCAATTAATGCCCAACTTCTGCATAAACTAAAACATAATATACAATTAACAGGAGGGAATATTCCAGCCCTCTGACTTTCTTCAATATACATATTGCAAGCCTTTGAGCCAAATGATTTTTAGATTTTGATTTCTATCAACTTTTTCAGCTGCTTTGTTAACATCATGAGGTCACTGAGCAATGATGAACAATTTTGTGCAAGGGTTACTAGGTATTGTACTCACTTCCAATGTCTCTGCCTTTCATTACGCCTGCATCTTGCCCTGCATTGACTTTCTAACCTCAGTGCCAGCAATTTGATCCTTCCTTTTCCCAATTTTTGGCAGCACATCAGTACAGGAGGTCAGTAAATTCAGGATCCATTGCTACCTTGAACCAACTTCAAACAGCTTCACTTGACTACCATTACTTTGGTTTGGCACTAACAGAAGTGGCTACATGCCCTTTCAGTTCAATGAAATGTTGTATTACTGCTGGATTTTTTTCTTTCCCTCTCTACCCAACTTAAAAACCATACCATAGCATAATTTCCTCTTCTTCTTTCCCACAATGTCAAAGTGAGATTGCCAGAGAGTTATGATAGGATCACTAGCAGATTGAAGTGCATTTTAAAATACTTCTGATAGTGATATTTTTACAGAGGAAAATCCAATCCTTTATCTACTGTGTACTTATTTATGTTATATATGGCTTTTTTGTTAACTACAGATGTGGCTGCTGTGGCCTGTGGTCGGGAGTTCTTGGTTAATTCTTCTCAAATTCTCTTGGAAACACTGTTGCAGCTCCTAGCGGAAATGAAGGCAGGTCTGTGCACCAAGCTCAAAGTGTGAGTGTTGCATCAACATCAGTCTTACTGTTTTCTAGAAATCTACTTTATTGGGAATTGACTTCCAAAGCAATAAAAATAAGACTCTTGAAAGAGCTCCTTTAAGCCTCCTTCAAAAACAACTGAAGCTGAGCTGTGCTTCCTGAGTGACATTTGGAAAAGCTACAGAGTGCTTCCTAGTGATGAATGTTCTTGATGTCATAATTGTGTGATACCAAACCATAGGGTCTCCTCATCCCTGTCTCATTCTGCATTGTGTAAAATGTTCTACTTTATGAAATATTTATTTGATTAATGACTTGGATTTGGGGGTACAGGTCACAATTTTGTAGATCACAGATGCATGAAATTCAAAGTGTAGTAATCAGTGAAAAGGACAGTGACAGACTTCAAGGGAAATAAACAGACTGGTGGAATGGATGAACTTGTGGCAGATAAAGTTCAATGCAGAAAAGAATGAGGTAATGCATTTTGGGAGGAAGAATGAGGAGAGACAATACAAGCTAAATGATATAATTTTAAAGGAGGGTGCCAGGACAGAGAGATTTAGGAGTGTTCATGCATAAATCGTTGAAGGTGGGAAAAAATTAACAGGAGTTTTTTTTTGTTCATTATGGGATGTGGACTTCACTGACTGGGCCAGCATTTATTGCCCATCCCTAGTTGCCCTTGAGAAGGTGGTGGTGAGCTGCCTTCTTGAACCACTGCAGTCCATATGGTGTAGGTACACCCACAGTGCTATTAGGTAGGGAGTTTCAGGATTTTGATCCAGTGGCAGTTAATAAGACCTAAGGTATCCTGGGCTTTATTAATAGAGTGCAAAAACCAGCAAGTTATGCGAAACAAATGTAAAACATTAGTTCAGCCTCAGATGGAATATTGGGATGGATTATCCCACAGGTTTCAGGACCAGCTGGGGGTCTTGAGTCTGCACTTACTGAAATGTTCCCAATGGCATCATCTTCCCAGAGGTGACCTCCTAATTGGATTCCTCTGTGCTTGCCGTCCGATTGAGATTGCAGCTGGGCTCTCAATGCTGCTGGCCCAGTCAGATGTCCATTTTGGCAGCCCCATAGGGAGTGGTGAGCAGTGCTGAGGAAATTTGGGAATCAGTGCCTGAACATGAAAGCACCCTCAGATGCGTGAACTTATAGTTCAAATTATGAGGGCCAAAGCCGTTAGGCCCCTCAGGGCAGAGGGGAAACCCTGTGGAGGAATTGTTTGGATTGTGGATTCACTTCAATGGCTCCCACCTGCAACAGGAAACCACAGAGGTTACATACTCCACATGCAGCAGTGGGGGGCAGTTCAGCCAGTGGCAAGATATCTGTGAGCCCCCAAAATCAAAGCTAATTGGGTCCATAATCAGCTTAATTGGCTGCCCGCTTCTATGGTGTGAGCAACTGATCTGATCGCTGCCTGTCCATGGGAAACTTCTGCAGCGGTGGGAGTGTGTCGGGAAAGCATTCCAACGGTTCTCCCTTACTTCCCTGGCTCCCTTGCCTCCAAGCTCTCTATCACTGGGCATCCCATTTTAGGAAGGGCATGAAGGCTTGGTGTGGGTAGAGAATGCTTTTACTAGAGGGGTCACAGGGGCCGAGGGAAGGGTTACATCTTAGGTTGAAGGGGAGCATGGCGGTGGTTCATGCTGGTAAATGGTTAGATGTCAGGAACAAGGGTGAATCATGGGGAGGAGTAAAGTAAAGTAACGGGGAGCTGGGAGAGGGAAGGTGGATAATGCGGCGGAGGGGACATTGAGAGAGAGAAGTGGCAAATCACAGCAAGGAAGGAGGTGGGGAGCAAAGTGGCAGATCACGGGGAGGGAGGCAGGTTTACTGGAGGAAAACACTCCTGCACTTCCTAGCCCACAGGAAGTGCTGAAAAAGAACTTGGATGCAGGGTCCAGCCATTTGTGTTCCCCCTTCAGCTGCAGGGAACATGATCCCTGAGAAACACAGCTTGTAGGCCTTACATCTAAATGTCTGTTAAAATTTGAAGAACACAGCCTCATTAGTATGTTTGAATAACTGACCCATCTTGTGCAAGCAGGTTATTTGCCTCACCACCAAACCGGCCATGGTTAAAACCAAAGTGGGCATGTTAGATTTCAGATTGTTGAAACTTCAACCGTCCTCCCACCCCACATTTCTCCTACCCATCAAGGGGTTTTAAAGTTGTTGCCCAAATATCCAGTATGGAGGGTATTGTGTTACCTGTCCCTGACCTGCGCTAGAGGTGTAGTCTGTTTCCAAGCTGTTTCCAGAGAGTCCACTGTTCTCAGGCTGTATCTGGAGGGCTGACTGCAATGCACATATGATGTTTCTCAAGTATTATTCTTGTCAGGCACATCCGCATAACTCTATGAACCCATAACTCTAAAACTATGGGCCTTTTCTGCCTTTACTCAGAACATGGCACATCCCCAATCACTCGGGAATCACAACCAATTTCACCCAACTTCAGGTAGGAGCTTGCTGCCCCCTCTCCAGAAACCAAAACAATGCTGCTCACCAGTCTCCTTGGCATAGGTTCATTTAATGGAATGGTCTCCTTTTGAGATGTAATTTCTACAACTGTATGCTTACAAAAAATTACATTGATTGATTTTCTAGGCAACGATTTAATGTTGGACAAAATTTCTTCTTTTCCAGACTAATGTTAATGTGTTTATACAATGTAAGCATTAACCTGAAAGGCTTGCAATATATCAGTGAGAGCCCAGGATTCATCCCTTTGTTATCCTGGCTTCTGGAAGGTAAGTCTTTTATGAGTTGGAAGCAACAGTGTCTTTTGTCTTATATTGTAGCTTAAGCTTGATAAATTCTGATTTCTTTAATCTTGTCCTGAATTAAATCGGAGTGGAAGCTGTGAATTTGGGTATTAGGCAAGTAATCATCAGATTGAAATTTCGCTTTTTTAGCTAATATTACAAGAAACCGCAAAGCGGTTTACAGAAACTGTGGATTGGCGGCAGTTAGCAGACAATCAGCCCTAAGGGATTGTTTGATTTGGTGATTAGAAGCTGGTTATACGTATGCAGAAGAGAAAAAAAAAATGACCAAAGTGGTATTCGTTGAGGGATTTGAATTATGTGAAGAGACAGGAGAAGTTGGGGTTGTGCTCCATGTTCCAATATTCTTTTGTTGCTCAGTGCCAGGAACATTAAAAGGAGATTTGTCAGAGGTGTCCAAGATCATATGTGTAACTCCAGAAAGATATATGTTTGGCACATGTTTGCAGAAGAACAGAACTTGGAGACAGAGATGGGTGAATCGTAAACAGAGTCTGGTGATAGTAGGAATTTTCTGTAGAGGAGAAAGTTGCTTTCTCACGCCCAGCTCAACAGAAGTGGAGCTGCAGAACCCAAGGATTTTAAGATAAACCTCTTAGTTATGTGTCTCGATATCCAATAATTAAGTTCTTTTTGTTTAGTTATTTTTATTCTTTCATGTGATGTGGGCATTGCTGGCCAGGCCATCATTTGTTGCCCATCCCTGTCGAGTCTCTCTCTCCCTTTGGGCTGTTAGCTCCATTTCAAATTTATGGAACTGGAATTCTTCTCTTGCCCTTTCTCTCTCTCCTTCTCTCTCCTGTTCCCTTGCTCTCTCTCTCTCTTTTTCCCTTTCTCTCTCCTGAAACCCCAGCTGTAATCTGAGCTTTTCCAGCTCAAAATTGGTTTGGGGAGGGGATTCGGAGTCATGGCTGAGCTGCTCTACCAGTAACGTCAGATCCAAATGTTCTACCAACAACTGGATCAGTACACTTCTCTTCATTTTACTGGGCAATTATAATTCTTCCACTGAACATCAAACCATTGTTTCCAGGACTGTCACTGACCTCATCTCCTATGGAGATCTTCCTCCCACAGCTTCCAACCTGATAGTCACCCAACCTCGGACGGCCCGCTTCTATCTCCTACCCAAAATCCACAAACAGAACTGTCCTGGCAGACCGATCGTGTCAGCCTGTTCCTGCCCCACGGAACTCATTTCTCGTTATCTTGACTCCCTTCTCTCTCCCCTTGTCCAGTCCCTTCCCACCTACATCCGTGATTCCTCTGACACCTTACGTCACATCAACAATTTCCTGTTCCCTGGCCCCAACTGCTTCCTCTTCACCATGGACGTCCAATCCCTCTACACCTCCATCCCTCACCAGGATGGTCTGAGGGCCCTTAGCTTCTTCCTCGAACAGAGGCCCGAACAATCCCCTTCTACCACTACTCTCCTCTGTCTGGCTGAACCTGTTCTCACACTGAACAATTTCTCCTCTAACTCCTCTCACTTCCTCCAAATAAAAGGTGTGGCTATGTGTACCCGCATGGGCCCCAGCTATGCCTGTCTTTTTATGGGGTATGTGGAACATTCCTTGTTCCAGTCCTACTCCGGCCCCCTCCCACAACTTTTTCTCCAGAACATCGATGATTACTTCGGTGCTGCTTCATGCTCTTGTCGGTACCTGGAAAAATTTATTAATTTTGCTTCCAATTTCCACCCCTCCATCATTTTCACGTGGTCCATCTTTGACACTTCCCTTCCCTTCCTTGACCTCTCTGTCTCAATTTCTGGTGATAGACTGTCCACCAATATCCATTACAAGCCTACCGACTCCCACAGCTGTCTCGACTACAGCTCCTCTCACCCCGCTTCCTGTAAGGACTCCATCCCATTCTCTCAGTTCCGTCGCATCTGTTCTGATGATGCTACCTTCAAAAACAGTTCCTCTGACATGTCCTCCTTCTTCCTTAACTGAGGTTTTCCACCCACCGTCGTTGACAGGGCCCTCATCCGTGTCCGGCCTATCTCCCGCGCATCCGCCCTCACGCCTTCTCCTCCCTCCCAGAAACATGATAGGGTCTCCCTTGTCCTCACTTATCACCTCACCAGCCTCCGCATTCAAAGGATCATCCTCCGCCATTTCCGCCAACTCCAGCATGATGCCACCACCAAACACATCTTCCCGTCACCCCCCCGGCGGCATGCCGTAAGGATCATTCCCTCCGGGACACCCTGGTCCACTCCTCCATCACCCCCTACTCCTCAACCCCCACCTATGGCACCTCCCCATGCCAATGCAAAAGATGCAACACCTGCCCCTTCACTTCCTCTCTCCTCACCGTCCAAAGGCCCAAACACTCCTTTCAAGTGAAGCAGCATTTCGCTTGCATTTCCCCTAACTTAGTCTACTGCATTCGTTGCTCCCAATGCGGTCTCCTCTACATTGGAAAGACCAAACGTAAACTGGGCGACCGCTTTGCAGAACACCTGTGGTCTGTCTGCAAGAAAGACCCAAACCTCCCTGTCGCTTGCCATTTTAACACTCCACCCTGCACTCTTACCCACATGTCTGTCCTTGGCTTGCTGCATTGTTCCAGTGAAGCCCAACGCAAACTGGAGGAACAGCACCTCATCTTCTGACTAGGCACTTTACAGCCTTCCGGACTGAATACTGAATTCAACAACTTTAGATCTTGAACTCCCTCCTCCATTCCCCCCACCCCCCGCTTTCCGTTTCTTCCCCCTTCCTTTTGCTTTTTCCAATAATTTATATAGATTTTTCTTTTCCCACCTATTTCCATTATTTTTAAATCTATACTTTTCATGCCCTGTTAGTCTTTCCACCCCACCCCCACTAGAGCTGTATCTTGTGTGACCTGCCATCCATTCTTAATTAGCACATTCGTTTAGATAATATCACCAACTTCAACACCTCTTTGTTCTTTTGTCTGTGACATCTTTTTATTATCTGCTCCTATCACTGCTTGCTTGTCCCTACAACCACACCACCACCCCCTGCCACCCCCCCCCACAACTTCACTCCCCCTGCGCCCCCCCCCCCCCCCCCCCACACCTTAAACCAGCTTATATTTCACCCCCCTCCTAATATTACTTAGTTCTGTTGAAGGGTCATGAGGACTCGAAACGTCAACTCTTTTCTTCTCCGCCGATGCTGCCAGACCTGCTGAGTTTTTCCAGGTAATTCTGTTTTTGTTTTATAATTCTACCTCCCTAGCTACAGCTTTCAGCTGCTTAGTGCTAAGGGCCACCAAAGTTTCACCATTCAAATATCCTTGTTTGACCCATTTCTGGGCATCAAGAGTTTCCATTTTCCTAGTGGGCTTGGAGGAGTACCCATTCACCCTCCATGTTGAACACCACTTGCAGGAAGCACTGAGGGTGGCAAAGCCCGCTTGATCGGCAGCATTACTAGAAGGACAAGGGCAGCAGATGCATAAGCATACCACCACCTGCAAGTTCCCCTTCAAGTCAGGCACCATGCTGACTTGGAATTATGCTGCTATTCCTTCACTGTTGATGGGTCAAAATCCTGGAACTCCCTTCCTAACAGCACTGTGGGTGTATCTACAACACATGGACTGCAGCGGTTCAAGATGGTGCTTACCACCACCTTTTTTAAGGGCAATTAGGGATAGGCAATGAATCCTGACCTTGTCACTCACATCCAAGGAACAAATTAAAAGAAGCATTGAATTCTAGTGGGAATGACAACACCACAAAGTAGTGCATTCCTGTACTTCGCACCGTGTGATAACAGACTGGACAGTGGGTGGAACATAGTAGTAATTGTGAATTTGATAGTTATGTAGGCAAATGAACGGTGCTGCTACTGAGAAACATAGGAATTAGAAACAAAAGTAGGCCATTTGGCCTATTCAGTTAGAACATGGCTGATCTTGTACCTCAACACCATTTTCCCGCACTATCCCCATATCCTTTGATCACTTTATTATCGAGAAATCTATCAATCTCTGTCTTGAACATGCTCAACGACTGAACCTCCACAGCCCTCGGGGGTAGAGAATTACAAAGATTTATCATCCTCTAGAGTGAAGAAACTCCTCCTGTTACGACTGCAGCTAATGTTAATGCTGAACAAGCCAGATCTCAGGTTGTAATCCACCCCATCTAATCATAATCTATTTTTTGTATTGTAGAAATGAGGATGGACAGCTACTGAACACATAAGTACGGGGCTCCAGTGATAACTTTTGAAATTTGAAGTATTAAAATGTTTATTAAAAGAAAGATAAAAGATACACTGTTAGAAAAATCTTACAAAAATAACTCCCAAGGAGCTTTATCAAAGGTACACAATAAAACTATCTTTGTGGCAACAGCCTTATAAATTCTTAACCATAAAATCCAGGAAGTATTACCCAAACCGAGAAATTGCTTTCATTTTTAAACAGAAGTACAATCTACGACTTCCCAGAACAAACCCGCGCTGATGTGGTTCTTCCAAAGGGAGAAAAAATAAACTTTTGCAGGATGAATGGCATCCTGGACCAAAACTGAGTTGCTTTATAATTGAGTTGTTTTCATAAGTACCTTTTCACACCTTTCATTTTAGTTCTCTATTGTCTTTAAATATCCCTTTGAAAACTCAGGATCCCAAATATTAAAACCTTTCGTGTTCCTATTTGCCCTCTATTTTGGGTCAATAAAATTTAACACCTCTGCCCCTGTTTGCTCATGAATCTGTGAAATGCAACAGTTCTGCTTTACCTTTGAGACTCCTTTGAAATGCAAGAGCTACAAATCATTTTCAACACTTGTCCCCAAATGCAAATTTCAGATCTACTCTGTTTCTTGAAAGTTAAGACCCACCATAAGGCCTCATTACCAAATACCAAGAAGATAACACCTTTAGCCTTTCATCCCTTAGATTTCACAAGCAATCTGACTCCAACAACCTCTCCTTTGATTAAACTTGGACACACAGATACAGCTTTACCCTTAACCACACAGAATATATACATAAACACAGAAATATAAAAATATACACATTTCATCACACTTCCCATTTCAGTACTAAATGGCCTACTCCTTAATCCAGTTCAGGGATAATTATTTGGGGGAAAGCCAATTTTGATGGGATGAGAATGCATCTGAGTTGAGTGAGTTGGAATCAAATGTTGGGGGAAAAGACAGTGATTGAACATTGGGCTACCTTCAAAGAGATAATATTACAAGCAATGTCAAGGTATATTTCCTTGAAGGGGAAAGTTAGGACAAATAAATCTAGAACGCCCTGGATGACAGGAGAAATAGAGTGAAGATGAAAAGGCAGAAGTACCCCTACGACCGTCGTCAGATAGAAAATACAATGGAGAATCAGGCTGAATGTAGAAGGACCAGAGGGGAAGATAAAAAAACTAATCAGAAAAGCAAGGAAGGAGCAGGAAAAGAGACTAGTAGCTAACATAAAACGGAATTCCAAGGTCTTCTATAAGCATGTAAGTAATAAAAGGATGGTAAAAGAAAGGGTAGGGCCAATTAGAGATAAAAGAGGAGGCTTGCATGTGGAGGCAGAAGAAGTAGCGGAGGTATTAAATGAGTACTTTGCATCTGCCTTTACAAAGGAAGAGGATGCTACCCAGGCTGAGGTGAGACAGGATGTAACTGGTACACTTGAGGAATTTATAATTGAGAAGAAGGAGGTATTAAAAAGGCTATCTTTATTTAAAATTGATAAGGTACCAGGACCAGATGAAATGCATCTGAGGATACTGAGGGAGGTGAGACTGGAAATTTCAGAGGCACTGCTGATAATCTTCCAGTCTTCCTTAGACACTGGGGTAGTGCCAGAGGACTGGAGAATTGCGAATGTTACACCCTTGTTCAAAAAGGAGTGCAAGGATAAAGCTGGCAACTACAAAATGTCAGTGGTAGGGAAACTTCTGGAAACTCTACTTCAGGGCAAAATCAATAGTCACTTAGACAGGCGTGGGATAATTAAAGAGAGCCAGCGTGGATTCATTGAGGGAAAATCATGTTTAACAAACTTGCTGGAGTTTTTTCTTGAGGTAACAGAGAAGGTTGACAAGGGCAATACTGTTGATGTGGGCTATATAGATTTTCAAAAGGCATTTGAAACATTTCCACACAATAGACTTTTGCATAAAATTTTAGCTCCTGGAATAAAAGAGAACGTAGGTACTTGGATAAGAAATTGGCTGAGTGACAGGAAACAGAGAGTAGTGATAAATGGTTGTTTTTCAGATTGGAGGAAGGTCTGTAGTGGAGTTTCCCAGGGATCAGTGTTGGGACCCTTGCTCTTCTTGATATACATTAATGAACTAGACTGGTGTGCAGGGCATGATTTCAAAATTTGCAAATGATACAAAGATTGGAAGCATTGTCAACTGCGCTGAAGATAGTCTTGAACATAGGCATATTGGTGATTGGGCAGACAATGACAGATGAAGTTCAATGCAAAGAAGTGTGAGGTGATTCATTTTGGAGAGACAGTATAAAATAAAGGGAGAAACTCTAAAGGAGGTGCAAGAACAAAGGGACCTGTGTATATGTATATAAGTCATTGAAGGTGGCAAGGCATGTTGAGAGAGCAAGTAATAAAGCCTATGGCATCCTAGGTTTTATTAATAGGGGCATTGAGTACAAGAGTAAGGAAGTCATGTTAAATTTGTATAAGACACTAGTTAGGCCCCATCTGGAGTACTGCGTTCAGTTCTAGCCACCATACTTGAGGAAGGATTGAAGGCATTGGAGAGTACAGAGGAGATTCACAAGAATGATTCCAGGGATAAACAACTGTCGCTACGAGGATAGATTGGATAGGTTGGGTCTCTTTACCTTGGAGAAAAGAAGGCTGAGAGGAGACTTGATAGAGGTATTCAAGATCCTGAGGGGTACGGACAGGGTAAATAGTGAGAAACTATTCCCACTCAATAGTACATCAAGAACAGATTCAAAATAACGGACAAAAGGAGTAGAAGTGATGTGAGGAAATCTTTTTTTGCTCAGAGGGTGATTGGAGCCTGGAACAAACTTCCTGAAAGGGTGGTGGAGGCAGGTTTGATCGAGATATGCAAAAGGGAATTGGATTGCTATCTGAAAAGAAAGAATGGGCAAGGTTACGGGAATAAGGCAGGGGAGGGGGATTAGGTAAAATGCTCTTTCAGTGAGCCAGTGCAGACTCAATAGGCTGAAGGCCTCGTTCTGCACTGTAAAGATTCAGTATACAATATCCCAGGTGCGGTCTCACCAAGGCAGTACACAATTGCAGTAAGACATCTTTACTCCCATACTCCAATCCTCTTGCAATAAATGCCAACATACCATCTGCCTTGCTAATGCTTGCTGCACCTGCATGCGAGCTTTCAGTGATTCATGAGCAAGGACATCCCAGGTCCCTTTGGACATTAACACTTCCCACCTCTCACCATTTAAAAAAATACTCTGCATTTCTGTTTTTCCTACCATAGTGGATAACTTCACATTTTTCCACATTATATTCCATCTGCCATGTTCTTGTCCACTCATTTAACCTGTCTAAATCCCCTTGAAGCATCTGCATCCTCCTCACAACTCATATCCTACCTAGTTTTGTGTCATCAGCAAACTTGGAAATATTATATTTGGCCCACATATCTAAATCATTGTGCAGCTTTGGAACTCTCTGCCTCAGAAGGCGGTGGAGGTGGGGTTTATTGAATATTTTTAAGGTGAAGGTCGCTAGATTCTTGTTACATAAGGGAATCAAAGATTATCGGGGGTGGATGGGAATGTAGAGTTCGAATCACAAACAGATAAGCCGTGACCATATTGAATGGCAGAGCAGACTGAAGGGGCCAAATGGTCTACTTCTGCTTCTATTTCAGATGTTTGTATGTTCGAAGCCTTTTCAAACCTCACATGGATATTTGTGTGGCCTGCTCATCTCCTTATCAAGGGTGGCAGTAGACTTCACATAAAAGGTTTGCAACCAGAGTGCATTGGACATCATTGAAAGACCATGGTTTTAGGACATGAGGGGAGAGAGAGAGAGTAGAATGGGTCTGTGTGATGGACCATGCCAAGGACTCTCAGCTATCCATGTAAAGCATCACCAGCTCTAACAGGCCTCTGCAGGGTCCATGCAAGAAGGAATTCTGCATTGGCTGGGGTGTCCACAATGACGGATCATGGTGTCGCATTAATGCTAAGGCCATCAAAGACTAAGGGCAGAATTGTCCCATATTTGCACTAAGTGCAGTAGCGGGCAGGTAAAACAATGTTTTACCCACTGGCTGCGATGGCGGGTTTTCACGTTGTATCATCCCAAACCCACCACATTACTTATGCATTCCTGGGAAACATGCTGTTTCCATGGTGGGCGGGCTTCTCATTCACCCGCCACACTATCACCTCGCCGCTTCATCACGTGGGCATCATGTTTAAAGTCCAGCCGTGTGCACCCACATCTCAGTGCTTCCCACCCACGACTGCTGCAAGGAAGATGTCCACAAAAGACAAAAAAATTGAAGCCCCCAGGTTTAGTGATGCATCACTAGAATGCGTTTTGGATGCTGTGGAGGCCTGCTGCTATGTCCTCCTCCCTCTCTGGCCAGAGGATGGGCAGCAGCATGACAAACCAGGCTTGGGAGGCAGTGGCATCTGTGGTCAGCACCAGCACCCTTCAAAAGAGGACAGCCACCCAATGCCTCAAGAGGATGAATGATTTCCCCCATTCCACCAGGGTAAGTCACTCTTCTCAAACTCTGAATTCACACACTCACAAACCCATCACAAATTCACAGGGATCTCACTCACTGCCAGTTCAAGGGACATCATCATTCACTCTCTCATACACACCTTCATTGTCCTCATCCCTTCCATGTGACCACTCATCACCCACACATGCCAGGCATACTTATCATCTGGCCTAACAGGCATTGTGCTTACTCCCTCTCCATCTCTATTCATGCAGGACAAACTGGCACACAACAAGAGGGAGAGGTTGCAGACCGGTGGAGGAATACCAGACATCAAGGTCCTCATGGACTTTGAAGCCACCCAGCTGGCAGGTGACAATCTGGACAGGTCCTGTGCTGAGAGTGATGTTGGCAGTGCTCTACCAAGTGAGGATCCAGCAGTGCAACATTCATCAAACAACCATTCTGTGAGTGATGTGTCCTGTTTCACAGGCCCTTGCCATGCAGTAATTATCTCCCCTTGCTTCCGCAGGCACATCTGGGAAACAGCTGATGGAGTCCACAACTAGGGCCTCCAATCAAGTCTTGAAGAAATCTCTGAAGATGAATCTGAAGGCACCCTCCTTGAAGACCGTCGTAGCGTTCACCCACAACCTCCACCAGCACAGAGACACACAACTCAGTGGGACCTAGCTTTGGAATAGCCTCAGGATCACAATCTGGTGAGCACATTGCACTGTCTGATCCACAGCAGGCGGCAGCAGGGACTTTCCAGGTGTCCAGCACCCAGAGGACAGCTGGAGGCCAGAAATTTAATGAGTCTGAGTCAGATGACGAGCCTTTGGACTCTGTCATGTCAGAGTTGCTGGAGCTGCAAAGGCAAGCTCAGGAACATCAGGAAGGGATGTCCGCTGCACTCCTCAGATTGCAAGGCACAATGGAGGAGTCCTTCCGCCTTCAAGTTGAGGTGATAGCCAAGCACCAAGGTCAACATTGACAGGATTGCAGCCACATGGAGACCTTGGTCCAGGACACCGCTCCTGCACTGCTGCACGGGCTCAACTCTATCACTGATACCATAGTTGGCCTCTAACAGTATGTACGCCCGATCTCACTCCAGCTACCCCTTCTCAGTGAGTCAGCCTGGGGCCCTTGGGAACCCATAGGGAGGAGGATCAGCAGGTGTTCCCCCTCAACCGCCTTCCCATGGCCATCCAGCCAGGTGACTCTGGGAGCGTAGGCCCATCCGAATCCCCTCTTTCTGTGACCTCAGCAGCTCCAACTCCACAGGTCGAGGAGGGTGCCACTGCCATACAGCAGGACTCTTAAAAGCAGGCTGGGCCCCTCCAGGTTTCGGCCCTCCAAAGGACACCTACCAAGATCATCATAGACAGGGGATAGCAGTCAGCAGGCTGTCTTCACCTCCACTGTGGATGCCGGGGAGCACCAAGACATAACAGCACGGTTAGGAAAGTTAAGAAGATGTAACTCTTTCAAGTCAAACCAAATAAACTAAATTAACAAATCAAGGGGCGAATTAAAAGGCTGCCCCTTAAAGTGAAACTGCAAAAATAAAAGACAAAATTTAAAGGAAACTTACAAACATTAAACCAACATGTGATTAAGAGGGCCAATAAAACACTCCAGTCCCCGCGGTACCCAGCGAGCATGGAAGACCTTGACAGTGCTGGTGGACACTACATGTTCTCTTTCCAGGAAGAAGATGTAACTCTTTCGAGTCAAAACTAATAAACTAAATTAACAAATCAAGGGACATGTTAAAAGGCAGCCCCTTAAAGGGAAACTGCAAAAGCAAAAGACAAAATTTAAAGGAAACTTATGAACTTTAAATCAAAATGTGATCAAAGGGGCCTATGAAGTACCCAAGTCCCCACAGTGCCCACCGAGAACCAAAGGCCTCAACGGTGCTGGTGGACATCGCATGCTCCCTTTCCAGGAAGAATATGTAACTCTTTTGAATCAACCAAATAAACTAAATTAACAAAATCAGGGACAAAGTAAAAAGCAGCCCCTTAAAGGGAAACTGCAAAAACAAAGACAAAATTCAAAGGAGACTTACCAACATTAAATCAAAATATGAGCAAAAGAGTCTAGAAAACCCTGTGGTGCCCACCAAGCATGGGAGGCATCAGTGGTATCGATGGACACCACATGCTCCCGTTCCAGGAAGAAGACATAGTTGCACAGCCGGGGCACGGGTGTTAATCACTTGTAATACTGTTCATTATTGACAATAAAGTCCCAAGAATGTCTCCCTGCCTGTGGCTCCTTGTTCTGATGAGCAGTGTTCATGTCACTCAGATGTGAAACCTTTCTGCACAAGATAAAAGCAGGTGTCTCAGCCCAGGGCCTCTACTATGTGCTTTGTGCAGCCTTCAGACCAGTGTGATGGTCTGGCCTCACACTCCCTGGACACATTACTGATCCCTGCAAATTACCATAAGCTAGACTGAAGTCAAGCGTTCACGGATGCAATGTGAGGATCCATGGGATCTCCTCACTTTGTGTCGTCATCACTCTCCACACTCTAGCACCTATGAGGGCCTCCCAAGCGTGCCTGCCTCGCCTGGCCAGTGCAAGGGCCTCATCTCCATCATCACCACCTTTGAGGACCCCCTCACCCTCATCTCCGTCGGCATCCGAGGAAGCCCCCAGCTCTTCCATCTCCTCCTCAGCAAGCTCCCCTCCCCATTGCAGTGCCAGGCCGATGCAAGAAACCCCTGTGGACTATATTGCAGGGCTCCAGCAGACCGGTCCAGGCATTGGGACCTCATTTTCAGCGTCCCGATGGTCTGCTCCACCAAATTGCCAGTTGCAACATGAGCCTCATTATATCTTCGCTCTGCTGCAGTCTGAGGCCACCACACAAGTGTCATCAGCCACGTCCTCAGCGGGTAGCCTTTGTCCCTGAGGAGTCATCCCTGCAGCTTCTGTGGACCCCAGAATACGTCAGGGATCCGTAACCGACTGAGAATGTAGGAGTTGTGCACACTCCCTGGAAACTGTGCACAGACCTGCAGGATGCATTTCTGGTGGTCACACACCAGCTGCACATTCAGCGAATGGAATCCCTTGTGGCTTTTTGTAGTTGACTGCGTGTTGTTATGGAGACCTGAGCGCCATGTGAGTGCAATCGATGGCACCCTGCCCTGTGGGAAACCCGAGATCCTGGCAAGTCCAATCATTTGTATCCTGGCTGTCCTGGTCCCAGGCGAAATGCATAAAGTTGTGTGCCCTCGTGAAGGTGGCACCCATGACCACATTGATGCATTTGTGGTTGAAGGCTTGTGATATCCCATAGATGTCACCTGTGGAGCCTTGAAAGGAGTCACTAGAGTAGAAATTGAACACTGCTGTCACTTTCGTGGCCACTGGCAGTGGATGCCGTCCATGTCCCCAGATGTGACTGACCACGGTTCTCAGTTATCTACAGGACTGAAAGGCAGTGTCTATTGACCCTAGGTATCGCTAAGCACTGACCAGCGACGGCTCACTGCCCGAAACCCCACCCATCTCTGCCCCATTCCACCCGACCGATTAGCGGTAGCTTTGCCCATTGCACTGAATGTTGTGCTCTCAGTTCAGACAAAGGCATTCTCCTAACCTGCGCTGCAAGGCAGCACTGTTAGCTTGAACCATCGGGGAGACTGGTCCAAACCGGGATGCTAATGTTGCAAGGGGCTGTGAACGCCTCCACCAGTGACTGCTCCATGGCCAACTTTTGCAAGGAGATTGTACGTGTGCAGTCGTCCAACTGTTCTGCAGTCCAATAAAACGTTCATTACTTTGCAGCCTGTGCTCGAGGGGTGAAAACTCTGGAGCACTTGGTGACACTTTGGTGCCTCTGTGTTGCTTGAGTAGCCAGATAAGCTAGAAGCCCGACTCCAGTCATATCAATGTGGCTGCGCCTGAATTGTCTCAATTGCAGAGGAATGGTCACCTTATATAAGGTGTCTCTAATGTGTGGCTGCTTCCCTTACCCACCCTACCCCCCATTCCGAAAATGCTTGTGTGCTATGTTCAACCAATGCCCTAGCACCCCCCACCCCCACCAAGTCTCCTCAACCGCAGGGCTGCCCTTGCCACCCCTCCCGCCACCCCCAATGCGCCTCAAGCTTTAAGCCCAACAGGCGGCCCTGGTGAGCGTTACACAATGTTACTGTGTACTCACCTCCAAGTTCCCCATCAAGCGCAGGCTGCCAAGTGCCTTTTATATGCTGCTGTGAAACATGTCAGCGTGTTTTCCTGCCGATGTGGGCAGACAATGCAACGGGGGTTGGGGGGGTGGGGGGGATAATTCTGGCAGGCAGGCCTAATAATGACATGCAGATGTATTACATGAGGTTCCCGATGTCTGCTGGCAGGAAACACAGCCCGCCATTAGCGGGCTGAGTGGACGATTGCAAACTGGTTTCATGCCATCGTGAAGCCGATCGCACCATATCGTCCACTTTCGCCACCGAACACGTCCAACATCCTGGTCTGAGAATTTTAGGCATCTCTGCAATTGGAGGGTTGCACCTCAGCATCCCATAGTGCAGGTGAGGCACTCTGAGTGAGTGGACTACAAAGTTTCCTTGAAACTTCTTGGCATGATAAAGGGATATGCGTTTGCTATGAGTCAGTGGCAATCGGACCGGGAAGGAACACAATATTCCTTCATCAATTTGCATGGAGGAGCAATTTCAAGGGGCCAAATGGTTTTCTCATGCTGCTCCACCCTGTGGATCCATTCACCTGGTTCTGCCTGAAAGAGCTCTCTGCCAAGTCAGCCCCACTTTGGAAGCAGGTGTCAGAGTGACACAAGTGCATTCCTACCGAGTTTAGATTTGATATTGCTTCCAAGTTGCCATGCACATAGGTGAAATCACAATTCTACTTATTGGTGCCAGAGGTCGCAGGAGAATGGAGGATCTACTGCGCATATTTAGTGCCAGAGCTCTGCATATTAGCATAGTTTGGCACATGCAAAGGATCAAACCACTAGCAGGGCTGATGGTAACTACTGCAATTTAATTCAGATACTATAAATCAAGGTACATTAGAGAAGAGCAGGTGACTCTGAAACAGGAGAAATCACTCACAGTATGGTTGCCTGATGGATGTTACAGTGCAGGATCCTCACTTGGGTGTGTTCCGCTGACCTCACTGTCAGCACAGGTATGGCCAACATCCTCTAAAGCCAGCTCTATGGCTCTGTTCTCAAAGCCTGTGAGAACCTTGACCTCGGGCACTCCATCCCTGGTCTGGGACCTCCTTATTGTGAGCCAGCTTGTCCTGCATGAAGACAGATGGAGAGAATGTGAGCAAGACGCATGCGCTGGCAGATGGTAAGGATGCCTGGCATGTGTGGGTGGCGAATGGAGCCCTGGACAGGATTAGGATACAAACTCCAGAGGAGATGAGGCCGGATGGAGATGTCAGGATGTGTGAGAGTGAGTGGTGCTGCCCCTTGAGGTGGCAGCAAGTGAGATCATTGTGAATGTGTGATGGGCTTGTGAATGTGAGTTGAGAGTAATGAGATAGTTGACTTACCCTGGTGGAACGGAGGAGATCGTTCATCCTTTTCCTTCACTGAGTGGCTGACCTCATCTGCAGGGCATTTGCACTGACCACCGCTACGACCGCCTTCCAAGCTGGATTGGTTACCTTTGTGGAAGTCCTACAGCCAGAGCAAGGGTAGACAACATCATAGTGAGCCTCAGCTGCATTTCAACAGGTGAGGTATCAATGATTTTGGGCGCAGTATGCTTCCTGCCTTTGGAAGCCATGTCTTCAATGGGAGTGTCCTAGGCTGCAGAGAGTGCGAACACTATGCAAGGTTACCATTTAAATATGGTGCCTAGAATTGGGGAGCGCTGAGATCACGGCGGGGTGGGCCAATCAGATGCCATCCCCAACCAAATATCACGTTCCCTGTGGATGAATAATAATGCAGTCTGGAGCACACAATACAGCGCACAAACCCACCATCGCAGCCAGCAGGTGGAACACCATATTTAAGCCCGCTATCACACTTAGTGCATTTCATGGAAAAGCGGGGTCATGGCTGCATCTTGCATATGTGATAATTAGATGTGCCACAGGCAAGATGCCAATAACCCTTATATTTACTATCCCTCATGCAGAGGTTCATTCAATGTATAAGTGCCACTGAATTTTTATTGGGAATTATTATAACACAACCAATGATACGGGCTGAGTTGTTCAAATCCCAGAGGAAAACTTGAAACAATGATCATAATCCATTTTTGCAATTTGTATGTTTCAAGATGCAGGCTTTGAATTCAGTAGTAATAAGACCACCAAGCCTCAAGAAGTATTTTATATAAAATTAAATTAAGTATTTAACAACAAATTAAACACATATACATGGCTACAAACTCCTACTATAATAACTTTTAAACAAATGCTCAAATTAATCTGACTTTCAATTACACCCCTGTTAAAGCAACAGTAAAACTCGTAGATTTAAAAAGACCCCAGGCAAAGCACATTTGACCTTATTGAGGTCAATTGAGGTTCCTTGAAGACACAGTTGCAGGTGCACAGGCTGGTTAGATCTTAAATGCCTCTGCCTTACACAAACTCTTCTGTTTATACCTAGCTTCTCCTTTGAATGTAAATTTCTCATTGTATTACTAAGTTTTTTATTTTACCTCTTCTAACAATAACACCCTTTGATTCCACTAATTTTATTAGTAAGCTTAAAAAAATGAACATATTGCTTGGCGTCTTCTAGCTAGGTGCAAGATTTCACCCACAGTCTTGAATGGTTCATTCAACAAATGCAAATGGACTGCCTTGACACCTATGTTTCCAAACTTCTCCATGTTCATCTAAATACCATTTCAAACCTACTTCTTTCTATACATCAAAGCACTGAGACTAGCTGGCGTTAATCCAATTAAGACACACACAAATAGACACAGACACCATTAAACTCTATTTTTAAAAAATAATTTCCAGTACCATTTATGAACATTAATCTCTTTGTGACAGGAATATGTAGTTGACTTGTTAATATTGGATGCGGGTCAAGATGTCTCAGATCCTAAGGATTAGAAACAGCGAGAGTGCTGACAAGACGTTCTCAGTGATTTTACATTCCACATGAAATGACGTTGACACACATGCAATGCAGACATCTCTGAGGCTGAGAATTCCTGACCTGATGGAACCTCTGTCTTATCAAGGCATCCCTTGTGTCACGGCCATCCATGCGCACACATGCAGGCCCTTGCACTTCTACATCAGGATGTTCCCTCACCTTGTCTTCGCCCTCATCATAAGAGGAATGACCACTATCTGGCATCCCTTCTTAGTCAAAGGCATCCCGTCTCTGAATGACAAGGTTATGGAGTGCACAGCACACAACCGCGAATGACACTCTTGATGGAGCATACTGCAGTGCTTCTCCTGATCTGTCTAGGCATCTGAACCTCATTTCTGCAGTCCAATTGTCTGCTCTGTGATGGGCATGGTGGCTCACAGGGTAATCCATGTCACCTAGAAGCCAACCATCTAGGGAATCAGGTCTGTTAAGCATGTCTGGCACCTTGGAATTCCACAGAATGTACGAGCTGTGGCTGCTGCCTGGGTACCTTGCACATGCCTATATAACCCATCATTTGTGCTCACAGACCAACTGAGCATTCAAGGAGTGATAGCCCTTCCTATTAATAAATGTACAAGGCTGGCCAGCTGGAGCCTTTATGGTCTTTAGGTGAATACAGTCAATTGCTCCCTGAACCGTGGAGAAACATGCAATCGCTGCAAAGCCTCTTGCTCTTTCCAGTTGACCCTGGCGGTCCACTGAGAATGCAATGTGATGACCTGCCTTCTGAACATTGTATCTGTGAAGATCTTAATACAGTGATATGCAGCAGGCTACATAATACCACTTGAGGTCTCCACATGCAGCCTGAAAGGATCCAGTGGGAAAGAAATTCAGTGCAACAATCATCTTTACAGCATGGCATTGGGTGACCACCAGTGCAGTTGGAAGAGATCTCCCCTGCCAGTATGTCACAAAGAGAGGTCACCATGGCCCTGGAGAGCCTGAGTCTCCTCCATCACTGTGTCTCTGACATTTGAAGGTAGCTCATTTTCTGCCTAGACATTCAATTGCCAACATAAGTCCTTCTGTGTCTCTGTTGATGCATCATTGCAATGATTACACCATTGAAGAAGCAGCTGAAGATGTTTAGGCCTAGGATTACCCCGATGAGCTCCTGGAGAGTTGTCCTGGGACTAGGATGATGGGCCTCCTACAATCACAGCCATCTTCCTTTGTGCTAGGTATGCTCAAGCCAGTGAAGAGTTTTCCCCCTGATTTCCATTGACTTCAATGTTACCAGGGCTTCTTAATGCCATGCTCGGTCAAATGCTGCCTTGATGTCAAGGGCAGTCACTCTCTGGAATTCAGCTCTTTTGTCCATATTTAGACCAAGGCTCTTATGAAGTCAGCACCCAAGTGGTCCTGCCAGAATCACAATTGTAATGCAGATTATGTGGAACTGATAAATTAGCCCAACTGATAGTTTCTTCTGCAGCCAGCAGAGTTTATATAACACTTTGTAAGTACGGTCGCTTGTTTTTACTGTACTGAACTATGAATATTTTCAATTCATAAGACCATAAGACATAGGAGCATCAAGTCTGCTCCGCCATTCAATCATGGCTGATAAGTTTCTCAACCCCATTCTCCCGCCTTCTCCCCGTAACCTTTGATCCCCTTACCAATCAAGAACCTATCTGTCTCGGTCTTAAATACACTCAGTGACCTGGCCTCCACAGCCTTCTGTGGCAATGAATTCCATAGATTCACCACTCTCTGGCTAAAGATGTTTCTCCTCATCTCTGTTCTAAAAGGTCTTCCCTTTACTCTGAGGCTGTGCCCTCGGGTCCTAGTCTTCCCCAGGTCCACTCTATCCAGGCCTTTCAGTATTCTGTAAGTTGCAATCAGATCCCCCCCTCATCCTTCTAAACTCCATCGAGTATAGACCCAGAGTCCTCAAACATCCCTCATATGTTAAGCCTTTCATTCCTGGGATCATTCTCGTGAACCTCCTCTGGACCCTCTCCAGGGCCAGCACATCCTTCCTGAGATACGGGGTCCAAGATTGCTCACAATATTCTAAATGTGGTCTGACCAGAGCCTTATAAAACCTCAGCAGCACATCCCTGCTTTTATATTCTAGTCCTCTCAAAATAAATGCCAACATTGCATTTGCCTTCCTAACTACCAACTCAACCTGAAAGTTAGCCTTAAGAGAATCCTGGACTAGGACTCCCAAGTCCCTTTGCACTCCAGATTTCTGAATTCTCTCCCCATTTAGAAAATTGTCTATGCCTCTATTCTTCCTACCAAAGTGCATGACCTCACACTTGCCCACGTTGTATTCCATCTGCCACTTCTTTGCCCATTCTCCTAACCTGTCCAAATCCTTCTGCAGCCTCCCTGCCTTCTCAATACTACCTGTCCCTCCACCCATCTTTGTATCATCTGCAAACTTAGCCAGGATGCCCTCAGTTCCTTCATCTAGATCATTAATGTATAAAGTGAAATGTTGTGGTCCCAACACTGACCCCTGTGGAACTCCACTAGTCACCGGCCGCCATCCTGAGAAGGACCCCCTTATCCCCACTCTCTGCCTCCTGCCAGACAGCCAATCTTCTATCCATGCTAGTACCTTGCCTCTAACACCATGGGCTCTTATCTTACTGAGCAGCCTCCTGTGTGGCACCTTGTCAAAGGCCTTCTGGAAGTCCAAGTAGATAACATCCATTGGCTCTCCTTTGTCTAACCTACTTGTTACCTCCTCAAAGAATTCTAACAGATTTGTCAGGCATGACTCCCCTTGATGACTTTGCCCTATTTTACCATGCACTTCCAAGTTTTCTGAAATCTCATCCTTAATAATGGACTCTAAAATCTTACCAACGACCGAGGTCAGGCTGATCGGCCTGTAATTTCCCATCTTTTGCCTCACTCGCTTCTTAAACAGGGGGGTTACATTAGCGATTTTCCAGTCCTCTGGGTCCCTCCCTGACTCCAGTGCTTCCTGAAAGATCACCACTAACGCCTCCACTATCTCTTCAGCTATCTCCTTCAGAACTCTGGGGTGTAATCCATCTGGTCCAGGTGATTTATCCACCTTCAGACCTTTCAGTTTTCCTAGCACCTTCTCCTTGGTAATGGCCACCATTCTCACCTCTGCCCCCTGACTCTCTTGAACTTTGGGGATGTTACTCGTGTCTTCCACTGTGAAGACTGACGCAAAGTACCTATTCAGTTTCTCCGCCATTTCTTTGTTCCCCACGACTACTTTTCCATGTAATTTTCCAGTGACCCAATGTCCACTTTTGTCTCTCTCTTAACCTTTATATATCTAAAAAAAACTCTTGCAATCTTCTTTTATATTACTGACTAGTTTACCCTCATATTTAATCATCTCCCTCCTTATTTCTTTTTTAGTTGTCCTCTGTTGGTCTTTGTAGGCTTCCCAAACCACCGCTCTTCGCTGCATTGTATGCTTTTTCTTTAGCTTTTATGCTGTCGCTGACTTCCCTTGTCAGCCATGGTTGCCTCGTCTTTCCTTTATGCTTCTTCTTCCTAGGGATGAATTTTTGCTGTGTCTCCCAAATTACTCCCAGAAACTCATGCCATTACTGTTCCACTGTCTTTCCTGCTAGTCTCATCTCCCAGTCAATTCTGGCCAGCTCCTCCCTCATGCCTCTGTAGTTGCCATTATTCAACTGTAATACCATTACATTTATAGAGTTGTAGTAAGTGACTTTAAAATGTAACCTGCCCGTGGACAAGGAAGTAGTGCTCAGAGCAGTTAGTAACCCACCCTGTACAAAGATGATTTGGATGGGACATTGGCCTGAAGTAAAGTTGGCTTTTCTCAAAATCTCCCATCTGAAGTGGCTAGATGGTATTCTGCATTTGGAAAATTATTTGGGAAGTGCTGTATAGTCCTGTATCCCTAGCTCATTCATACATTTTTGGTTTTTCCAGGTGAGAGCTCTCCACACACATTTAACAATACTTTGAAAGTTTCCATGAAGCCCAAATGGGATGAAAGCTTTCCATAATGGGTATAGGCATACCCAAGGCATAAAATGGGGGAAAATATGCCTTGTACTTTTTCATTTATAGACAGATTACATTTATATTTTGAAGCAAAATACAACATTGTAGCGCAGACATGGCTTTAAGATCCTAGTTATAGACAGATCGAGATAGGTAAATGTATACACAGGCTTTTTAAAACAGTATCTTAAAGTTACTGCATACTTTATTATCTCTTTCCTTTTCCTTCGAAAATGTCCAGGTGCACAGTCCCTTCCTTCCCGAAAATCCTACCCCATCCACATTCACATCCCCGACTTCTCCTCCTCAACCCCCAGGGTCCATATTTGCCTCCGGGTCCCCACCAACCACACTCGACGCCCCTTCTATCGCGGCCATCGAACTCTCACCCTACCGCCTCACTCCACCCCCTGTCATTCTCACCTCCAAACCACATCAACCCTCAGTTCGCTCCCCAGGAACATGGACCTATCTGACCCTTCCCATACACGGTCACCTGCACATCCCCTCCTCCACACCCCTTCACACCCTTCCCCCACTTCGCACCCCTTCCACTCCCCTAGAACCCTTTCCCCTTCCCACCTCTTGGACTCCCCACATGCTTAGTTCCCCCTCTCTCCCTGACTCCTCCCTCCACCCTTACATCTTGTGCCACCCTTTGTCACCCCCCCCCCCCTCCCCAAGACCCCTTCCTCCAGCTTTATCTCTTCCTCCAGCCCCTTACTTCTTCCTTCACCTTTACTCCCTCCCCTCCCTGCACTCCTTCCTCCCCCTGGACACCCTCCCATCTGCACAGTCTTTGCCTTGAACCTACCACCCACCTTCACCTACCTCCCCACTTGCCGTCTTCTCGCCATTACCCCCTCCTCCCCCTTCCTCCCCCTCCCAACCTCCCACCAACACCTTCATTCCCCACCCCCCAACCTCATCTCATCCTAACACCATCATTCCCCCCTCCCAACCTCATCCCCTCTGACACCTTCATTCCCCCTCACCTCACCCCAATCTGACACCTTCACCCCCCCCAACCTCACCCCATCCCAACACCTTCATTCCCCTCCTCCCAACCTCACCCCATCCTGACACCTTCATTCTTCCGCTTCCAACATCGCCCCATCCTGAAACCTTCACTCCCCCCCATACCAACCTCACCCTGATGCATCTTCCTCTCCCAGTCATTCCTAACCCTTCCTTTCCCATCCCCTTAACCATCATCCATTGTCAGCATCAACAGTGATTATCCAACTTCAGTGCGCTGCTTCGCAGCAGAGCCATTTTCATGAGAATCCACCCAGCATGCCATGGACAGTCCTCCAGTGAACCTTTCATGTCAGACACCAGCACCTTCTGCTCCTCGGAGATTCACAACGTGAGCAAAGCCCTGATGAGTAACTCCCTACTTCTGCACACGACGCTTGTCAAGACGCGTTCTACAATGGTGTGTTTTCCTGCTGACGTGAGTGGACGATCCAGTGGAGCGGCGGGGTGGGGGAGCACGATTCCAGTGGGCTGGCCTAATAATGATATACCGATATTTTACAATGAGGTTCCCGATGTCTGATGGCCGAGAACGCCAGCCACCATCGGCGAGCTGAGCAGACGATCGCGAACTGGTTTCACCCCATGGTGAAATTGATCATGTCATATTGTCTGCTGATGCTACCGAACATGCCTGACACCAGTGTGCACGGAAAATCCTGACCCCAATAACACTTTTAGGATTTAAAGATTTATTAACAAGAAAAACTTAAACAAGCAAGATTAAAAATTACGGTTAAAACAGTCTTACAAAACATTCCCCAAAAAAACCCCACTATTTGGCAACAGCTCTCTTTTAGATTTTAACCATAAAAATCCAGTAATATTATCCAAGGCAAAACTTCTGTTACTTTAGTAAAAGGTATACCACACAACTTCTCACTCTGCTATGGAACCGAAGGAAAACAGATTGTTTTCTGAAACCAAAGACTTTTCTGGCTTGAAACTGGATGGCTGCTTCAAATTCACAACTTTTCTCAGCACACAGCTGGTCTCAAGACATCTGCCGCACACAGCCAACACAACTCAGCTCAACATCTTTCGTCAAATATCCTTTTCCCCTTTGATCTTAGACTCCATTGTTTTAAGCATCCCTTTGAACTCAATTTTTCCAAAAACTAAAAACTTTCATGTCTGAAGGTAAGCATGCAGGTGCAGCAGGTGGTAAAGAATGCAAGTGGTATGTTGGCTTTCATAGCCAGAGGATTCGAGTACAGGATCAGGGATGTCTTGCTGCAGTTGTACAGGGCCTTGGTGAGACCACACCTGGAATATTGTGTGCAGTTTTGGTCTCCTTATCTGAGGAAGGATGTACTTGCTATAGAGGGAGTGCAACGAAGGTTTACCTGACTGATTCCTGGGATGGCAGGACTGACATATGAGGAGAGATTGAGTCGATTAGGACTATATTCGCTGGAGCTTGGAAGAATGAGGGGGAAATCTCATAGAAACCTATAAAATTCTAAGAGGACTAGACAGGGTAGATGCAGGAAGGATGTTCCCGATGGTGGGAGAGTCCAGAATCAGGGGTCACAGTCTGAGGATATGGGGTAGACCATTTAGGACTGAGATGAGGAGAAATTTCTTCACCCAGAGAGTGATGAGCCTGTGGAATTTGTTACCCCAGAAAGTAGTTGAGACCAAAGCATTATATGCTTTCAAGAAGGAGTTAAATATAGCTCTTGGGGTGAAAGGGATCAAAGGGTATGGGGAGAAAGCAGGAGCAGGCTATTAAGTTGGATGATCAGCCATGATCATAATGAATGGCGGAGCTGGCTCGTTTCTATGTTTCCTATTGCCTCCACTTCCAGGTAAAGTAATATTTAATAACCTTCCAATTTTTACCTATGAAGCCTTTGTAAGTTGTAAAATTCCCTTGTCATTTCTAAACTCCCTTTGCAATTTAACAGCTGAAAAGTCAAGTTGCTACTTATGTTACAATGAAATTTCAAATCCAACCTATTTACCCGTACAGTCAACTTCACCATAGCCTTTCATTACAAATGCATGCATCTATCCCCTTTATCTTTCATCTCTCTGCTCCCACAGACAAACTGTCTTTACTAACCTTCCCCCAGCTTAATTACACACACACTAACATAGTCTTCTTTACAGAATACCACCATATTTCCAAAAATATATATTTTTAAAATCTATCTTGACACATTTAACATGCTGTATAAGTAACATTTTTGTCATATTCCACAATTATACTTTTTGATATTTATAAAATCATAAGGGCTGAACCAATAACTTTCATGTTCTTCTTTAAGATGTCATATTTCAATTTTATGTTAATGAACAGTCTGCTGAAGCTGCCTGCATATTTTCTACAGCTTTTTCTTGAGTTGCTGACCTTCCTGTTGAAATTTCTGCACTTGCTTTTCAGGTTCTTTTAATGCATTCTTGGCCTTCAGCTGGATATCATCATTTATAGGCATATTCATAATAATCTTTCTTGGCTCTCTCCTTTTCCCATGCTTTGACCTCCTTGGTCCAATATTTAACACTGCTTGTCTGCTCCTGCTTGCTCACTCTATGACTGCCTTCCTAAATCTGCACAGGATAGTGTGAAGTCAAGGCCTGGGCCTACATTCATGAAGGGTCCAAAGGTCTTGTAATTTGTTTGATCTTGTCAATCTTGTCAATAATATTGCTGATTGCTGGCAATCCATTTGGCTATTGAGCATTATCTGCTATAAATTGGAACTGAAGGTCAAATTCCCAGTCATATCACTGCTTACCCTCTGGTTTCAGCTCTTTCCACTGCTCTTCTTTGAAGAAGGACATCTGGTTGTCTTCAGTGCTTTCATTTTCAAAGCCAGACTGAACCATCCTGTTCAGGTTCTAACTCCTGATCCCAATTTTCTTTCATGCCTGCATGCCTTTTAACATCCAAGTCTTTATCCAGATTTACATCTGGAACTGACTTATCCTGTGCAGATTCAGGAACATTTTGAACTGTAAGTTCTTCCTCATGAGTTGACCATTCTTTTTGCTTCTCCTGGAGACACATGTTTAATTTTGCCTCCTTTTTGCAAGCAGCTTAGTCTCATTTTACTGCTGGGTTAAGTCCTCTTTAGCTGGTTTAAGAACTTCACTGAGTTTATTTCGATGCTCAGCTAAGAACGTTTAGAAACTAGGAGCAGAAGTAGGCCATTCGGCCCTTCGAGCCTGCTTTGCTATCCAGTATGATCATGGCTAATCTCAATGCCATATTCCTGCTTTCTCTCCATACCCTTTAATGCCCCTAATATCCAAAAAATTATAAATTTCTTTCTTGAATATACTCAGTGACCCAGCCTCCACAGCCTTCTGTGGTAGAGAATTCCACAGGTTGACCACCCTCTGAGTGAAGAAATTTTTCCTCATCTTAGTCCTAACTGGCCTGCCCCATATCCTAAAACTGTATCCCCTGGCTCTAGACTTCCCAACCAGGGAAAACATCCTCCCTGCATCTAGTCTGTCTAGCCCTGTTAGAATTTTATACATTTCAATCAGATCCCCTCTCATTCTTCTAAACTCTGGTGAATACAGGCCCAGTCAAACCAATCTCTCCTCGTACATAAGTCCTGCCATCCCCGGTATCAGCCTAGTGAACCATCGCTGCATTCCCTCTATGGCAAGTCTATCCTTTCTGAGGGAGACCAAAACTGAACGCAATACTCCAGGTGTGGTCTCACCAAGGCCTTGTATAACTGCAGTGAGACATCCCTACTTCTGAACTCAAATCCTCTTGCAATGAAGGCCAACATATCATTTGCCTTCCTAACTGCTTGCTGTACCTACCTGTTTACTTTTAATGACTGGTGTACAAGGACACCCAGGCCCCTTTGTACATCCACATTTCCCAATATATCAGCATTTAAATAATACTTTGATTTGAATAATACTGTGATAATCCTTTTTATTTAATTCATGAATTCTATTGATCTTTTCTTGTTTCTCTTTATTCCACTGAGCTCAAACTTTTGCCAATTCAGCTTTACCAACTGCTGCTGCTGCTCGGTATATTTGCCTGAACCTTTGCAGTTTTAACACCAGATCCAGCTTTTTCAATTTCTCTCAAAGCATGTTTGTTCCATTTTTCATCATTGGGTTCAAGTACTGTTACGTAAGAAATAAGAGCAGGAATTAGAAAGCTAGTCACAGTAATGGTGGCCATGAAACCATCGTCAAATGTCATAAAAACCACCTGGTTCACAAATGTCCTTCAAGGAGGGAAATTTACCATCCTTACTTGGTCTGGCCTATATGTGACTCCAGACCTACAGCAACATGGTTGAGTCTTACATGCCCCCCGAAATGGCCTAGCAAGTCACTCAGGTGTACCAACCTGCTGCAAAGTCAAAAAGGAACACAACCGGACACACCACCCGGCAACGACCTAAGCACACAAAATGGCGGGATACTCAGCCCTGTCAACCTTGCAAAGTCCTCCTTACTAACATCTGAGAGCCTGTGGCAAAATTGGGAAAGTAGTCCCACACTCAACAATGCCTCACACACCATCATCACCATTCCTGGGTTTGCCCTGCCCCACTGACAGGACAGACCACCAGAAATGCCAGCACAGTGGTATACCATCGGGAGGGAGTTGTCCTGGGAGCCCTCAACATTGACTCTGGACTCCATGAAGTCTCATGGTATCAATTCAAACACAGATAAGGAAGCCTCCTGCTAATTACCATCTATCATTCTCCCTCAGCTGATGAATCAGTACTTTTCCAAGTTGAACACCAATTGGAAGAAGCACTTAGGGTGGCAAGGGCTGAATGGAGGACTTCAGTGTCCATCACCAAGAGTGGATAGGCAGTACCACTACTGGCCAAGTCCTAAAGGACATAGCTGCTAGATTGGGCCTGCGGCAGGTGATGAGGGAACGAACGAGAGGTAAAAACCTACTTGACTTCGACCTTACCAATCTACCTGTCACATATACAACTGTGCATGAGAGTATTTGTAGGAGTGACCACCACATAGTCCTTGTGGAGACAAAGCCCCATCTTCAGATTGAGGATACTCTCCATCTTGTTGCATAACACTACTACCATGCTAAATAGGATAGATTTTGAACTCATCTAGCAACTCAAAACTGGGCATCCTTGAGGCTCTGTAGACCATCAGCAACAGCAGAATTATATTTGACCACAACTTTAATCTCATGGCCTAACATATCCCTCACTCTCCTATTATTGTCAAGCCATGGGATCAACTCAGGTTCAATGAAGAGTGCAGGAGGGCATGTGGGGCGCAGCACCAGGCATACCTAAAAATGAAGTGTCAACCTGATGAAGCTAGAACACAAGACTTCTTGCATGTCAACCAGTGGAAAGCAATATGTGACGGACAGAGCTAAATGATCCCACAACCAATGGATGAGACCTAAGCTCTGCAGTCCTGCCACAGTCATGAATGGTGGTGGACAATTAATCAACTGATCGAAGGAGTAGACTCCAAAAATATGCCTTTATTCAATCCTGGGGAGTCCTGCACATCAGTGCAAAAGGCAACGCTGAAGCATTTGCAACCATCTTCAGCCAGAAGTGCCGAATGGATGATAATCATCCCGGCCTCCTCCTGAGGTCCCCAGCATCACAGATGCCAGTCTTCAGCCAATTCGATTTATTCCATGTGCTATTAAAAAATGACTGAAGGCACTGGATACTGCAAAGACTAGGCAAGCAGACAACATTCTGGCAGTGGTACTGAAGATTTGTGCTCCAGAACTAGCCACACCCTACCCAGTACAGCTACAACATTAGCATTTAGGTTTTTCCCTCATGTTAGTTCTCTCACCACTTGCTGCAGACCCCCTTCTTCAGTACTGAGCCAGCTCAGTCAGTGGTGGTACTACTAAGCTACTCCTGGTAGTGAACGTTGAAGCTCCCCAATCCATAGCATATTCTATGCCCATGCTATCTTAAGTGGTGTTCAATATGGTGACGTTTGCTAGGCCATTTCAGAAAGCAGGGATATGATGGTGTAGTGGTATTGTCAGTGGGCTAGTAATCCAGAGTAATGCCACGGAGATCCAAGTTCAAATCCCACCATGGTGTGCACCTGTCATGATTGGGTGTAAGTAGCATGAGATGACATCAGGTGAGTATCACAAACTTGTGCAATATTTTGTTTGGTGAACAGGTGCTGGAGCTGGGCCTGCCATTAACAGTCCAATCAATAGTGATTTTTCATTGCCCGTGTGATTTTGCGCTCATTGCACGGGCAAAACAGGCAGACGGCCAGCCGACATTTTCAAAACCCTCATCCAAGGTGGGATAAAAAGAGTCAGCATCATTGCCAGTGTGAGTAGTGAGGAGTTTGATAGATAGTTTGCTGCTCATGACTTATTATGAGTCTAGTAGTGAGTCAGAAGAGGAGCACGGTGAAAAGAACACCGAGGGATTGGAGGCAGACCTTGGTAACCTGAAAGGGAGGCAGGGACACCAGGGTACACCTTGATCCAACACTTCTTCAGTTGGGCTACTGAAAGTCAGCTTCAACCACATGCCAGGGCTGCTGCCTGTTAGCTCTTTTAAAGCCAACCTAATAAACTAAATCAACAAAATGAGGGATAAAGTAAACACAGCCTCTAAGTTAGGTTATCTGTAAAGCCAAAGGCAAAGTTTAAAGAAAACTTACAAACATCAAATCAAAACGTGATTAAGAGGGTCGATAAAGCACCCCAGACCCCGCGGTGCCCACCGGGCACTGCTGACCATTAGGGAAGGAAACAGTTAAAGAAGTTCAATTGCTAATTGTTAGGTTGTTTAGCTGAATACCCACTTGGTTGTATAAAAGGGATAACAGCTGAGACTAGTGTGGTCTGTAGAGAATTTTATCACAAGCAATAAAACTCTGTCTTGCTTTTGGTTTTCATTTTTAAACAACTACTGGAACTCAACAGCGGTAGCAGAGAATGGTTCTGCTTTTAAGTAAGAAGATGGAAACCAAGCTTTCTTTGGACAAAAGACTGTATTTGGAGTTAACCTTATGAGCAGAGTGGTTTCCAGTCACTCAAAAACCAACAAAAAGAAATGGCTGAATCAAGATGTCGAGTGTTGGGTTATGATTACCAACTGATGTTTTCTGAACGTCACCCATATGGTCAATGAAAAAATGAAGTAACCATGTGGACACGGATTATGTCCTTACCAAAGTGAAAACAGGGAATGGCTTTGGCACTTTCGCTACCATATGAAAGCAAAATAAGATGCAAAGTATTTTTGGAGTTGGAGCCTGAGCATTTGGACATAGATGAAGGTTTGGAAACTATTAGATTTTATAGATAGGATCTATCAAAAAGATGACTTATTAAGTGCTTAAGAAGCATGGTCTGATTTTGAAAAATTTAGAAAGTTGGAAAAAAATTCCATCAAATATTATATAATGGAATTCAGTAGACTATATGCAAGATTGCAAAAGTTCCACCTAGAAATTCCCCAATCGGTGCTGGCGTTCAAGTTACTAGACTGTGCCAGAGTGTCGAATATGGACAGGCTTCTGGTTCTAACAGGAGTTAAGCTTGCAGAAAGACATGCACACTTCTAGAACAGATGTCAGAGGTTCTTAAAAAATAAATAAATAAATCCTCGGAAAAACATTCGTTCATGGTGCAAATGGGTCATTCAGCGGTAAGAAAATGGAGGATACAATGTTAAGGTTAGATCATTTAGAAACAGGACACAGGCATCAGTATGAAAGGAGATTTGTAACCCGAGACAATGGGACAGAAATACCTTGGACAATTGTGGCAGGAGAAAAAAATTGGAGATTTACAACTAAAGAATGAACCCCCAGAAATGCCTAGATTGTGGTCAATTGGTGTTTTAGATGTGATACAAAATACCATTATGCAATGAACTGTCCTAAACGATATAATGTGTTCAAAATTAAACATGAGACAGAAGACTCCAAAGAAGGTGGAGATATTAACCAAAGAGAGGGCTTTGCATTAGTTACAAGACGTTTCAGTCCAGTGATGAATTTCTTGGTGGCAGAGTCCTTCAATTGCGCGGTGCTAGATAGAGGATGCACGTCTACAGTCTGTGGAATAGACTAGTTAAAATTCTACCTGGGCTCCTTAAATGACAAGGACCGGAATAAGGTTAAAGAATTTGAGAGTTCCACCAGTTTTAGATTTGGAGATGATAATAACCTAAACTCTTTAAAAAATGGTAGTGACAGCTGGAGTCAATCATTTTATCAGCATGGATGCAGTGTCTAGCAAAATACCATTACTGTTGAGCAGACCATCGATGAAGAAAGTGCAAATGAAGCTAAACATGGAAAATGACAAGGCCATTGTATTTGGAAAACCTGTGGATTAACAGGGAATGGCACTACTGTATTCCTTAAATAAAACCTAACGTTTCTACTAAGGAGATTAAAAAATGTTATTTGTGTCAGGGGATAGGAATTTGGAAGACAAAAAGCAAATCGTATTAAAATTGCATCGGCAGTTTGCCCACCCTTCTTCGCAAAAATTAAAAATTTTGCTAAGGGAAGCAGGAATAAGGGATGGGTAGTACGCTAAACTTATAAAGGAGATAAACGATAGATGTGATCTGTGTAAGAAATACAGAAGGACACCATCACGGCCGATAGTGAGTCTACTTTTAGTGAGGGATTTCAATGAAGTTGTGGCAATGGTTTTAAAGGTGTAGGAGAAAGAAAAGAACATTTTTATTTTACATTTCGTAGATTTGGCAACAAGGTTTAGCCAGTCGACAATCATATATACAGTAAAGAAAAGAAAATAATTGTGGATCAGGCAATGGAGAAGTGGATAGTGACCAGATTGGGACCACCAGCGAAATTCCTCACTGATAGTGGGGATGAATTTGCTAACGACGAGTTCCAGGATATGTGTGAAAACATGAATGTAATAGTTATGAATACCGCAGCTGAAAGCTCCTTTAGTAACAGAGTGTGTGAAAGGAATCATGCTATTATAGATGAGATGTTTTGTAAATTAATATCAGCTTTAGCATGGGCTGTCCATGCCAAGAATTCACTGCAGATGGTTGGGGACTATAGTCCATATCGGTTGATTTTTGGTAGAAACCCAAAAATTCCTTCAGTCCTGAATGTCATCCCCCAGCTTGGGAGGAAACTACGATTAGCTCTACCTTTTCTGAGTATTTAAACGCACTACACGCGAGTAGAAGAGTGTTCCTTAAAGCTGAAGTTTCAGAAAGAATTTGATGAGCTCTAAGACAGTGTGCGACCATCGGAAACTATTTTCAATCAGGGAGACATGGTATACTATAAAGAGAGAAGGACTTCTTAATGAGTGGAAAGGCCCGGGAAAGATTATAGGTAAAGATGATAAAACAGTTATTTTATAGCGTGGAAACCAGACTATTTAGGCAAGGTTAGTTGGCAAAGACTACAAATTTGCGGGTTCAAAAAGTGTAGGAAAGGACGAGGAACCACGTACTTCTCATATCCATATGTTGCATGATTGTGAGGACCAGGTAGTTGAAGTTAACGGGATATCTGAAGATGGAATCAGTAATTTGGACAAAGAAGATGAAGCGATTTGTCTCATAGGACAACTGCCGAAAATTAGCGCTAAAGTTACATACTTGCCAGAGGAGGCCAGTCAATGGTAGGAAGCAACGACTGTAGGTTGAGCAGGGAAAGCCACTGGAACATATAAAAACTGGTTAAATGCACGAGATAAAGGACAGGAGGTTAGGCCTATGGATTGGGAACATGAAGTACAAAAATGGAAACAGCATCAGTTCAGACAGTGGATCTGGGAGTGAACACGCCTCTAGGAAGAGATCCCGAACTGTTGAAAGAACATCTATAAATGGGAGATGGAGATCAAACAGTAACAGTCCGGAGCATGATAGAAGGCAGGATAGAGGGCGTAGCTTAACAAGGTCAAGGAATATGGCACAGACTGGTAACGCTACAAGGAGCAGAAGCCCATGTGATCGAGAAGTTTTAGTAGCTTCAAACAAATTAGATGATAAATTAGTAAAGGATTTGGTATACACACAGATGCCAGATAGGGGACAATCAACTCTGTCTCATAGATGGATATGCACGGAAAAGGTGCTTCTTGATGGCACTTATAAAGCTAAAGCCAGGCTAGTGGCACGAAGGTTTGAAGAAA
The DNA here is from genome assembly GCF_017639515.1 of Carcharodon carcharias. NCBI lineage: Eukaryota > Metazoa > Chordata > Chondrichthyes > Lamniformes > Lamnidae > Carcharodon > Carcharodon carcharias. Next base: position 1,785,396 of record NC_054484.1, on the reverse strand, counting down.
AACTGGGTGACTAGGATATAAGAGTAGGTTCACCTATGGCAGAGAAAATTATGCTGAAGATCTTTTTAGTTGTATTAGCTATAAATGCTTTGGAATGTACATTCATTGATATTTAAAGCTGCTTTTTTACAGGGACATCAACTTCAAAGGGAAGTTTTTCTCCATCCACCAAAAGAGGTGCCAAATGTAAAAGGGACTCTTTGGAAGCTAAATAAATGCATATATGGTTTAAATGATGCCTTCAGAGTTTGGTATTTCTCAGTGAGGTCAGTTTTGTTACAGGTGGGCTGTCTTCAGTTAGAAGCAGACCCGGGCACTGTTTTATTGGCACCATGGAAGGAAACTTGCAAGCATCTTTATGCATGATGCATTTAGATGATTTTTTTGTGGGGTGGTAGCAGTGAATTTAAAACAGTTGTCATTAATGGGCTTAGAAAGGAGTTTAAAATTGGAAGTCAGGTCAGGCTTCTGGTGCATTTAAGTACATTAGATTGGGAATCAGGCAGAGCGGATCACATGCCCTTTTACATCAGCAATCCTATTTAGAGAATGTCAATCCCATTGCACCTAGTCGTGTAGGACCATCCAGGAAGATAAAGCAGCTTCTGAAACAGAAAAAAGGGAACTCAGAAGTCTAATTTGGTGACACAAACAAACAAGGCCAGATGTCAGTTTTGATGTTTTGGAATTGAGCACTAAAATGAACGATCCCAAGGTTGAAGAAATCATTCAGGTAAACAAAACATTGGCAAAGTTAAAAATGGAGCAGTGTGTTTTGGAATTCCCATCTTTAGGTGATGTTAGAAAAATGAAACTGTGTTGTGATGGATGTTTAAATGTGGGAGGATTTATAATGTTTCTCATGGTGGGGGGGGAGGAAAATGCTGCCCTTTGGCATGGGAATCGAAAAAGATACGAAGAGTTGCAAAAGGTACGTTAGCAGCAGAGACTCTTGCCTTTGTTGAGGTGGTAGATATGGCCTCCTTTATATCAAAGATACTGGCAGAACTTTTTAAGTGGAAAAGGGTATTCAGGAACGGTACTTATAGAATGTCTTTTAGATAAGCCACTTTGGGGGAAAAAGTTCACTCTACAAAATGCATTAACGAGAAGAGATTGCGAATTGACATTACAAGCTTAAAACATGATCGAGAATAAGAAAATGCCAAGATCAAATGGATTGATAGCAGCCACCAATTATCTGACTGCTTCACCTAAAGAGGAGCGAGCTCCAAGAAGTTACTAGAGATCCTCAAAGAGGGACGTCTTCTTTAAGAAAAAATACTATTTTTGCGTGGACATATCTATACATGTGTTTTTTTTTAAAGAAGGGAATAAGGTAAATTTAATGAATGAAAAAATATATATTGATGTTTGTTATTACCATTATTTTTTTGTGAGATTATATAAACTTATGGGTTACTTTCTTTTAAGAAGCGGGGAATCTGTTCAGGAAGGAAAATATTTGAAGAAGTTCAATTGCTAATTATTAGGTTGTTTATCTCAGTAGCGATTTGGTTGTATTAAAGGGATAACAGCTATTACTAGTGAGATCTGTAGAGAGTTTTATGACAAGCAATAAAACTCTGAAGGAGTCTGTCTTGGTTTCAATCTTCATTTCTAAACAACTGTTGGAACTCAACACTGCCTCCATCCTGGATGTCTGAAAGGATCCTTTCATTTGAACACAAAGAACACTCAGTGCCTGTGCACAGCACACCTTCCTGCAGATCTCGCTGCAGTACGAGTAGTGACCTCCGCTCTCCGTGGCACTGCTGACCTCTTATTGGCCAGCAGCTTTCAGAGGCGGGACTTCCTTTTGCTTAGGGGTAGAGTCTCACGTCAAGCCAATTAATGGTCATTTGGTAAATTGCTGCAAGGTGTGCCTGCCAACTGAAGGTCGGTTCGCTCTTAGGTTTGCAGGTGGGGGCAGGACCACCTCCCCAACATAAAATCAACCTATTGTAACTTTTAGCAACGCTTAAAAAATTAGCAATAATGCAACTGACCAATGTTACGGTTTTTATCCATTAGATCCAGATGCAGAAGTCTGTCTCCATGTTCTGCGGCTCATTCAGTCTCTGATCCTTGAGCCAGAGGTTTTCTCCAGAGTAGCAACCCAGATCCGTGAATCACTGCCAGAGCAGCGCATTCTAGAACTTACCAGCAACCGTAACCCAGATCTCCGCAACTTAGCAAGTGAGCTGCTGGAGGACATGAAAATGCTCAATATTTAACAAAAGCTTGTTTTACTTGTGACATTAGTTTTTGCTGCAAGATCTATTCATATTTGAAAACATTGTTTGGTAAATGAATGTGGATCTCGGTTTCATTTTGTAGGGTGCAAAATATTAAAAACTTCAATTGCAGGTAATCGTCAAGCCGGGTGTGGTGGGTTTGTGCCTTTGAATGTTCCAAAGGAAGACCACTTTGGTTCAACATACCTTTAAGGTAAATCTCTCTTTTTGCAGAGCTGTAATAGGTGAATTTATTGTTTACAGGGCTTAAATAATAAGATTTTGCTTTTAGGTTCCTTCCGGTGCCACTCCTGAACAACACACTAAATGCATGATAGAGTTTACTCAGTCTCTTCTACCCTCCTTTTAGAGGTATATCTGTAGTAGAAGTGGAATTCTGGATCAAACCTTAATTGTAACATTACATGTTGCAGTATCAGTCTCTGCTATGTTAATAGCACAACAATGAAAGGCTGAAATGCTAAAATGCATTTGTGTGTATGTGTGGTAATAGAGAAATTTCCACTTCTGATATGGAGGAAACTCAAGCCAGCACTTTCACTCCCAAATACCTGTACAGTAACATTGCATTTTGGGGCTTTAGCGTTATGCTTTACTCTATCTCAGTGACAGCAGATTTGCTGAATTTGAACTTTTTTGTGATTTAATGGACTTCTCTGTAACTCGGGGTGCTTATGATTAGAGATGCATGCTGGTGATTTGTAGAAATTGCTTGACTCATCACATATTAGGTCTCTGAACTTGCTCTCATTCCAGGACTGAATGTGGTTGTATGTGTACCAGTTACACTGAAATAATTACAGATACTTTCTATAAATTTGTTTAATAAAAGTTTGAAGTTAGTGTTACATTTTCACAAATCTCCAGTTTATTCACAGATTTTAGCTGTGGTTGAAAATCTAATGTTTGAGAAAAATGTACATGTGAAATAGGAGCAGAAGTAGGCCATTCGGCCTATTGAGCCTGCTCTGCCATTCAATAAGATCATGGCTGATCTGTTTATATTAATAATTCTACATTCATATCTACCCCCAATAACCTTTGATTCCCTTGCCTAACAAGAATCTATATAGCTCCACCTTAAAAATATTCAATGACCCCGCCTTCTGAGACAGAGGGTTCCAAACTTGCACAACCCTCAGAGAAAAAAATTCTGCTTATCTCTGTCCCAATAGTTTTTCCAAATCACTTTGACACTTGCTTGGAAGGTAACTCAAAATTTCATTTAAATTTTCAAGCACCCCTTCACTATCCAATTTGATTAGAAGAAAATCAATTTCAGAGCCCTGCACTTCTACCTCTTTCTCATCATCCACCATCGCTAACACCTCTTTTTGTTCCTCTTCCCTGTCAAGGTACTTTTTAAGCATATTTATATGACACACCCTCTGCTCCTTTCTTCTATCTGGAGTATTTAGTAAATAATTTACTTCACTTAATTTCTTTTCAACCCTGTAAGGCTCACTAAATTTTGCATTTAATGAATCACTTAGAACTGGTAACGAAATTAATACTTTCTCTCCAGAAACAAAACTGAATTTAAGCCGCCTTATCTGCTTTCACTTTCATCACATGCTGTGATGTCTTTAAATATTCCCTAGCCAACTCACATGCTCTGTTCAATCTTTCCCTGAAATTCGATATGTAATCCAGGAGAGTAGTTTCTGAATTTTGACCCACGAATTTCTCATATCACTTTCAGTGATCCCCTTACCTCATGATCGTTGCAGTCACACAAACCTATTTGTGGAAATAAGCTGGGAAAGACACATTTAGCTTTACATGATGTATGTATAGAAATATCATCTTCAGTGAGGCTACAACTTCACTGAAGATTAAATCCGGCAAAGTTATCACAAGTACAAAAAGAAATTGATTTCATCCTTCAAAACGATATCAATGAGCCTAGTTGCAATAACTGGAGTTATTGTACTTGCCGAAACCAGATGGAACAGAGACTGTATGTGGACTATCGAAAGATGAATGTGGTGACAAAAGCAGATTCATATCCCATACCACGGTTGGTGGATTGCATTGAGAAAGTGGGACAATTGAAATTTATCAAAGATTGATTTGCTAAAAGGATATTGGCAGATACCATTGTCAGAGAGTGCAAAGGAGATATCAGCTTTTGTAATACCAAGTAGACTTTATCAGTTTAAAGTCATGCCATTTGGTATGAAGAATGCACCTGCAGCATTTCAAAGACTGACAAACAAAGTAATTGCGGGTCTAAGCAATTGTGCGGTTTATATTGATGGTCTAACTGTTTTCAGTCAGACGTGGGAGGAGCATTTACAGCATCTGGAAGAATTATTTACTTGACTACAAGGAGCTAAAAGTGAATTTGCAAAAGCACAAGTTATGTATCTAGACCATACCATTGGACGTGGTAAGGTGGCTCAGAGAGATGCGAAAGTCAAGGCTATCGTGGATTTCCCAGTGCCTACAACAAAACGAGAAGCTTGACTGAACTATTAAAAAACAAGAAGTTTCAATGGACACTGGAGTGTCAGAAGTCATTCGATTGTTTGAAAACTGTAATAACTACGACACTGATGTTGGCAAGTACCCAAGCAATTCAAGTTGACTGTTGATGCAAGCAATATAGGCATTGGGGCTGTACTGTTACAAGAAGATGACACGAATTGAAAAACCGACAGTGTATTTTTCACAGAAGCAGAATGTACAACAGAGAAGATATTCAACATTCAAAAAAGAGACTTTGAGTTTGCTGTTAGCGTTGCAGCATTTTGAAATTTATGTTGCAAACAATTCATCAGAAACAATTGTTTGCACAGACCATAATCCTTTAAAGCTTTTGGTCAAATTGAGACAAATGTGCAAGACTTTTCAGATGGAGTCTATTATTACAACCATTTAATCTACGTATTATACATATTGCTGGAAGAGAAAACCTGTTCGCAGATGCATTATCAAGGGTTTGAAGCTTAAAGGAAATTGGGACATTTAAAAAAAAACCTGGACACTGAACTGGAGTGATTTCTGTTGATACCAAGGACTTGTGTATATATAGTTATGTTAATGCAGGCATCTGGTAATGTAATAGTGTGAGATGGATTATTAAAATGAAACTGTCTTTTAGAATTATGACGGTTCATTTTCTGATAAGGAGGGGATGCCATGAAGCTATTAATGCATATAATATTTATGAAAATATTTTTCTTTTAAAATAGCCAACTAGTCTGTGTGCTTTGGGTACTATTTTTGCTATGTAAGGGAGATAGCGTGCATTTGCATTTTTTGAATAGAACATTCAAGAAGTGAGGTGAAAACTGACCTTTCTAGCAGCAACCAAGCAATATGTTTATGTTACTAATAAAATTGGTACTGTGAAAGGGGTTTCATTGTTAAAAGATGAAGTTCAAAGATGCTGGTGAGGCAATGAGAATTTGAATTCAATCAGTGGTGTTAGTGATAACTTCAGTAGTTTTTGGGTGTGCAGAGCAGAGGCAATGTGAGATCAAAAGGCAGCTGTAAGTCTCCAACTGGTCCAACTAGCTCCAAAGTGAAAAGAACCTAATTTTGAATTTGTATGGTGAAAATGCTTTGCCTGGTGTCTGGTTAAGTCTATGGGTTGCTGTTGCCTTAATGGAGATCAGTTTGGGAATTTGTTAGAAGTTAAGTTAGTAGTAATTTATAGCCCTGTGTACATATATTTTAACCTGTGTAAATTAATAAAATGTTTCCTTTAGGTTAATTTAAAACCGTGAGAACTGGGGGTTTGATTCCTGAATTTAGAGTCGCATCCCAAACATAACACTTAATATTATAAGTTATGACGATTGTTTAAAGTTTCACTCTGGGATTTTTAAATAACTCCGCTTTACCAACTGCATCAATCATATCAATAGCTCCCTGGTGCATTTGCCCTGGCAACATCTTGACCAATCAAGTGTTAATTATGAAACATAACCTCATCTCCTTTTATACATGTTTTATGTGTAAGAAGAAGGCATCCTAAGATCTAACAAGTATGAAAAGCCTCCAACCTGTATGTACCAAGCTGCTTCCTATAGGGACCAAAGCAAAGAGAATTCACTGTGAATATGCCTGTCCAGGATATTGTGTGCTTTACCTCAGTCTGCTAAAATCTATTTTGTTTTTACTGTTGCCTTAACGGGGGGTGTAACTGGGAGTCAGATTAATTAGGGGAGCTAGGAGTTATCATAGTAGTCATTTGTAGACCTATGTATGTGCTTAAAATTATTTCTTTTCTTAATAAATGTTTAATTTAGTTTTGACCATAAGACATAGGAGCAGAAATTAGGCCATTCGGCCCATCGGGTCTGTTCCGCCATTCAATCATGGCTGATAAGTTTCTCAACCCTATTCTCCCGCCTTCGCCCCGTAACCTTTGATCCCCTTACCAATCAAGAATCTATCTGTCTCGGTCTTAAATACACTCAATACCTGGCCTCCACAGCCTTCTGTGGCAATGAATTCCATAGATTCACCACTCTCTGGCTAAAGAAGTTCCTCCTCATCTCTGTTCTAGAAGGTCTTCCCTTTACTCTGAGGCTGTGCCCTCGGGTCCTAGTCTCTCCTACTAATGGAAACATCTTCCCCAGGTCCACTCTATCCAGGCCTTTCAGTATTGTGTAAATTTCAATCAGATCCCCCCACATCCTTCTAAACTCCATCGACTATAGACCCAGAGTCCTCAAACATTCCTCATATGTTAAGCCTTTCATTCCTGGGATCGTTCTCGTGAACCTCCTCTGGACCCTCTCTAGGGCCAGCACATCCTTCCTGAGTTAAGGGGTCCAAAATTGCTCACAATATTCTAAATGTGGTCTGGCCAGAGCCTTATAAAACCTCAGCAGCACATCCCTGCTTTTATATTCTAGTCCTCTCAAAATAAATGCCAACATTGCATTTGCCTCCCTAACTACCGACTCAACCTGCAAGTTAACCTTAAGAGAATCCTGGACTAGGACTCCCAAGTCCCTTTGCACTCCAGATTTCTGAATTCTCTCCCCATTTAGAAAATAGCCTATGCCTCTATTCTTCCTACCAAAGTGCATGACTTCACATTTCCCCATGTTGTATTCCATCTGCCACTTCTTTGCCCATTCTCCTAACCTGTCCAAATCCTTCTGCAGCTTCCCTGCCTCCTCAATACTACCTGTCCCTCCACCTATCTTTGTATCATCTGCAAACTTAGCCAGGATGCCCTCAACTTTTCATCTAGATCATTAATGTATAAAGTGAAAAGTTGTCGTCCCAACACTGACCCTTGCGGAACTCCGCTAGTCACCGGCTGCCATCCTGAGAAGGACCCCCTTATCCCCACTCTCTGCCTCCTGCCAGACAGCCAATCTTCTATCCATGCTAGTACCTTGCATCCAACACCATGGGCTCTTATCTTACTGAGCAGCCTCCTGTGTGGCACCTTGTCAAAGGCCTTCTGGAAGTCCAAGTAGATAACATCCATTGGCTCTCCTTTGTCTAACTTACTTGTTACCTCCTCAAAGAATTCTAACAGATTTGTCAGGCATGACCTCCCCTTGATGAAACCATGATGACTTGGCCCTATTTTACCGTGCACTTCCAAGTATTCTGAAATCTCATCCTTAATAATGGACTCTAAAATCTTACCAACGACCGAGGTCAGGCTGATCGGCCTGTAATTTCCCGTCTTTTGCCTCACTCCCTTCTTAAACAGGGGGGTTACATTAGCGATTTTCCATTCCCTGTCTCCAGTGATTCCTGAAAGATCACCACTAATGCCTCCACTATCTCTTCAGCTATCTGCTTCAGAACTTCGGTGTAATCCATCCGGTCCAGGTGATTTATCCACCTTCAGACCTTTCAGTTTTCCTAGCACCTTCTCCTTGGTAATGGCCATCATTCTCACCTCTGCCCCTCGACTCTTTTGAACTTTGGGGATGTTACTCGTGTTTTGCACTGTGAAGACTGATGCAAAGTACCTATTCAGTTCCTCCGCCATTTCTTTGTTGCCCACGACTACTTTTCCAGTGGCCCAATGTCCACTTTTGTCTCTCTCTTACCCTTTATATATCTAAAAAACTCTTGCAATCTTCTTTTATATTACTGGCTAGTTTACCCTCATATTTAATCTTCTCCCTCCTTATTTCTTTTTTAGTTGTCCTCTGTTGGTCTTTGTAGGCTTCCCAATCTCCTGGTTTCCCACTGCTCTTCATTGCATTGTATGCTTTCTCTTTAGCTTTTACGCTGTCCCTGACTTCCCTTGTTAGCCATGGTTGCTTCGTCCTTCCTTTAGTATGCTTCTGCTTCCTCGGGATGAATTTTTGCTGTGTCTCCCAGAAACTCCTGCCATTGCTGTTCCACTGTCTTTCCTGCTAGGCTCATCTCCCAGTCAATTCTGGCCAGCTCCTCCCTCATGCCTCTGTTGTTGCTTTTATTCAACTGCAATACCATTACATCTGATTCCAGCTTTTTCCTCTCAAATTGCAGGGTAAATTCTATCATATTATGGTCACTTCCTCCTAAGTGCTCCTTCACCTTAAGCTCCCTTGTCAAATCTGCCTCATTACACAGCACTAAATCTAGAATTGCCTGTTCCCTAGTGGGCTCCACCACAAGCTGCTCCAAAAAGCCATCTCGTAGACATTCCACAAATTCCTTTTTTTGGGATCCATTACCAACCTGATTTTCCTAGTCTACCTGCATATCGAAATCCCCCATGATCACTGTAACCTTGCCTTTCTTACACGCCTTTTCTATCTCCTGGTGTATCTTGTGCCCCACATCCTGACTACTGTTCAGAGGCCTGTACATAACTCGCATTATGGTTTGCAGATTGCAAGAGTTTTTTTAGATATATAAAGGGTAAGAGAGAGACAAAAGTAGACATTGGGTCACTGGAAAATGACAGTGGAAAAGTAGTCGTGAGGAACAAAGAAATGGTGGAGGAACTGAATAGGTACTTTGCGTCAGTCTTCACAGTGGAAGACACGAGTAACATCCCCAAAGTTCAAGAGAGTCGGGGGCAGAGGTGAGAATGGTGGCCATTACCAAGGAGAAGGTGCTAGGAAAACTGAAAGGTCTGAAGGTGGATAAATCACCTGAACCAGATGGATTACACCCCAGAGTTCTGAAGGAGATCGCTGAAGAGATAGTGGAGGCATTAGTGGTGATTTTTCAGGAATCACTGGAGACAGGGAATGGAAAATCGCTAATGTAATCCGGCTGATTAAGAAGGGAATGAGGCAAAAGACGGGAAATTACAGGCCAATCAGCCTGACCTCAGTCATTGGTAAGATTTTAGAGTCCATTATTAAGGATGAGATTTCAGAATACTTGGAAATGCATGGTAAAATAGGGCAAAGTCAGCATGGTTTCATCAAGGGGAGGTCATGCCTGACAAATCTGTTAGAATTGTTTGTGGAGGTAACAAGTAAGTTAGACAAAGGAGAGCCAATGGATGTTATCTACTTGGACTTCCAGAAGGCCTTTGACAAGGTGCCACACAGGAGGCTGCTCGGTAAGATAAGAGCCCATGGTGTTAGAGGCAAGGTACTAGCATGGATAGAAGATTGGCTGTCTGGCAGGAGGCAGAGAGTGGGGATAAGGGGGTCCTTCTCAGGATGGCGGCCGGTGACTAGTGGAGTTGCGCAGGGGTCAGTGTTGGGACCACAACTTTTCACAGAAGTGGCAGATGGAATACAACGTGGGCAAGTGTGAGGTCATGCCCCTTGGTAGGAAGAATAGAGGCATAGACTATTTTCTAAATGGGGAGAGAATTCAGAAATCTGGAGTGCAAAGGGACTTGGGAGTCCTAGTCCAGGATTCTCTTAAAGTTAACTTGCAGGTTGAGTCTGTAGTTAGGAAGGCAAATGCAATGTTGGCATTTATTTCGAGAGGACTAGAATATAAAAGGGATGTGCTGCTGAGGCTTTATAAGGCTCTGGTCAGACCACTTTTAGAATATTGTGAGCAATTTTGAACCCCGTATCTCAGCAAGGATGTGCTGGCCCTGGAGAGGGTCCAGGGGAGGTTCACGAGAACGATCCCAGGAATGAAAGGCTTAACGTATGAGGAACGTTTGAGGACACTGGGTCTATATCCGATGGAGTTTAGAAGGATGAGGGGGGATCTGATTGAAACTTACTGAATACTGAAAGGCCTGGATAAAGGGGACGTGGGGAAATTGTTTCCATTAGTAGGAGAGACTAGGACCTGAGGGCACAGCCTCAGAGTAAAGGGAAGACCTTTTAGAACAGAGATGAGGAGAAACTTCTTTAGCCAGAGAGTTGTGAATCTATGGAATTCATTGCCACAGAAGGCTGTGGCGTCCCGGTCATTGAGTGTATTTAAGACTGAGATAGATAGGTTCTTGATTGATAAGGGGATCAAAGGTTACGGGGCGAAGGTGGGAGAATGGGGTTGAGAAATTTATCAGCCATGATTGAATGGCGGAGCATACTCGATGTGCTGAATGGCCTAATTTCTGCTCCTATGTCTTATGGTCTTATGGAATTTGGAGATGATGGTGTTATCCAGATGGAGTATAATGTGGGAAAATGTGAAGTTGTTCACTTTGGCAAGAAGAATAAAAAAGCAGAGTACTATTTAAACAGAGAACGACTTCAGAATTTCAAGGTGCGGAGGGATCTAGGTGTGCATGAGTCACAACAAGTTAGTATACAGGTACAGCATGTAATCAAGAAGGCTAATGGGGTGCTATCCTTTATTATGAGAGGAATTGAACCTAAAAGTAAGGTTGTTATGCTTAAGTTATACAGGGCATTGGTGAGACCACATCTCAAATACTGTGTGCAGTTTTGGTTTCCTTATTTAAGAAACAATTTAAATGCATTGGAGGCGGTTCAGAGGAGGTTTAGTAGATTGATACCTGGGATGTGCGGGTTGTCTTATGAGGAAAGGTTAGACAGACTGGCCTTGTTCCCACTGGAATTTGGAAGATTGAGGGGTGATTGAAGTAAAAGGAAGATCCTGACTGGTCTTGACACACCGAGGAACTGTGGGGAAATATGACTAGCACTTGAAATTCTGATGGCTGGGCATGTTGCTATATGAAAAACCCAAGCCTGCATCAGCCAATGGTTTTCCTGGCCACACCTCCACAAGGATGTAGCAAGGTTTTGCAGTACCTGCCACACCTGCCAAGCTGTGGGGAAACCTCAACTCGCAATACAACCTGCACCTATTATTCCCATGACAGCTTTTGGGGAACCATTAAGCAAGGTGCTAGTGAACTGTGTGGAACCCCTGCCCAATACAAAAGGGGGCTACTAGAATATCCTTACCATCATGGACGTGGCTACCTACTTGCCAGAGGCTGTTCCCCTGAGGAAACATATCTGCCAAAATAGTGGTGGGGAACTAACCCAATTCTTTACAAGGTATGGATTACCCATTGAGGTGCAGTCACATCAGGGCTCAAATTTCATTCCAAAATATTCCAGGAAGTCATGGGTAACCTGGGCATGACCCCAGATGAAGTCTTCAGCTTGGCACCCACAGTCACCGGGGGCGCTAAATACAATGATCAGGGCATACTGTCACAAGTACCACCATGACTGGGATAAAGGACTAAGCCCACCCCCTTTCTGTTTCCCCCTTCCTTTTTTTTCCAATAAATTATAAAGATTTTCCTTTTCCCACCTATTTCCATTATTTTAAAAAAATAAATAAAAAAATTTTTAAAAAAATAAATAAAAAAATAAATAAAAAAAAATAAAAAAAAACCCCCACTAGAGCTATACCTTGAGTGCCCTACCATCCATTCTTAATTAGCACATTCATTTAGATAATATCACCAACTTTAACTTTAACACCTATGTGTTCTATTGTACTATTGTCGTTGACATCTTTTGATGATCTGCTTCTATCACTGCTTGTTTGTCCCTACAACCACACCACCCCCCCTCCACCTCTCTCTCTCTCTATCTCTCCGGCCCCCACACACACACCTTAAACCAGCTTATATTTCAACTCTTTCTTGGACTCGAACTCAAGTTCTGTCGAAGGGTCATGAGGACTCGAAACGTCAACTCTTTTCTTCTCCGCCGATGCTGCCAGACCTGCTGAGTTTTTCCAGGTAATTCTGTTTTTGTTTTGGATTTCCAGCATCTGCAGTTTTTTTGTTTTTATCTAAGTTTTCTTCTGTTTGTTACCAGAGTCTCACCCAATAAGTCTACCAGTTTTACTCCAAATGAATTGGTTTACGGACACCAAGTGAGTGGTCCTTTGAAACTAATCAAGGAGAGTATTTTAGAACAGAAGAAGGAAATCTCCATTTTAGACTACATAATAGTGTTCCGTGAGTGACTCACGAGAGCCTATGATGTGGCCCAAGAACACTTAGAAATCTCCCAGACAGTTGTGAGAAAACAGGCAGACAAACATGCCAGGTTCAAACTTTTCAGCATGGAGACTACATGCTAGTGCTCCTACCAATACCAAGTGAACCCCTAACAGCCCAGTTCAGTGGCCCCGACAGAATAGTGAAGAAGCTTAGGGAAGTAAACTATCAAATAGACACCAGAGCTGAAAAGGGGTCAAACAGGTACCAGTCTGTCCCATAGCCAACAACCTAGAGGAAGAGGGTAACTGGGGATGAGAAGTAGGTGATGCCAATACTGGATCCCTTACTATCTAGTTAACAAACACAGAAAGAGTAGCAAACTTGGACTCCTTATTCACCCACCTATGTGCAGAACAGCGAATAGTCTTGACAAGGCTCTTCACTGCATTTAAGAGCCGATATAGAGACAAGCCAGACTATACCATGTTGGTTCTGCATAATGTGGATGTGGGAAAGGCCTCTTCCATAAGGCAACCTCCATAGCGTCTAGGTCCAGAAAAGCTAGCCCAGGATTAGGAGGAGATTAACTACTTGCTGGAGCACCAACTACTAGCAGCAGTAGCTGGAGCTCTCTAGTTGTGCTCGTGTCCAAGCCAGATGGCCCCACAAGGTTCTGCATTGACTACTGAAAAGTTAATGCAGTAACCAGAGCCACCTAGAAGCCTCCATAAGTAGGGTAGGTAAGATTACCAAGATAGATTTATTCAAGGAATACTGGCAGATTCCCTTGACCACCCATGTGAAGGAAATCTCTGCATTCCTAACTCTGGATGGATTATACCAGTGTCGAATCATGCCACTGGGACTCAGAAATGCCCAGCCACCTTCCAAAGACTGATGAACCAAGTAGTGACAGGCTTATCCATTTGAGTTGTGTACGTGGACGACCTAGTGTACAGTAACCCCTGGGAAACTCACTTACAGCAATTGGAATTCCTGTTCCAGAAATTACAGTCAGCTGACCTTGTGGTCAATCTCGCAAAGTGTAAGTTCGCTTAGGCTCAGGTGACCCATAGAAACATGGTGGATCAAGGACAGTACTGCACAGAGTTGCAGAGGTAAAAGCAGGAGCACAGTTCCCCATTCCCACAACAAATGTGAAATCATGAGGTTCTTAGGGATATGTGGGTTCTACCGCAAGCTCATCGCAAACTTCAGCACTGTAGCTGGCACCCGCTGACAACCCTACTACAGAAAAAAAAAGTAGTATGGACTGAGAAATGCCAGACAGCTTTTGAAAAACGGAAAGCTATTTTAATAAACAAACCAGTGCTAGCAGCTCCAGACTTTAATCAAGCATTTAAAGTAGCTATCGATGCAAGTGACTTCAGGGTAGGGGCTGACCTCCTTTAGGAGGACGAATCAGGAATAGACAAACCAATTTCAAAAATACTAAACAATCATCAGAAACAATAGGCAGAACCTTCCACTCCGGGACTAAGGGCGGGATTTTCCGGTCCTGCCTGTGGCGGGCAGTACGGGAAATTTTGGAGTGTGACCAAAAGTCAGTTTCCCGCCAGCGTGAAAATAGGTTTAAATTTTCTGCTCCCTACTTTCATGATGGGTCAGGTACCCGCCATGCCATGTCAGCAAACTTACATGCATTTGAATATCATGAAAACTGATTAAAAACCCAGCTCGCCGGAATCACGGCCCCTCTTCCAGATCAAACAGCCAAGCTGGCGTCAAATTAGACTGTGAATCACGACCAGACATAAGTGCACTTCACTTGCGACCTCGAGGTTTGTGCGTGCAGCACTTGCCTACCTTTCACTGCACTGTGCTCATTGCAGCTCTGACTGCATGCCAAGGCTGCTCAGGCAAGACCAGCAGGAAGGCTAGAAAGCATAGACTGTCCTGGGCAATTGCGCATCAATTTAGAAGGTTGTGCTTGGCAGGCCTGTCCTGGACCCAGTACAGGAATGACCTGTCCATCCTGAGTCAGTCGTGCCCAGCATGCTGTCCAGGGCATGGTCAGTCCCTCACACACGATGGTCCTGGGGGTTGTTGGATTGGTTAGGAGAAGACGAGAGAATGGGGTTGAGAAGCTTATCAGCCATAATTGAATGGCGGAGCAGACTCGATGGACCGAATGGCCTAATTTCTGCTGCTATGTCTTATGGTCTTATGGATTGGTACTGTGATACAGATGTCACAGTCAGGGGAGGCATCTTCAGCCTGTAGATGGGGAATAGGTGATACAGTGGGGGGCACTCAATGGTCTCATGGGGGATGACTCGGTACGTCACTGTGCATAGGGTGCCTCAAGATGTGGAAGGGTCGGGTCAACATGGGGCATCAGGACATCAACTTCAAATGGTTCGAGGGGAGGACAAGGATATCAACAGCAGTCATGATGGGATCCAGGATTAGAGATGAAGGACGGAGAGTGATTGGAGAGAGGGAAACCTACACATTATGCTCTTCCAGCACAATGGGAACTTCAACAATGATGGAACTGCTTGGAAGCTAGCCTGAGCATCACCATATTGCAAGCCAATCCAATGATGCAGTACAAAAATAAGCTGTGAAAAAGAATTGCTGGGGAGTGGTCTAAGGGCATGTGGAATACTCCACTTTTGGGCTGAGTGAATGGGCACCCAACTAATTTATGCTTTGCCAAACAGAGATCACTGCACAGCTGAGACATGATAGGGGCACTCAAATGCCAATCGAAGGATTTGGGTACTTTAACTCATGGTGCACGTTCTTATGAGATTCCATTCCACCCTCAGGCCAGATTTTGATTTGAGTTCCAACAATCATTTGACCCTCTCATAGGAAAGCCTAACCCTCGGAAGGATCAAGCTGTAAAGGGACAATGGCCAAACTGCGTATGCCTCATGGCCCAAAGACCTCCATACCTGGAGCTGACTGGTCCAGGCTTCGCACGCCTCTCTGATTACAGTCATTAAATTAGTGCAAGGTTGGGCTCTGGTCTAATCCAAAAGAGTCAATCTGTCAGAGCCCTGACTAACACTGCTAGTGCCTGGCTGCACTCTTTCAGATTCAAACCTATCCCTGCTCCTTGTTAGTATGTTTGAATGCCTGGAATTAGGGCTATCCAAGGGCTTCACAGTAAGTCCCTACCTTGAGACTGGAAGATGATCATTACAGGGTTATGTACAATCATGCATCTGTTCAGTGTTTACGCAGAGACGAGCAGGAGTGAAGAATGGATGCAGCAGGAAACATTGTCTTTTTCCTGGCACCCAGGCAACTGAGGAGGAGAAGTGCCCCTCGCTGTCAGGCAGGGCAAAGGGAGGAGAATTGCCCTGAGCAACATAAGCCAGTGGGGCCCCATGAAGACACTGAGACTGACAGACCCATTCCACAGAGGCTTTTGGCACAACCTAGGGTGTACCAAAGTTATCTCTCATGCCTGCAGATGAACAAGAGACAGTACTGTAGATGCCTTCATTTGCCAAGGCATCTGGTGGATCACATCTGCAACATTCTGTGGGAGGAGCTGACTCTGCTGGGACTGGGAGGCCAACCATTGCCAGTGGCTCTAAAGGTGACCACCACACTGAACATTTTTGTGAGTGATTCATTCCAGGGCTCAACTGAGGAACTCTGCAGCATATCCCAAGCATCAGCTCATAAATGCACCTGAGAGGTGGCCGATACTCTATTTAGCAAGGCACACAATTATGTCCAGTTTTCCCTGGATGAAGTCAGCCATGCTGCCAGACCAGTGGGATTTGCAATGGTCTCCAGCTTCCCACAGGTGCAGGGTGCCATTGACTGCATACATGTGGTTTTAAGGGCTCCCTGGCAGCAGCCACTACGATTCATCAGTAGAAGAGGTCTCCACTCTCAATGTTCAGCTGATCTGTAACCACCAGAAGCAGAATATCCAGGTATGTATGAGATACCCTGGGAGCTCTCATGACTCGCAGGTGCCACAGATTCTTAAGGGTCCTCAGTGCAGCCAGAGTTGGCTCCTGGGAGACAAAGTCTACCCACAAAGACATGGCTAATGATGCCTGTTAGGCAGCCACAAAGTGCTTCAGAGGAGAGGCACAACTCTGTGACACGATCCTTGATTGAACAATATATTGGCATGTTGAAGATGGTGTTTCAGATGTCTGGATTGGTGAGGTGGCACTCTCCAGTGCTCTCCCCAGAGTGTCTCCCGTATCATCGCGGTTTGCTGCACTCTACACAACCTGGTGCTTCAAAAGGGGGATGACTTGCCAGATGGAGGAGCTGCACGTCTCCTCTAATGAGAGGGCTAAATTCAATGAGGGCGAGGAAGCTGGGGCTCCAGAGGAGGAAGCCAGAGCACAGACCAGATGTGGCAGACATGCCCATGAATGCTTATAGCCACAAGGTTCCAGGACGATGATGGCGACTAGCTCAGAGGAGCCTCTTTCACACATGCCCTCCACGCTGCCTCGACGTTAACACCTTAGTTGCTATCCTCAGCAACTCATTGAAGGACATCAATCTCAGAATGAGTAGTTACAATGTTGCAGGATGATGGCCTCACACTTGGAATGCTAGGTGGCCTCTGGAGCATGTTGCTGCTCTGTTATGAGATCATAGCTCCACCAGCGTGCACTGTGAACAGACTGGACATGATGCAGTCTCTTCAAGCATCTAGTCAACACTCCACTGCCTAGGGTAGCCTTCAAGAGGCAGGAGTAGCACTGCCAACCTCAGTGAACTCGTAGCAGTATGCCTAGGGTATTGCTAGGTGCCTCAAGGAAGACGATCAGCACTCATTGGTTCTCACTTTGATGTCTGAGATTTAATCTCAGTCTGGACTGTGGGATCACTCCACAGGCAATCCCTCATGTAAGAGGCCTCGCCATCATACTGAGTGCACAGCATGAGATTGTTCTTTATGACGCAGTGATGTGTCACACTCAGTGATGGATGCTAGCCTGCAAGTCAGGTCACCTTTGTGTGCACTGTGAGAACTTCCACAATAGTACTGTCTGATGACAATCACTCATGACCGTGCCTTTGTCTGGTGTACCCCAACTTCTTGTGCAGCCTAGCCTTAGCATCTATGGGCCTGAGAATGCAGACACTGCATTTCGATGTTAATTAGTTAATTATTTGATAATAAACAGCACACATCAGGTAATGCTCTGGGGACCCGGGTTCGAATCCCGCCACGGCAGATGATGGAATTTGAATTCAGTGAAAATCTGGAATTTAAAGTCTAATGATGACCATGAAATCATTGTCGATTATTGTAAAAACCCATCTGGTTCACTAATGCCCTTTAAGGAAGGAAATCTGTCATCCTTACCTGGCCTACACGTGACTCCAGACCCGCAGCAATGTGGTTGACTCTTAAATGCCCTCTTAAATGGTCTAGCAAGCCACTCAGTTGTATCAAACCGACACAAGGTCACAAAAACTGAATGAAACCAGACGGACCATCCGGCATCGACCTAGGCACCGGAAATGACTACGGCAATCTCAGCCCTGTCGACTCTGCAAAGTCCCCCTTACTGACATCTGGAGGCTTGTGCCAAAATTGGGGGAGCTGTCTCACAGACTAGTCAAGCAACAGCCTGACATAGTCATCCTCACGGAATCATATCTTACAGATAATGTCCCAGACTCCAACATCACCAATGCTGGGTATGTCCTGTCCCACCAGCAGGACAGATACAGCGGAGGTGGCAGCACAGTGGTATACAGTCAGGAGGGAGTTGCCCTGAGACTCCTCAACATCTGGTCTCATGGGATTAGGTCAAATAGGGGCAAGGAAACTTCCTGCTCATTACCACGTACTTCCCTCCCTCAGCTGATGAATCAGTGCTCCTCCATGTTGAACACTACTTGGAGGAAGCACTGAGGGAGGCAATGGCGAGAATGTTATCTGGGTGAGGGACCTCAATGTCCATCACCAAGAGTGGCTCAGTTGCACCACTACTGACCAAGCTGGCCGAGTCCTAAATGAAAAAGCTGCTAGACCAGGTCTAGGGCAGGTGGTGAGAGAACCAACAAGAGGGAAAACATACTTGACCTCATCCTCACCAACCTGCTGCCGCAGAGGCATCTGTCCACGACATTGTCAGTAGGAGTGACCGCTGCACAGTCGTGTCAACCTGATGAAGCTACAACACAGGACTACTTGCATGCTAAACAACATAAGCAAGTGATAGACAGCTAAGCGATCCCACAACCAACGGATCAGATCTAAACTCTGCAATCATGCCACATCCAGTCATGAATGGTGATGAACAATTAAACAACTTACTGGAGGAGGAGGGTGTATGCGCTGGAGTTTAGAAGAGTAACAGGTGACTTGATTAAAAACTTTTAAGATCCTGAGAGGTTATGGCAAGGTGGATATGGAGATGATGTTTTCTCTTGTGGGAGAATCTAGAACTATGGGTCACTTTAAAAATAAGGGGTCGCTCATTTAAGACAGAGATGAGGAGAAATGTTTTCTCTCAGAGGGTAGTGAGTCTTTAGAACTCTGTTCCTCAAAGGCAGTGAAAGCAGTCTAAATATTTTTAAGGCAGAGCTGGATAGATTCTTGACTAACAAGGGGGTGAAATGTTATCGGGGGCAGGCAGGAATGTGGGATTGAGGTTACAATCAGATCAGCCATTATCTTATTGAATAGCAGAGCAGGCTCGAGTGGCCTACTCCTTCTCCTAATTCATATGTATATAGGTATGATCTCACCAAGGCCCTGTACAGCTGCAGCAAGATATAAAAACAAAAAAATGCGCATGCTGGAAATCCAAAATAAAAACAGAAACAGAAATACCTGAAAAAACTCAGCAGGTCTGGCAGCATCGGCGGAGAAGAGTACAGTTGACGTTTCAAGTCCTCATGACCCTTCAACAGAACTAAGTAAAATTAGGAAAGGGGTAAAATATAAGCTGGTTTAAGGGGGGTGGGGGGTGTGGGTTTTGTTGGGACAAGCAGCCACTGATAGGAGATAACCAAAAGCTGTCACAGACAAAAGAACAAAGAGGTGTTGAAGGTGGTGATATTATTTAAAGAAATGTGCTAATTAAGAGTATAAGACAGGACAGATAAGGTACAGATAGCTCTAGTGGGGGTGGGGGAATGCTAAAAGGTAGAAATAAACAATGGTGGAAATACATTTAAAATTAGTGGAAATAGGTGGGAAAAGAAAAAATCTATATAAATTATTGGGAGAAACAAAAAGGAGGGGGAAGAAACGGGAAGGGGGTGGGGATGGAGGAGAGAGTTTAAGATCTAAAATTGTTGAACTCAATATTCCGTCCGGAAGGCTGTAAAGTGCCTAGTTGGAAGATGAGGTGCTGTTCCTCCAGTTTGCGTTGAGCTTCACTGGAACAATGCCACAAGTCAAGGACAGACATGTGGGCAAGAGAGCAGGGTGGAGTGTTGAAATGGCAAGCAACAGGGAGGTCTGGGTCATTCTTGCGGACACACACCAAAGGTGTTCTGCAAAGCGGTCACCCAGTCTGCGTTTGGTCTCTCCAATGTAGAGGAAACTGCATTGGGAGCAACGAATGCAGTAAACTAAGTTGGGGGAAGTGCAAGTGAAATGCTGCTTCACTTGAAAGGAGTGTTTGGGCCGTTGAACAGTGAGGAGAGAGGAAGTGAATGGGCAGGTGTTGCATATTCAGCGATTGCATGGGGAGGTGCCGTGGGAGGAGGAGTAGGGGGTGATGGAGGAGTGGACCAGGGTGTCATGGAGGGAACGATCCCTACGGAATGCCGCCAGGGGAGGTGAAGGGAAGATGTGTTTGTTGGTGGCATCATGCTGGAGTTGGCGGAAATAGCAGAGGATGATCCTTTGAATGCGGAGGCTGGTGGGGTGATAAGTGAGGACAAGGGGGACCCTATC
This sequence comes from Carcharodon carcharias, assembly GCF_017639515.1. Classification (NCBI taxonomy): domain Eukaryota; kingdom Metazoa; phylum Chordata; class Chondrichthyes; order Lamniformes; family Lamnidae; genus Carcharodon; species Carcharodon carcharias. The sequence goes on along the minus strand of NC_054484.1, from coordinate 1,764,980 downwards.
ATGTTTCTGGGAGGGAGGAGAAACATCTTCAGAGTGTCCGCAAGAATGACCCAGACCTCCCTGTCGCTTGCCATTTCAACACTCCACCCTGCTCTCTTGCCCACATGTCTGTCCTTGGCTTGCTGCATTGTTCCACTGAAGCTCAACACAATCTGGAGGAACAGTACCTCATCTTCTGACTAGGCACTTTACAGCCTTCCGGACTGAATATTGAGTTCAACAATTTTAGATCTTGAACTCTCTCCTCCATCCCCACCCCTTCCCGTTTCTTCCTCCTTTTTGTTTTTTCCAATAAGTTATATAGATTTTTTCTTTTCCTGCCTATTTCCACTAATTTTAAATGGATTTCCACCATTGTTTATTTCTACCTTTTAGTATTCCCCACCCCCGCTAGAGCTATCTGTACCTTATCTGTCCTGTCTTATACTCTTAATTAGCACATTCCTTTAAATAATATCAACACCTCTTTGTTCTTTTGTCCTCCTATCACTGGCTGCTTGTCCCAACAAACACCACCCCCCCCCACTCCACACAAACCAGCTTATATTTCACCCCTTTCCCAATTTTACTTAGTTCTGTTGAAGGGTCATGAGGACTCGAAACATCAACTGTACTCTTCTCCGCCGATGCTGCCAGACCTGCTGAGTTTTTCCAGGAGTTTCTGTTTTAGTTTTGCAGCAAGACATCCTTGTTCCTGTCCTCTCGCAATTAAGGCCAACACACCATTTGCCTTCTTAACTGCTTGCTGCACCTGCAAGTTTGCTTTCAATGATTGCTGTACAAGGATACCCAGACCTCTTTGTACATCAACATTTTCTAATCTAGCACCATTTCAATAATACTGTGCCATTCTGTTTTTCCTACCGAAGTGGATAACTTCACACTTATCCACGTTATACTGCACCTGCCATTTATTTTCCCACTCACTCAACTTGTCCAAATCACCTTGAAGCCTCATAACATCCTCCTCACCATTCATTCCCACCAAGTTTTGTGTCATCAGCAAACTTGGAAATATTACTTGTGGTACCCTCATCCAAACCTTTGATATATATTGTGAACAGCTGGGGCCCAAGCACTGATCTCTGCAGTACCCCACTAGTCACCGCTTGCCACTCCCAAAAAGACCCATTTGTTCCTCTTCACTGTTTCCTTTCTGCTAACCAGTTCTCAATCCATGCCAATATATTATCCCCAATCCCATATGTTTTAATTTTGCACACTAAGCTATTAAGTGGGACCTGATCAATAGCTTTCTGAAAATCCAAATGCACCACATCCTCTGGTTCTCCCTTAACTCTTATGCTAGTTATGTCCTCAAAAAAACTCCAGCAGGTTTGTCAAACATGATTTCCCTTTCATAAATCCATTTTGACTTTGTCTAATCCAGTTGATATTTTCTAAGTGTCCTGTTATCACATCCAATTAATTTGTGTATTTGGGCATAGAAATCTCTTTGCTCCTCTACAGGTCCTAGTTTCTCATCATTTAGAAAATGCTACCTTTCTTGAGTCCACAGTGCACAATTCACAATTGCTCACATTGAAGCCTGACTTAGTTTTACCTACTCATTTAATCTGTTATGTCCCTTTGCAACTTCCTGCTCCAATCTGCATTACTCAGTGCCCACCTAACTTACTATGATCTGCAAACTTGCACATAAAAATTGCCAACATGATGGTGAATTTCAAGCTTGACACAGGTGCACAAGCAAATGTCATTCCCATAAGCCTGTATAGTAAACTAAGCAAAGAAAAACAGCTAACTAAAATAAAAGTGAAGCTGGCTACTTACACAGATGAAAAAATTGCAGTAGAAGACAAGTGTACTACAAAAAACAGTCTCAAGCACTTCCATTCATAGCAGTGAAAACTGATGTAAAACCCATTGTTGGAATCAAAGCGTGTGAAAATCTGAAGCTAATCAAGACAATGACAGTCACCACTGATAACATCCTGAGTGAGAATAAAAATGTGTTCCAGGCTATTGGCTGCTTAAAAGGAGATCACACCATCAAGATTGACGAAACTGTGACACCCAAAGTACACCCACCCAGGAAAATAGCAGTAATACTGAGAGGTCAACTGAAAGCAGAGTTGGACAGAATGGAGAAACTTCACATCATCAAGAAAACTGAAGAACCGACAAAATGGTTAATCCAATTGTAACTGTAGGAAAATCAGATGGGAATCTGTGAGTCTGTCAGGATCCTAGAGACCTAAATCAGGCAGTACAAAGAGAGCATTACTAACTGCCCACATTAGAAGAGATCACGTGTGTTGTAAGGGTGGCTGAGTTGCTACTATTGTTGGTAGGGTTGATCTGCAGACACTTCTTGGGTACAAACATTAGGTTCATTTACAATATACTCAGCAGCAACTATACATGTGCTTTCAACTCAAACTAACTCTATACTGACTGCTGAGATAGCCTGCATTACTCTCCTATTGGTTACTACAGATCATGTGATCTTCCTTAACCAGTATTATTCTGAAAGGTACATTACGCACTAAATAAAACCATGGGGAGAATTTTCTCCCAGTCAGGCGGACGGTTCAGGAGCGGGCATGGGCAGACGCGTAGCCGATCGCCGCCCGCGATCGGCTGTGCGCCGCCATTTTGTGTAGGTGGGCCAATTAAGGCCCCCCCAGCATGACGGACATCCGGAAGTGCTTAGCGCTCCCTGTGCAGGCAGGGGGAGGAGGCTGAGTCGGGGCCTGCGGTCTTTCACAAAAGAGCACAGAAATCTCCCTAAGGCATGGAGCTGCCTCAGGGAGATTAGTTTAATAATAAACCATCGCTAAAAATAAAAAAAATTACTCAGACATGTCCCCTCATGTGACATCGTCATATGAGCTGGGACATGTTTATGAATTTTCAGAATACATTTTATTTAACTAATAAACACTTCATGAAACCTCATCCCACCCGTGGATGAGTTTTCATGAAAAATGTGAAGGCCACTTGGGCATAGAATATAGAGCAGGGGGTTATGCTGGAACTGTATAAAATGCTGGTTAGGGTATTGCGTGCAGTTCTGGAATCCGCATTATAGGAAGGATGTGATTGCACTAGAGAGAGAGCAGAGGAGATTTACCAGGATGTTGCCTGGGCTGGAAAGTTTTAGTTATGAGGAGAGGTTGGATAGACTGGGGTTATTTTCCCTGGAGCAGAAGAGATTGAGAGGGGATATGATTGAGGTGTATAAAATTATGAGAGGCATAAATAGGGTAGACAGGAAGGAACTTTTCCCCTTGGTGGAGGGATCAATAACCAAGAGGCATAGATTTAAGGAAAGGGGCAGGAGGTTTAGAGGGGATGTGAGGAAGAATTTTTCACCCAGAGGGTGGTGGGAATCTGGAACTCACTGCCTGAAAGGGTGGTAAAGGCAGAAACCCCCATAACATTTAAGAAGTATTTGGATGTGCGCTTGCGATGCCATGGCATACAAGGTTATGGGCCTAGTGCTGGAAAATGGGATTAGAATAGTTAGGTACTTGTTTGACCAGCGCAGACTCGATGGGCCGAAGGGCCTTTTTCATTGCTGTAAACCTCTATGACTCTAAAAGACACTGTTGCTTCATCCAAGCTGGGTACAAGGTGTTCAGAAAAGATAGAAAAGGAGGAGGGGTGGCAGGATTGGTTAAGGAGAGCATTGCAGTGCTGGAGAAAGAGGATGTCCCGGAGGGTTCAAGGACAAAAGCAATTTGGTTAGAGCTAAGGAATAAAAAAGGTGCAATTACATTGCTCGGTGCAGTCTATGGACCGCCAACTAGTGAGAAGGATGTAGAAGAACGCATGGGAAATGACAGAGAGATGTAAACATTATGGAGTAGTTATAATGAAGCTCTTTAATTACCCAAATGTAGATTGAGACAGTAGTTGTGTTAAGGACAGAGAGGGAAAAAAGTTTCTAGATTGTGTTCAGGAGAGTTTTCTACATTAGTAGTGTGTGCAGTCCAACAAGAAAGGATGCACTGTTGGACCCGGTTCTTGGAAATGAGGTGGGCCAAGTGGATCAAGTGTCAGTCAGGGAACATTTAGGAGGCAGTGATCATTGTATTGTAAGGTTTAGGATGATGATATGAAAGGATAATGTGCAATCCATAGTAAGAACTTGGGGAGAGCCGATTTCAATGGGGCAAGAGTGGAACTGGGCCAGATGGACTGGAATGAAATGTTGGTGGGAAACTCTGTAGCTGAACAATGAGCTACCTTCAAAAAGGTAATGGTTCAGGCACAGTCAAGGTACATTCCATCGAAAGGGAAATGTAGGGCAAATAAATCCAGAGCTCCCTGGATGAAACAGGAGATAGAAATTAAGGTTTATGACAGGTGTTAGGTAGAAAATAAAATTGAGAACCAAGCGAAATACTGAAGGTTCAGAGTGGAGGTGAAAAAGCAAATAAGAGAAGCAAAGAGAGATTATGAAAAAAGACTGGCAGTCAACATAAAGAGGAATCTCAAAGTCTTCTATCGGCACACAAATAGCAAGAGGGTGGTAAACAGAGGGCCAATTGGGGACCAAAAAGGGGATTTACACATAAAGGCAAGGGGAAGGCTGATCTGTTAAATGAATACTTTGCAACCGTCTTTACCATGGAGGCAGATGCTACCAAGGCTATGGTGACAAAGGAGGAAACTTTGTCACTAGAAGAGTTCAAAATTCATAAGGAGGAAGTGTTGGATAAACTGTCAGTGCTTAAAGTTGGCAAGGCACTGAGGCCGGATGATATGCATCCAAGGATCTTAAAGGAAATATGAGTGGAAATTTGAGGGGCACTGGCCATAATCTTTCAGTCTTCCCTAGAGTCAGGGGAGGTGCCAGAGGACTGGAGAGTTGCAAACATTATGCGCTTATTCAAAAAAGGCTATAAAGACAAGCCCAGCGATTACAAATCAGTCAGTTTAACTTCAGTGGCGGGGAAGCTTCTAGAGAGAATAATTGATGATAGAATTAGTAGTCACATGGAAAAATGTGACTTGATTAGAAACAGCCAGCATGGATTTCTAAAGAGGAAATCATGTTTAATAACTTGCTGGAGTTTTTTGAAAAGGTAACAGAGGGTAGATGAGGGTAATGCTGTTGATGTACATGAACTTTCAAAAGGCATTTGATACAGTGCCAGACTGTGACAAAAGTTATAGCTCATGGAATAAAAGGAATGGTAGCAACTTGGATACAAAATTGGCTGAGTAATAACAAACAGAGTAACGGTTAATGGATATTTTTCGGCCCGGAGGAAGTTTGTAGAGGAGTTCCCCAGGGCTCGGTATTGGGACGCTTGCTTTTCCTGATATATATTAATGATCTCGATCTTCATGTGCAGAGGACAATTTCAAAGTTTGTGGATGATACCAAACTTGGAAGCATTGTAAAATGTGAGGAGAACAGTATAGAAATTCAAAAGGACATAGACAAGTTGGCGGAGTGGGCAGATAGGTGGCAGATGAAGTTCAATGTGGAGAAGTGTGAGGTGATGCATTTAGGTTGGAAGGACATGGAGAGGCAATATAAAGTAAGGGGTACAATTCTTAAGGTTGTGCAGGAGCAGAGGGACCTGGGTGTATATATGCATAGATCACTAAAGGTGACTGGAGAGAGCTGATAATAAAGCAGACAGTATCCTGGGCTTTATTAATAGGGGCATAGAGTACAAGAGCAGGGGGGCTATGATAAGCATATATAATACACTAGTTAGACGTCAGCTGGAGTATTGTGTATAGTTCTGGGCGCCACACTATAGGAAGAGTGTGAACACATTGGAGAGAGTGCCGAAGAGGTTTACAAGAATTTGTCCAGGGATGAGAAACTTGAGTAACAAAGATAGATTGGAGAGACTGGGACTGTTCTCCTTGGAGAGAAGAAGGCTAAGAGGAGATTTGATAGAGGTGTTCAAAATTATGATGGAGCTAGATAAAGTAGATAGGGAGAAACTGTTCCAGCTTGTAAAAGGATCAAGAATGAGGGGACACAGATTTAAAGTAATTTGCAAAAGAAGCGAATGTGATGTGAGAAAAAACTTTTTTACACAATGAGTGGTTCAGATCTGGACTGCACTGCCTGGAAATGTGGTGGAGGCAGATTCAATCAAAGCATTCAAAAGGGCATTAGATGATTATTTAAATAGAAACAACGTGCAGGGTTACAGGTAAAAGGCAGGAGAATGGCACTAAGTCATAATGCTCATTTGGAGAGCCGGTGCAGACACAATGGGCTGAATGGTCTTCTTCTGTGTCATAACAATCCTGTGATTCTGTGAAAATATCTTTATTCAAAAACACATCCAACAGGACTGAACTCTGCCATGAAGGAAACATGCTCTGGACTTTTGATTTCTCGGACTCCGGCAGTCATGTGAAATAATATTAATTTCTGTGGTTCTTTTACTGTTGTGGCCCATAGTTGTAAATCTTCCTCTTTTCTTTTCCTCCTTAATCTATATATATATGTGCATGTGTGTTTGCAAACACTACCCTCCACCTATCACCCCCCCAACCCCGAATAAACTAACCTAATTTTATCATAATGCCAGTTTTCTGCGAGTGATTATTAAAATTGGATCACTCAAACTGAAGGTTCAGGAAAACATGCCACAGCCTAATTTAAAAATAATTCAAAAATACCTCGCTAACAGAGAGATGGGGAGAGGATAAAGAAGTTCAGTTTCTCTCTCTCCTATCTGTAACAATAGAAATAAGATTCCTCCAGTTTCTACATATAGTGCCTTCTGAAGTATGCATTAAATAAGATCTCTGTTGATTGTCATCTTTTTGGACTATTACTCCTTGTTCACCTGAGTCCTGTACCCATACCTTTTCTTCTTACATCAACCTAGGTGGGTTCATGATACGATACTTCCGTTTATAGTTGTAAGACTATTATTTTTGATAGGACTGCTCACGTTCTTAAATTCTTTGATAATCCTGTACTTTTAGCCCCGGAAATAATTTTTTGGGTAGGATGGGAAGCTGTGCTCAGAGCTTTCTGCCCATCAGCAGTTCTGATGGTGACAATCCACACTGCGGTGGAATAGACCTGTAATTTAGGAGTGCAGTTGGAAAATCCTAGTTCTTCCTTCACAGTGCTTTAATTATTTGGATGCCCCTTTCAGCTTTGTCATTGGATTGGGGTTATCTCAGTGAACTTGTGAGTTGTACAAACCCATAGTTATCCATGAAATATGTGAAGAAGTCGTTGGAAAATTGTGGACCATTATTGGAGATAGTCTGGGCCAGAATGCTGTGTGTTGCAAAGATTTCCTTTAAAGCCCAAATGACTTTCAGTGTGTCAGGAAAATATAATAATTTTCATAATGCTATTGGAATTTATTGTAAAGTAAAAATAGTGTGTATCTGTGTGTGTGGGTGAGGACTTAATTGAATTAGAGACAGCTGGTCTGAAGGCTTTGATGTATCAAGAAGATAACCTAGGTTTGAAATGTTAAATAGGTAAACATGGCTGGAGTTTTAGAGTATGAAGTGTAAAGGGAATATTTGCATTTTTAATTAAACCAGAGTAGCTTGAATTCAAAAGAAGGGATGAAATGTTACACCTAGCTGGAAGGAGTTAAGAAACAATGTGTTTATTTTTCCAAAAGATTACTGGTAAAGTTAGTACTATGATAGATTTATATTATTAGAGAGGTAAAGTCCAAAAACATAGTGAAACAATGGGAATTTGCATTTAACATTAAAGGGGAAAATATGTGTAAAGGAGAGAAGGCTATGTGTAAAAGCAGGCATTTTAAAATCTAATACAAGTGTGAAAAGCCTCCAACATTTAAGCCTCAAGCTGCTGTCTACAAGGAACCAAAGCTGAGGAAAAACTCATTTTGAATTGACTGTCCAGGGTGTGTGCTTTGCCTGGATCTGTTTAAATCTGTGTTTTTGCTGTTGCCTTAACGGAGGTGTAACTGGGAGTTAGATTACCAGGGGAACTAGGAGTTATTATAGTAGTAATTTGTAGATCTATGTATGTGCTTAAAATTATTTTTTGATTTAATAAAGGTTTAATCTAGATTTATAAGAAACCTATAAGACTCGGTGGTCTTATTACTACTGAATTCAAGGAACACATCTCGAAATCTTTGAATTGCAGAACAGTTATGGCAGTTGTTTCAAGTTTCCCTTTGGGATTTGAGCAGTTCAGCATTTACCATCAGCTGTGCCATAACACAGTGGTTGTAGTATTTGACCTCGATCCACCTAGAGAAGTAATCAATGACAATAAGGAAAAATTTTCCATTAAAAATAAACAGATCCATCCTCAGATGTTCCCATGGTCTGGATGGGAATTGACTTGAGTTAAGCGGCTTTATTTGTTCTGGTCTTGTGCACTGCGCAGACGTGGCACTGAGAAATCATTTCTCCTGTAGATCTCGATATTCCCGGCCATCTCACAGAAGATGCCCTCATTTCACATGCCCTGCATTTTGTGATACCCATGTAGCCCTGGTGCATTCTTTCCAAGATCTCTGGCCAAAGTAAGACCGGAATCACCAGACTGTCATCATATACAGCAAATTATCCATCATAATAAAGTGCTCCCTTTGCTCAAAGTAGATTTTCATCACCGTACCACTGGGATGCTGCTGTGGCCAAACTGGTATGCAGTATTGGCGAAAGCGAATGCATTCCTCATCCTGCATCTGTGCTTGACGAATTTTTTGCAGCCTTTTTGAGCTTTTTTGGAATTGTGAATATGACTCAATCTCATTAATGTGTTATGAGCCCAGCTGATGTTAGTACTGGACAAGTCAGATCCCAGGCTGGAGCCCAACTTGATAGAACCTAATTTTTATTTTTAGTTTAGAAAAGCGGAGGGCGGCTCCTGAACAGGAGTTACAGGAGTGTCAGCTGATGAATTTTTAACTTTGCAAGAATGAAACATTTATTCAACAAGAAAAGATTAACTATATTACAATATAGAATTGACGAAGAGCCATACAAACTTGAAACGTTAACTCTGTTACTCTCTCTAGAGGCTGCCAGGCCAGCTGAGTTTTTCCAGCATTTTCTGTTTTTATTTCAGATTTCCAGCATCTGCAGCATTTTGCTTTTATATTAGAATACTTCTTCACCTACAACTATACCTTTACAGATATATATATATACATATTCATAAGGATAACACAAATTGTTCACAGTATGTACACAGTCCATGTGAACCAATAGGTGACCTGTAATCAGACATGCTATACTCTGAAACCAATTGACAGTAGCCACCCCAAACAGATGCTACGGCTCTCTCATCAACTCCCCCCAGACGCTTGTCACACCGTGAGCCAACTGGTCTCACTGAACTCCATCTTTTACACAAAGGTTTCCAACTCGCTTTAGAATCTTCTCCCAAATGACACTTCCTCTCAGATGCCTTCCACAAGGGTCCAGCTCCAGGGTTTCAAACTCTCCTTCCGATGTTCCTCTCTCCTGGATCGCATTAAAATTTCTTACCATGCGTAATCTCTCAAATACTCAGCCAGGCCAAAAGTACATCACAGCTTCACATGCCCATTGTAAAGAGTTACAGACCTTCAGCTGCCCCCTTGGATCTTTCAGCTTCTATTTTGCTTTAAGTTTGCTTCCTGCAACTTTCTTCTCTTTAAGCTTGGAGCCTTCCTCTCTGCTCCTTACTTTCACTTGCACAGAACAGGATCTTTTCCAGATTCCTGTCCTGTCCTTAGACTAGACTGTCCTCTTGGGACCTTTCCTGTGCCACTCCCCTAGATTTTGGGGCTTTCTTCTTTAGTTTCTGGAACCTGCTTCTGCTGCTCCTTCTCCTGTGTCCAGCTCTCTTGGCAACTGGCTTCAACTTTAGTTTGGGACTGGCTATTTGTCCCTCTGCTGCCCCTTCTCTCTGTAGTCTTGGCTTCAACTGAGCTTTGGTTTGGGACTTGCTATCTGTCCCTCCTATGCTGCACCTGCTTCCAACTGAACTCAAACTATCCTTCTATCTCTGTGGGGTCTCCAGTTGCTAGGCAACAATGCAGTTTTTCCTAACTTGTTTAAACTTTCCTAAAACACTATCCCCTACTTGAAAACACAGCTCTCCACTTCAAGGGTCATTAAAGTCATTAGAAATACAGGTATACAAACAGAGCTTTAGACCTGTCTCCAGGCAAAAATGAAACTAGATCCCAGGTTTCACCTTTAAACCCACAAATAGAAAAAATATATAAATTGAACTTAAACTTAAAGATATACCTTATTCCTAACATACCCATACACATATAACTTACATAAACTATCTATATTTCCTAACGATCCATCTGCAAACTTCTTATGTCTTCTTCACAACGTACTTTCCTACTTTGTGCCATCTGCAAATTTAGCTACCATGCCTTTGCTCCCCTCATCTAAGTCATTGATGTAAATTGTAAAAAGTTGAGGCCCCAGCACAGACCCCTGTGGGACTCCACTCATCACATCCTGAGATGGCAGATGAATTGAACAGATATATTGCTGCTTCTTCACTACAAGTAACATCCCAGAAATAGCTGTAAATCAGGAATTGAAAAGAAGGGAGGAACTCAGGAAAATTATAATCACCAGGGAAGTGGTACTTAGCAAATTGTTGGACCTGCGGGCTGACAAATCGCTGGGTCCTGATGGACTTCATCTTTGAGTCTTAAAAGAAGTGGCTAATGAGATAGTTGATAACGAAACGTTAACTGTATTCCTTGCCGCAGGTGCTGTCAGACCTGCTGAGTTTTTCCAGGTATTTTTGTTTTTGTTTTGGATTTCCAGCATCCGCAGGTTTTTGCTTTTATTTGAGATAGTTGATGTGTTGGTTTTAATTTGTTAAAATTCCCTGGATTCAGAAAAGTTCCATTAGATGAAAACATAACAAAAGTAACTCCTTTATTCAGAAAGGGAGGGAAACAGAAAGCAGGAAACTACAGGCCAGTTAACTTATCATCTGTCATAGGAAAAATGTTGGAAGCTATTATGAAGATGTTATAGCTGGGCATTTGGAAAAATTCAATGCAATCGGGCAGAGTCAACATGGTTTTGTGAAAGGGAAATCATGTTTAACCAATTGGAGTTGTTTGAAGGAGTCACATGTGCTGTGGATAAAGGGGAACTGGTGGATGTACTGTACTTAGATTTTCAGAATGCATTTGATAAGGTGCTACATCAAAAGTTATAGTGGAAAATGAAAGCTCATGGTGCAGGGGGTAACATGTTGGCATGGATAGAAGATTGGCTAGCTAATAGAAAACAGAGAATAGGCATTAATTGGTCTTTTCTGGTTGGCAGGATGTAATGAGTGGCGTGCGACAGGGATCAGTACTGGGGCCTCAACGTTTCACAATTTATATATATGAATTAGATGAAGGGACAGAAAGTATGGTTGCTAAATTTGCTGATGATACAAGATAGGTAGCATAATAAGTTCTGAAGAGGTCATAAGGAGGCTATAAGGGGACATAGATCGGTTAAGTGAGTGGGCAAAGATCTGACAAATAAAGTATAATGTGGGAAAACATGAAATTGTCAATTTCGCAGGAAGAATAAAAAAGAAGCATATTATCTAAATGCCCTGTCAGGATAGGCTCCGAATTCCCGTGACACTGAATTGGATGAAGCAGTTCTTGAAAAGTGAGTGAGTGATTATCTAAATGGTGAGAAATTGTAGAGCTCTGAGATTCAGAGGGACCTGGGTGTCATGTTGCCTGAATCACAAAAGGGTAGTATGCAGGTACAGGAAATAATTGGAAAGCTAAAAGAATGTTATCATTTGTTGCGAGGGAAATTGAATAGAAAAGTAGAGAGGTTATGCTTCAGTTGTACAGGACACTGGTGAGGATCTGTAAGGGGCGCACGAGGAGACAGGCTACCAAGCGGGAGTGAGACAGAGACAGAGTAACTAGCAAATTAGGTTCATGAGGTAAGTTCTAGTAAGTCCTTTTCAGGTTTTAACTATAGATTAAGAATCAAGATCTGACATAGTACTAACCTTCAAGTAAGTTAGGTTAGCTTGTGAAGTAGAGAACTGCCTGGAGTGACAGTTATCTGTCAATCACCTGAAAGCAGTTGGTTCAATTGGTGTCAATTACTGTAGCAGGAAGCTAAACTAGTGAGTGACTTATGTTAGGATATGGCATGTGGTATTTGCCAGGCTGACCAAATCCGCAAGGGAAACTTGGCCGTGCTATCACAACAGTTTTGCAATTTGTACTTACTACAAGAAGGTTTGTGTATTAAATTCAGAAGTAATGAGTCCACTAACACCATTTTGTTTTCCTGAAAGGTAAAATGGGCATGCAGTGGAGATGGTGCCTTTGACCAAGAGCCTGCTTTCCCTGTTCGGTTGGAGCATTCGGCAAATTGTAACAAGACAAGCTCATCTCAAAACTGGTCCTGACTTTCATGACAAGTATTGAAATGCTATCCTTTTGGGAGGATTAGCATTCTGTGTTACAGTCTGGAATTGTGTTGCGACACAGACTGGGCTCACATGGAACGTGTCTCCTATTGGCAAAATCACCCCTCAAAATTGGAGGGAAAACTAGGGGAATGGACCAAGTGTTTGCAAGAAATTGAGTACAGTTGGCCTGGTTTGCAAATTTGCTTCTAGGCTCATGGCTTCTACTGTACTGATTACCTCTATATATTGGGTCTCATTGCAAATCAATAAATTATAGAAACTTTAAAAAACACCTTTAGAGATTTTAAAAATTGAATTTAAAAACTTGTTAGCAAAAGAAAAGAATTAAAACACATACATAAGATTACAGTTACACTGTTACTTAATATTATAACAAATCCCAAAATTCCCAATTAATCTGACTCCCCACTATACACCCCCTTTAAGGCAACAGTCCAAAATAGATTTTAAATGTAGAGAGGCAATCCAACAAAGTTACCATAGCACCTAGTTGATAGTGGAATTCCAAAATGCTTTTTAACACAACTTTGGTTATTGCAACAGCAGTCTTCTGCAAAGTGGCTAGAGACTGTTTCCCTAAGTCTGTTTCATACAATATATCTTTTAGATCTTACATGACCACCCCTGATACAACTTACCATCCTTCTTTAAATACACTGGATCCTGAAAAGTATTGAAGATCAGAGGGACATAGGTGCGCATATGCATAGGCCCCTGAAGGTAGCAGGGCAGGTAGATAAAGTGGTTAAAAAGACATATGGGATACTCGCCTTTATTAGCCGAGGCGTAGGATACAAGAGCACAGAGGTTATGCTGGAACTGCTGGTGCTGGTTAGGCCACAACTGGGGTCCTGCGTGCATTTCTGGTCACCACAGAATAGGAAGGATGTGATTGCACCAGAGAAGATGCAGAGGTAATTTACCAGGATGCAGCCTGGGCTGGAGGATCTGAGCTATGAGGAAAGATTGGATAGGCTGGGGTTGTTTTCCTTGGAGCAACGAAGGTTGAGAGGGGACCTGATAGGTGTATAAAAATTTGAGGGACATAGATAGGGTGGATAGAAAGGCACTTTTTCCATTAGTAGAGGGGCCAATGAACAGGGGGCATAGATTTAAAGTAAGAGGTAGAAGGCTAAGAGGGGAGTTGAGGAGTAATATTTTCACCCAGAGGGTGGTGGGAGTCTGGAACTCACTGCCTGATTGAGTCAGAAACTCTTGTAATATTTAACAAGTATTTAGATATTCACTTGCAAAGTTATACCCTCCAGGGCTATGGGCCAAGCGCTGGAAAATGGGATTAGTTGTAGTCAGATCTTTGTTAACCAGTGCAGACACAATGGGCCGAATGGCCTCCCTCTGTGCTGTAGATGTTTATGAGTCTATATCCCTTCCTTTTTAATCTGTAAATCCCATTATTTCCATATGTCTTTGGAGTTTACTTTTCTCATACCATAAAAATCTTTCATGTTGTCAGTATAGCCTTTCCTTTTGGGAAAAATGAACATTGTCCTATTTATCCTGTCAGTTGTAAAAATTTATCATGTTTCTTTGAAGACTAAACTTCTCCCCACTTATCTTAAAATGCTCATTAGCATTTCAAATACCCTTTTAACAACTAACTCTTTTGATAATTTCAACTTGCAGTCTACCTACCAACTCTAATTCAATCATATCAGCCACACAGACAGAACCATCCATGCACACACACAAACGTAAGCCTCCTTTTCAATACCCCACAATAATATGAAAAATATGGTGGTTTCGTGACATTGATCAGAGGGCGTATACAAGAGACAGGCTTTTCAAATCGCATGATCAGTAAGGGGTGCACAAGGAGACAGGTGTTATGCCAGAGTGAGTAGCGAATTAGGTTATATTAGACTTGGTTTGTGTAACGTCATAGGATTCATTAATGACCTCAGGGGGAGCGGTGGCGTAGTGGTATTCCCACTGGACTAGTAATCCAGAGACACAGGGCAATGATCTGAGGACACATATTTGAATTCCACTATGGCAGATGGTGGAATTTGAATTCAATCAAATCTGCAATAATATCTGTAATTGAAAGTCTAATGATGACCATGAAACCATTGCTGAGTGTCATAAAAACCCATCTGGTTCACCAATGTCCTTTAGGGAAGAAAATCTGCTGTCCTTACCTGGTCTGGCCTACATGTAGTTGACTCTTAAATGCCCTCTGAAATGGCTTAGCAAGCCACTCAGTTGTATGAAACCCCCAAAAAAAGTCAATAGGAATGAACCTGGACCACCCGACATCAACATAGGCATTGGAAACGACAACGGGAAACTCAGGCCTGTCAAACCTGCAGAGTCCTCCTTACTAACATTTGGAGGCTGTGTCAAAATTGAGAGAGCTGCCTGACATAGTCATACACATGGAATAATACCTTACAGATAATGTCCCAGACACCACCAAGACCATCTCTGGGTACGTCCTGTCCCAAGGGCAGGACAGGCCCAGCAGAGGTGCCGTCACAATGATATACAGTCAGGAGGGAGTTGCCCTGGGAGTCCTCAACATCGACTCTGGAGCCCATGAAGCCTTATGGCATCAGGTCAAACAGGGACAAGGAAACCTCCTGCTGATTACCATGTACCGCCCTCCCTCAGCTGATGAATCAGTGCTCCTCCATGTTGAACACTACTTGGAGGAAGGACTGAGGGTGGCAATGGCGCAGAATGTACTCTGGGTGCGGGGCTTCAATGTTCATCACCAAGAGTGGCTCGGTAGCACCACTACTGACTGAGCTGGCCGAGTCGTAATGTACATAGCTGCTGGACTGGGTCTTCAGCAGGTGGTGAGGGAACCAACAAGAGGGAAAAACATACTTGATCTCATCCTCACCAACCTTCCTGCTGCATATGCATCTGTCCATAACAATATCAGTAGGAGTGACCATCGCATTGTCATTGTGAAGAAGAAGAAGTCCTGTCTTCACATTGAGGACATCCTCCATCATGCTGTGTGGCGCTACTACCGTGTTAAATGGGATAGATTTCGAACAGATCTAGCAACTCAAGATGAGGCATCCATGAGGTGCTGTGGGCCATCAGCAGCAGCAAAATTGTACTCAACCAAAATTTGTAACCATACTGTCTGGCATATCCCCCACTCTACCAAGAGTACCAAGCCAGAGGATCGACTCTAGTTCAGTGAAGAGTGCATTCAGCTCTTCTATCCAGGAGCAGCACCAGACATATCTAGCAATGAGGTGTCAACCTACTGAAGCTACAACACAGGACTACTTGCATGCCAAACAGTGGAGCAGCACGTGATAGACAGAGCTAAACGATTCCGCAACCAACGGATCAGATACAACCTGGCCAATTACTGCCCCATCAGCCTGCTCTTGATCATCAGTAAAGTAATGGAAGGGGTCATTAGCAGTGCTATCAAGCATCACTTACTGAGTAATAACCCCCAGCTCACTGATGCTCAGTTTAGATTCGAAGCTTGACACCATCCAGGACAAAACAGCCTGCTTGATTGGCACCCTATCCACAAACATTGACTCCCTCCACCACTGACGCACAGTGGCAGCAGTGTGTACCATCTACAAGATGCGCTGAAGGAACTCACCAAGGCTCTTTAGACAGCACCTTCCAAATCCATGACCACTACCACCTAGAAGGACAAGGGCAGCAGACACTTGGGAACACCTCCACATTCAAGTTCCCCTCCAAGCCACTCACCATCCTGACTTGGAAATATATCACCGTCCTTCACTGTCGCTGGGTCAAAATCCAAGAACTCCCTCTCTAACAGCACTGTGGGTGTACCTACACCACATGGACTGCAGCCATTTAAGAAGGCAGCTCACCACCACCTTCTCAAGGGCACTTAAGGATGGGCAATAAATACTGGCCTAGCCAGCAATGCCCACATCTTGTGAAAGAATAGAAAAAGGTAGCAGTGACCACAATATGATTGAATTTTACGTCCATTTTGAAAGGGAAAAGAATGGGTCTAAAACTAGTATTTTAAACTTAAATAAGGGCAAATATGTGGGCATGAAAGCTGAGCTAGTTGAAGTGAGCTGGGATACTAGGCTAGGGGAAAGATCATTAAAGAAGCAGTGGCATACATTGAAAGGGATATTTCAGAATACCCAGTATAAGTATATTCCTATATAAAGAAAAATCTAAAGGGAGGACGCACCATCCGTGGTTAACTAAAGAGGTTAGGGAAAGCATCAAACTTAAGGAAAAAGCATATAACTGTGCAAAAATGAGTGGCAGGTCAGATGATTGCTCAGAATGTAAAGAGCAGCAGAGAATGACCAAAAGGTTAATCAAGAGAAAGAAATTAGAGTATGAAGGAAGCTAGCTAGGAATGTGAAGACGGATTGCAGGAGTTTCTATAGACATTTAAACAGGAAAAGAGTAAGTAATGTGAGTGTTGGTCCTCTAGAGAGGGTTGGTGGGTAATTAATAGTAGATAATAAGGAAATTGTGGATGAAATGTATAAATATTTTGCTTCTGTCTTCACTATAAAGGATACAAAAATTTCTAGTAATAGCTGTAAATATAAATGTTGTAGGGAAAGGGGAACATGTTGAAATTACAATCACCAGGCAAGCAGTACTGAGCAAATTGATGGAGCTGCAGGCTGACAAGTCTCCGTGTTCTGATGGACTTCATCTTAAGGTTTTAAAAGAGGTGGTTAATGAGGTAGTAGTGGCGTTGGTGTTAATTTTCCAAAATTTGCTAACTGGAAACTGGAATATAACCTCTCTATTCAAGAAGGGAGGGAGGCAGAAAACAGGAAACTATAAGCCAGTCAGCTCGAGGTCTGTCATGGGGAAGGTGTTAGAATCGATCATTACAGAGGTTACAGCTGGACATTACGAGAAACTCAAGCTAATCAGGAAGAGTCAGAATGGTTTTGTGAAAGGGAAATCATGTTTAACCAACTTATTGGAGTTCTTTGAGCTGCTCTAGTGCGAGTAACAAAAAGTTAGTATGCAGGTGCAGCAAGTAATTAAGAAGGCTAATGGAATGCTATCCTTTATTATGAGAGAAATTGAACATAAACGTAAGCATAAAAACAAAAATACCTTGAAAAACTCAGTTCTGATGAAGGGTCATACAGACTCGAAACGTCAACCGTATCCCTCTCCGCAGATGCTGTCAGACCTGCTGAGTTTTTCCAGGTATTTTTGTTTTTGTTCTAGATTTCCAGCATCTGCAGTATTTTGCTTTTATAAAAGTAAGGCTGTTGTGCTTCAGTTATACAGGCCATTGGTGAGACTACTCCTCAAATATTGTGTGTAGTTTTGGTCTCCTTATTTAAGGAAGGATGTAAATACATTGGAGACAGTTCAGGGGAGGTTTACTAGATTGATACCTGGAATGAGTGGGTTGTCTTATGAGGAAAGGTTGGACAGGCTGGGCTTGTTTTCACTGGAGTTTAGAAGAGTGAGGGGTAATTTGATTGAAGTATAAGACCTTGAATGATCTTGACAAGGTGGACATGGAAAGGAAATTTCATCTTGTGGGTAAGTGCAGAACTAGGGGGTACTGTTTTAAAATTAGGGGTTTCTCTTTTAGGACAGAGATGAGGAGAATTTTTTTCTCTCACAGGGTTGTGCGACTTTGGAACTTTGCCTCAGAAGGCGGTGGAGGCGGGGTCATTGAATATTTTTAAGGCGGAATTTGATAGATTCTTGTTAGGCAAGGGTTATCGGGGATAGATGAGAACATGGAATTCGAAACACAAACAGATCAGCCACGACCCTAATGAATGGCGAAGCAGGCTGGAGCATCTGAATGGCCTACTTTTCTATTTTGTGTGTTCGTATGAGACCATATTTAGAGTACCGTGTATAGTATTGATCTCCTTATTTAAGGAAGGATGTAAATGTGTTGGAAACAGTTCACAGAAGGTTTACTAAACAAATACAAGAAATGGATGCGTTGTCTTATGAGGAAAGATTGAACAGGTTAGGCTTGTATCTACTGGAGTTTAGAACAGCAAGAAATGAATTGATTGAAACATATAAGATCCTGAGTGTTCTTGACAAGGTGGATGTGGAGAGGATGTTTCCTCTTGTGGGAGAATATAGAACGAGGGGTCATTGTTTAAAAATAGGGGGTAGCCCATTTAAGACAGAGGTGAGAAGTACTTTTTTCTCTCAGGGTCGTGAATCTTTGGAACTCTTCCTCAAAAGGCAGTGGAAACAAAGTCATTGACTGATTTCAAGGCAGATGTAGATCGGTTCTTGATAAACAAGCAGGTGAATGAAAGGTTATCGGGGGTAGGCGGGAGGTTACAGTCAGATCAGCCATGATCTTATTGAATGGCAGAGCAGACTCGAAAGGCCATGTAGCCTACTCCTGCTCCTAACCTCTATGTTTGTATGTAAGTAATGGATATTTTTTGGAATGGACGAAGGCTTATAATGGAGTTCCATGGGATTGGTGTTAGAACCCCTGCTCTTCCTGATATACTTAATGACCTAGACCTTGGTGTACATGGCACAGTTTCGAAATTTCGGGATGACAGAAAACTTGGAACTATTGTGAGCTATGAGGCGGATAGTGTAGAACTTCAGTATAGGACATAGGCAGTTTGTTGAATGGGTGGGCAAGTGGCAGATGAAATTTAAGATAGAACTGTGTGAAGTGATTCATTTTGATAAGAAGAACAGTGAAGGACAATATTAAATAAGGGGTACAATTCTAAAATGGGTGCAGGAGCAGAGGGACCTGAATATATATGTGCATAAATGATTGAACATGGCAGGATAGATTGAGACAACAGTTAATAAACACATAGTTTCCTGAGCATTATAAGTGCAGCCATAGAGTACTATAGCAATGATAAACCTGAATAAAATGCTGGTTCAAGCTCTACTGGAGTTTTGCATCCAGTACTGGGTACTACACCTTAGGAAGGATATGAAGGCATTAAAAAGGGTGCGGAAAAGATTCATGAGAATGGTTCTAGGGATAAGGAACTTTGGTAACTTAGAAATCTGGGAACAGAGCAGCTGTGGTCGGGAATCGAGAGTGGCATTAATATAGCCCGAGGATCAGAGCACGGCCTTTTCTATCTGGGAACGGAGCAAAGGCAGTCGGGAATTGGGAGTGGCATAAATAGAGCCCGAGGATCTAAGTGCGGCCTTTCCTAACTGGGAGAGGAGCTGAGGCAGTCACAGAATCACACAGTGCAGAAGAGGCCCTTCAGCCCATCAAGTCTGCACCGACGTGAGAAACACCTGACCTACCAACCTAATCCCATTTACCAGCACTTGGCCCATAGCCTTGAATGTTATGACTTGCCAAGTGCTCATCCAGATACTTTTTAAAGGATGTGAGGCAACCCGCCTCCACCACTCTCCCAGGCAGTGCATTCCAGACCGTCACCACCCTCTGGGTAAAAAAGTTTTTCCTCACATCCCCCCTAAATCTCCTGCCCCTCACCTTGAACTTATGCCCCCTTGTGACTTACCATTCTACTAAGGGGAACAGCTGCTCCCTGTCCACCCTGTCCATGTCCCTCATAATCTTGTACACCTCGATCAGGTCGCCCGTCAGTCTTCTCTGCTCCAACGAAAACAACCCAAGTCTATCCAACCCCTCTTCACAACTTAAATGTTTCATCCCAGGCAACATCCTGGTGAATCTCCTCTGCACCCCCTCCAGTGCAATCACATCCTTCCTATAATGTGGTGACCAGAACTACACACAGTACTCCAGCTGTGGCGTCACTAAGGTTCTATACAACT
Organism: Carcharodon carcharias; assembly: GCF_017639515.1. Taxonomy (NCBI): domain Eukaryota; kingdom Metazoa; phylum Chordata; class Chondrichthyes; order Lamniformes; family Lamnidae; genus Carcharodon; species Carcharodon carcharias. The sequence continues at coordinate 1,744,834 of NC_054484.1, read as the reverse complement.
CCAACATGACCTCCCTACTTTTGTAATCTTTGTCTCGATTGATAAAGGCAAGTTCACACCAAGATCTAGATCATTAATACATATCAGGAAAAGCTAAGGCCCCATAACCGACCCCTGGGGAACTCCACTACAAACCTTCCTCCAGCCTGAAAAATATCCATTGACCATTACTCTCTGCTTCTTATTTTCAGCCAATTTTGTATCCACGTTGCTACTGTCCCTTTTATTTCATGAGCTATAACTTTTCTCTCAAGTCTGTTGTGTGGTATTGTGTCAAATGCATTTTGAAAGTCCATGTACACCACATCAACAGCATTACCCTCATCGACCTTTTTTGTTACTGCTTCAAAAAACTCCAGCAAGTTATTTAAACACGATTTCCCCTTTAGAAATACATGTTGGCTCTTCTTTATCAACCCATATTTTTCCATGTGACTACTAATTCTATCCCGAATAATTGTTTCTAGAATCTTGGCCACCTACTGAAGTTAAACTGACTGGTCTGTAATCACTGGGCTTATCCTTCCAACCTTTTTTGAACAAGGACGAAATGTTTGCAATTCTCCAGTCCTCTAGCACCTCCCCTGAGTCTAGGGAAGACTGAAAGATTGTGGCCAGTGCCCCTGCAATTTCTACTCTCACTTCCTTCAATATCCTTGGATGCATCTCATCCAGTCCTGGTGCCTTGTCAACTTTAAGTACCGACAGTCTATTCAGCATTCCTCTTTATCAATTTTGAACACTTCTAGTGGCAGAGTTTCCTCGTCCATCACTAAGGCTTGGGTAACATCTACCTTCTTGGTAAAGACTGATGCAAAGTTTTTTTAATACCTCAGTCATCACCCCTTCGTCCATGTGTAAATTTCTTTTAGATTCTTAATCAACTCTACTTGTCCTCTAACCAACCTTTTATTATTTATATGCTTATAGAAGACTTTGGGATTCCCTTTTATGTTGACTGCCAGTCTTTTCTCATAATCCCTCTTTGCTTCTCTAATGTGCTTTCTCGCCTCCCCCCGAACCTTCTGTATTCCTCTTGATTCTCAATGGTATTTTCTACCTGACAACTGTCACAAGCACACTTTTTCTTCCTTATCTTAATTTCAATCTCCTTTTGTATCCAGGGAGCTCTGGATTTGTTTGTCCTACCTTTCCCTTTCGATAGAATATACCTTGACTGTGCCCAAACCAATTCTTTTTTGAAGGTAGCCCATTATTCAGCTACAGATTTTCCTGACAATCTTTCATTTCAGTCTATCTGGCCCAGCTCCGTTCTTGCCCCATCGAAGTCGGCTCTAGTCCAGTTAATCATCCTTACTCTGGAATGCCTATCGTCCTTTTCTATCACCATCCTAAAATGTACAATACAATGATCATTGTCTCCTAAATGTTCCCCCACTGACACTTGATCTACTTGGCCCGCCTCATTTCCAAAGACCAGGTCCAACAGTGTGTCTTTTCTTGTTGGATTGGACACATACTGCTGTAGAAAGTTCTCCTGAACACAATCGAGGAACTTTTGCCCCTCTCCACCCTTTACACTACCACTGTCCCAGTCTACATTTGGGTAATTAAAGTCACCCATTATAACTATTCTACAATGCTTGTATCTGTCTGCAATTTCCCTGCAGATTTGTTCTTCTACGTCCTTCTCACTAGTTGGCGATCTATAGACTACACCAAGCAATGTAATTGTATCCTTTTTGTTCCTTAGCTCTAGCCAATTTGATTCTATCCTTGAACCTCTGGAACATCCTCTTTCTCCAGCACTGAACTGCTCTCCTTAACCAATACTGTCACCCCTCCCCCTTTCCTTCATTTCCTATCTCTTCTGAACACCTTGTACCCTGCAATATTTAACACCCAGTTCTGCCCTTCTTTGAACCAGGTTTCTGTTATCACCACAACATCATATTTCCACATGGCAATCTGTGCCTATAACGCCCCAAACTTATTTACTATGTTCCGTACATTCACATACATACATAATAACCCTGATTTAGATTTTATTACTTTCTCCCTCACCCCAACTTCACCTATTAACTTACTATTCTCTATATTAGTGTTATCCGTCCTTCCCAATATTTTGTGCACCCTGGTCTTCCTCTCTGATATTTTGTCTTGGTTCCCACACCCTTGCCAAGCAAAGCACCCCGCAAGGAACTCAGTCTAAGCTCCATTCAGGTGCAACCCATCTGGCGTGCACAGATGCCATCTCCCCCAGAGCCATAATAAGTTCAGAATAAGTAGATTATAAGACTATAAGACATAGGAGCAGAAATTAGGCCATTCGGCCCAGCGGGTCTATTCCACCATTCAATCATGGCTGATAAGTTTCTCAACCCCAATCTCCTGCCTTCGCCCCGTAACCTTTGATCCCCTTACCAATCAAGAACCTATCTAACACAGTCTTAAATACACTCAATGAACTAGCCTCCACAGCCTTTTGTGGCAATGAATTCCAAAGATTCACCACACTCTGGCTAAAGAAGTTTCTCCTCATCTCTGTTCTAAAAGGTCTTCCCTTTACTCTGAGGCTGTGCCCTCGGGTCCTAGTCTCTCCTACTAATGGAAACATCTTCCCCACGTCCACTCTATCCAGACCTTTCAGTATTCTGTAAGTTTCAATCAAATCCCCCTTCATTCTTCTAAACTGCATTGAGTATAGACCCAGAGTCCTCAAACATTCCTCATATGTTAAGCCTTTCATTCCTGGGATCGTTCTCGTGAACCTCCTCTGGACCCTCTCCAGGGCCAGAACATCCTTCCTGAAGTACAGGGTCCAAAATTGCTCACAATATTCTAAATGTGGTCTGACCAGAGCCTTATAAAGCCTCAGCAGCACATCCCTGCTTTTATATTCTAGTCCTCTCGAAATAAATGTCAACATTGCATTTGCCTTCCTAATTACCGACTCAACCTGCAAGTTAACCTTAAGAGAATCCTGGACTAGGACTCCCAAGTCCCTTTGCACTCCAGATTTCTAATTCTCTCCCCATTTAGAAAATAGTCTATGCCTCTATTCTTCCTACCAAACCCCATGTTGTATTCCATCTGCCACTTCTTTGCCCATTCTCCTAACCTGTCCAAATCCTTCTGCATCCTCCCTGCCTCATCAGTACTACCTGTCCCTCCACTTATCTTTGTATCATCTGCAAACTTAGCCAGGATGCCCTCAGTTCCTTCATCTAGATCATTAATGTATAAAGTGAAAAGTTGTGGTCCCAACACTGACCCCTGTGGAACTCCACTAGTCACCGGCTGCCATCCTGAGAAGGACCCCCTTATTCCCACTCTCTGCCTCCTGCCAGACAGCCAATCTTCTATCCATGCTAGTACCTTGCCTCTAACACCATGGGCTCTTATCTTACTGAGCAGCCTCCTGTGCAGCACCTTGTCAAAGGCCTTCTGGAAGTCCATGTAGATAACATCCATTGGCTCTCCTTTGTCTAACCTACTCGTTACCTCCTCAAAAAATTCTAACAGGTTTGTCAGGCATGACCTCCCCTTGATGAAACCATGCTGACTTTGCCCTATTTTATCATGCACTTCCAAGTATTCTGAAATCTCATCCTTAATAATGGACTCTAAAATCTTACTAACAACCAAGGTCAGGCTAATCGGCCTGTAATCTCCCTTCTTTTGTCTCACTCCCTTCTTAAACAGGGGGGTTACATTAGCGATTTTCCAGTCCTCTGGGACCCTCCCTGACTCCAGTGATTCCTGACAGATCACTACTAACGCCTCCACTATCTCTTCAGCTATCTCCTTCAGAACTCTGGGGTGTAATCCATCTGGTCCAGTGATTTATCCACCTTCAGACCTTTCAGTTTTCATTGCACCTTCCAGCTTTTTCCTCTCAAATTGCAGGGTGAATTCTATCATATTATGGTCACTTTCTCTTAAGGGCTCCTTCACTTTAAGCTCCCTTATCAAATCTGCCTCATTACACATAACTAAATCTAGAATTGCCTGTTCCCTAGTGGGCTCCACCACAAGCTGCTCCAAAAAGCCATCTCGTAGACTACCAACCGGATTTTCCCAGTCTACCTGCATATTGAAATCCCCCATGATCACTGTAACCTTGCCTTTTTTACACACTTCTTCTATCTCCTGGTGTATCTCGTGCCCCACATCATGACTACTGTTCAGAGGCCTGTACATAACTCCCATTATGGTTTTTTTTACCTTTGCAGTTCCTCAACTCTACCCACACAGATTCTACATCATCTGACCCGACATCATTTCTTGCTATCGATTTAATTTAATTTCTTACTAACAAAGCAAACCCCACCCTCTCTGCAAACCTGCCTATCTTTTCAATAGGATGTATATCCTTGGATATTTAACTCCCAGTCCTGATCCCCTTGCAGCCATGTCTCCATAATTCCCGCCACATCATACCTGTCAAGTATGAGTATGAGAGGAAGCTAGCTGGAAATGTTAAAATAAATAGCAATAGCTTCTTCAGGTATTTAAAAAGGAAAGGAGTAGGTAAAGTGAGTGTTGGTTCTCTAGAGAGTGAGAATCGGGAGTTAATAGTAGGTAATAAGGAACTGGTGGATGAAATGAACAAATATTTTGCTTGTCTTCACTAAAGAGCATACAAGAAACATTCCAGTAATAGTTGTAAATCAAGAGGTGGAAGGGAGAAGAGAACGTAGTGAAATTACAATCACTAGGGAAGCCTTACTGAGCAAACAGTTGAAGCTGTGCGCTGACAAATCTCTTGAGTCTTGATGAACTTCATCCTAGGGTCTTAAAAGAGATGGCTAGTGAGGTCGTAGGCACGTTGATGTTAATTTTCCAAAAATCACTAGATTCTGGAAAGTTTCCATTATACTGGAAAGCAAATATAACCCCTCTATTCAAGAAGGGAGGGAGGCAGAAAACAGGAAACAATAGGCCAGTTAGCCTGACGTCTGTCATGGGGCAAGGGTTAGAGTCGACCATTACAGAAGTTATAGCTGGGCACTTAGAAAAACTCAAGGTAATTGGGAAGAGTCAGCCTGGTCTTGTGAAAGGGAAATTATGTTTAACCAATTTATGGAGTTCTTTGAAGGAGTAACTTGGATAAAGGGGAGCCTGTAGATATCCTATACTTGGATTTCCAGAAGGCATTCGATATGGTGCCACATCAAAGTTTATTGCGGAAAATAAAAGCTCATAGTGTAAGGGGTAACATATTAGCATGGATAGACGATTGGCTGGCTGGCAGAAAACAGAGAATTTGCATAAATGGGTCACTTTCTGATTGGCAGGATGTGACGAGCACAGTCCCATAGGGGTCTGTGCTGGGGCTTCAACTTTTCACAATTGATATCAATGACTTAGACGAGAGCAGCAAAGGCACGGTATCTAAATTTGTGAATGACACAAAGATAGGTAGGAAAGTATGTTGTGAAGAGGAGATGAGGAGGTTATAGACAGCTGAGTGAGTGGGCTAAAATCTGGCAGATGGAGTACAGTGTGGGAAAACGTGAAGTTATTCACCTAGGCAGGAAGAATAAAAAAGAAATGTATTACTTAAATGGCGAATGACTGCAGGATTCCGAGGTGCAGAGGGATCCACGTCTTATCATGCATGGGTCACGCAAAGTTAGTATGCAGGTACAGCAAGTAACTAAGAAGGCTAATGGAATGCTATCCTTCATTACAAGAGGAATTGAACATAAAAGTAAGGATGTTATACTTCAGTTATACAGGGCATTGGTGAGACTACACCTCGAATACTGTGTGCAATTTTGGTCCCCTTATTTAACAGGATGATAATGCATTGGAGGAAGTTCTGAGGAAGTTTACTAGATTGATACCAGGAATGAGTCTGTTGTCTTATGGCAGAAGGTTAGAGAGACTGGGCTTACTTCCACTGGAGTTTAGGAGAGTGAGTGGTGACATGATTGAAGTATATAAGATCCTGGACGGCCTTGACAAGGTGGATATGGAAATGATGGTTCCTCTCGTGGGTGAGTCAGAACTAGGAGGCACTGTTTTAAAATTAGGGGCACCCTTTTAGGACAGAGGTGGGGAGAATTGTTATCTCTCAGAGGGTTGTGCGACTTTGGAATTCTGCCTCAGAAGGCGCTGGAGGTGGGGTCATTGAATATCTTTAATGGACGTAGATAGATTCTTGTTAGGCAAGGAAATCAAAGGTTATTGGGGGTAGATGGGAATTTGGAATTAGTAATACAAACAGATCAGCCATGATCTATTGAAAGGTAGAGCATTTGAGGGGCCGACGGTCTACTTCAGCTCCTATTTTGTATGTTCGTAAGTTGGGACTGTTTTCCTTCAAGAGAAGGCTGAGAAAAGATTTGATAAATATTCAAAATCATGAGGGGTCTGGATAGAGTAGATAGGAAGAAACAGTATCCATTGGTGAAAGAATCAAGAACAAGAGGGCCCATTTAAGGTGATTGGCAAAAGAAGCAATGGTGACATGAGGAGAAACTTTTTCCCACAGCAAGTGGTTAGAGCCTGGAGAGTGTGGTGGAGACAGGGTCAATCGAGAGGTTAGGGTCTGGAATATACTGCCTGAGAGTGTGGTGAAGACAGGGTCAATCGAGAGGCTGGGTCTGGAATGCACTGTCTGAGAGTGTGGTGGAGACAGGGTCAATTGAGTGGTTAGGATCTGGAATACACTGTCCGAGAGTGTGGTGGAGACAGGGTCAATTGAGGCTTTCCAATGGGAATTGGATTAAATAGAAACATAGAAAATAGGAGCAGGAGTAGGCCATTCAGCCCTTCGAGCCTGCTCTGCCGGTCATTATGATCATGGCTGATCATATAACTGAATAGCCTGCTCCTGCTTTCTCCCCGTACCCTTTGATCCCTTTCGTCCCAAGAGCTATACCTAACTCCTTCTTGAAAACGTACAATGTTTTGGCCTCAACTACTTTCTGTGGTAGCGAATTCCACAGGTTCACCACTCTCTGGGTGAAGAAATTTCTCCTCATCTCCGTCCTGAATGGTCTACCCCGTATCCTCAGAAAGTGACCCCTGGTTCTGGACTCCCCCACCATCGGGAACATCCTTCCTCCATCTACCTTGTCTAGTCCTCTTAGAATTTTATAGGTTTTTATAAGACCCCCCCTCATCCTTCTGAACTCCAGCAAATATAATCCTAACTGACTCAATCTCTCCTCATATGTCAGTCCCGCCATCCCAGAAGTCGGTCTGGTAAACCTTCACCGCACTCCCTCTATAACAAGAACATCCTTCCTCAGATAAGGAGACCAAAACTGCACACAATATTCCAGCTGTGGTCTCACCAAGGCCCTGTATAATTGCAGCAAGACATCCCTGCTCCTGTACTCGAATCCTCTGGCTTTGAAAGCCAACATACCATTTACCTTCTTTACCGCCTGCTGTACCTGCATGCTTACCTTCAGCGACTGGTGTACAAGGACACCCAGGTCTCGTTGCACATTCCCCTCTCTCAATTTGTAGCCATTCAGATAATAATCTGCCTTCCTGTTTTTGATGCCAAAGTGGATAACCTCACATTTATCCACATTATACTGCATCTGCCATGCATTTGCCCACTCACTTAGCTTGTCCAAATCACACTGAAGCATCTCTGCATCCTCCTCACAGCTCACCCTCCCACCCAGCTTTGTATCATCTGAAAATTTGGAGATATTACATTTAATTCACTCATCTAAATCATTAATATATATATATTGTGAATAGCTGGGGTCCCAGCACCGATTCCTGTGGTACCCCACTAGTCACTGCCTGCCATTTGGAAAAAGACCCGTTTATTCATACACTTTGTTTCCTGTCTGCCAACCAGTTTTCTATCCATCTCAATACCCCCAATCCCATGTGCTTTAATTTTACACATTAATCTCTTTTGTGGGACTTTGTCGAAAGCCTTCTGAAAATCCAAATAAACCACATTACTGGCTCCCCTTCATCAACTCTAATAGTTACATTCTCAAAAAATTCCAGTAGATTCGTTAAGCATGATTTCACTTTCGTAAATCCATGCTGACTGTCTGATTCTGCCACTGTTTTCCAAGTGCTCAGCTATTAAATCTTTTATAATGGACTTAAGAATTTTCCCCACTACTGACGTCAGGCTGACTGGTCTATAACTCCTTGTTTTCTCTCTGCCTCCCTTTTTAAATAGTGGGGTTACATTAGCTACCCTCCAATCTGTAGGAACTGTTCCAGAGTCTATAGAATCTCGGAAGGTGACCACCAATGCATCCACTATTTCTAGGGCACTTCCTTAAGTAATCTGAAATGTAGATTGTCAGGCCCTGGGGATCTATCGGCCTTCAATCCCATCAATTTCTCCAACACCATTTCCCTACTAATACTGATTTCTTTCAATTCCTCCCTCTCATTAAACCCTGTGTTCCCCAACATTTCTGGTATGTTATTTGTGTCCTCCTTTGTGAAGACAGAGCCAAAGTATGTATTTAGTTGGTCAGCCATTTCTTTGTTCCCCATTATAAATTCCCCTGTTTCTGACTGTAAGGGCCCCACATTTGTCTTCACCAATCTTTTTCCCTTCACATACATATAGAAACTTATACAGTCAGTTTTTATGTTCCCTGCAAGCTTACTCTCGTATGCTATTTTCCCCTTCTCAATCAATCCCTTGTTCCTCTGCTGAACTCTAAAGTGCTCCCAATCCTCAGGTCTGTTGTTTTTTCTGGCCAATTTGTATGCCTCTTCCTTGGATCTAATACTATCTCTAATTTCCCTTGTAAGCCATGGTTTGGCCACCTTTCCTGTTTTACTTTTGTGCCAGACAGGTATAAACAATTGTTGCAGTTCACCCATGCACTCTTTGAATGTTTGCCATTGCCTATCCACTGTCATCCCTTTAGGTAACATTTCCCAATCCATCATAGCCAACTCGCGCCTCATACCATCGTAGTTTCCTTTATTAAGATTCAGGACCCTCGTCTCAGAATCAACTTCATCACTCTCCATCTTGATGAAGAATTCTATCATATTATGGTCGCTCATCCCCAAGGGGCCTCGCATAACTAGATTGCCAATTATTCCTCTCTCATTACACAATACCCAGTCGAGGATGGCCTGTTCTCTAGTTGGTTCCTCACTGTATTGGTCCAGAAAACCATCCCGTATACACTCCAGGAATTCCTCCTCTACAGTCTTGTTACTAATTTGATTTACCCAATCCATATGCAGATTAAACTCACCCATAATTACAGATGTTCCTTTATTACATGTGTCTCTAATTTCCTGTTTAATGTCATTCCCAACATCACCACTACAGTTTGGGGGTCTATATACAACCCCTACTAATGTTTTTTGCCCCTTTTAGTGTTTCTCAGCTCTACCCATACAGATTCCATATTGTCAGAGCTAATATCTTTCCTCACTATCGCATTAATTTCCTCTTTAACCAGCAATGCAACTCCACCACCTTTTAATTAATGGATTAACATGTGAAAAGGTAGAATGTGTAGGGTGAAGGTGCAGGAGTGGGGCTAACTAAATTGTCACTTCAGAGAGTCAGCACAGACACGACGGTCCGAATGGTCTCCCTCAATGATGTAATCATTCTATGGTCCCAGCAGATGGCACCCTAACCAGCTTGTACCTGATTGGACAGCTGATCCCCTGCTCACTGACGTAAGGCGGTATTTCTCCATGGTAACGGATCCCAGTGATTACGTCAGCGGAGTCGCCATGGTGACTGAGTCTGTCATTCGCTTGCTGCTTGCGCCCGTGTTCTTTGCCTTGACGTCAGGAACACGTCAATCAGAGAGAGGGGGATCCCGGGGAGTGTGGATCCCGGGCTCAGTCCGAGCAGATCCCGGGTTCAGTGATGGTGATGACGGATTGGGAAGGGTTCCCGGGCCAGCCCCAGTCGCAGCCCCGCTGCGGGTCCGGCTCCGGGTCCCAGCCACGCTCCGGCTCCGGGTCCCAGCCCCTCAGGGTGGGCTTTTATGAGATCGAGAAGACGCTGGGAAAAGGGAATTTCGCGGTGGTGAAGCTGGCGAGGCACCGAGTGACCAGGAGCCGGGTGAGTGCTGATCCAGACAGAGGGTCCACAAACTTCCCGGACAGTTGGGTCGGGGCTGCGGAACGGGGTTTATTTGTCTGGATGGTCCCGGCTGCAAACTGGCTGAAATCCGCTCTCTCCTCCTTCCAGGTTGCAATCAAAATAATCGACAAGACTCGGCTGGACCCCGGCAACCTGGAAAAGATTTACCGTGAGGTCCAAATCATGAAGCTGCTCAACCACCCGCACATCATTAAACTATACCAGGTACAGAAGCCGGGGGGGGTTGGGTGGGGGGCGGGGGGGCAGAGAACCAGCCCTGGGTGGTATTGGAACTGGCCCTGGAGTCTCTGGTTCTCCGATCCATCTGAGTGCAAACTGCGGTTTTAAAGCTTCTGATGAATTCATAAAAGTTGAATATGATCCGTCCTGGGAGCATCATTCTCAGCAGAGCATTTATCAAGCTTTCACAACGTCCAGCTTTTCAGTGTCTAATATCAAACCCATCACAGTGCCGATATATGCTTAATCGTTTTAGTATTGTATTTCTGTTTTCACCAATTATTACTCTTTACTGAAATATCGAAAATTCTGTTATCGCATCATTGTGATTTCTCAGCCAGGAATATGTATATGCTGGATTTCTGCAGTCCTCCTGTGGTTAGTCTGTTACTCCTCTTCACTTCATTACTTCTCCAAGATTCACAACGTGTGCAAACTTTGAAATTATCTTCTGAATGACCAAAACCAGGTTATAATATAATATATAATATCTCTTTCTCTATCTATCTATATATATGTGTGTGTCAAAAAGGAGCAGGTGGTACCAACGCTGACCCGTGGGGAACACAACTGTGTACTTCCCTCTGGTCTGAAAAACAACCGTTCTTAAGAATGCTGCCAGGCTGCTGATTTTTTCCAGCATTTTTTGTTTTTATTTCAGATTTCGGCATCCGTAGTATTTTTATTTTACTTATTATATGCCATGACAGCACATCTCCTCGGAAGAGTAGCTACAAGCAGCAGCAGCAAAAGTCTGGTTAATAAAATTGAGGCTCATGGAATAGGTGAGTAAGTGCCAATTTAGATTGTAATTTGGCTGAAGGGCAGAAAACATTATAAGTAAAAGCAAGGTACTGTGGATGCTGGAGATCTGAAATAAAAACAGAAAGTGCTGCAAAAACTCAGCTGGTTTGGCAGCATCTGTGGAGGGAGAAACAGAGTTCACGTTTTGGTCCAATATGACTCTTCATCAAATCATTGTAAATGGTTGTTTTTCAGACTGGAGGATGGTACACAGGGGTGTTCCAGCAGGCCAGTGCTAGGACCACTGTTTTTTTGTGACTTATATATGACTTGGATATTCGGAAAAAGAGTGAAATTTGAATGAAAGAATGGAATTTGGAGAAGTGAGGATGATACTAATTGACTGCAACAGGAAATAAATAGGCTAGCAGAATTGGCAGACAAGTGATGGATGGAATTCAATAAGAAGTGTGAAGTGATGCATTTTGGCAGAAGGGATAGGGAGAAGCAATGTATACTAAATGGTTTAGTGCTAAAACATTTGCAGGGACAGAGGGACCTGGGAGTTCATCTGCATAGACCTTTCAAGTGAAAGGACATATTGGACCAAAGCATATGGGATCTTGGGCATCATAAGTCGAGGCATTGAGTACAAAAATAGGAAAGATATTTAGTCAAGCTCATAATGTGGCTTGTTTACACTTTCTAGAAGTGACATACATTCTTACGTGGGAACCGGTTCTCTGCAGACAAAAGGAATATGTTCAAGCCTTGCACCTTTTTGAATTACCCAGGAGCTTGAGGAGCTGGAAATGTGTGGGCCAACCAAAACAACTTGCCAACCAATCAGCACCCTTCTCTTCTATAGTATGAATTGTTGCGATCATTTGAACTTTGGCATTCTTGCGTTTGTCCTAATGAGTGCAAGACGAAAAGCTTCGGCAACATGTCTCTCTTTTCAGCAAACTGAGTGCCGTTAATCCAAAGGAAGAATACATCAAAAGGAGACATTAAGAAACTTGCAGATTGGATGGAATGACTTGCTTCTGTATTGTAAATTCTGTATGAATCTGAAGAAGGTAACAGCTAGGTATAGCTCAAACACAGTGTGTCATTTTCAATGCCCCCCATTATAAAGGGACACTAAAGCCACAGAGAGAGAGCACAGCATCAATTCACCAGGATGATACCAAGATGGGAAAACAGAAATACGAGGAGAGACTTGAGACACTGGGACTGCTTCCACTGGAGCAAAGAAAGTTAAAAGGAGATAAAATACAAAATGTTAACATTAGAAACAGTTTTAATGAAGCTAATTAGATTGGAATATAATGGGAGGGTCATCAATTTTTAATTATTGCTTAGGATTATACAATGGTTACAACACAGGAGTCTATTTAGCCCAGCGAATCTGTGCCAGCTCTGAGAGAGCAAGTCACCTAGTGCCACTCTCTCGCCTTTTCCCCATAGCCCTGAAAATCTTTTCTCTTCAGATAATATCTCTTTTGAAAGTCACAAATGACCCTGTCTCCCCCACACTCTCAGACAGTGCATTCCAGACACTAACCACTCGATTGACCCTGTCTCCCCCACACTCTCAGGTAGTGCATTCCAGACCCTAACCACTCGATTGACCCTGTCTCCACCACACTCTCAGACAGTGCATTCCAGATCCTAACCACTCGATTGACCCTGTCTCCACCACACTCTCAGACAGTGCATTCCAGATCCTAACCACTCGATTGACCCTGTCTCCACCACACTCTCAGGCAGTGCATTTCAGATCCTAACCACTTGATTGACCCTGTCTCCCCCACACTCTCAGGCAGTGCATTTCAGATCCTAACCACTTGATTGACCCTGTCTCCCCCACACTCTCAGACAATGCATTCCAGATCCTAACCACTCGATTGACCCTGTCTCCACCACACTCTCAGGCAGTGCATTTCAGATCCTAACCACTTGATTGACCCTGTCTCCCCCACACTCTCAGACAGTGCATTCCAGATCCTAACCACTCGATTGACCCTGTCTCCCCCACACTCTCAGACAGTGCATTCCAGATCCTAACCACTCGATTGACCCTGTCTCCCCCACACTCTCAGACAGTGTATTCCAGATCCTAACCACTCGATTGACCCTGTCTCCCCCACACTCTCAGACAGTGTATTCCAGATCCTAACCACTCGATTGACCCTGTCTCCCCCACACTCTCAGACAGTGTATTCCAGATCCTAACCACTCGATTGACCCTGTCCCCCCACACTCTCAGACAGTGTATTCCAGATCCTAACCACTTGCAGTGTTAAAAAAAATTTCAGGTCGCCATTGCTTCTTTTGCCAATCACTTTCATTCTGTGCCCTCTCGCTCTCAGGCCTTCCACTAATGGCAACATTTTCTCCCTATCTACTGTGTCCAGACCCCTCATCATTTTGAGCACTTCTATCAAACCTCTTAGAGAGGGCAGCATAAATTTCTTTGCACAGTAGCATGTTTTTCTATTGAGAATGTCTGAAATAGAGACCAGTGTGCCTTTTTAGGGAAATTAACATTTGAATCAGAGGATTGACAGAGATCTGTGTGTAAGCATGAGGCAGTGAGATTAGTTTGGGGATTGATACAGGGGTATGGGGGAGGTCTTGTGGCGCAGCTGGTAGTGTCCCTACCTCTGGGCCAGAAGTTCAGGTTCAAGTTCCACTCCAGGACTTGATGGCCAAAGATGGTGCGTTCATAACATGGTCAAACAGATTGAATATCAACCTGCAAATCCTTCTAACACACGCCAGTGACTAGCGGTAAGAATGGGAGAGATTCCTGGTCAGCCATGTGATAGAAAGAACGTTGGAGCCTCTCACTATTCATAGCACCAGACCACAACATGCGTGGAAAAGTGCATGTTACCGCATCAATTCAGACTCCCTGAGTGGACTCAAACACATCATAACCACAGGGCTATGAGGAGAAAGAGAAGCAGTGGGAATAGTTTGGGATTGATACAGGGCAGTGGGGAGAGAATGAGACAATGAGATTAGTTTAGGATTGATACAGGGCCATGGGGAGAAAACGAAACAGTGGGATTAGTTTGGGATTGATACAGGGCGATGGGGAGAGAACGAGACAGTGGAATTAGTTTGGGATTAATACGAAACATGGGGAGAGGATGAGACAGTGGGATTAGTTTGGGACTGATACAGGGCTATGAGGAGTGAGCTGGACTGTGGGATTAGTTTGGGATTGATACAGGGCTATGATGAGTTAGCTGGACTGTGGGATTAGTTTGGGATTGATATAGAGCTATGGGAAGAAAACGAGACAGTGGATTAGTTTCAGATTAATACAGGGCTATGGGGAGTGAGTTGGATAGTGGGATTAGTTTGGGATTGATACAGGACTATAGGGAGAGAATGAGATAGTGGGATTAATTTGGGATTGATTCAGGGCCAAGGGATACAAATGACACAGTGGGATTAGTTTGGGATTAATACAGGGCTATGAGGAGAGAACGAGACAGTGGAATTAGTTTGGGATTAATACAGGGCTATGGGGAGAGAAAGAGACAGTGGGATTAGTTTGGGATTAATACAGGGCTATGGGGAGAGAACGAGACAGTGGGATTAGTTTAGGATTAATACAGGGCTATGGGGAGAGAATGAAAGTTTGGTTTTGCTCTCAGTGTTACGTAGGGATAATGAGGTTAGAGTTTGACCAAGGCACTTCTAATTAACCATTGTTATACAGAGAATAATCAATGTACAATTCACATCAGTCATGTCCAATGGACTAAGTTGTTCTCAATTTAAGAAGAGAAATGTCATTTTATTCCATGCTCCCGGCTTTAATAAACCCAGGCCAAAAATTAATCTTTCAGTTGCAAATGTTATATTTCTTGCAGTTCCTTTTATAGAAAGATGAAACTTGCTGCTTTTCATGGCCACAGGATGTCCCAAAACACTTTTCAGCCAATGAAGTGCAGTTGTTATTTTAATGTAGGAAATGTAGCACCTAATTTGCACATAGCAAACTATTTTACTTCAGTGTTCTTGGAACATTGCATCTCAAGCACATCATTTCCTGTAGTTAAAATCCTACCTGTGTTTAACCCTCAGGCAGCAGGGCCACTCCCTGAGCTTTTAGCCCCCTCTCTCCATTTACTGGTAAATAAACTGTGCATTTACAGAGCTGGGGCCAGGATTTGAAGTGCAGCTTTCACCATTGATCAAGTTGCCTTGATGATCAGGAGGTTCCAGTGACCTTTCACATGATTTTTTCTCACTCAAGTGTCAAACTCCTTTGTCATTAGGCCAAAGGAAATCATTGAATGGTAGTTTTTCTCCTCCTGAGTTGGGATGTGACGTGCCTGATAGTCTGGCTGTGGTCCCAGAGTGTTCAGCACATCGTGCTCTGCTTGCTTGCCCATTTGAACTTGTCATTTCCTGGAACTACACTGCTTTCCTTGCAGTACTTGGTAATTGCTCTTTTCTCTGACGTATTTGGAGCCGTGTTAGTACTCAGCCAGTCAGCTGCTATTGCCTTTTCGCTTTCTTCATTGTGCATTCATGAAGTTTCTAAAACATTTGTGTGTGTTAGTCATTTATTTAACCAACTTAAGGCAAAATTCTAATTAGAAAGTGTTCATTGGCAAAAAGTCTTTCTAGATATATTCAAGTTTCTTTTAAATTTCATACCCAACAATTGTACAAGAGATCTTGACTATCTTTTTCCTTTTAATTTACTTAATTTTATAGATGTTAATGTAAAGCCTGGAACATTTTCCAATTGTAATCCCAGGGCAGGTACAATATGAAGTAAATTGGAGTAAAGCTCCCTCTACACTGTCCCATCAAACACTCCCAGGACAGGTACAGCGCGGGGTTAGATACAGAGTAAATCTCCCTCTACACTGTCCCCATCAAACACTCCCAGGACAGGTACAGCACGGGGTTAGATACAGAGTAAATCTCCCTCTACACTGTCCCATCAAACACTCCCAGGACAGGTACAGCGCGGGGTTAGATACAGAGTAAATCTCCCTCTACACTGTCCCCATCAAACACTCCCAGGACAGGTACAGCGCGGGGTTAGATACAGAGTAAATCTCCCTCTACACTGTCCCCATCAAACACTCCCAGGACAGGTACAGCGCGGGGTTAGATACAGAGTAAATCTCCCTCTACACTGTCCCATCAAACACTCCCAGGACTGGTCCAGCATGGAGTTAGATACAAAGTAAAGCTCCCTCTACACTGTCCCCATCAAACACTCCCAGGACAGGGACAGCACGGGGTTAGATACAGAGTAAAGTTCCCTCTACACTGTCCCCATCAAACACTCCCAGGACTGGTCCAGCATGGAGTTAGATACAAAGTAAAGCTCCCTCTACACTGTCCCCATCAAACACTCCCAGGACAGGGACAGCACGGGGTTAGATACAGAGTAAAGTTCCCTCTACACTGTCCCCATCAAACACTCCCAGGACAGGTACAGCACGGGGTTAGATACAGAGTAAATCTCCCTCTACACTGTCCCCATCAAACACTCCCAGGACAGGTACAGCACGGGGTTAGATACAGAGTAAAGCTCCCTCTACACTGTCCCCATCAAACACTCCCAGGACAGGTACAGCACGGGGTTAGATACAGAGTAAATCTCCCTCTACACTGACCCCATCAAACACTCCCAGGACAGGTACAGCACGGGGTTAGATACAGAGTAAAGCTCCCTCTACACTGTCCCCATCAAACACTCCCGGGACAGGTACAGCACGGGGTTAGATACAGAGTAAAGCTCCCTCTACACTGTCCCCATCAAACACTCCCAGGACAGGTACAGCACGGGGTTAGATACAGAGTAAAGCTCCCTCTACACTGTCCCATCAAACACTCCCAGGACTGGTCCAGCATGGAGTTAGATACAAAGTAAAGCTCCCTCTACACTGTCCCCATCAAACACTCCCAGGACAGGTACAGCACGGGGTTAGATACAGAGTAAATCTCCCTCTACACTGACCCCATCAAACACTCCCAGGACAGGTACAGCACGGGGTTAGATACAGAGTAAATCTCCCTCTACACTGACCCCATCAAACACTCCCAGGACAGGTACAGCACGGGGTTAGATACAGAGTAAAGCTCCCTCTACACTGTCCCCATCAAACACTCCCAGGACAGGTACAGCACGGGGTTAGATACAGAGTAAAGCTCCCTCTACACTGTCCCCATCAAACACTCCCAGGACAGGTACAGCATGGGGTTAGATACAGAGTAAAGCTCCCTCTACACTGTCCCCATCAAACACTCCCAGGACAGGTACAGCACGGGGTTAGATACAGAGTAAAGCTCCCTCTACACTGTCCCCATCAAACACTCCCAGGACAGGTACAGCACGGGGTTAGATACAGAGTAAAGCTCCCTCTACACTGTCCCCATCAAACACTCCCAGGGCAGGTACAGCACGGGGTTAGATACAGAGTAAAGCTCCCTCTACACTGTCCCCATCAAACACTCCCAGGACTGGTCCAGCATGGAGTTAGATACAAAGTAAAGCTCCTTCTACACTGTCCCCATCAAACACTCCCAGGACAGGTACAGCACGGAATTAGATACAGAGTAAAGCTCCCTCTACACTGTCCCCATCAAACACTCCCAGGACAGGTACAGCACGGGGTTAGATACAGAGTAAAGCTCCCTCTACACTGTCCCCATCAAACACTCCCAGGACAGGTACAGCACGGGATTAGGTGCAGAGTGAAGCTCCCTCTGCACTGTCCAATTAATATGTTTCAGTTGCATTTTTGAAGTGTTCCCCATTCATGTCAGTTTGGCCTCTCTTTCCCACACCACTAATCTAATTTGAGTCCATAAGGACCAGCATTAAAACTGCCACACGGTGATTTTTCATGGCTTCTTGTAGCTGACAGAGAGCAGGAGCAGCCCCATCAGTCAGCTTGCTTCAATGAGTGCCCTGGTGCAGGAGCTTTGTGTCACCTTAAAAATGTGTTTTATGAAGCGACTTCTTGAATTAAAACTCAGCTTGACTTGTTAACAAAGTTAAACTGAAAAGCGTAGTACATTTAACAATATTTGAACATTCAAATTAATAAGTTTATTATCCTGGATAATCTATTTTTTTCATTCCAAAGGTGATGGAAACGAAGGACATGTTGTATATAGTGACAGAGTTTGCACAGAATGGTGAGATGTTTGGTAAGTTTGTCTTTCCTCTTTGTAAGTATTTTGCAATAGGTTTAAAGTTGATTTCTATTTGCTGTGAAAGGTAAGCAGTAGTAACCATCATCCTTTGTAATCTACAGATTACTTGTCTACAAATGGCCCATTGAGCGAGAGCGAGGCCCGTGCCAAATTTTGGCAGATCCTGATGGCCGTGGAATATTGTCATAATCATCACATTGTTC
Source organism: Carcharodon carcharias (assembly GCF_017639515.1). Classification (NCBI taxonomy): domain Eukaryota; kingdom Metazoa; phylum Chordata; class Chondrichthyes; order Lamniformes; family Lamnidae; genus Carcharodon; species Carcharodon carcharias. The sequence goes on along the minus strand of NC_054484.1, from coordinate 1,726,405 downwards.
ACAGGGATTTGAAGAGTGAGAATCTGCTGCTCGATGATAATATGAACATTAAGATTGCAGGTAAAAACCAGTTTCTGTCAACCTCAGTACTGTTTTGTGTCATGTTGATGCCACTTAGTTCTGCATTTCATTCTGAGGAGAGGACTGAACCTTTTTTCCTAAATTTTTCTTTCCCTCTGCTATGTCCAGTTGTTTTTGTTCAGGTTTGGGGACCAGCTTGTTCCTGGGCTGCATTCTTATTGCAGTAAAAAGCAGGTGAAAGTGGCTCCTGGCCCTGCTGCTCATTGTCATTACCACCTTTCCAGACAGTAGACAGAGCTCTCTGCACTGACCCTGATAGGGGACAGTTGATGGTGCAGGGGATACAGGCAAGGGTGCCAGAGGGCTGTCAGGGGTGTGGGAGGCATTCAGGGGTGCGAGGGTGCAGTCAGTGGTGTGGTTGATGCAGCCAGGGGTTGATGGTGCAGGGGAATAGGCCATACAAACATATGAATTGGGAGCAGAGTAGGCCACTTGACCCTTGAAGCCTGCACTGCCATTCAGTAAAATCATGGCTGACCTGAATGTAACCTCAACCTCACATTCCTGCCCACCCCCGATAATCTTTCACCCCCTTGTTAATCAAGAATCTATCCAGCTCTGCCTTAAATATATTCAAAGACTCTGCATCCACTGCCTTTGAGGAAGAGAGTTCCAAAGACTCACTACCCTCTGAGAGAAAAGTTTCTCCTCATCTCTGTCTTAAATTAGCGACCCCTTATTTTTAAACAGTGACCCCTTGTTCTAGATTCTCCCACAGAGGAAACATCCTCTCCACATCCATCCTGTCAGGACTCCTCAAGATATTAAAGGTTTCAATTAAGTCACCTCTTATTCTTCTAAATAATCAATTCCCCGGTAACTTTTTAAAAATTCATTGGATGTGGGCATTGCTGGCTAGGCCAGCATTTATTACCCATCCCTCACTCAGAGCATTTAAGACTCAACCACATTGCTGTGGGTCTGGAGTCGCATGTAGGCCAGACCAGGTAAGGGAACATATTTCCTTCCCTAAAGGACATTAGTGAATTAGATGAGTTTTTGCAACAATCGACAATGGTTTCATGGCCATCATTCGACTTTTAATTCTGCCATGGCGGGATCCAAACCCAGCTCCCCAGAGCATTACCCTGGGTCTCTGGAATACTTGTCTAGCGACCATACCACTATGCCATCACCTTCCCCTAATAGAATGATAACATTCTATTAGCTTTCCTAATTATCTGCTGAACCTGCATACTAACCCTTTGTGATTCATGTACTAGGTCACCCAGATCCCTGTGAATCCCAGAGTTCCTCAATCTCTCGCCATTTCGATAAGTTTCTTTTTTATTCTTCCTGTCAAAATGGACAATTTCACATTTGCCCACATTATATTCTATTTTCCAGATCTTTGCCCACTCACTTAACCTTTCTATATCACTTTGTAGCCTCCATATGCCGTCTCCACAACTTACTTTCCTATCTATCTTTGTATCGTCAGCAAATTTAGCAACCATTCCTTCAGTCCAAGTCATTTATATACATTGTAAAAAGTTGAGGCCCCAACATTGATCCCTGTGGCACATCACTCATCACACCATACCAACCAGAAAAAGACCCATTTATGCCAACTCTCTGCTTCCTGTTAGCTAGCCAATCTTCTATCCATGCCAATATGTTACCCCATACTCTGAGCTTTTAGTTTCTTTTTTTACCTCCTTGCCATAACTGCCCCATTTACAAGAATAAGTTGTGGTTTCATAGAATTTTTAGTGTAGAAGAATGTCAGAGCAGCTTAAAAACTGGAGTGTTATGTATCAAGTAGAGAGTGAAGGTATTTGGGTTTTGGGATGTTGTGATGCTGAAACTGAAGACACATCTTTATTATTCATTCATGGGATGTGGGTATTGCTGGCTGGGCCACCATTTATTGTCCATCCCTAGTTGCCCTTGAGAAGGTGGTGGTGAGCTGTCTTCTTGAACCGTTGCAGTCCATGTGGTGTAGGTACACCCACAGTGCTGTTAGGAAGGGAGTTCCAGGATTTTGACCCAGTGACAGTGAAGGAACGGCGATATATTTCCAAGTCAGGATGGTGAGTGGCTTGGAAGGGAAATTCCAGATGGCGGTTTTCCCATCTATCTGCTGCCCTTGTCCTTTTAGGTGGTCATGGTCATAGGTAAAAGATTCTTTGTAGCCTCTGAAGTTAAGTTGTGTTTTGTGTAAGTTCTAAGTGATGTTCTTAAGACACAGCAGCATAAATATGTTGGGTGAGTAATCTGCCTCTTCTTTCACAGATTTTGGTTTTGGAAATTTTTATAAGCATGGTGAGTCATTATCCACTTGGTGTGGAAGCCCACCCTATGCAGCACCAGAAGTCTTTGAAGGGAAAGAATATGAAGGTCCCCACATTGATATCTGGGTACGTAAAGGAAAAGGAACTTGCTCATGGACTTAGGACATCTTTGATTATGGTGCAGGTGAAGAAATGACAAATGTTCTTTTGTTTCAACAGAGCTTGGGAGTGGTCCTGTATGTTCTAGTTTGTGGATCCCTGCCATTTGATGGGCCGACATTACCGGTTCTGAGGCAAAGGGTGATAGAGGGCCGCTTCCGAATCCCATTCTTCTTATCTGAAGGTACATTTAGCCTCTGCACATTCACCATTTCTAGGCAGAACCTTTTCATTTGTTTTTACTATTCATCAGATTAATATGATCAAATCATGGAAGAATGTAAGTGCAATGGAGGAGGTTTACTAGATTGATACCTGGAATGAGTGGGTTGTCTTATGAGGAAAGGTTGGACAGACTGGGCTTGTTTCCGCTGGAGTTTAGAAGAGTGAGGGGTGACTTGATTGAAGTTTTCAAGACCCTGAATGGCCTTGACAAGGTGGACATGGAAAGGATGTTTCCTCCTGTGGGTGAGTCCAGAACTAGGGGGCACTGTTTTAAAATTAGGAGTCACCCTTTTAGGACAGAGATGAAGAGAATTTTTTTCCCTCAGAGGATTGTGCGACTTTGAATTCTCTGCTTAAAAGGTGGTGGGGACGGAGTCATTGGAATATTTTTAAGTCAGAGGTAGATAGATTCTTGTTAGGCAAGGAAATCAAAGGTTATCGGGGTTAGATGGAAATGTGGAAATCGAAATACAAGAAGATTAGCCATGATTTTATTGAATGGCAGAGCAGGCTTGAGGGGCTGAATGGTCTACCCCTGTTCCTATTTCTTACGGTCTTATGTTCTTATAAATGCTTCTCCTATAAATGAAATTTCTGTGCAATTTGCACTTAACCCTGATTAAAACTGATTATTTGCTCTAACAGACTGTGAAAGTTTAATTCGACGGATGTTGATGGTGGATCCTATGAAGCGGATTACAGTCTCACAGATTAAACAACACCGCTGGATGTTGGCACAGGAACCACCGACTTATTCTCTCAAAGACTACAACTCAAATCTCGGCAATTACAACCAGCAGGTCCTTGGCCTCATGAACAACCTTGGCATTGACAGACAGAAGACCATTGAGGTAAAGCAGCATATGTGATAGTAGGAATTTGAGCCAATGCTGTGGAGTAAATGCATGTTTGGGGCAGTAATGTGCTTTATATTTACACCTCTGTATGTACAAATGAACGAGGCAAAATGGAAATTGTAGAAAATTGAAAACATTTCCTTTGATGTTAGATACCAAAGTAGAACTAATTTTTTAAAGATAACTTTCCATAATTTAAATAATTTTTAAAACACTGGGAAGGCTTCAATTTTCTATACTTCCAGAGTTGACTGAATGTTACTGAGTACAAGTGGTTATAATTCCAGATACCTTGTGTTTGGCTTTTAGCTACAAAGGTAGATGCAGTAATTTTAGACCCTTGTGTTACTTCATTCCAACAGTCCTATTGATTTTTTAAATTTTACAGTCATTACAGAACAGCAGTTACAACCATTTTTCTGCGATCTATTACCTTCTTCTGGAACGAGTTAAAGAGCACAGAAGTAACCAGACAGTAAACTATCAGACTTCATCACAATATCAAGTGCCCAGAACAGCCCCCAAACACATGCAAACAGAGGTGAGTTATAAACGATGTTAGATAGAGTTCATGTAACCATTGATGACTGCTTTTATTTTCTAAAGTTTTTATTCTTTCATGGGATGTGGGTGGCACTGGCAAAGCCAGCATTAGTTGTCCATCCCTAACTGCCTTTGAAACGAACTTCAGAGGACAGTTAAGAGTCAACCACATTGCTGTGGGTCTGGAGTCACATGTAGGCCAGACTGGGTAAGGACAGCAGATTTCCTTCCATAAAGGACATTAGTGAACTAGATTGGTCTTTATGACAATCAACAATAGCTGTCATGGTCACCATTACTGAGACTAGCATTTTTATATTCCAGATTTATTAATTGACTTTAAATTCCAGCAGCTGCCATGGTGGCATTTGAACCCATGTCCCCAGAGCATTAGCCTGGACCTGTGGATTAATAAGCCAGTGATACTACCACAATGCCACCATCACTCCTGTGTAAAATGTAATGTTAAAGGAGCAAGTGACTATCAGAAATGTATATTAACTAGTCTAAGCATCACGCTCAGTTCCAGTAATAGTCTCTCTATACTTGTTGCATTGAGGGTTGTCATGCACACTTCATGTGGTCGCTGCATTATTTTTTATTTACTGGCTTTTAGGTCTCTCAAGAGGCTATTGCTGTGGAATTGCTAATCCCTCGTGTACAAATTGAACCCCTCTCCACACCTATGCTTCACTGTGACTTGGAATGTGACATTGCCTGTTCTTTCCAGGTTAGTCCAAGAATGTATTTAAAGGGGATGATTTCTGCAGTGATTTAATGTTGTTAAATATCTAAGAATATTAAACAACATTTAAAAAATGATTTGGCTGCTGCATTCTGGAAAGATTGTATGAAGTAATTTATTTCAGAAGAGAAATCACTGAACTTCCTTTTATTTCCTATTCATTGATTAAGCAGCCAGTGCTTCAACCAGTTGATGCATCAGTCAATGTTATGATTAGGAATCGATCATTATCTCGCAGCAGCTTGCTGGAAACTGCTATCAGTGAAGAGGTGAGACAGGAACAGGACGTGGAGGAACATATGATGGGGATAATCCAGAATTCTTTGCACAGCCTAAGCGGTGCAAGCCGGCGAAACACAGTGGCTGAGGTATCTGCACACTTCAACAGCCACACTGCTCCCTGTAAGTTTTTACCAAATATAATGTAGCTTCAGTCTGTCCATGAGTGTGAATCATCATATCTCAATGGCCTGAGAGTAGCCTCAATTTCTCAGTTGCTGTAAACTGGAGATTGGGAAGAGCTTGGCTACTGGTTAGAGTACCTCAGAATAGCAGTATTTTGGGGGAAGGCTGAGAGTCTGGAAACACTAGCTGAGGTTCTAGGAACACTGAAGAGAGAGACCCTGAGATTTTGGAAGCACTGGGGAGAATTCCTGGGTTTTAGAGCATTGCTGGGGCATTGAGTGACATGGAGAATGCAGGCTAGGCTTTGTCAGTACTCACAGTTTCCTGGAGAGAGGGATTCTGGTGTCCAGCAGTTCAAGGAGGATGTGTTGTTCTATTAGATAGAGTCAGAATCTATCAATGATGAAAGTCTATCACAGTAGAAGACACAAGAATCATGCCAGAGATCAATGCTGGGGCCTCAACATTTTACAATTTATATAAATGACTTGGATGAAGGGACCAAAGGTATGGTTGCTAAATTCGCTAACAATACAAAGATAGGTAGGAAATAAGTTGTGAAGAGGACATAAGGGGTCTGCCTACAAAGGGAAATGGATAGATTAAGTGAATGGGCAAAGACCTGGCAAATGGAGTATAATGTGAGCAAATGTGAAATTGTTCATTTTGGCAGGAAGAATTAAAAATAAACTTATTATCTAAATGGTGAGAGATTGCAGAGCTCTGAGATTCACAGGGATCTGGGTGTCTTAGTGCTTGAATCCATAAGGTTAGTGTGCAGGTATAGCAGGTAATTAGGAAAGCTAATAGAATGTTATCATTTATTGTGAAGAGAATTGATTACAAAAGTAGGGAGGTTATGCTTCAGTTATATAGGACACTGGTGAGACCACATCTGGAGTACTGTGTACAGTATTGGTCTCCTATTTAAGGAAAGATGTTAATGCGTTGGAAGCAGTTCAGCGAAGGCTTACCAAGCTAATACCTGCAATGGATGGGTTGTCTTATGAAGAAAAGTTGGACAGGTTAGGCTTGTATCCATTGGAGTTTAGAAGAGTAAGAGGCGACTTGATTGAAACATATAAGATCCTGAGAGGTCTTGACAGGGTGGATGTGAAGAACATGTTTCCTCTTGTGGGAGAATCTAGAACCAGGGGTCACTATTTAAAAATAAGTGGTTGCCCATTTATGACAGAGTTGAGGAGAAATTTTTTATCTGAGGGTCGTGAGCCTTTGGAACTCTTCCTCAAAAGCAGTGGAAGCAGAGACTTTGACTGTTTTCAAGACAGATGTAGATAGGTTCTTGATAAACAAGGGGGTGAGTGAAAGGTTATCAGGGGTAGGCAGGAGGTTACAGTCAGATCAGCAATGATCTTATTGAATGGCAGAGCAGACTCGAAGGGCCGAGTGATGTACTCCTGCCCCTAATTCATATGTTCGTTCATAATATGTACCGGAAATAGAGGGTAACCTAGGCTCTAAAAAGAGTAATGAAATGAAATTAATTAATAGCAGCAGAGAAAATATAATGGAGAAACTTAAGGAACTAAAATCTGACAAATCCCGAGTACTTGATGGTCTACATCCTAGAATTTTATAAGAGATAGCTGAAAAGATAGCTAATGTGCTTGCTATGATTTTTCAAAATTCCCTAGATTCTGGAACTGTCCCGGTAGATTGGAAGTTAGCAAATGTAAGACTGCTATTCAAAAAAGAATGGAGAGAGAAAACAGGGAACTGTAGACCAGTTAGCCTGACATCAGTCATCGAGAAAGTGCTGGAATCTATTATTAAGGAAGTCTTAACAATGCACTTAGAAAATCATAGTTTGATCGGACAAAGTCAACATGGTTTTTTGAAAGGGAAATTGTGTTTGACAAATTTATTAGAGTTTTTTGAGGATCTACCTAGTAGGGTGCGTGAGGGGCCGCCAGTAGATGTAGTATATTTGGGTTTCTAAAAGGCATTCGATAAGGGGTCACACAAAAAGTTAATAGGCAAGATAAGGGCTCATGGATTTGGGGGTAATATATTAGCATGGATAGAGGAATTGGTTAACAGATAGAATAAATGGGACACTTTCAAGTTGTGAAGCTATGACTAATGGAAGCTGCTAGGATCGGTGCTGGGATTTCAGTTATTTACAATCTATATTAATCACTTAGACAAAGAGACAGAAAATAATGTATCTCAAATGTGCTAATGATGCAAAGCTAGGTGGAAATATAAGCTGTGAGGAGGGGCTAGATTTCTAGGGGTCAGAGGGCGAAGTGGGGTGAGCAGAGTGCTCCCTCTCCCCTGGGAGGAGGACCAACTTTTAAAAAGCTTGCCCCACAACAATAACACACTGGGGGCAGCCTAAAGAGGCTGAGGGTTGGACTTCCACCCCTCAGTGGGAGCAAGTCCGGCTGTTGAGAGCTGCCAACCAATCAGACTGGCCAACAGCTCTCGCAGACCCAGTAGCTCCAGAACCCAGTAGTGGGCATTGCCGAGACTGCAAGGAGGCCCTGGGAAGAACAACACGATGACTGGAGACAGGTATGCCCAGGGCTTTTAGGGCTGGAGAGATCGGATAGTCTAGGGAGGGGGAAAGAGGAATAGGGGGCCATATTTTTGAGGTTAGGCAGGGAGGAATGAAGAGGGGGTAACATTTTGGGGGTTGCCCCCGATGCGCACAGGGCACCTTTGAGTGATGAGCATCCTCCTTCCTTCGCCCTTTTTAAAGAAGTCATTTCAAATATGGTCTTTTCACTCTGACCCGCCTGGCACTGCCTTCCATATTTTACATGCCCTCCCCACCAAAAACATGCCCAGCAGGGAACTGTAAGTTCCAGCCTGAGGATACAGAGAGACTGCAAAGAGATATAGACAGGTTAAGTGAGTGGGCAACAAGATGACAGATGGAATATAATGTATTCAATTTGGTCATAAGAATAGAAAAACAGAACTTTTTTGAAACATGTGAAACTGATATGAGTTGATGTTCAAAGAGACTTGGGTGTGCTTGTACTGTTGTAATGTGAAGTACTTTAGGCCAGTTAACTTAACAGAGTGACTTCCCTGCCCACCCCCCCCCCCCCCACACACACACACACACACACACACACACACACACACACACATACACACACATATATACATACACACACACACATATATATATATATATATATACACACACATATATATATATATATATATATACACACACACACACATATATACATACACACACACACATATGCACCCAGCGACACACACATATACAATGACACAAGCTTGCGCACAGTGATGCACAATTTTATACAGTCATTGCTGCACAGAAGGAGGTCATTTGGCACATCAAGTTCATGCCAGCACTCTGCGGAGCAAACCAGCCAGTCTCATTTTCCCAAATTCTGTCCCCATGGCCCTGCAAGTTTATTCTCCTCAAGCGCCCAATGTCCTTTTAAAATCATTGATCGTCTCCCCTCCAACATCCTCACGAGGAGTGAGTTGGAGGTCATTACAACTAGCTGTATAAAAATGGTCTTCCCTCACAGTCCCCTTGCATCCCTTGCCTAAAACCTTAAACCTGTGTTCCCTTAATCCTTGTACCATCAGCTAATGGGAACAGCTTTTCTTTGTCTACCTTATCTTAACCTTAATCTTAACTAGCCGGAAGAATGTGGAGGAACAAATTTGCAAAGATAAAACAGCAAGGTGCAAAAATTATGGAGCACTTATAATGGAGGACTTTAATTATCCAAATATAGAGTGGAATAGTGTAAAGGACAGAGAGGGGCAAGAGTTCCTAGAGTGTATACAGGAAAATTTTCTTCAGCAGTATATTTCCAGTCCAATGAGGAGGAGACACTGCTAGACCTGTAATTGGAAATGTGTGGACCAAGTGTCAGTAGGGGAACATTTAGGGGACAGTGTTCATTGTATCATAAGGTTTAGGCTGACTATGGAAAAGGACAAAGAACGATCCAGAGTGAGAATAATTAACTGGGGGAAAGCCAACTTCAATGGGGTAAGAATGGATCTGGGCCGAATTAATTGGAGTCAAAGGCTGGCAGGAAAAACAGTAGCTGAACAATGAGCTACCTTCAAAGAAGAGATGATTCTGGCACAGTCAAGGTATATTCCCTGGAAAGGGAAAGGTAGGGTAAACAAATCCAGAGCTCCCTGGATGACAAAGGAGGTAGAACTTAAGATAAAGAAGAAAAAATGTGCTTATGACAGTTGTCAGGTTGAAAATACAGTTGATGCCAGGCTGAATATAGAAAGTTCCAAGGAAAGGTGAAGAAGCAAATAAGAGCAACAAAGAGGGAGTATGAAAGAGGTTGGTAGGGAGAAACTGTTCCCATTTGTGAATGGATCAAGAATGAGAGGACACAATTTATATTAATTAGTAAATTAAGCAAAAGTGATATGAGGAGAAATTTTTTTATGCTGCGAGTGGTTAAGGTCTGGAATGCACTGCCTGAGTGTGTGGTGGGGGCAGGTTCAACTGAAGTATTCATAAGAGAATTAGACTGTTATCTGAAAAGGAAGAATGTGCAGGGTTACAGAAAGAAGGTAGGAGAATGGCACCAGGTGAATTGCTTATTCAGAGAGCCAATGCAGACGCAATGGGCAGAATGGCCTCCTTTTGCACTGCAGCAATTTTGTGAATCTTTTACACTTCTATCAAATCACCCCTCAATCTCCTTTGCTCCAGGGAAATTGTGTTGTGACAAAGTGATTGCCTTTATATTTACAGAAGTCATGAGTAAGTAGCAATATGGATTTGGAATGTGTGTGATTGGGTTTGTTACTTGGGATAGGGAGGTTTGAACACTGGGACAAAGTGCAGTTGAAGTCCTCGAGATGCCATTGCAAAGGGCAGCAGCATTGACATGGTTGCCACTTTCCACAGGTATTGTCATCTCCTCACAGACCAATATACCAGAGGGTGTATGTTCCGATAGCTGCCTAATGTCCTCATCCGACGATGAATTCCACTCCACAAATAGCACAAGCCTTACAGACAAGGCAATGGCCCCACCTTTTGTGTACACCACCTCTGCAACTCCGATACTGCAGGCACAGGAACGTGGATCTGGAATCAGTGATACTCAGCTGCCGGTCACCTTCCAGGAAGGCCGAAGAGCCTCTGACACCTCACTAACATCAGGTAAATCTCCAGGAAAGCTTCAGCTTTGCAACTTAGCAGTTGAAAGAAAAATGTAAAATAAAGAGAGAAAATGCTGGAAAATCTCAGCAGGTCTGGCAGCATCTGTGAGGAGAGAAACAGAGTTAACGTTTTGAGTCTGTATGGTCCTTCTTCACAGTTCTGTTTCTCTCTCCACAGATGCTGTCAGACTTGCTGAGTTTTTCCAGCATTTTCTGTCTTTATTTCAGATTCCCAGCATCCGCAGTATTTTACTTTTATCTTAAAAAGAAAAATATTACCTTGTGTGTGTGGATGAGCCAATTGGGCTGCCACTGAGTTCTGTTCTTGGTTTTTCAGGTCTGAAACCTTTCCGACAGCAACTGCGTAAAAGCACCAGAGCAAAAGGGCTTAACAAAATCGCCGGTTTTACTCGGCATGTCTGGAGGTCTCCATCCTGTATTGGGCCACAGAATCGACCGTCTCAGCAACACCTTCCTTGCAGCCTGCAGCAGGTCAACCCCAAACTGCTCAAACAATTTTCTATAATCTTTCGTTTGCAACATTTTACCTTTTTAACCAGCGGTTGTGATTGTTACTGATGTAGTTGTGTTTGTGACTCAGGTTGCGTACGTTTTGCCTAGTTACAACACTGGGGTCTCAGCAGAAGGCAGGAATTTACTGGAGGAAGTTTTGCACCAACAAAGGTGAGGACCTATTAAAGTCAATGGGAAACTTTCCAATCCTGTTATCTAAAACCCAGAGTTAATGGGATAGAGTTCCAATATATAAATGTAATCAGAGAGCAGCTGCTGCCCAGAGTTCTATCCAAGAGATAAAAAATCCAAGACTGCTCGGGAATGGAAAAATTGCAGGAAATGCGTAGAGATCAGTTGGCAGAAATTGAACAAATGTTTCCCAGCAATAACAGAAGTTAATGACAGTCCTCTGGGTTCTCCCTTCTGATTGTAATCTGATGTTTGTAGCCGGATGGGGATGGTTTGTGCCTATTAACCGTGAACTCTGACCTCATATCACAGTCCAATAGCCTGATGCTTATTGTCTAAATACATAAAACCATGTCTGCCTGGGAGGGGAGGGCATTTGATAAAGTGCCACATCAAAGGTTATTGTGGAAAATAAAAGCTCATGGCATAGGGGATAACATATTGGCATGGATAGAAGTTTGGCTGGCTAACAGGAAGCAGAGAGTAGGCATAAATGGGTCTTTTTCAGCTTGGCAAGATGTAACGAGCGGCATGCCACAGGGATCAGTGCTGGGGCCTCAACTGTTTGCAATTTATATAAATGACTTGAAGGGATGGATGGGATGGTTGTCAAATTTGCTGATGACACAAAGATAAGCAGGAAAGTTAGTTGTGAAGAGGACTTCAAACAGATATCAATAGGCTAAGTGAGTAGGCAAAGATCTGGCACATCTGGAGTATTGTGTACAGCATTGGTCACCTTATTTAAGGAAGGATGTAAATGCATTGGAAGCAGTTCAGAGAAGGTTTACCAGACTAATACCTGGAATGGGCAGGTTGTCTTATGAGGAAAGGTTGGACAGGTTAGGCTTGTATCCACTGGAGTTTAGAAGAGTAGGAGGCAACTTGATTGAAACACATAAGATCCTGAGGGGTCTTGACGGGGTGGATGTGGAGAGGATGTTTCGTCATGCGGAAGAATCTAGAACTAGGAGTCACAGTTTAAAAATAATGGGCCTCTCATTTAAAACACAGATGAGGCAAAATCTTTTCACTCAAAGGGTCGTGAGTCTTTGGACCTCTCTTCCTGAAAAGGTGCTGGAAGCAGAGTCTTTCAATATTTTGAAGGTCGAGGTGGATAGATTTTTGGTAAGCAAGGGAGAGATAGGTTATCGGGGGTAGGTGGGATGCAGATTGCAGGCTACGATCAGATCAGCCATGATCTTATTAAATGGCTGAGCAGGTGAAGGGCTGAATGGCCTTCTCCTGCTCCTTGTTCGTATGTTCGTAACAGGGACCTATCAGATGCACCTCTAGGTGTTGCTGCTTTTAGGGTTCAGTGGGAGTAGCTTTTGATTCAGATTCTGAACTTCTGTTAATATGAGAGGATGGGCTAGAGGGGTATTGTAAAACATTCTAAATTATCTCTCTAATTCCTAACTTCCTTTTTTACAGAAAGCTGCAGCTGAGATATCTAAACAGTTCCCAGCCTAAATGCTTTGTACAACCCAAATCTGTCAAGACTCCTGTGTTCCAGAGTGCAGTGGAAACAGCCAATGGTTTTAAAACTGCATCTCATCTAACTCCCTCTTTCCTTCTGTCTGACTTTACACATACAGACTCTGAAACAGTCTATGGAGCTCAGTCACAGCTGCACTGCTTAGTGGGTGTCAGCCTGTCACAGCCTCTTCCCAGCACAAGCCCTTTGGATTTACACCCCACCTTCTCTGAGTTCCTCCAACAAACTCTGTTCTCATCATCAGAGCAGAACAAGGGATTGGGAGTGGACTATGAAATGGAAGATCTCACAGCAGCACAACTTGACAAAATTGTGCTGGTGAATTAACCTGCTCAGCCGTGTGAACTCTGTACCCTCTCAAGCAATAAAACCTTCAGTTTGTAATATTCTGATAAATAGCAGCACTGAACAAAACTCAATCAACGGCGTAAATTCTCTCAGTTTGTTATTCTAAAGTGTTTCTGTGTCTGGAAAACTTCAAAAACCAAAGGATGTTTCCACTGCCCCATCAATGTTTATAAGCTGCAATCGAAGGCATAAGTCACTTTAATTATCGATTCACACCAAAAGTAAACTCAGGCCTGTTCAAGGAAGCACCATATATCAAGAGCATCTCTGTCCAGTCAGCAGGTGAGAAGATTTGCTGGTCAGAATTACCTCAAACATAGACCAGGCTATTGCTGGTGTATGGAGCCACTCATTCAGATCAGCTGGGAGTGAGCAGTATGCTCACACTCCCATGAGTATCACAATTCCCACCATGAATCTGTGTTTTCATGAAGTGAAGTTTCTGAATTTCTGGACAAATTAACCATCACCTTCTGCTGGAACCCTGGGATTTCGCAGCTAAACACTGTTAGCAATTGGGAAATCCAGTCAGCTCCAGAAGAGGGAATCATTGTGTCCCTGGATTTGCTTGGTGGCTGTGCACTGGGTTTGAAATTCCAACGATGCACTGGATTTATCAGGAAATATATTGGGATTCTGCTGCTTGTACATGAAAGTTTTTTTTATTATCTGGGTCCAATTAGGAATGAATCCACTTTAGGGATTGTGCAATAATCTGTTCTAATTTGTATCTGCTGTAAGGAGAAATGAACAACTTATTTAAATGTTAGTAAAGCCTTGCAATATGATCAAAAGCAAGTTGTGTTTCTTCCATAATTTCCAAATGAATCTACTACATAATTACTGTGATTTTACTTCCAGATGAAGCTTGATTTCAGTCTTTCTCAGTATTTGACTATCCTGCATTTTTTGCTGTTTTCTACTTTGTATGTACTCCTATGTTTGGGGACCAGGCACAGGGGACGAGGGAGTCAGGCAACCTCACTTGTGAGAGAAGCAAAATTAATGACCTTTCAGCAAAAATGACGTGCACGTCAATCAGGTTTCCCAACACAGTATTACAAACAAGACAGAGCCTTTTGCTGAATAAGTAGAGGAGGCAATTCTGCAGATTCAGCAAACTCACTTTTAGAAACTGAAAATTGAGGCCTATGCTGCCTTGCCTCGCTGGAATGTAACTGTCAACTCTCTAAGGCCAGCTGGGCATTGGTTTTGTTATTATTCAACAGAATTAAAGGATCAAACTTTTTTCTTTCAGTCTTCTAATGCCCAGGACGTGTTACCTCCATCACTGATCTGACCTGAGCTCCTCCTGAGGGTCCCGCAGCTATGCAGAAACAGAGGAAGGCGAGTCAGTCCTATGACCTGCAACGGCAGACCAGTAAAGCAGGGCTCCATCCCTGAGATCTCAGTTACTCAGAGCTCCATCACTGAGCGCTCCGACACTTGAATCTCCATCACTGATAGCTGCCTCATTGCAAACTCTATCACTGGGAGCTCCATGATTCTTCACTGAGATCGCAATCACTGTGAGCTCCATCACTTAGAGCTCCAGCAGTGAGATCTTGATCACTGAGCGATCTGTCACTGAGATCTCGACCACTGAAAGATCCGTCACTGAGAGCTCCATAATTGGGATCTCCATCACTGAGTGCTCGATCACTGATTGATCTGTCACTGAGATCTCTATCATTGACAGATCCATCACTGAGATCACCGTCACTGGATACCTCTCTGGCCACAGGAGAGGTGCCAGAGGACTGGAGGACAGCCAATGTGGTACCATTGTTCAAGAAGGGTGGAAGGGATAAACCTGGGAACTACAGGCCAGTCAGTCTAACCTCAGTGGTGGGGAAACCATTGGAAGCAATTCTGAGGGACAGAATTAATCTACACTTGGAGAGGCAGGGATTAATCAAGGACAGTCAGCATGGTTTTGTAAAGGGGAGGTCATGTCTGACCAACTTGATTGAATTTTCCAAAGAGGTGACCAGGTGTGTATATGAGGGCAATGCATTTGACGTGTTCTCCTGGACTTCAGCAAGGCTTTTGATAAAATCCCACATAGGAGACTGATGACGAAGATTAGAGCACATGGGATCCAAGGCAATTTGACAAATTGGATCCAGAATTGGCTGAGTGGTGGAAGCAGAGGGTGATGGTTGAGGGTTGTTTTTGTGACTGGATGTCTGTGTCCAGTGGAATTCCACAAGGATCAGTGTTGGGTCCCTTGCTGTTTGTGGTATATATAAAGGATTCAGACTTGAATGTAGGAGGGTTGATCAGTAAGTTCGCGGATGAGACGAAAATTGCTGAGGTGGTAAATAATGAGGAGGAAAGCCTTAGATTACAGGAGGATATAGACGGCCTGGTCAGATGGGCTGATCAGTGGCAATTGGAATTTAATCTGGTTAAGTGTGAGGTGATGCACTTGGGCAGGACAAACAAGGCACCGGAATACACGATGAATGGTAGGACCCTGGGAAGTACCAAGGATCAGAGGGACCTTGATGTGCATGTCCACCGGTCCCTTAAAGTAGCAGGACAGGTAGATAAGGTGGTTAAGAAGGCATATGGGACACTTGCCTTTATTAGCCAAGGCATAGAATATAAGAGCCGGGAGGTTATACTGGAACTGTATAAAACACTGATTAGGCCACAGCTAGAGTATTGTGTGCAGTTCTGGAATCTGCATTATAGGAAGGATGTGTTGGACTAGAGAGAGAGCAGAGGAGATTTACCAGGATGTTGCCTGGGCTGGAGAGTTTTAGTTATGAGGAGAGATTGGATAGACTGGGGTTATTTTCCCTGGAGCAGAGGAGATTGAGGGAGGACATGACTGAGGTGTATAAAATTATGAGGGGCATAGATAGGGTAGACAGGAAGGAACTTTTCCCTTGGTGGAGGGATCAATAACCAGGGGGCAAAGATTTAAGTAAGGGGCAGGAGGTTTAGAGGGAATTTGTGGGAGAATTTTTCACCCAGAGGGTGGTGGGAATCTGGAACTCACTGCCTGAAAGGGTGGTAGAGGCAGAAACCCTCATAACATTTAAGAAGTATTTGGATGTGCACTTGCGATGCCATGGCATACAAGGTTATGGGCCTAGTGCTGGAAAATGGGATGAGAATAGTTAGGTACTTGTTTTACCAACGCAGACTCAATGGGCCATAGGGCCTTTTTCTGTGCTGTAGACTTCAATGAGTCTATAACTCACTGCAAGCTACTTCACAGTTAGCTCCAACATGGAGAAATCCATTATTGAGACCTCCATCACTGTGAGCCCAGACACTGGGAGATGCATCTCTGAGATCGCCTTAACTGCAAACTCCATCACTGGGAGCTCAGTGATTCAGAGCTCCTTCACTGAGATCTCAGTCACAGAGAGCACCATCACTGAGAGTTCAGTCACTGAGATCTCAGTCACCGAGAGCTCCTTCGCTGACATCTCAGTTACTGAGATCTGTCACCGAGAGCTTCACCATTGAGAGCTCCGTCAGTGACAGCTCTGTCACTGAGAGATTGATCACTGATAGCTCCATTGCTGGGAGCTCCGAGATTAAATCATTCTTCACTCTGATCTCAATCACTGAGAGTTCCAACACTTGGAGATTTGTGGGAGCTCTGTCACTGAGAGCATTGTCAATGTTAAGATGTTTCGGCGAGAGTTTCATCACTAAAGTTCCTTCCTGAGAGCTTCTATGTTGAGAGGTCTGCACTGGAATGCTACTTTGGGCTGCATTAGATTGCTTCAAGCGGTGTTTTTTGGGTGACATGCTTTTAACGGTTAATGCAATGGGTAATTTCTATCTGAAGTCTAGTCTTTCTTTAATTTAGCATTTAAGCACTAGTTGCCCTCAGGTTTGTGAGAAGTTCAGTTTTAGTCCAACTTTGAAACAGGTGTTTAATAGGCTCTGCTTACTGCTGCAACTTGTTAATTAGATAACTGACTTAAACAGGTCTTCAGAAGCTAGATTCCAACAGCATAAATCAGGCCATCAACAGTGCTGCCTTGTCTGCACTCAAGTGTTGTCTTTGTCTACATTTGAGTGCGTCAATTAGAATTTGGGGAGTGACGGAGTTCGCTGAAGAGGGAAGGAGGTAATCCTTTCATTTTCTGTCTTTCCTCAGAAAATGGTACTTGGTACATAGGACCTGGTGAGTATTTCTTCTGTCCTTAATATTCTCTAAACTAGAGGAATTAAAAGTAAAGGGAGTAGTTTAAGGATAAGCCATGGCAAGGCAGCTCGATGAAGTGGAATGCTCCCCCTGTGCAATGTGGGAAATCAGGGACACTTCCAGTGTCCGGGGTGACCACGTGTGCAGGAAGTGTCTCCAGCTGCAGCTACTTTAAATTCATGTTTTGGAGCTGGAGCTGCGGCTGTAGTCACTGTGAAGCATCCGCAAGGATTAGATCTTCGTGGAAAGCACGCACAGTGAGGTGGTCACACCACATGTAAAGAGTGCAGAGGCAGCAGGAGAATGGGTGACCACCAGGCTGAGTAAAGGCACTAGACAGATGGTGCAGGAGTCCCCTGGGTCCATCTCCCTCTCCAACAGATTTTCCATTTTGGATATTGCTGGGGGAGATGGTTTCTCAGGGGAATGCAGCAAGAGCAAAGTCCGTGGCACCATGAGTGGCTCAGCTGCACAGGCGGGGTTTGGAGGGGGAGAAAAAAGAGTGGGAGAACAGTAGTGAGAGGGGATTGTATCGTAAAGGGAACAGATAGACATTTCTGTGGCCACAAACGTGGCACCGGGATGGCATGTTGTCTCCCTGGTGCCAGGGTCAAGGATGTCACTGAGCAGCTGCAGGACATTCTGAAAGGAAAGGGTGAACAGCCAAAGGTTGTGGTCCACATCAGTGCCAACTCCATAGGTAAAAAGAGGTATGAGGTCCTGAAAGCAGAATATAGGGAGCTAGGAAATAAATTAAAAAGCAGGACCTCAAAGGTAGTAATCTCAGGATTATTCCCAGTGCCACGTGCTAGCGAGATCAGGAATAGGGGAATAGACCAGATGAATGCATGGATGGAGAGATGGTGCAGGAGGGAGGGATTTAGATTCCTGAGGCATTGGGACTGATTCTGGGGAAGATGGGACCTGTACAAGCTGGACAGGTTGTACCCCAGCAGGACCGGGACCAATATCCTCTCAGGGGTATTTGCTAATACTGTGGGGGAGGGTTTGAACTAGAGTGGCAAGGGGATGGGAACCTGAGCTGGGAGACACAAGACAGGGAAAGAGAGATAGGAGTTAAAGACAGAAACGTAGAAAGCAAAAGTGGAAGGCAGAGGAAACAAGGGCTAACTGCAAATAGGGACATAGCACAAAAGAAATGTGTAAACCTATTAAAAAGCCAAATTCTAAACAGCGTGCAGGAGCAGAGGGACCTGGGTGTATATGTGCATGTCATTGAAGGTAGCAGGACAGATTGAGAGAGCAGTTAATAAAGCATACAGTATCCTAGGCTTGATTAATCAGGGCACAGAAGGATGGAAATTATAATAAACCTGTATAAAACACTGGTTCAACTTCACCTGGAGTATTGTATCCAGTTCTGCACACTGCACTTTAGGACGGATGTGAAGACATTAGAAAGGATGCAGAAAAGATTCACGAGAATGGTTCCAGGGATGAAGTTGCAAAGGAAGATTGGCAAAGCTGGGACAATTGCCCTTAGAGAAGAGAAAGGTGAAAGGAGATTTGATAGAGATGTTCAAAATTATGAGGTGTCTGGACAGAGTAGATAGGGAGAAACTGGTGAAAGGATTGAGAACCAGAGGACACTGATTTAAGGTAATTGGCAAAAGAAGCAACGGCGACATGAAGAAAATCTTTATCATGCAGCAAGTAACTTGGATCTGGAATGCACTGTCTGAGAGTGTTGGGGAGACAGGGTAAATCGTGTGATTAGGATCTGGAATGCACTGTCTGAGAGTGTGGTGGAGACAGGGTCAATCGAGTGGTTAAGATCTGGAATGCACTGTCTGAGAGTTTGGTGGACACAGGGTCAACTGAGTGGTTGAGGTCTGGAATGCACTGACTGAGAATGTGTTGGAGACAGGGTCAATCGAGTGGTTAGGATCTGGAATGCACTGACTGAGAGTGTGTTGGAGACAGGGTCAATCGAGTGGTTAGGATCTGGAATGCACTGTCTGAGAGTGTGGTGGAGACAGGGTCAATCGAGTGGTTAAGATCTGGAATGCACCATCTGAGAGTGTGGTGGAGACAGGGTCAATCGAGTGGTTAGGATCTGGAATGCACTGTCTGAGAGTGTGGGGGAGACAGGGTCAATCGAGTGGTTAGGATCTGGAATGCACTGTCTGAGATTGTGGGGGAGACAGGGTCAATCGAGTGGTTAGGGTCTGGAATGCACTGTCTGAGAGTGTGGGGGAGACAGGGTCAATCGAGTGGTTAGGATCTGGAATGCACCATCTGAGAGTGTGGTGGAGACAGGGTCAATCAAGTGGTTAGGATCTGGAATGCACTGAGAGTGTGGTGGGGACAGGGTCAATCGAGTGGTTAGGATCTGACTTACACTGAGCGTTTGGTAGAGACAGGGTCAATCGAGTGGTTGAGGTCTGGAATGCACTGACTGAGAGTCTGGGGAGACAGGGTCAATCGCGTGGTTAGGGTCTGGAATGCACTGTCTGAGAGCGAGATGGAGACAGGGTCAATCGAGTGGTTAGGGTCTGGAATGCACTGACTGAGAGTCTGGGGAGACAGGGTCAATCGAGTGGTTAGGGTCTGGAATGCACTGTCTGAGAGTGTGGTGGTGAGAGGGTCAATCGAATGGTTAGGGTCTGGAATGCACTGTCTCAGAGTGTTGGGGAAGAGCCTCATTTGTGACTTTCAATGGAATACTTATCTGAATAGAAAATAGAAAAAGTGCAAAGTGCTATGGGGAAAAGGTGGTAGAGTGACACTCAATGAATTGTTCTTGCAGACAACTAGCACAGATATGATGGGCTGGATGGCCTCCTTCTGTGCAGGAATGTCTTACTTGCAATTTTCCTCATTTTCACCTATTAATTTTGTCCCTCGCCCATTGATAGAGGCATAAAAATTTTAAAGAGATATTGATGGATGATGTGAATGGGAAAAACTGCCAAATGAATTTCAATGTCGGTAATTGTGGAATAAAAAGGATGGAATATGCTCCTTTCTAAACAGGAAAAAGCCAGATACAGTGGAGATCTAAAGAGACTAAAGCTATAGGGATCATAAGAATATCAGGAACAAGTACAAGCTGGCTTTTATATCATGAGGACTAGAATACAAGGAGGGAGATGTCATGTTTCAACTACACAGAACCCTGGTTAAACGACTTCTGGAGTACCATGATCAGTTCTAGGTACTGCAACTAGGAAAGACATATTACCCTTGGAAGGAGTGAGCGTAGATTTTACCTGAACAATATCTGGGCTCCAAGAATTAAATTACAAGGAGTGATTACACAAACTAGGGTTGTGTTCCCTGGAAGTTAGAAGTTTATGGGGGTAATTTGATCAAAGATTTCAAGATATTAAGGGGAATAGAGTCGATAGAGAGAAACTATTTCCACTTGTTGGGGAATCTAGGGAATAGAGTCTAAAAATTCGAGCCAGACCTTTCAGAAGTGAGATTAGGAAACACTTCGACACACAAAGGGTGGGAGAAATTTGGAATTATCTTCTACAAATGGCACTGATGCTAGATCAAAGAAGTGAGGCACATGGGTCACAGATCAGCCATGATCTCATTCAACAGTAGCACAAGCTCCCAGGGCTAAGTGGCCTCCTCCTGTTCCTATAGAAAAAGCCTTATGAGAATATCGTGTGTTTGTTTGAGTTTGGATGGAATGTGTAGCCGGAGTCCAAAGGTTTGAAAGTTTATTGTCGGTTTTGTGCCCACTGTCAGTACATTGAGAGAAAATACAGAAAAAGAAATCGCATTGAGACAGTTACAGACAGATCTGGAAGAGATACCACTGACATTTGCAATCAGTGTCATGACTGACAGTTGGGTCCAACAATTCCATTGGTACCTTCACTCAAAAGTGAGTACCAGAAGTTTCAGCTGAACCCGATAGAGACTCAGTCATCACTGATCTCTTCAGCTTATGGATCTGCTCTGATCTCGGGTTGGCTACCAAGCTTCTCTTCACGGGTCACTGGGATGGGTCGGTCTTGCTGGTTTGAATCATCTCCTGTTCTGATTTTTGGGCAGCACAGTGTCAGTAAACCATCATTAGACAGTGAGCAGGTAACATTCGCCTGGTCTGAGTTACTGGGCAGATGGTAAATGCGGCGAAATTCACGGGAAACCCGGCCTTGGTCCTCCTATAGAGAAAGAAATGTTAGTCAGGCCCAATCCAATGTATGGGATGGAATTGAGATTTCCCATTTACCCATTGTGTGCAATATATGTACACAAACTCCTCTCTCACACTCCTGTATCTGGGAGACCCTTCTGACTTAGCATTCACACTTCTGTATCAGGGTGGGGGGAGAGTGGCTCCCACTAAACTTTCATGCTCTCATACCCTTGCATCCAACTCCAGTCTCACACACTTCAGCATTTGAGGAGGCCAATCTTTCACATTCCTATATTTGGAAATATCCCTTTAACCTCGCTTTTATGCTCCTGTACCTGGAGAGGTCCATCTAGCTCCTCTCTCACATTTCTAGACATTGTGAGGTCTCTCCAATTCTTCTTACATCCCTGTAATCTCTGCTTCCACACCCTCTGAGATATCTGCGCTCCTCTAATTCTGGCTTCTTCCACTTCTACAATTTTAACCACTCCGCCATTGGTGGCTGTGCCTTCATTTGCCTGGGCTCCAAGCTCTGGAATTCCCTCCCTCCACCTGTCTACCTCTCCATCTCACCTCCCTCATTAAGAGATTCCTTCAACCTTTATCTTTTACCAAGTTTTTGGTAAACGACATTAATATCTCATTATGTGGTTTGGTGTTGTATTTTGTCGTGTAATGTTCCTGTGAAGTACTTTGAGGTCCTTCATTGTGTTAAAGGCGGTATATGAATAGAAGCTGTTGCCATTGTAATCTTTTTCACACACTCAGTGTCTAGGGGAATTCTTTTCAACCCCCTTCTTCCCTTTAAACCCCCTCACACACGCCTCTTCTTTTATTTGTTCATGGGATATGAGCATAGTTGGAAAGGCCAGCATTTATTGCCCATCCTAGTTCCCTTGAGAAGGTGGGGGTGAGCTGCCTTCTTGAACCGCTGCAATCCATGTGGTGTGGGTACACCCAGAGTGCTGTTAGGAAGAGCATCTCAGGATTTTAACCCAGTGACAGTGAAGGAACGGCCGATATATTTCCTAGTCAAGATGGTGCGTGACTTGGAGGGGAACTTTCAGGTGGTGGTTTTCCCATCTATCTGCAGCCCTTCTCCTTCTAGATGGTAGCGGTCGTGGGTTTGGAAGGTGCTGTCTAAGGAGCCTTGGTGAATTCCTGCAGTGCATCTTGTAGATGGTACACACTGCTGCTACTGTGCATCGTTGGTGGATGGAGTGAATGTGGATGTGGTGCCAATCAAGTGGGCTGCTTTGTCGTGGACAGTGTCAAGCTTCCTGAGTGTTGTGGGAGCTGCACTCATCCAGGCAAGTGGAGAGTATTCAATCACACTCCTGACCTGTGCCTTGGAGATGGTGGACAGGCTTTGGGGAGTCAGGAGGTGAGTTACTCGTCGCAGGATTCCTAATTTATGACCTGCTCTTGTAGCCACAGTATTTATATGACTAGTCCAGTTCAGTTTCTGGTCAATGGTAACCCTCAGAATATGAGGGATTCAGCGTTTGAAATTCTGTTAGTCCAGGGGCGATGGTTAGTCTCTCTTGTTGGAGATGGTCATTGCCTGGCACTTGTGTGATACAAATGTTATTTGCTACTTACCAGCACAAGCCTGAATGTTGCCAGGTGTTGCTGCAAATGGATGTGGACTCCTTAAGATTCTGAGGAGTTTGAATGGTACTAACCGTATGTTGATGGAAGGTCATTGATGAAGCAGCTGAAGATGGTTGGGCCTAGGACACTACTCTGAGGAACTCCTGCTGTGATGTCCTGGAGCTGAGATGATTGACCTCCAACAACCACAACCATCTTACTTGGTGCTAGGTATACAAACATACGAACAAGGAGCAGGAGTAGGCCATTCAGCCCCTATAGCCTGGTCAGCCATTTAATAAGATCATCGCTGATCTGTTGTAACCTGAAATCTGCATCCAACCAGTGGTGAATTTTCCCTCTGATTCCCATTGACTCCAGGTTTGCTAGGGCTCCTGGATGCCACACTCGGTCAAAGGTGGCTTTGGTGTCAAGGGCAGTCACTCTCATCTCAGCTCAGGAGTTCAACTCTTTTGTCCATATTTAAACCAAGGCTGTAATGAGGTCAGGAGCTGAGTAGCCCTGGTGGAACCTAAAATGAGCATCAGTCAACAGGCTATCGCTGAGTAAATGTTGCTTGATGGCACTGCCAATGACACCTTCCATCAGAGTCATCTTTCCTGATAATGGAGTGTAGACTGATGGGGCAGTAATTGGCCAGGTTGGATTTGTCCTGCTTTTTGTGTACAGGACATACTTGGGCAATTTTCCACATAGCCAGGTAGATTTTTTTAAAAATTCATTCATGGGGTGTGGGCTTCGCTGGCTGGGCCAGCATTTATTACCCATCCCTGGTTACCAGTGTTGTAGCTGTACTGGAACCGCTTGGCTAGGGGTGAAAAAAGTTCTGGAGCACAAGTCTTCAGTTCTATTGCCGGAATGTTGTGAGGGCTCATAGCCTTTCTTGATATCACGTAGAGTGAATCAAAATGGCTGAAGACTGGGATCTGTAATGCTGGGGTCCTCTGGAGGAGGCCGAGATGGTTCATCCACTCGGCACTTCTGGCTGAAGATTGTAGCAAATGCTTCAGCCTTATCTTTTGCATTGATGTACTGGGCTCCTCCATCATTGAGGATGGGGATATTTGTGGAGCCTCCTCCTCCTCAAGTGAGTTGTTTAATTGTCCACCACCATTCACGACTGGATGTGGCAGGACTGCAGAGCTTGGATCAATCCGTCGTTTGGGGGATCACAGCTCTGTCTATCACATGTTGCTTATGCTGTTTTGCACGCAAGCAGTCCTGATTTATGGCTTCAACAGTTCTGAATAAGAGTCATATTGAACTCGAAACATTAACTCTGTTTCTGATTCCACAAATGCTGCCAGGTTTGCTGAGTTTTTCCAGCATTTTCTGATTTCATTTCAGATTTCTAGCATCTGCAGTATTTTGCTTTCATTGTGGCTTCAACCAGGTTGACACCTCATGTTTAGGTATGTCTTGTGCTGCTCCTGGCATGCCCTCCTGCACTCTTCATTGAACCAGGTTTGATCCCCTTGCTTGATGGTAATGGTAGAGTGGGGGATATGCCAGGCCATGAGGTTACAGATTGTGTTTGAGTACAATTCTGCTGCTGCTGATGGCCCACAGCACCTCATGGATGCCCAGTCTTGAATTGCTAGATCTGTTCGAAACCTATCCCATTTAGCACGGTGGTAGCGCCACACAACATGATGGAGGGTATTCTCAAAGTGAAGACAGGACTTCACCTCCACAATGACTGTGCGGTGGTCAATCCTACCAATACTGTCATGGACAGATGCATCTGCAGCAGGCAGGTTGGGGAGGATGAGGTCAAGTATGTTTTTCCCTCTTGTTGGTTCCCTCACCAACGCAGACCCAGTCTAGCAGCTATGTCATTTCGGACTCAGCCTGCTCAGTCATAGTGGTACTAACGAGCCACTCTTGGTGGTGGACATTGAAGTTCCCCACCCAGAGTACATTCTGCACCCTTTCCACCCTCAGTGCTTCCTCTAATTGGTGTTCAACATGGAGGAGCACTGATTCATCAGCTGAGGGAGGGCGCTACATGGTAATGAGCAGGAGGTTTCCTTACCCATGTTTGACCTGATGCCATGAGACTTCATGGGGTCCAGAGTCGATGATGAGGAGTCCCAGGGCAACTCCCTCCCGACTGTATATCACTGTGCCATCACCTTTGCTGGGCCTGTCCTGCCAGTGGGACAGGACATACCCAGGGATGGTGATGGTTGGGTCTGGGACATTATCTGTAAGGTATGATTCCATGAGGATGACTATATCAGGCTGTTGCTTGACTCGTCTGTGAGACAGCTCTCCCAATTTTAGCACCAGCCCCCCAGATGTTAGGAAGGAGGACTTTGCAGGGTCGGCAGGGCTGGGTTTGCCATTGTCATTTCCGGTGCCTAGGTTGATGCCAGGTGGTCTGTCCAGTTTTATTCTTATTCAACTTTTCTGTAGGGGTTTGAAATATTTCGATGTCTTGCTAGGGTATTTCAGAGGGTATTTAAAAATCAACCTCATTGCATTGGGTCTGGAGTCATATGTGGGACAGACTGTGCAAGGACAGCAAATAACCTTCCTTGAAGGACATTAGAATATCAGAGGTGCCCTTCCAGCCCTTATCACAATTCTACATCTGAAGTGTTCTTCCTCAATGTCCTTTCAAATTCCTGCATCTGGTGAGGACCCTCACCACCTCCCTCACTTCCTATATCTGAGGATGTTCCCCTAAGCTCCTCTCCCTCTTTCTGTATGTGGGGAGATCCTTATTACCCCTCTCTTACAATCTGTATCTGGGGACATTTCTCTTACCCCTCTTTCACAGTCCTGTATGTAGGGATAAAAGCAAAATACTGCTGATGCTGGAAATCTGAAACAAAAGCAGAAAATGCTGGAAAAACTCAGCAGGTCTAACAGCATCTGTGGAGAGAAAGAAAAATGGAGTTAACGTTTTGAGTTCGTATGGCTCTTTCTTCAAAGCGGAAGAAGTGTCATACAGACTTGAAACATTAATTCTGTTCTTTTTTCTCTCCACAGATGCTGTCAGACCTGCTGAGTTTTTCCTCTCTCTGGGCAGTTCCCTCTAACTCCACCATGGATTCAATATCCTGGGGGATCCCACTGTCTGGGGAGTCCTTGCTAACCTTTATCACACATTTCTGTATCTGAGGGACTGTTCCAACTCATACTGTAGTCTACGGGAGTATACTATACACAACATATACTGTAGTATATGGGAGTATACTATACACAGTGGATACAGTCGTCTATGGGAGTATACTGTATGCTATGTGCACTGTAGTCTATGGGAGTATACTATACACAGCGTATATTGTAGCGTCCGGGAGTATACTGCACGCTGTGTGCACTGTAGTATATGGGGGTATACTTTATACAAGGTATACTGTAGTATATAGGAGTATACTATAAACAGTGTATACTTTAGTATATGGGAGTATACTGTAAACTGTGCACACTGCAGTATATGGTAGTATACTGTACACTGTGTATATTGCAGTATACAGGAGAATGCTATACAGTGTACACTGTAGTCTATGTGTACACCGTGTACACTGCAGAATGGGAGTGTACTATACACAGTGCATATTGTAGTATATGGGAGTATACTGTACACTGTATGCACTGTAGTATGTGGGAGTATATTAAACAAAGTGTATACTGTAGTATATGGGAGTATAATATACGGTGCATGCTGTAGCTTTTTAAAAATTCATTCATGGGATGTGGGCTTCGCTGGCTGGGCCAGCATTTATTGCCCATCCCTAATTGCCCTTGAGAAGGTGATGGTGAGCTGCCTTCTTGAACAGCTGCAGTCCATGTGGTGTAGGCACATCCACAGTGCTGTTAGGGAGGGAGTTCCAGGATTTTGACCCAGCGACAGTGATGGAACGGCGATATATTTCCAAGTCAGGATGTTGAGTGACTTGGAGGGGAACTTCCAGGTGGTGGTGATCCCATCTATCTGCTGCTCTTGTCCTTCTAGATGGTAGTGGTCATGGGTTTGGAAGGTGCTGTCTAAGGAGGCTTGGTGAGTTCCTGCAATGCATCTTGTAGATGATACATACTGCTGTTACTCTGCATCGGTGGTGGAGGGAGTGAATGTTTGTGAAAGTGGTGCCAATCAAGCGGGGCTGCTTTGTCCTGAATGGTGTCAAGCTTCTTGAGTGTTGTGGGAGCTGCACTCATCTAGGCAAGTGGGGAGTATTCCATCACACTCCTGAATTGTGCCTTGTAGATGGTGGACAGGCTTTGGGGAGTCAGGAGGTGAGTTACTCATCGTGGGATTCCTAGCCTCTGACCTGTTCTTGTAGCCACAATATTTATATGGCTAGTCCAGTTCAGTTTCTGGTCAAGGGTAACCCCCAGGATGTTGACAGTGGGGATTCAGTGATGGTAATGCCATCATGGGGCGATAGTTAGATTCTCTTTTGTTGGAGATGGTCATTGCCTGGCACTTCTGTGGCGCAAATGTTACTTGTCAACCCAAGCCTGGATATTGTGCAGGACTTGTTGCATTTGGACAGGGACTGCTTCAGTATCTGAGGAGTTGCAAATGGTACTGAACATTGTGCAATCATCAGCGAACATCCCCACTTCTGACCTTATGATGGAAGGAAGGTCATTGATGAAGCAGCTGAAGATGGTTGGGCCGAAGACACTACCCTGAGGAACTCCTTCAATGATGTCCTGGAACTGAGATGACTGACCTCCAACAACTACAACCATCTTCCTTTGTGTTAGATATGGTTTCAACCAGTGGAGAGTTTTCCCCCTGATTCCAATTGAATCCAGTTTTTGCTAGGGCTCCTTGATGCCACACTCGGTCAAATGCTGCCTTGATGTCAAGGACAGTCACTCTCACCTCACCTCAGGAGTTTAGCTCCTTTGTCCATGTTTGAACCAAGGCTGTAATGAGGTCAGGAGCTGAGTGACCCTGGCGGAACCGAAACTGGGTGTCAGTGAGCAAGTTATTGCTCAGCAAGTGCCGCTTGATAGCACTGTTGGTGACCCCTTCCATTGCTTTACTGATGATCGAGAGTAGAATGATGGGACGGTAATTGGCCGGGTTGGATTTGTCCTGCTTTTTATGGACAGGACATACCTGGGCAATTTTCCACATAGCCAGGTAGATGCCAGTGTTGTACTAGAACAGCTTGGCTAGGGGCGCGGCAAGTTCTGGAGCACAAATCTTCAGTACTATTGCCGGAATATTGTCAGGGCCCATAGCCTTTGCAGTATCCAGTGCCTTCAACCGTTTCTTGATATCACCTGGAATGAATTGAATTGGCTGAAGACTGGCATCTGTGATGCTGGGGACCTACGGAAGAGGATGAGATGGATCATCCACTTGGCACTTCTGTCTGAAGATTGTAGCAAATGCTTCAGCCTTATTTTTTCCACTGATGTGCTGGACTCCCCCATCATTGAGGTTGGAGATATTTGTGGAGCCTCCTCCTCCAGTGAGTTGTTTAATTGTCCACCCCCATTCACTACTGGATGTGGCAGGACTGCAGAGCTTAGTTCTGATCCGTTAGTTGTGGGATCACTTAGCTCTGTCTATCACTTGCTGCTTATGCTGTTTGGCATGCAAATAGTCCTGTGTTATAGTTTCACCAGGTTGACACCTCATTTTTAGGTGTGCCTGGTGCTGCTCCTGGCATTCCCTCCTGCACTCTTCACTGAACCAGGGTTGGTCCCCTGGCTTGATGGTAATGGTAGAGTGGGGGATATGCTGGGCCATGGGGTTACAGAATGTGTTTGAGTACAATTCTGCTGCTGCTGATGGCCCCCAGCACCTCATGGATGCCCAGTCTTAAGTTGTTAGATCTGTTTGAAATCTATCCCCTTTAGCACGGTGGTAGTGCCACACAACACGATGGAGGGTATCCTCAGTATGAAGGCGGGACTTCATCTCCCCAATGACTGTGCAGTGGTTACTCCTACCGATACTGTCATGGACAGATGCATCTGTGACAGGCAGGTTGGTGAGGATGAGGTCAAGTATGTTTTTCCTTCTTGTTGGTTCCCTCCCCACCTACTGCAGACCCAGTCTAGCAGCTATGTCATTTAGGACTCAGCCAGCTCAGTCAGTGGTGGTGCTACCAAGCCACTCTTGGTGATGGACATTGAAGCCCCCTCATCCAGAGTATATTCTGCACCCTTTCCACCCTCAGTGCTTCCTTCACGTGGTGTTCAACATGGAGGAGCACTGATTCATCAGCTGAGGGAGGGCGGTACGTGGTAATCAGCAGGAGGTTTCCTTGTCTATGTTTGACCTGAGACCTTTTGTCTTCATGGAGTCCAGAGTCAATGTTGAGGACTCCCAGGGCAACTCCCTCCTGACTGTATACCACGGTGCTACCACCTCTGCTGGGTCTGTCCTGCTGGTGGGACAGGACATACCCAGGGATGGTGATGGTGATACAAAAACAAAAATGCTGGAAAATCTCAGCAGGTCTGACAGCATCTGTGGAGAGAAAGACAGAGTTAACGTTTCGAGTCTTTATGACTCTTCTTCAGAGCTAGAGAGAAGTAAAAATGTGGTGAAATTTATACTGTTTAAGTGGGGTAGAGCAGGTGGAGCTGGATAGAAGGCCAGGGATAGGTGGAGGCAAAGGAGAGATTGACAAAGATGTCATGGACAAAAGGACAAAGGGGATGTTAATGGTGGTGGTTAAGGGGGTGTTAATGGTGTTACTAAAGGGGGTGTTAATGGTGGTGGTAAAGGGGGTGTTAATGGTGGTGGTAAAGGGGGTGTTAATGGTGGTGGTTAAGGGGGTGTTAATGGTGTTACTAAAGGGGGTGTTAATGGTGGTGGTAAAGGGGGTGTTAATGGTGTTACTAAAGGGGGTGTTAATGGTGGTGGTAAAGGGGGTGTTAATGGTGGTGGTAAAGGGGGTGTTAATGGTGGTGGTAAAGGCTAAAGGAGGTGCTGATGGTGGCATTAAGATCAGAAAGGACAATGTGGTAATAGCAGGACCAGGGTAAGCACTCTGGAAAGAACAACATGAACAAGTGACCGATGGCCCTAGTGCGGGTGGGGTGGGGGGAGGGGACAGTGGTGGGAAAAAAGATCAAAAATAGGATAAAAGGTGGGGATAAAACAATGAATAAAAATGAAAATAAATTTTAAAAATAGTTATAATAAAAATAAGTGGAATAAAATAAATAAAAATTTAAAAAATAAAAATGAATATTGAAGAAAGAGGATAAAGAAGAGGTGGGGCTGGAGGAGAGAGTTCACGATCTAAAATTGTTGAACTCAATATTCAGTCTGGAAGGCTGTAAAGTGTCTAGTCGGAAGATGAGGTGCTGTTTCTCCAGTTTGCGTTGAGCTTCACTGGAACATTGCAGCAGGCCAAGGACGGACATGTGGGCATGAGAGCAGGATGGGGCGTTGAAATGGCAAGTGACAGGAAGGTCTGGGTCATGCTTCTGGACAGGCTGAAGGTGTTCCGCAAAGCGGTCACCCAGTCTGTGTTTAGTCTCTCCAATGTAGAGGAAACCGCATTGGGAGCAGCAAATGCAGTAGACTAAATTGAGGGAAATACAAGTGAAATGCTGCTTCACCTGAAAGGAGTGTTTGGACCCTTGGACGGTGAGGAGTGGGGAGGTAAAGGGGCAGGTGTTGCACCTTCTGCGATCGCATGGGAAGGTGCCGTGGGAGGGGGTTGGGGTGTTGGGGGTGTTGGAGGAGTGGACCAGGGTGTCCCGGAGGGAATGGTCCCTACAGAATGCCACCAGGGAGGGTGAAGGGAAGATGTGTTTGGTGGTGGCATTATGCTGGAATTGGCGGAAATGGTGGAGGGTGATCCTTTGAATGCGGACGCTGGTGGGGTGAAAAATGAGGACAAGGGAGACCCTATCATGGTTCTAATGCTCAGAGCATGGTGATGGTGGAGTTTGGGACATTATCTGTAAGGTATGATTCCGTGAGGATGACTATGTCAGGCTATTGCTTGTCTAGCCTGTGAGACCGCTCTCCCAATTTTGGCACTAGCCTCCAGACGTTAGTAAGACTATGGGAGTATACTAAACACAGCATATACTGTAGTCTATGGGAGTATACTGTACACTGTGTGCAATGTAATATATAGGAGTACAGTGTACACTGTGTGCACTGTAGTATATGGGAAACCCCTTAGGGTAATTGGTGAAAAAAACCAGAGGAGGTGAGAAGGAGAATTCTTTTCACGCAGTGAGATGATGTGATCTGGAATATGCTGCCTGAAAGGGTCAACAAAGCAGATTCACTAATAACTTTCAAAAGGAACTTGGACAAATGCTTGAATGGAAAACATTTACATGGTGATGGAGAAAGAACATTAGGCAGATTAATTGAATAACTCTTTCAAAGAGCTGGCACTAGGCTGATGTTTCATTCTAGGTTTGTAAGAGTGGAGCTGATCCAAGACAGGGAAGAGTTTATGTACCTGGAGACAATAAGGCTCGAGGAAGACATGAGCTAGTGTTTGGTCGGAAGAATGAGGATATAAAGTAAATGGAGAAATTTTAAAGGAGGTGCAGAAAGACTGAGACCTGGGGGCATTTGTGAAAGTGGGAGGACAATTTGAGAGTCTGTTACAAAAACATATGGGATCTTTACTTTATAAACGCAATCATTGGGCTAGATTTTTACCGAGTCAGGATGACTCGGGAGCCCTTCAAAATTTGACGGTAGGTTTCAATTCCAGGATTCCCGAGCCCATTCCTGCACTACCTGTTTGTCAGGAGTGCCTTTAAAGGGTGCGGCCTGGATCAGGTTGCAAGCCCACACCCAGCATCCCTCACACGACTGGCTCCATTGTAGAGATAGACCCATCCTACTCCTCAGCAATTTGCTGGGAGTTGGACCAGGTTTTTAAAGAGTTGTGGGTATGGTTCACGGCCTCTCAGAGGGGTCATGAACCCTAGTCTGCATGAGGTTCAATTTTTAAAAGATGAGTTCAAAAGGTCATTCTCATTTCCCCCATGCCAAGGTAAGCCCCCCCACCATATCCCCCATGCCAAGGTAAGACCCCCACCCATCCCCCATGCCAAGGTAAGCCCCCCCACCCATCTCCCATGCCAAGGTAAGGCCCCCCCCACCATACCCTATAGCCCCTCATGCCTCTGATGCCAAGCAATGGCATTTCTATGCTAATTGCCCTACTATACGCTGTATAGAACCAATGAACCCTATAGTGACAGTAGTTTGTTTAAAAAAGCTTTTTTAAAAAGTCATTCATTCATTATTTTCCACTATGTTAAAAAAAAGTAATTTCACTACAGGGCAATAAAATTGTCAACCATCCAGATCCATTAAAGTATCAATAACAGAAACCACAAACCCTTGAAACCACTTAACCTTGTGTAAATAAAGATTGTGAAATTGACAGCAGAGATTAGAGAACCAGAGCTGTCAAGCAAGCAATATTTTTTGGGGGGCTCAGGTGTTTCAACAAAAGCACTGGATTTCTGGGTTCTCAGTCAACATAATGAAGAGTATATGAGGGGGTGAGGGGGTATAAGTGGTGAGGGTTGGAGGGCCTTTCTGTTTTTATTTTAATGGGGTCTAAGTCTCACAGCACCTAGTCAGGCCTTTTTATCTACCCTCCTCGGCATCCAGCCTCCCCTGTGGCTGTCTCCGACCTCTTTCCTGGGTCGGTCGGTCCAGCTCTGGCTCTCCAGCTGGTGGACAGGCCCCACCACCGCAATCATTCAATTCCACCCATAATGTCCAGTAGCAGGAGAGTTGGTAACCAGAGAACACAGAATTCAGGTGATTGACAAAAGAATCAGAGGTGACATGGGGAAAAAATATTTATACAGTGAATTGTGACCTGGAATGTACTGTCTGAAAGGGTTGTGGAAGCAGATTAAACAGTAATTTTCAAAAGGGAACTGGATAAATACTTGGAAAGAAAAAAATTGCAGAGCGATGGGGAAAGGGGATGAATTGGCACGTTCTTTCAGAGAGCTGGCACAGGCCCAATGGGTCAAATGGTCTCCTTCCGTGTTGTATCATTGTATAACATCCAGCACAAATTTTTGACAGTTAATTCATGTCTAACAAACCTGGTTAGAAAGCAAAGAGTATAAATTAAAGGTATTTAATTGGATTGACAAAAGACGCGAAGTGGTATTTCAAAGGATTTTTTCTGGATGACTCCAGATTGTAAGTTTGGGGGGGTGGGGCAGGGTGTTTGAAGTTTATACTGAGGAATCAGGTGACCAAATACAGTAAGATATTAGTAAATTTGCACATTGGGTGAGTAATTGGCAAATGATTTGAATATAGATAAATATGAGATTGTGTATTTCGGTAGGAAGAATAAATATGACACATACTGTTCGGATAAAAAGAGTCTAAATGGGTTTGAAGAGCAAAGTAGAGGTAGTAACTCAGACACACAAATCACTCAAAATAGCAACACGGGTTAAAAAGACCATTAAAACAAAACACTGGGGTTCATTTCTAGAGGAATAAAATTGAAAAGTGGTCATGCTGTATTAATCATGTACACAGTGCTAGTTTCCGTATTATAAAACAGTATAAAGGTATGGAAGAAGGTGCAAAAAAATTACAAGAATAACATTGGAGCTGATAAGTTCTAACTCTGAGAAATGGCTGAAGATACTGGGGAAGTGAAACCTGTGAGGTGACCTAATAGAGATCTTTAAAGTTATCAAGATATTTGATAAGGTAGGCATAAAGAAAATGCTTCAAATTGTGGGAGAGCCCAAAATGAAGGATCACAAAAAATAACAAAGGCACTGATAACCCAAATACCATGAACAAATTAAAAATAAGAAGGATATATTGAGAGAATGAGATGAAGCTGATTGGGGGAGTTGTGTAGACCTGTTGGAGTGAATGGTCTACTTTAGTGCTGTAAAATTCTATGTAGATGAAAATTTTGAGGCCACAATCAGATCAGCCATGATTTTTTTAATGGTGGAGCAGGCTAGAGGGGCCGAATAGCCTACTCCTGCTCCCAATTCGTATATTTGCATGGGAGAGTTCGGCATGTTTATGGATGTTACTTATATGCTGATCCAGAAGGCATTTAATAATGTTCCGCACAAGAGACTGCTAACAAAAATGAGTCCATGGGCTTGCAATGTGGTGCATTAGCGTATACTGGAAGCTACATATATTAATACACAGGCTCTGTTCTTTGCAGAGAGAAAGAACATATACATACATTGCACCTGTTTCAGTTAAACAAAATAAGTGACAGTCATTCACTGATTCATTCCCCAGGGCAAATGTCTTGACCAATCAGGGTCAAGCTGCCTGGTTTAAATGGCAAACAATGCTTGGCAGTTAATTGTCAGTCACCATCCACTGGTGCATTCTCAATGGCAATGCCTCTACCAATCAGTGTCTACTTGCCAAACAATCAGCACTCTCTTCTTATACAGAAGAAATATTTCATTTTTGCTGACATTGGTGGTATTGTCTTGCAAATTGTTAATTGTTATGAGTGCAAGACGAGAAGCTTCACCAAAGAAAGTCTCTGTTTTCAGCAGTAATCAAGAATTTATTTTCTTCTTTCACAGAATATGGGTGCCAGTGGCTGGGCCAGCATTTATTGCCCAGCCCTAATTGCCCTTAAGAAGGTGGTGGCAAGCTGACTTCTTGAACCTTGGTGAATTCCTGCAGTGCATCTTGTAGATGGTACACACTGCTGCTACTGTGTGTCGGTGGTGGAGGGAGTGAATGTTTGTGGATGCAGTGCCAATCAAGCGGGCTGCTTTGTCCTGGATGGTGTCAAGCTTCTTGAGCGTTGTGGGAGCTGCACTCATCCAGGCAAGTGGGAAGTATTCCATCACACTCCTGACTTGTACCTTGTAGATGGTGGTCAGGATTTGGGGAGTCAGGATGTTGGTAATTATTCCAAAGGGACCAGAATACAAAGGAGTGAAATTTGTGCCAAAGTTATATAAAGCTGTGGTCAATTTCCATCCAAAGTAACTGTAATTACTTCTGGGCACCACATCTCAAGCAGGATATATCGGCTTTGAGGGGGTGCAGTGTAAATTCACCAGAATGATCCTGAGGTTAAAAAGATTAAATTACAAAGATGGGTTTCACAGACTAGTCTTGTATTCTCTTGAGTAGAGAAGATTAAGGAGTCATCTAATAATGTTTAAAATGATCCAAGGATTTTATAGCATAGGTAGAGAGAAACTATTCCCTCTGATAGGCATTAACCTTAAAATGAAAACCAGGCCATTCAGGGGTGATGTCAGGAAGCACAATTTCACACAAAGGGAAATAAAAGTCTGAATTTAGAGAAATTTATCTTCATGAAATTATCACAGGAGCTTTAGCACATATTCTCCTGAGATCCAGCCCAGAGCTATAGCCCCAACTGCATTTCTAGCTGGGCTATGTCCAGGCAGGTTGACCCCACAATGTCACTGACTAACTCAACAACGCTTGGTCTTTTCAACTCCCAGTTCTCTATGAAAAAACCCACCTTATCTCATTAGCTGCAAAGGCTATGGGCCCTGACAATATTCTGGCAATAGTAATGAAGACTTGTGCTCCAGAACTTGCCATGCCCCTAGCCAAGCTGTTCCAGTACAGCTACAACACTGGCATCTACCCAGCAATGTGGAAAATTGCCCAGGTATGTCCTGTACACAAAAAGCAGGACAAATCCACCTAGCCAGTTACCACTCCATCAGTCTACTCTTAATCATCAGGAAAGTGACGGAAGGGATCATCAACAGTGCTATCAAGTGACATTTACTCAGTGAGAACCTGCTCATTGATACTCAGTTTGGGTTCTGCCAGGGCTGCTCAGCTCCTGATCTCTTTGCAGCCTTGGTTCAAACATGGACAAAAGAACTGAACTCCCAAGGTGAGGTGAGACATCAAGGCAGCATTTGACCGAGTGTGGCATCAGGGAGCCCTAACAAAACTGGAGTCAATGGGAATCAGGGGGAAAACTCTCCACTGGTTGGAGTCATACCTAGCACAAAGGAAGATGGTTGTGGTTGTTGGAGGTCAGTCATCTCAGCTCCAGGACATCACTGCAGGAGTTCCTCAGGGTAATATCATCGGCCCAACCAACTTCTGCTGCTTCATCAATGACCTTCCTTCCATCATAAGGTCAGAAGTGGGGATGTTCGCTGATGATTGCACAATGTTCAGCACCACTCACAACTCCTCAGATACTGAAGCAACCCGTGTTCAAATGCAGCAAGACCTGGACAATATCCAGGTTTGGGCTGACAAGTAGCAAGTAACATTCACGCCACACAAGTGCCAGGCAATGACCATCTCTAACAAGAGAGAACCTAACCATCGCCCCTTGATGTTCAATGGCATTATCATCACTGAATCAACAACCTGGAGGTTACCATTGACCAGATAATGAACCGGACTAACCATATAAATATAGTGGCTACAACAGCAGATCAGAGGCTAGAAATCCTGCAGCAAGTAACTCACCTCCTGACTCCCCAAAGCCTGTCCACCATCTACAAGGCACCAGTCAAGAGTGTGATGGAATATTCTCTACTCTGCACATGTACTGCAGCAGTTCAAGCAGGCAGATCATCACCTCCTCCTCAAGGGCATTTAGGAATGGGCAATAAATGCTGGCCCAGCCAGTGATGCCCACGTGACGTAAAAGATTAAATTTTTAAAAAGCTGTTTCAAAGACATTTGTGCAGGGGTCCCCTGAGCCCATCTCACTCACTGATCAGTTTTCCATTTTGGATACTGGTGAGGATGATGGTTGCTCAGGAGAGTGCAGCCAGAGCCATGTCTGTGGGACCACGGGTGGCTCAGCTGCACAGGAGGGGAGATTGAAGAGTGGAAGAGCGATAGGGGACCTGATAGTTAGAGGACCAAGCAGTGCTTCTGTGGCCCTAGATGTGACACCAGGATGGAATGTTGTCAGGGTCAAGGATGTCACCGAACAGCTGCAGGACATTCTTTTGGGGGAGGGTGAACAGCCAGAGGTCATGGTCCACATTGATGCCAATGACACAGGTTTAAAGAGGGATGAGGTCCTGAAATCACATTTAAGGGAGTTAGGAAAGAGATTAAAAAGAAGAATCTCAAAAGCAGTTATCTCAGGATTACTCCCAGTGCTAGTAGGACAAATATAGGAAGATGAAGCAAATGAACTTGTGGCTGGAGAGATGGTGCAGGAGGTGGGGGCTTTAGATTTCTGAAGCACTAGAACTGGTTCTGGGGCAGGTGGGACCTGTACAAGGAGGACAGGTAACACATTAGCAGGGCCCCAAATGATATCCTCGCAGTGAAATTTGCTGGCGCTGTTGGGAAGCGTTTAAACTAACTTGTGAGTGGAATGGGAACCTGAGAGGGGATTTGGGTAGGAGAAAAACAAAGCTGGCAATCGTTGGAAGAAAAGTAGTAAGTGAAATTGGAAGGCAACAGAAACAAAGACCAGCAACAACTAAGTATAAAATACGGCATTCTATCTGAATTCATTGTAATAAGGTTGACGGCACAAATAGAAGTAAACAGGTCTGATGTAATTGCCATTACGGGGACATAGTGCAGGGTAATCAAGGCTGGAAACTGAATATTTAAGGGTATTCAGCATTTACAAAGGACAGGCAAAAGGGAAAAGGAGATGGTGTAGTGCCGTTAATGAAGGATGAGATCAGTGCATTAGTGAGAGAGGATCTTAGATCAGAAGATAAAGATGTAGAATCAGTTTTGGTAGAGCTAAGAAACAGCAAGGGGCAGAAAACATTGGTGGGAGTTATTTATAGACCACCAAACAGTAGTGGCAATATAGGGCACAGTATAAATCAGGAAATTAGAGATGCATGTAACAAGGTAATACAGTGATCATGTGGGACTCCAACCTAAACATAGACTGGACAAACCTAATTAGCACAAAGGCTGTGGAAGATGAATGCCTGGGATGTGTCTGCAATGGTTTTCTAGAACAGTATGTTGAGGTATCAACTAGAGAATGGGCTATTTTAGATCTAGTATTGTGCAATAAGAAAGGGATAATTAATAATCTAGTTGTAAAGGAGCCTTTAGGGAAGAGATACCATAATATGATGGAATTTTACATTGAGTTTGAAAGTAATGTAATTCAATCTGAAACTAGCACCTTTAAGATAAAGAAATGAAAATACAAAGAAAAAGGAGTCAGGTTGCTGTGCTAGATTGGGAAACTACATTAACAGGTATGACACTAGACAGGCAATGGCTAGCATTTAAAGAATTGATACATGGTTTACAACAAATAGAAATTGCTTTGAGACACAAAAACCCAACAGGAAGGTGATCCAACAGTAGCTAACAAGAAAAGTTAAAGATTGTTTTAGATCAAGGGAAGGGACTTAGAAAGTTTCCAAAAAAATAGTGAGCCTAAGGATTGAGAGCATTTTCGAATTCAGCAAAGGAGGACCCAGAAACTGATAAAGAAAGAGAAAATGGAATATGAAACTAGCGAGGAACATAAAAACAGACTGTAAAGCTTCTATAGGTATGTAAAAAGGAAAAGACTAGCAAGGGCAAATGTGGGCTCATCACAGGCAGAGACAGGAGAATTTATAATGGGGAATAAGGAAATGGCAGAAAAACTAAACAAGACTCTGTGTCTGTCTTCACAGAGGAGAATATAAAACGCATCCCAGGAATACCAGAGAACCAGCAAGAAGGAGACACTGAAAGAAATTAGCATTTAGTAAGAAAATTGTACTGGAGAAAGTAATGGTACAGAAAGTTGATGAATCCCCTGGACCTGATGAGTTACATCCCAGGGTGTGGAAGGAAGTGGCTGTAGAGACAGTGGATGTATTGGTGGTTATCTTGCAAAATTCTATAGATTCTGGAATGATTCCTGTGGACTGGAAAAGCCCCATTGTTTAAAAAGGGAGGGAGAGAGAAAGTGGGAAACTACAGATCTGTTAGCCTAACATCAGTACTGAGGATAATGCAAGGATCTATTATAAAGGATGTGCTAACTGGACACTTAGAAAATAATGGGGAGATTGGACAGAGACAACATGGATTTATGAAAGGGAAATCATGTTTGACAAACATATTGGAGTTTATTTAGGATGAAATTAGCAGGATAGATAAGGGGGAACCAGTGGATGTGATGTATTTAGAGTTTCAGAAGGCTTTCAATAAGGTCCCACACAAGAAGTTGGTAAACAAAATTAGAGCACTTGGGATTGGGGGTATACACTGGCATGGATTGAGAATTGGTTAATGAACAGAAATGGAGTAGGGATAAGCAGGTCATTCTCAGGTTGGCAGGCTGTGACTTGTGGAGAGCAGTGCTTGGGCCCCAGCTATTCACAATCTATATCAATGATTTGGATGTGGGAACCAAATGTAATATTTCCAAGTTTGCTGATGACACAAAACTTGGTAGGAATATGAGTTGTGAGGAGGATGCAAAGAGGTTTCAAGAGGATTTAGACAGGCTAAGTGAGTGGGGAGATGGAATATAATGTGGAAAAATGTGAAGTTATCCACTTTAGTAGGAAAAACAGAAATGCAGAGTATTCCTTAAGTGGGGAGAGACTGGGAAATGTTGATGTCCAAAGGGATCTGGATGTCGTTGTTCACGAGTCACTGAAAGCTAACATGCAGGTACAACAAACAATTAGAAAAGCAAATGGTACGTTGGCCTTTATTGCAAGAGGATATGAGTACAGGACTAAAGATGTCTTGCTGCAATTGTACAGAGCCTTGGTGAGACCCCACCTGGAGTATTGTGTACAGTTTAGGTCTCCTTACCTAAGGAAGGATATACTTGTGCTAAAGGGAGTGCAACAAAGGTCCACCAGAGTGACCTCTGGTATGGTGGGATTGTCTTATGAGGAGAGATTGAGCAGATTGGGCTGTATTCTCCGGAGTTTAGAAGAATGAGAGGTGAACTCATTGAAGCATACAACATTCTTACAGGGGTCTACCCCAGAGGGCTGTGAAGGCTCAGTCATTGAGTATATTCAAGACAGAGATTGATAGATTTTTAGATATTAAAGATATCAAGGGATATGGGGATGGTGCGGGAAGGTGGGGTTATGGTAGAAGATCAGCTATGATCTAGTTGAATGGTGGAGCAGGCTCAATGGGCCAAATGGACTGCTCCTGCCTCTATTTCCTATGTTCCTATGTTCAACAGGGGGTCAAGTCTTCCACAAATTCACAAGGAGCTGCAGCAATTTCACACCTTGCTTCCATCTCAGGGAGACTAGTCCCAGGATATCCCGCTTCCCAGGATATCCCAGTCCCCAGGATATCTCACTACCCTGGATATCCCACTACACTGGAGATCCTGCTCGCTGGGATATCCCACACACTTATCTCCCCAACCCCACCAGGATATCTGCTCTGCCTCCAGATACTTCACCCAGCCGCAGGATATCCCATCCACCACTGGATATCCCACTCCTCCCCGTCATCCAGATATTCCACCAGCTTCAAGATGGATTAGTTTCTCCGATGGTTTTCCACTTCAGCTGCCTCCTCTGTGTCACTCCAGCTGTCACAGCTAGAATTCCGACACTGAATGGAAACTGAAGCAGCAGCTGCTAGAAACTGTAAAATGATCCATGTGGTGAATCTTACTGGGCCTAGAAGGATGATCAGAGCCTGGACTCAGGGTCCCCTCCATTTCCACTCCTCAGCTAGTTCCACTGATTGTAACACTTCAGTTGCAAAGGCAGCGGATTCAGCCACTGGATGATGGAAGTAGCCGAACTTCTTGTGGAGTTTGTGGGATTGCGGAATTGCAGTGAGTGAGTGACACTGGCAGGGGGAGTGGAGTGAGGTCACAATGCACCCCCCCACCCAATGATACTTGGTGGAAGGTGATCTAAAGTCAAGAGAAAAATCTAGGAGTGAGTCCATAAACCCACCTGTCGTTCTGTGTGCTTCCCATGAATCTCCACAAAGTCATCAACAATTTTGACACTCAGCTCCTCAGGTAAGAAGTGTTTGACATTCAGGTTAATCATAAATCTGTCCCTCTCAGACCGGACCTGAAA
Source organism: Carcharodon carcharias (assembly GCF_017639515.1). NCBI lineage: Eukaryota > Metazoa > Chordata > Chondrichthyes > Lamniformes > Lamnidae > Carcharodon > Carcharodon carcharias. Next base: position 1,685,558 of record NC_054484.1, on the reverse strand, counting down.
TACAATATTCGTAGCCAGTAACACCACACACAAAAGACTGAGTTCCATCTTGGAACATTATAGGAAGTACCTGTATCACTCTTCACCAGAGTTGGCAATGAGGAAAATTATTCAATATATTCATGGATGCACATCAAATATACAACAAAGAAACAGAGCATTCGGCCTAACCAGTCTATCTTGACAGTTCCCCTCCTCACAAACAGGCTGATCCAACCAGATTTACCCAGCTTAATCCAATCTCACTTCATCATCTTCACTTACATCCACCTAGCCAATCTATTCTCCAATGTTAACATTTTCTGTCTCAGTCTCAAACCCTTGAAGTAAATTCCACAGCCTCATGACTCTCAGTGTGAAGAATTTCTCCTGCACTCTATTCTAAATTTCTTACGTTTAATCTTGTGTCTCTGGCCCCTTGTTTTGACCCCTGAATTACTGAGAACTATTTGCTTCTATCTTCTCTGTCCCATCCTTTCATAATTTTAAACATTTCTGTCGTATCAGCTTGTAATCTGCATTGTTTGTTTAAAAAGAAAATTAATTTAAGATTTTCTTTGTATTTGTATTTCCTCTTTCCAGACAGTATCCCAGTGAATTTCAAATCTACCCTCACTCAAACCTCAATATCATTTCAGCAGTGAGAGAGGCCATTCTGCTAGGTTGAGGTAAAGGCACATTGCGCCTTTACTCTGTATCTAACCCCGCGCTGTACCTGTCCTGGGAGTGTTTGATGGGGACAGTGTAGAGGGAGCTTTACTCTGTATCTAACCCCGTGCTGCACCTGTCCTGGGAGTGTTTGAGGGGGACAGTGTAGAGGGAGCTTTACTCTGTATCTAACCCTGTGCTGTACCTGTCCTGGGAGTGTTTGATGGGGACGGTGTAGAGGGAGCTTTACTCTGTATCTAACCCCGTGCTGTACCTGTCCTGGGAGTGTTTGATGGGGACAGTGTAGAGGGAAATGATGACACTAAAGAGTTACAAATTGCCAGGACCAGATGGTTTTATCCCAGAGTTTTGAAGGAAGTCAGTGAGAACATTGCAGTAGCCCCAGCTAATGCTTTCCAAAGCTCCCTTGATTCTGCAACTATTCCTTAGATTGGTAAATTGTAGATCATTATGATTGTTAAGAAAGGGAAGCCAGGGAATTATAGATCATGAGCCTAACATCTGCTGTCTGGAAGTTACTTGAGTCTATGGTTAAGGATTTATTGACTGACAATCTTTTTTTTTAAATTTCTTCATGGGATGTGGGTGTCACTGGCTGGGCCAGCATTTACTGCCCCTCCCTAGTTGCCCTTGAGAAGGTGGTGGTGAGCTGCCTTCTTGAAAATTTTCAGCCGATCAGAGAGAGTTAGCATGCAATTATAAAGGGTGGGTCATACTTGATGAATCAGAATGAATTTTTTCAAGAAGTGACTAAGATAGTGGACAGGGGAATGTCTGTTTGTTTATATGAATTTCCAGAAGGCATTTGATAAAGTCCCTCATCAAAGTCTGTGAGCTAAAGTTGAAGCTGATGGAATTGAAGAGAAATGATTGACCTGGTTAGGAGATTGTCTGACTGGCAGGAGACAGCAAGTAGGGCTAATGGGCAGGTCCTCTCATTGGCACAGTGTGACAGACTCGTGGTGTCCCACAAGGGCCTCAACTATTCACTGTATCTACTAATGACTTAGCTAATGGAATAAGAAAGCCCCAAATCCAAGTCTTCTAATCACACAAAGATAGAAGCCTCTCTAAAGGATGTAGATGGAAACATCAAATCACAAAGAGACATTGATGGATTAAGTAAGTGGGCAAAACCAAGGCAAATGGATTTCAAAGCTCACGATTAGAGATTCACAATTTATCGGATCACAGCTTCTAACAGGGGCCAAAACACAACACCCGCTAGCTCTTCAATCTTTTTCTATTTCTCTGCCAGCCTTCACTATGCACACACTTCCACCAGCACGCATTTCCCACCCCCACCCCCACCCTGCCCACCCTGCCCACCCCCACCCTCACTCTACCCACCCCCACCCCCACCCTCACTCTACCCACCCTGCCCACCCCCACCCTGCCCACCCCCACCCCCACCCCCACCCTCACTCTACCCACCCCCACCCTGCCCACACTCACCCTGCCCACCCTGCCCACACTCACCCTGCCCACCCCCACCCCCACCCTAACCACCCTACCCACCCCCACCCCCACCCTGCCCACCCTGCCCACCCCCACCCCCACCCTAACCACCCTACCCACCCCCACCCCCACCCTGCCCACCCTGCCCACCCCCACCCTCACTCTACCCACCCCCACCCTGCCCACCCCCACCCCCACCCCCACCCTCACTCTACCCACCCCCACCCTGCCCACCTCCACCCTCACTCTACCCACCCCCACCCTCACTCTACCCACCCTGCCCACCCCCACCCTCACTCTACCCACCCCCACCCTGCCCACCCTGCCCACCCTGCCCACACTCACCCTACCCACCCCCACCCCCACCCCCACCCTCACTCTACCCACCCCCACCCTGCCCACCCCCACCCTCACTCTACCCACCCCCACCCTGCCCACCCTGCCCACACTCACCCTACCCACCCCCACCCCCACCCTCACTCTACCCACCCCCACCCTCACTCTACCCACCCTGCCCACCCCCACCCTCACTCTACCCACCCCCACCCTCACTCTACCCACCCTGCCCACCCCCACCCTCACTCTACCCACCCCCACCCTGCCCACCCTGCCCACACTCACCCTACCCACCCCCACCCCCACCCTCACTCTACCCACCCCCACCCTCACTCTACCCACCCTGCCCACCCCCACCCTCACTCTACCCACCCCCACCCTGCCCACCCTGCCCACCCTGCCCACACTCACCCTACCCACCCCCACCCCCACCCCCACCCTCACTCTACCCACCCCCACCCTGCCCACCCCCACCCTCACTCTACCCACCCCCACCCCCACCCTGCCCACCCTGCCCACACTCACCCTACCCACCCCCACCCCCACCCTCACTCTACCCACCCCCACCCTCACTCTACCCACCCTGCCCACCCCCACCCTCACTCTACCCACCCCCACCCTGCCCACCCTGCCCACCCTGCCCACACTCACCCTACCCACCCCCACCCCCACCCCCACCCCCACCCTCACTCTACCCACCCCCACCCTGCCCACCCCCACCCTCACTCTACCCACCCCCACCCCCACCCTGCCCACCCCCACCCTCACTCTACCCACCCCCACCCTGCCCACCCCCACCCCCACCCTGCCCACCCTGCCCACCCCACCCTCACTCTACCCACCCCCACCCTGCCCACCCCCACCCCCACCCCCACCCCCACCCCCACCCCCACCCTCACTCTACCCACCCCCACCCTGCCCACCCTGCCCACCCCCACCCTACCCACCCCCACCCTCACTCTACCCACCCCCACCCTGCCCACCCCCACCCCCACCCCCACCCTCACTCTACCCACCCCCACCCTGCCCACCCTGCCCACCCCCACCCTACCCACCCCCACCCTCACTCTACCCACCCCCACCCTGCCCACCCTGCCCACCCCCACCCCCACCCCCACCCTGCCCACCCCCACCCCACCCCCACCCTCACTCTACCCACCCCCACCCTAACCACCCCCACCCTAACCACCCCCACCCTGCCCACCCCCACCCCCACCCCCACCCCCACCCTCACTCTACCCACCCCCACCCTAACCACCCCCACCCTGCCCACCCCCACCCCCACCCCCACCCCCACCCTCACTCTACCCACCCCCACGCTGCCCACCCCCACCCTACCCACCCCCACCCTGCCCACCATGCCCACCCCCACCCTACCCACCCCCACCCTGCCCACCCTCACCCTACCCACCCTCACGCTGCCCATATGCACCACACCCATCCTCACCCCTACTGCCAACACCCTTGTTCTCACCACCTATCCACCTTCTCCCTCACCCTCTCCTTCACCCTCTCCCTCAGCATCTTTCTCACCCTCTCCCTCACTCTCGTTTTCATGCTGCACAATTGTCAGTAACAAGAGCAATCAAAATCTTTCAACTCTAGCAGATGATGAATTAGTAATGATAACTATTTACTAGGACAAGTTATTGCTTAATTCAATGTAAATTTTAACCTGAAATGTTAATAGAACAGAATCATTTAACAACATGTCTGAAGTAAATTACACACAATGTTTCTGAAGAAAGTCACTCATTATTACTGGAATTACACTGCTGCCACTTTATCATTAATTTAGTTATACAAAGTGAGATTTTTACCTCAGATATGCCCGAGTCTAGAAAGTTCCGGAATACTGGCAGCCTATAGTAGGGGCTGATGGTGGAAGAAAAGATAGGAAAGAGGTCATAGTCGAAAGGACCTTCTCCGAAAAACTGATCAAAGAGGCGGCTTGGATAGAAAGATGTCAGGGAACGCCTGAACCAGGGATATTGAATGGCAAGATCCATACTGCCGACTATTTGCAATCTTGTCTCCACACAAAGCTGCAGGAGTGTTGATCCCAGAAACCACTCCCATTTATATACTTGTGATACTGAATAGACCAGCACTCTGGATGCTTCTGGAATGAAGAACTCATGACTAAAGTTGGAAAAACTGTTGGTTGTCAGCAGATGGTGGACGGGTGACTGGACAGGACACTCACAGCTTTGCTGACAGTGAAAACTAACTCTGCAAATCAACTTGTTGCTCTGAAGCAAAAGGCAGCCTGTTCAGGCAAAAGGAGATAGGACAGAGACTGTCAGCAGATTTCCATAATCATACTGCACAGTAAAACCAGCCGAGTGGTACATTAGAAACTCCATAGTTTGTGTAACACAGAATATTAGAGAGCAGCGAGTGTATATTTTTAATTCTGTTTTCATCACTAGCAAGGCTAATATTTATTGTCCATCCTTAAATTGACTTTGCCTTCTTGAACCGCTGCAGTCCATGTGGTGTAGGTACACCCACAGTGCTGTTAGGAAAGGAGTTCCAGGATTTTGACCCAGCGACAGGGAAGGAACAGTCAATATATTTCCCAGTCAGGATGGTGAGTGACTTGGAGGGGAACTTCCAGGTGGTGGTGTTCCCATCTATCTGTTGCCCTTGTCCTTCTAGATGGTAGTGGTCATGGGTTTGGAATGTGCTGTCGAAGGAGCCTTGGTGAGTTCCTGCAGTGCATCTTGTAGATGGTACACACTGCTGTTACTGTGTGTCAGTGGTGGAGGGAGTGAATGTCTGTGGATGTGGTGCCAATCAAGTGGGGCTGCTTTGTCCTGGATGGTGTTGAGCTTCTTGAGTGTTGTTGGGGCTGCACTCATCCAGGCAAGTGGGGAGTATTCCATCACACTCCTGACTTATGCTTTGTAGATGGTGGACAGGCTTTGGGGAGTCAGAAGGTGAGTTACTCACTGCAGGCTTCCTAACCTCTGACCTGCTCTTGTAGCCACAGTATTTATATGGTTAGTCCAGTTCAGTTTCTGGTCAATGGTATCTCCCAGGATGTTGATAGTGGGGATTCAGTGATGGTAATGCCATTGAACAACAAAGGGCCAATGGTTGGTTTCACTCTTCTTGGAGATGGTCATTGCTTGGCACTTGTGTGGCGTGAATGTTAATTGCTACTTGTCAGCCCAAGCCTGGATATTGTCCAGGTCTTGCTGCATTTGGACATGGATTACTTCAGTATTTGAGGCATCGTGAATGATGCTGAACATTGTGCAATCACCAGCGAATATCCCCAATTCTGACCTTATGATGGAAGGAAGGTCATTGATGAAGCAGCTGAAGATGACACTACCCTGAGGAACTCCTGTAGTGATGTCCTGGGGCTGAGATGACTGACCTCCAACAACCACAACCATCTTCCTTTGTGCTCAGTTTGAACCATAGAACCATAGAAAAGTTAGGGCGTAGAAAGAGGCCATTCTGTGTTGGCCAAAAAAGAGTAAAAAGAAACTAGCTGCTCATTTTAATCCCACTTTCCAGCACCTGGTCTGTAGCTTTGCAGGTTACACTGCTTCAGATGCAGATCCAGGTGCCTTTTAAATGAGTTGAGTGTTGCAGCCTCACTCACCAACTTAGGCAGTGAATTCCAATAAAATATCCAATCTCTCCTCATAGCTGCAATTTTCAAGCCCCGGCAGCATTCTTGTCAATCTCCTCTGCACTCTCTCCAGAGCAATTGCGTCCTTCCTGTAATGTGGTGACCAGAATTGTACAGAAAATTCCAGCTGTGGCCTAACCAGTGTTTGTATAGTTCCACCATTATACCCTACTTTTGTATTCAATACCCTATCCAGTAAAGGAAAGCACTTCATATGCTTTCTTTACCACCTTGCCCACCTGTCCTGTCACCTTTAGGGACCTGTGGACATGCACTCCAAGGTCTCTCACTTTCTCAACCTCTCTCAACAACTTCCTGTTTATTGAGTATTCCCTTGCTTTGTTTTCCCTCCCCAAACGCATTACCTCACACTTCTCCAGATTGAATTCCATTTGCCATTTACCGCCCACTCAATGAAACCATTGATATCATTCTGGAAACAATAGCTAATCTCATCATTATCAACTACACGGCCAATTTTTGTGTCATCTGCAAATTTCCCAACCATGCCTCCCACATTTAAATCTAAATCATTAATATATACAACAAATAGCAAGGGCCCCAACACTGAGCCCTTTGGAACACCACTGGAAACCGTTTTCTATTCGCAAAAGCACCCATCAACCATTACACTCTGTTTCCTGTCACTGAGCCAATTTTGGATCCAACCTGCCCCCTTCCCCTATATCCCATTCACTTTCCTGACTAGTCTGTCATGTTTTTTTTAAATTTCTGTGGGCATCAATGTCTAGGCCAGCATTAATTGCCCATCCTGATTGTCTTCTGACCAAGAGTCAACCACATTGCTGTGGGTCTGGAGTCACATGTAGGCCAGACCAGGTAAGGACGGCAGATTTCCTTCCCTAAAGGACATTGGTGAACCAGATGGGTTTTTACAACAATCGGCAATGGCTTCATGGTCATCATCAGACTTTTAACTCCAGATTTTTTTTGGATTCAAATTTCACCATCTGCTGTGATGGGATTAAAATCCAGGTCTCCAGAGGGTTACCCTGGGTCTCTGGAATATTAGTCCAGTGGCAATACCACTATGCTACTGCTTCCCACGTGAGACCTTGTCAAATGCCTCACTGAAATCCATGTAGACAACATCCACTACACTACCCTCATCAATCCTCCTTGTTACTTCCTCAAAAAATTCTATTAAGTTAGTGTGACATGATCTTCCCCTAACAACACCATGCTGACTATCCCTGATCAATCTGTGCCTTTCTAATTGACAGTTTATCCTGTCTCTCAGAATTGTTTCCAATAATTTGCTCACCACTGAAGTCAGACTGACTGGCCTATAATTTTCTGGCCTATCCCTTGCACTTTTTTAAAATAACGGTACAACATTTGCAGACCTCCAATCCTGTGGGACCTCTCCTGTATCTAGTGAGAATTGGAAAATGATCCTCAGTACATCTACCTGGCTTCCTTCAGCAGTCTGGGATACAATCCATCCAGTCCTGGTGACTTATCCACCTTCAGGGATGTCATTCTCTCCAGTACTTTCTCTCTCACTATGCTTAATGTATCTAATATTTTAAACTGCTCCTCTTTAACTAGAATGTCTGCATCATCCCTCTCCTTAGTGAAGACAGAGACAAAGTACTTATTGAGAACCGTGCCCACATCTCCTGCATCAGCCCACAAGTTACCATGTACCTCTCTGATAGGCCCCACCTTTTCCTTAGTTATTCTCTTGGTCTTTATGTACTGGTAAAACATCTTGGGATTTTACCTGCCAATATTTTTCGTTCCTTCCCTTTGCTTTCCTAATTTCCATTTTTAATTCAACCCTGCACTTTCTGTATTACTCTAGGCTTTCTACAATATTAAGTCTTTTGTAACTGTCATAAGCTTTCTTCTTCTGCTTTTTCTTGGCCTGTATGCTTCTGGATAATCAGGGGCTCTAGATTTGGCAGTACCGCCCTTTTCCTTTGTGGGGACATGTCTACACTGTGCCTATAGAATCTCGTTTTTGAATGCCTCTCACTGATCTGACACTGTTTTCCCTTCGAGTAGCTATATCCGGTCCACTCTCACCAGCTCACCTCTCAGCTTTGTAAAATTTGTCTTCCCCTAAATTAGACCTTTTACTTATGTTCTATTTTTGTCCTTTTCCATATTGATGCTCAATCTAACTATATTATGGTCACTATCTCCAAAATGGTCCCTCACTGCTACTTCAATCACTTGCCCAGCTTCATTTGCAAAGATGAAACCTAGAATTGCATCCCCCTCTCACTGGGCTTGTTACGCGCTGGCTAAAAAGTTTCACTTGAATGCAGTTCAAGAATTTTGTGCCCTCTGTGCCCTTCACACTGTTTGTATCCCAACTGATATTAGTTTGATTCCAACCAGCGGAGAGTTTTCCCCCAGATTCCCATTGACTCCAGTTTTGCTGGGGCTCCTTGATGCCACACTCGGTCAAATGTTGCCTTGATGTCACGGGCAGTCGCTCTCACCTTAACCTGCTATTGCTGAACAGTGACACCTTCCATCACTTTACTGATGATAGAGAGTAGACTGATGGGGCGGTAATTGGCCGGGTTGGATTTGTCCTGCTTTTTGTGTACAGGACATACCTGGGCAATTTTCCACATAGCCGGGTAGATGCCAGTGTTGTAGCTGTACTGGAACAGCTTGGCTAGGGATGCAACAACCTCTGGAGCACAAGTCTTCAGTACTATTGCCGGAATATTGTCAGGGCCCATAGCCTTTGCAGTACCCGGTGCCTTCAGCCATTTCTTGATATCACGTGGAGTGAATTGAATTGGCTGAAGTCTGGCATCTGTGATGCTGGGGACCCTCCGGAGGAGGCTGAGATGGATCATCCACTCGGCACTTCTGGCTGAAGATTGTAGCAAATGCTTCAGCCTTATCTTTTGCACTGATGTGCTGGGCTCCTCCGTCATTGAGGATGGGGATATTTATGGAACCTCCTCTTCCAGTGAGTTGCTTTCAGTATTTTCTGGACCATAAGACACACATTTTTCTAGATGCCTAAAATTGCATTATGTCTTATGATTCAAAGATTATGCCAAGATACTTCCTTTCAAGATCCCGGGCCAGAATTTTACGCTGGTTTTGCAGGCGTATGTCTGACTCGACAGCTTGTGAAATCCCGCGAGACATCAGTGCGTACCCGTGTGAAATTTCGCTAAGTGGGGGGGTGGGGGCGCAGTCGGAAGCGCATCCTCGAACAATTCAGAGAGCAATTAAGCAGGTTAAGGAAGCAGGTGAAATCGATTTTACGTGGCCTGTCCTCTTTTGTGGTTGGAGGACAGGCCAATCAGCCTTTACATTTTTGCTGATTCTCAATTCAGGTCGGGATGAAATGTCCAGGGTGAAATATAATAAAAAAAGATACCTGGGATGGATGTTTTTGGAGTTCTGCATAGCCATAGTTTGCTCCATGTTTTTCTTGTCATTTAATCTGTCCAAGTCTGCAGATCCCTGAGGCAGCTCCGCAGCAGCCGTCTGCCTTTAGGGAGCTCGTTAGATGTGTCCAACCCCACCGTCACTTTTGTCAGTGCCCACCCTCTCCCCACCCCCACATCGCTGAGGCTTTCTCATAGAAACTAGGAGCAATCGGCCCTTCCAGCCTGCTCCACCATTCAATATGATGATGGCTACTCCTCTATCTCAACACTGTTCTCCCACACTCTCCCCATGCTCCTTAAAGCCTTTACTGTCCAGAAATCTATTTATTTCCTCTGTAAATATATTCAGCGACTTGGCCTCCACAGCCTCTGTGATAGAGAATTCCACAGGTTCACCACCCTCTGAGTGAAGAAGTTTCACCTCATCTCAGTCCTAATTGGCCCACTCCATATGCTGAGACTGTGACCCCTTGTTCTAGACCCCCCCAGCCAGAGGAAACATCATCCCTGTATCCAGTCTGTTCAGCTCTGTCAGAATTTTATATGTTTCAATGAGATCCCCTCTCATTCTTCTAACCTCCAGTGAATACAGGCCCAGTCAACCCAATCTCCCCTTATATGACAATCCTGCCATCCCAGGAATCAGTCTGGTGAACCTTCGCTGCATATCCTCTATGGCAAGTATATCCTTTCTTAGGTAGGGAGACCAAAACTGCACACAATACTCCAGGTGTGGTCTCACCAAGGCCCTGTACAGCTGCAGTAAGACATCCTTGCTCCTGTACTCAAGTCCTCTTGTATTGTAGGCCAACATACCATTTGCCTTCTTAACTGCTTGCTACACCTGCTTGCTTGCTTTCAGTGTTTGGTGTACAAGGAACCCAGGTCCCTTTGTATATCAACATTTCCTAATTTATCACCATTTAAATAATACTACTGTTATGGCACAGCCGATGGTAAATGCTGAGCTGCTCAAATCCCAAAGGGAAACTTGAAACAACTGCCACAACTATTTTTTGCAATTTGTACTTATTTTGAGATGTGGGATTTGAATTCAATGAAAAGAAGACCAGGCCTTATAGGTTTCTTACAAAATGAAATTAAACCTTTAATATTAGAAGGAATGATTTTAAGCACATGCATAGATCTACAAATTACTAGTATGATAACTTCCAAATCCCCTATTTAATCTAACCCCAGTTACACCTCTGTTAAAGCAACAGTAAAACACATAGATTTGAACAGACCCAGGCAATGTATACACTCTGGACCGTCGAATTCAAAGTGAGTTTTCTCAGCTTCAGTTCCTTATAGACAGCAGTTTGAGGCTTAGATGCTGGAGGCTTTTCACACTTGTGTTAGATTTTAGAATGCCTGCTTTTACATACAGCCTACTCTCCTTTATACATATTTTCCCTTTTGAATGCAAATTCCCATTGTTTCACCATGCCTTTAGACTTTACCTCTCTAATAATAAAACTCTATCATAATACTAATTTTACCTGTAATCTTTGGGAAAAATAAACACTGTTTAACTTCTTCTGACTAGGTGTAACATTTCACCCCCTCTTTTGAATTCAAGTTAGTCTGGTTTATTTAAAAATGCAAATTTCCCCTTCACACCTCACATTCTAAAACTTCCCCCATGTTTACCAATTTAACATTTCAAACCTAACTTATCTTCTGATACATGAAAACCTTCAGACCAGTTGCCTTTTTTCAATTAAGTCACACACACACACACACACACAAACACACACACACACCCAGAGGCATAGACACAAACTTCACTATTACTCTACTTACAATAAATTCCAATAACATTATGAAAATTATTATACCTTCCTGACACTCTGTCCTTCTATTTTTCCAACTGAAGTGGATACCTTCACACTTATCCACGTTATACTGCATCTGCCCTGTATTTGCCCACTCACTCATCTTGTCTAAATCGCCTCACCGCTCACATTCCCACCTAGTTTTGTGTCATCAGCAAACTTGGAAATATTACATTTGGTTCCCTCATTCAAATCATTGATATATATTGTGAATAGCTGGGGCCCAAGCACTGATCCCTGCAGTACCCCACTAGTCACTGCCTGCAATGCTGAAAAAGACCCATTTATTCCTACTCTCTGATTTCTGTCTGCTAACCGATTCTCAATCCATGCCAAAATATTACCCCCAATCCCATGTGCTTTAATTTTACGCACTAAGCTTTCTGAAAATCCAAATACACCACATCTGCTGTTTCTCCCTTATCTATTCTGCTAGTTATGTCCTCAAAAAAACTCTAATAGGTTTGTCAAACATGATTTTCCTTTCATAAATCCATGTTGACTTTGTCTAATCCCATTCATATTTTCTGAGTGTCCTATTACCACATCCTTTATAGTAAACTTTAGCATTTTCCCTACCACCGATGTTAGACTAACCAGTCTGTAATTCGTTGTTTTCTTCCTCCCTCCTTTTGTAAATAGTGGGGTTACATTTCCACCCTCCAATCTGCCAGGACTGTTCCAGAATCTACAGAATTTTGGAAGGTGACAACCAACGCATTCACTATTTCCATGACCACCTCTTTTAGTAGCCAGGGATGTAGATTATCAGGCTCTGGGGATTTATTAACTTTCAGGCCCATTAATTTCTCCAGCGCTTTTGTTTCAGTAACTAATTTCCTTCAACTCCTTCTCCTCACTAGACCCTTGTTCCCTAGTATTTCTGGGAAGTTATTTGTGTCTTCCTCCATGGAGACGGAACTGAAGTAATTGTTTAGTAGCCATTTCCTTGTTCTCAATTATAAATTCTCCCATTTCAAAGTTTAAGAGACCTACATTTGTCTTCACCAATCTTTTTCTTCTTACACACTTATAGAAGCTTTCACAGTCCACTTTTAGGGTCTTTGCAAGTTTATTCTCATACTCTATTTTTCCCCCTTAATCAATCCTTGGTCCTCCTTTACCGAGTTCTAAACTGCTCCCAACCCTCAGCAACTTTATATGACTCCCCTTTGGCCGGCCAGCATGAAATTGTGTTCAGGGGCCGATCGCGGGCAGAGATGCATTTGGCATCCACTTCTGGGCCCGCCGATCGCGTGGACCCTACAAAATTCAGGCCCTGGTGTTTCTTTTGGCCTGGCAAATACAGTAATTGTACACCACCATTCACGATTGAATGAGGCAGGATTGCAGAGTTTAGATCAAATCCATTGGTTGTGGAATCGCCTTGCTCTTTCAGTTATGTGGATTTCAGCAAAGCTTTGACAAGGTCCCACATGGGAGACTTATAAAGAAGGCAAATGCACACGGGATACAGGGTAATTTGATAAGGTGAATTCAAAATTGGCTTAGTTGTAGGAGGCAGAGTGTGATGACAGAAGGATGCTTTAGTGTCGGGAAGCCAGTGTCCAGTGGTGTACCACAGGGATCTGTGCTGGGTCCCCTATTATTCGTCATTTATATAAATGACATAGATGACTATGTTGGGGGGAGGATTAGTAAGTTTGCGGATGACACAAAGATTGACCAGGTGGTTAACAGTAAGGCTGAGTGTCTTGGGCTACAGGATGATATAGACAGGATGGTCAAATGGGCAGATAAGTGGCAGATGGAATTTAACCCTAAAAAATGCGAGGCAATACACTTTGGAAGGAGTAATTTGACAAGGAAGTATTCTATGAACGGCATGACACTAGGAAGTTCTGAGGAACAAAGGGACCTTGGTGTGTGTGTCCATAGATCTCTGAAGGCGGAGGAGCATGTTAGTGGAGTGGTGAAAAAGGCATATGGGACACTTGCCTTTATCAATCAAGGCATAGATTACAAAAGTAGGGAGGTCATGTTGGATTTATATTGGACCTTGGTGGGGCCACAGCTGGAGTATTGTGTGCAGTTCTGGTCGCCACATTATAGGAAGGATGTGATTGCACTGGAGGAGGTGCAGAGAAGATTCACCAGGATGTTGCCTGGGATGAAACATTTAAGTTATGAAGAGAGGTTGGATAGACTTGGGTTGTTTTCGTTGGAGCAGAGAAGACTGAGGGGCGACCTGATTGAGGTGTACAAGATGATGAGGGGCTCGGACAGGGTGGATAGGGAGCAGCTGTTCCCCTTAGTTGAAGGGTCAGTCACAAGGGGGTGTAAGTTCAAAGTGAGGAACCGGAGGTTTAAGGGGAATGTGAGGAAAAACTTTTTTACCCAGAGGGTGGTGATCGTCTGGAATGCGCTGCCTGGGAGGGTGGTGGAGGCAGGTTGCCTCACATCCTTTAAAAAGTACCTGGATGAGCACTTTGTACGTCATAACATTCAAGGCTATGGGCCAAGTGCTGGTAAATGGGGTTAGGTAGGTAGGTCAGGCCTTTCTCACGTGTCGGTGCAGACCCGATGGGCTGAAGGGCCTCTACTGCAGTGTGTGATTCTGTGATTCTGATCTATCCCATTTAGCACAGAGGAATACATGGAGGGTATGCTCAGTCTGAAGACCTGACTTCACCACAACAAGGACTGTGCAGTGGCCACTTCTTCGAAGACTGTCATAGACAGACAGATTTGTAAGGATTTGTAAGGATGAGGTCAAGTATGTTTTTCCCTCTTGTTGGTTCCCTTACCACCTGCTACCAACCCAGTCTCGCAGATATGCCCTTCAGGACTTTTCTTTTCTACTTATTAATTTATGGGATGTGGGCTTCACTGGCTGGGCCACAATTTATTATCCAACCTTAATGCCCCTTGAGAAGGTGGTGGAGAGCTGCCTTCTTGAGCTGCTGCAGTAAATGTAGTGTAGGTACACCCATAGTGCTGTTAGGGAGGGAATTCCAGGATTTTGACCCAGTGACAGTGAAGGAACGATGATATATTTCCAAGTCAGGATGGTGAGTGGCTTGGAAGGGAACTTCCAGGCGGTGGTGTTCCCATCTATCTGCTGCCCTTGTCCTTCTAGGTGATAGTGGTCGCAGATTTCGAAGACATTGTCTAAGGAGCCTTGGTGAGTTGCTGCAGTGCATCTTATAGGTGGTATACACTGCTGCTACTGTGCATCAGTGGATGAAGAAGTGAATGTTTAAGGTGGTGTATGGGGTGCCAATCAAGTGGGCTGCTTTGTCCTGGATGGTGTTGAGCTTCTTGAGTGTTGTGGGAGCTGCACTCATCCAGGCAAGTGGAGAGTATTCCATCCCACTCCTGACTTATGTCTTGTAGATGGTGACAGGCTTTGGAGAGCCAGGAGGTGAGTAACTCATCACAGGATTCCCAGCCTCTGACCTGCCCTTGTAGCCACAGTATTTATATGGTTAGTCCAGTTCAGCTTCTGGTCAATGGTAACCCCCAGGATGTTGACAGTGGGGATTCAGTGATGGTAGTTTTTTTTATCATTGGTTCATGGGATATGGGCTTCACTGACTGGGCCAGGATTTATTGCCCATCCAATTCAATGTCAAGATTGCCTGACACTTGTGTGGTGTGAATGTTACTTGCCACTTGTCAACCCAAGCCTGAATATTGTCCAGGTCTTGCTGCATTTGGACATGGACTGCTTCAGTATCTGAGGAGTCGCGAATGGTGCTGAACATTGTGCAATCATCAGTGAACATCCCCACTTCTGACCTTATGATGGAAGGAAGGTCATTGATGAAGCAGCTGAAGGTGGTTGGGCCAAGGACACTGCCTTGAGGAACTCCTGCAGTGATGTCCTAGAGCTGAGATGATTGACCTCCAACAACCACAATCATCTTCCTTTGTGCTAGGTACGACTCCAACCAGTGGAGAGTTTTCCCCTGGATTCCCATTGACTCCAGTTTTGTTAGGGCTCTTTGATGCCACCTTCTGTCAATTGCAGCCTTGATATCAAGGGAAGTCACACTCACCTCACCTCAGGAGTTCAGCTCTTTTGTCCATGTTTGAACCAAGGCTGTAATGAGGTCAGGAGCTGAGTGGCCCTGGCAGAATCCAAACTGGATGTCACTGAGCAGGTCATTGCTCAGCAAGTGCCGCTTGATAGCACTGTTGATGACCCCTTCCATCACTTTACTGATAATGGAGTGTAGACTGATGGAGCGGTAATTGGCTGGGTTGGATTTGTCCTGCTTTTTGTGTACAGGACATACCTGGGCAATTTTCCAATAGCTGGGCCGATGCCAGTGTTGTAGCTGTACTGGAACAGCTTTGACTCAGCCAACAAAATCAGTGGTGGTGCCACTGAGCTGCTCTTGGCGATGGGCATTGAAGTCCCTCACCCAGAGCACATTCTGTGCCCTTGCCACCCTCAGTACTTCCTCCAAGTGGGGTTCAACATAGAGGAGCACTGATTCATCAGCTGAAGGAGGGCAGTGTTTGGTAATCAGCAGGAAGTTTCCTTGCCCATGTTTGACCTGTTACCATGAGACTTCATGGGGTCCAGAGTCAATGTTGAGGACTCCCAGGGGAACTCCCTCCCGACTGTATACCACTGTGCCCCCACCTCTGCTGGGTCTGTCCTGCCGGTGGGACAGGACATACCCAGGGATGGTGATGGTGGTGTCTGGGACATTATCTGTAAATATGATTCCGTTGCTTGACTAGTCTGTGAGACAGCTGTCTCAATTTTGACACAAGTTCCTAAATGCCAGTTACAGAGAATATGAAAGAACCGAATGTGTGTTATGCAGGATGACACAGAGCTGGGAGAGGTTCAGGGGCAAGGGATTGAGCGTTTGTTACTTTTAGAAGTACAGTAAAATCTTTATTAACCGGCACATGTGGGGAATGGATGGTGCAGGTTAATGGAGAACTCCACTTACCAGTGGAATACAGAGCAATACTTGTAGCATAAACTAATATACAAGTACTCAGGATCTAGAGAACTGTATTCCTTTTACTTCAAAATCTTAATTTACATTAAAACACAAATTAAAGTATAAAAGGAAACAGTATACAAGTATGGGTTCTGATAAATTCATAATTGCTTCTGGTTAGTAAAGTGTTTTTGTTTTAGGTGAGCATCAGAAATTCCTGTGAGTAGAGAGTTCTGGTTGGTGGACTGCTGGATAACACAACGTTTACTGGACCATTGTATTTCCTGGGGTTAAGTGTTGTTTTTATACAGAATCATAGCTTGGTACAGCAAAGAAGGAGGCCATTCAACTCATCAAATCTGTGTGGGCTCTTTTGATCAATTCAGCCAGTCCCACTCCTCCACACTTTCAACATAGCCCTGCAGTTTTATAGCCTTCAAGTATTTATCCCATTCCATTTTGAAGGTTACTATTAAATCAGTATTACTCACCCGATCAGAGAATGCGTTCCAAATCCGAACCACTTGTTGCATAAAAGGTTTTCCTCATGTAGCCTATGGTTCTTTTGCCAATTGCCTTAAATCTGTGCCCTTAAATCTTGCAAGTGGCGGTGTACCCATGCATTTGCTGCCCTTGCATTTGCCATTGTCATTTCCCATGCATTTGCTGCCCTTGTCTTTCTGGGTTTGGAAGGTGCTGTCGAAGGAGCCTTGGTGAATTCCTACAGTGCATCTTGTAGATGGTACACACTGCTGCTACTGTGTGTCGGTGGTGGAGGGAGTGAATGTTTGTGGATGCCAATCAAGCGGGGCTGCTTTGTCCTAGATGGTGTCAAGCTTCCTGAGTGTTGTGGGAGCTGCACTCATCCAAGCAAGTGGAGAATATTCCATCACACTCTTGACTTTTGACTTGTAGATGGTGGACAGGTTTTGGGGAGTCAGGAGGTGGGTTACTCGCTGCAGGATTCCTAGTCCCTGACCTAGCCTTGTAGCCACAGTGTTTATGAGGCTGGGGAGGGAAGATATCCAGACGAGATGAGGTCAGTGACAGTCCTGGACACAATGGGTCTGGATTCACATACAATCCCAAAATGGGTAAGGGCGGTAGGTTTCCCTGCCCAGAGGGCACTAGTGGACTCATTGTAAATGTAAGTTTCAGGAACCATTTCTAATGAACAATTGAGCTGAATACCCTGTGTTGCACTTTGAGACTGAGCCTCCACGTACAGAATGTGGCCCATAGCATCAGGCAGATCAACATAAGCCCCAGCAGAACTGAACTCCATTGTTTGAAAGCATTGAAGTTCTGTGCTGAGAATGCCATGTGTGAACCTCCTTATTTATGCAAATCTTTGTTGTACTATCTCTACAGGTTTATCATTATATTTACAGTGTGCATCCTAATACTGCACACAGACACAAAAACAAGGGGTGAAGTGCAAAAAAAACAATTTACTTGGATGGTGTCAGTATAGGTTGGTCAGCTCAGTTGGTTGATTTTTTTTATTCATTTACAAGATGTGGACTCCACTGGCTGGGCCAGCATTTATTGCCCATCCTTAAGTGCCTTTGAGAATGTGGTGGTGAGCTGCCTTCTTGAACCGCTGCAGTCCATGTGCTGTAGGTACACCCACAGTGCTGTTAGGGAGGGAGCTCCAGGGCAGTCGCTCTCACCCCACTGAGATGGCTGGATTGTGGTGCAGAATGATGCCAATGGCACAGGTCCATTCCCCATCCCACCTGCAGTAGTTCGAGGCCTGGCTCCTTGCCTTGCACCAGGCTTGACGTGGAGTGGTGCTCCTCAAGCTATGTATAATCAATATCTTCTCTCTAACAGTGAGAGATGTCTATTGCCTTCCATGGACCACGGCTAATTACCAAGTACCAGAACTGAGAGATTACAGCTACTGACTTAGATCAAGTTGGTTGAGGAATTTTATTTAAACAGTTAGACTTAAATGAGACGTAACGGAGGGTCTTTAATGGGAAATGGAGGGAATGTGGGGCAAAATCGGGCTCTGTCATGTCTGTTTTTTGGGTGAAATAAGCACGTTCCTGACTCTAATATAAAAACAAAAAAACTGCGGATGCTGGAAATCCAAAACAAAAACAGAATTACCTGGAAAAACTCAGCAGGTCTGGCAGCATTGGCGGAGAAGAAAAGAGTTAATGTTTCAAGTTCTCATGACCCTTCAACAGAACTAGGTGAATCCAAGGAAGTGATGAAATATAAGCTGGTTTAAGGTGTGTGTGGGTGGGTGGGGGGAGGGGGGGTGTGTGGGTTGAGTGCGGGGAGGGAAGTAGAGGGGGTTGGTGTGGTTGTAGGGACAAACAAGCAGTGATAGAAGCAGTTCATCAAAAGATGTCACAGACAACAGAACAAAAGAACACATAGGTGTTGAAGTTGGTGATATATATTTAAACGAATGTGCTAATTAAGAATGGATGGTAGGGCACTCAAGGTATAGCTGTAATGGGGGTGGGGGGAGCATAAAAGATTTAAAAATATTTAAAAATAATGGAAATAGGTGGGAAAAGAAAAATCTATATAATTTATTAGAAAAAACAAAAGGAAGGGGGAAGAAACAGAAAGGGGGTGGGGATGGAGGAGGGAGTTCAAGACCTAAAGTTGTTAAATTCAATATTCAGTCCGGAAGGCTGTAAAGTGCCTAGTTGGAAGATGAGGTGTTGTTCCTCCAGTTTGCGTTGGGCTTCACTGGAACAATGCAGCAAGCCAAGGACAGACATGTGGGCAAGAGAGCAGGGTGGAGTGTTAAAATGGCAAGCGACAGGGAGGTTTGGGTCATTCTTACAGACAGACCACAGGTGTTCTGCAAAGCGGTCGTCCAGTTTACGTTTGGTCTCTCCAATGTAGAGGTGACCACACTGGGCGCAACGAATGCAGTAGACTAAGTTGGGGGAAATGCAGGTGAAATGCTGCATCACTTGAAAGGAGCGTTTGGGCCCTTGGACGGTGAGGAGAGAGGAAGTGAAGGGGCAGGTGTTGCATCTTTTGCGTGGGCATGGGGTGTTGCCATAGGTGGGGGTTGAGGAGTAGGGCGTGATGGAGGAGTGGATCAGGGTGTCCCGGAGGGAACGATCCCTATGGAATGCCGACAGCGGGGGTGAAGGGAAGATGTGTTTGGTGGTGGCATCATGCTGGAGTTGGCGGAAATGGCGGAGGATGATCCTTTGAATGCGGAGGCTGGTGGGGTGATAAGTGAGGACAAGGGGGACCCTATCATGTTTCTGGGAGGGAGGAGAAGGCATGAGGGCAGATGCGCGGGAGATGGGCCGGACACGGTTGAGTGTCCTGTCAATGACCGTGGGTAGAAAACCTTGGTTAAGGAAGAAGGAGGACATGTCAGAGGAACTGTTTTTGAAGGTAGCATCATCGGAACTGATGCGACGGGAGGCGAAGGAATATGGACCATGACCCCACCACTGAAAAACCTCTACCTCGTGGAGGCTGAGCGTCAACTCGCAGACACTTCCTCCTACCTCTCCCTGGACCATGACCCCACCACTGAACATCAAGCCATTGTTTCCAGGACTGTCTCTGACCTCATCTCCTCTAGGGATCTTCCTCCCACAGCTTCCAACCTGATAGTCGCCCAACCTCGGACGGCCCGCTTCTACCTCCTACCCAAAATCCACAAACAGAACTGTCCCGGTAGACTGATCGTGTCAGCTTGCTCCTGCCCCACAGAACTCATTTCTCATTATCTTGACTCCCTTCTCTCTCCCCTTGTCCAGTCTCTTCCCACCTACATCCATGATTCCTCTGACACCTTACGTCACATCAACAATTTCCAGTTCCCTGGCCCCAACCGCTTCCTCTTCACCATGGACGTCCAATCCCTCTACACCTCCATCCCCCACCAGGATGGTCTGAGGGCCCTTAGCTTCTTCCTCGAACAGAGGCCCGAACAATCCCCATCCACTACTACTCTCCTCCATCTGGCTGAACTTGTTCTCACACTGAACAATTTCTCCTTAAACTCCTCTCACTTCCTCCAAATAAAAGGTGTGGCTATGGGTACCCGCATGGGCCCCAGCTTTGCCTGTCTCTTTATGGGGTATGTGGAACATTCCTTGTTCCAGTCTTACTCTGGCCCCCTTTCACAACTCTTTCTCCGGTACATCGATGATTACTTCAGTGCTGCTTCACGCTCTCGTCGGGACTTGGAAAAATGTATTAATTTTGCTTCCAATCTCCACCCCTCCATCCTTTTTACGTGGTCCATCTCTGACACTTCCCTTCCCTTCCTTGACCTCTCTGTCTCAATCTCTGGTGATAGACTGTCCACCAATATCCATTACAAGCCTACCGACTCCCACAGCTACCTCGACTACAGCTCCTCACACCCCGCTTCCTGTAAGGACTCCATCCCATTCTCTCAGTTCCTTCGCCTCCGTCGCATCTGTTCTGATGATGCTACCTTCAAAAACAGTTCCTCTGACATGTCCTCCTTCTTCCTTAACCAAGGTTTTCTACCCACGGTCATTGACAGGGCACTCAACCATGTCCGGCCCATCTCCCGCGCATCCGCCCTCACGCCTTCTCCTCCCTCCCAGAAACATGATAGGGTCCCCCTTGTCCTCACTTATCACCCCACCAGCCTCTGCATTCAAAGGATCATCCTCCATCGTTTCCGCAAACTCCAGCATGATGCCACCACCAAACACATCTTCCCTTCACCCCCGCTGTCGGCATTCCATAGGGATCGTTCCCTCCGGGACACCCTGATCCACTCCTCCATCACGCTCTACTCCTCAACCCCCACCTATGGCAACACCCCATGCCCACGCAAAAGATGCAACACCTGCCCCTTCACTTCCTCTCTCCTCACCGTCCAAGGGCCCAAATACTCCTTTCAAGTGAAGCAGCATTTCACTTGCATTTCCCCCAACTTAGTCTACTGCATTCGTTGCTCCCAATGTGGTCTCCTCTACATTGGAGAGACCAAACGTAAACTGGGCGACCGCTTTGCAGAACAACTGCGGTCCGTCCGCAAGAATGACCCAGACCTCCCTGTCGCTTGCCATTTTAACACTCCACCCTGCTCTCTTGCCCACATGTCTGTCCTTGGCTTGCTGCATTGTTCCAGTGAAGCCCAACGCAAACTGGAGGAACAACACCTCATCTTCCAACTAGGCACTTTACAGCCTTCCGGACTGAATATTGAATTCAACAACTTTAGGTCTTGAACTCCCTCCTCCATCCCCACCCCCTTTCTGTTTCTTCCCCCTTCCTTTTGTTTTTTCTAATAAATTATATAGATTTTTCTTTTCCCACCTATTTCCATTATTTTTAAATATTTTTAAATCTTTTATGCTCCCCCCACCCCCACTAGAGCTATACCTTGAGTGCCTTACCATGCATTCTTAATTAGCACATTCGTTTAGATAATATCACCAACTTCAACACCTGTGTTCTTTTGTTCTGTTGTCTGTGACATCTTTTGATGATTTGCTTCTATCACTGCTTGCTTGTCCCTACAACCACACCCCCCCCTCAACTTCTCTCCCCCCACCACCCCCCTCCCCCCCCAACCCCCCCACACACCTTAAACCAGCTCATATTTCACCCCTTCCTTGGATCCACCTAGTTCTGTTGAAGGGTCATGAGAACTCGAAACATCAACTCTTTTCTTCTCCGCCGATGTTGCCAGACCTGCTGAGTTTTTCCACGTTCCTAACTCTGGTCAGCTTGGTAGCCCATGCCCTCTCTCCCACCAGCCACAGAAGCCCACACTGATGGAGGTGCAGATTCCTAAGCAGCAGATCACCAATGATAGCTGCTCCAGCTGAAGGCAACCATGTCCAGGTCCTGATCAGTTTCTGATAAAAGAGAGGCAGCTCCTGCAAGGAGGAATTGGAGACCCCCCAGGTTTATAAGCAGGAGCTGTGTGTCGTAACTGAGGCTGTGCAGCTGATGGAAGAAATACATGGCCAGCACACACCATCTAGGAGGAGGCTCGATGTACAAGTCTCCCTGCAGGGCCTGAAGGCCGGCAGTTTCATCAGTACCTTGACCGCCCTCCCTCCCTAAGTGGAAGACTCAGCACCACTGCAGAGACCCAATGCATCCTTTTAACCCAGTTTCTTCTGTAAATTAATGACCAACTCAGCAGAAGGGATCAAAATCACAGAATCACAGAAATTTAAGGGCACAGAAGGAGGCCATTCGGCCCATTGTGTCTGCATTGGCTCTCCAAATGAGCATTATGACCTAGTGCCATTGCCCTGCCTTTTCCCCGTACCCTTCCACGTTGTTTCTATCCAAATAATCATCTAATACCCCCTTGAATGCCTCAATTGAACCTGCCTCCACCACACTTCCAGGCAGTGCATTCCAGACCCGAACCACTTGGTTTGTGAAAGAGTTTTTTCTCACGTCACATTTGCTTCTTTTGCAAATCATTTTAAATCTGTGCCCTCTTGTTCTTGCTCCTTTTACAAGGGGGAACAGCTTCTCCCTGTCTACTCTGTCCAGCCCCCTCATGATTTTGAACATCTCTATCAAATCTCCTCTTAGCCGCCTTCTCTCCAAGGAGAACAGACCCAACCTCTCCAATCTATCTTCGTAACTGAAGTTTCTTATTCCTGGAACCGTTCTTGTAAACCTCTTCTGCACTCTCTCCAATGTGTTCACATCCTTCCTATAATGTGGTGCCCAGAACTGTACATAATATTCCAGCTGAGGTCTAATGAGTGTCTTATATAAATTCAGCATAACCTCCCTGCTCTTGTACTCTCTGCCCCTATTAATAAAGCCCAGGATACTGTATGTTTTATTAACTGCT
Organism: Carcharodon carcharias; assembly: GCF_017639515.1. Classification (NCBI taxonomy): domain Eukaryota; kingdom Metazoa; phylum Chordata; class Chondrichthyes; order Lamniformes; family Lamnidae; genus Carcharodon; species Carcharodon carcharias. The sequence goes on along the minus strand of NC_054484.1, from coordinate 1,662,480 downwards.
CTCTCCACCTGTCTTGCACATTCAATGATTGATGCACATATACACCCAGGTCTTTCTGCTCCTGCAATCCCTTCAAAATTTCACCCCCTATTTTATTTTGTCTGTCCATGTTCCTCCTACCAAAATGCATCACCTCACACTTCCCCGCATTGAACTTCATCTGCCACCTATCTGCCCACTCCACCAATTTGTCTACATCCTCTTGGAGGGGAGCTTCCAGATGGTGGTGTTCCCATCTTTCTGATGAAGAGTCATATAGATTCAAAATGTTAACTCTGTCTTCCTCTCCACAGATGCTGTCAGACCTGTTGAGTTTTTCCAGCAATTTTTGTTTTTGTACCTGCTGCCCTTGTCCTTCTAGATGGTAGTGGTCATGGGTTTGGAAGATACTGTTGAAGGAGACTTGGTGAATTCCTGCAATGCATCTTGTAGATGGTACACACTGCTGCTACTGTGCATCAGTGGTGGAGGGAGTGAATGTTTGTGGATGGTGTGCCAATCAAGTGGGCTGCTTTGTCCTGGATGGTGTTGAGCTTCTTGAATGTTGTTGGAGCTGCACTCATCCAGGCAAGTGGAGAGTATTCCATCACACTCCTGACTTGTGCCTTGTAGGCAGTGGACAGATTGTGGGGAGACAGGAGGTGAGTTATTCATTGCACGATTTCTAGCCTCTGACCTGCTGTTGTAGCCACAGTATCTGTATGGCTGGTCCAGTTCAGTTTCTGGTCAATGGTAACCACCAGGATGTTGATAGTGGGGGATTACCAGTGATGGTAATGCCATTGAACATCAAGTGATGATGGTTGAATTCTCTCTTGTTGGAGATGGTCAATGCCTGGCACTTGTGTGGTGTGAATGCTACTTGCCACTTGTCAGCCCAAGCCTGGATATTGTCCAGGTCTTGCTGCATTTGGACATGGACTGCTTCAGTATCTGAGTAGCCGTGAATGGTGCTGAACATTGCGCAATCATCAGTGAACATCCCCACTTCTGACCTTATGATGGAAGGAAGGTCATTGATGAAGCAGCTGAAGATGTTTAGGCCGAGGACACTACCCTGAGGAACTCGTGGGGAAGCGATGGCGTAGTGGTATTGTCGCTGAACTAGTGCTATCAAGCAGCACTTGCTTAGCAATAACCTGCTCACCTGGGCCAGGGCCACTCAGCTCCTGACCTCATTACAGCCTTGGTTCAAACATGGACAAAAGAGCTGAACTTCCGAAGTGAGAGTGACAGCCCTTGACATCAAGGCAGCATTTGACCGAGTATGGCATCAAGGAGCCCCAGCAAAACTGGAGTCAATGGGAATCAGGGAGGAAGCTCTCTGCTGGTTGGAGTCATACCTACCACAAAGGAAGATGGTTGTGGTTTTTGGAGGCCAGTCATCTCAGTTCCAAGACATTTTTCTTTATTCATTCATGGGATGTGAAATTCGCTGGCTGGGCCAACATTTATTGCCCATCCCTAATTGCCCCTTGAGAAGGTGGTGGTGAGCTGCCCTCTTGAACCGCTGCAGTCCATATGGTGTAGGTACACCCACAGTGCCGTTGGGGGGGGAGTTCCAGGATTTTGACCCAGCGACAGTGAAGGAACGGTGATATATTTCCAAGTCAGGATGGTGAGTGACTTGGAGGGGAACTTCCAGGTAGTGATGTTCCCATCTATCTGCTGCCCTTGTCCTTCTAGATGATAGTGGTCGTGGTCGTGACCATAATTCAGTACGTTTCAAGGTTATGGTGGATAAGGATAACAGGAGTCCTCGGGTTAAGGTGCTTAATTGGGGGAAGGCTAATTATAACAATATTAGGCAGGAACTGAGGAATCTAGACTGGAGCGGATGTTTGAGGGCAAATCAACAACTGACATGTGGGGGCTTTCAAACGTCAGTTGATAAGAATTCAGGACCGGCAAGTTCCTGCCAGGATGAAGGATAAGCATGGCAAGTTTCAGGAACCTTGGATAACAAAGGATATTGTGAGATTAGTCAAAAAGAAAAGGGAAGCATACGTAAGGGCTAGAAGGCTGGGAACAGATGAAGCCCGTGGAGAATATAAAGAAAGTAGGAAGAAACTTAAGCAAGGAGTCAGGAGGGCTAAAAGGGGTCATGAAAAGTCACTGGCAACCAGGATTAAGGAAAATCCCAAGGCCTTTTATACATATGTAAAGGGCAAGAGGGTAGCCAGGCAAAGGGTGGGCCCACTCAGGGACAGAGGTGGGAATCTGTGTGTGGAGCCAGAAGAAATGGGAGAGATACTGAATGAATACTTCTCCTCAGTATTCACCAAAGAGAAGGACTTAGCGGTCAATTTGTCTGGGGAAGAGTGTGTACATAGCCTGGATCATGTTGAGATCAAAAAAGAGGACGTGTTAGGTGTCTTGAAGAATATTAAGGTGGATAAGTCTCCAGGGCCAGATGGGATATACCCCAACGTACTGAGGCAGGCAAGGGAGGAGATTGCTGGGGCCTTGACAGAAATCTTTGTATCCTCACTGGCCAAGGGTGAGGTCCCAGAGGACTGGAGAATGGCCAATGTTCCATTGTTCGAAAAGGGTAGCAGGGATAATCCAGGAAATTACGGGCCGGTGAGCCTTACGTCAGTGGTAGGGAAATTATTGGAGAAGATTCCTTGTGACAGGCTTTACTACCATTTGGAAGCAAATGGGCGTATTAGTGAGAGGCAGCATGGTTTTGTGAAGGGGAGGTGGTGTCTCACTAACTTGACCGAGTTTTTCGAGGAAGTGACAAAGATGATTGACGATGGAAGGACAATGGATGGTATAAACATGGATTTCAGTAAGGCCTTTGACAAGGTCCCACATGGCAGACTGGTACAGAAGGTAAAGTCACACGGGATCAGAGTTGAGCGGGCAAGATGGATACAGAATTGGCTTGGTCATAGAAGACAGAGGGTAGCAGTGGAAGGGTGATTTTCTGAATGGAGAGCTTTGACTAGTGGAGTTCTGCAGGGATCATTGCTGGGACCTTTGCTGTTTGTAGTATACATAAATGATTTGGAGGAAAATGTAACTGGGCTAATTAGTAAGTTTGCAGATGACACCAAGGTTGGAGGAGTTGCAGAAAGTGAAGAGGATTGTCAAAGGATACAACAGGATATCGATCGGTTGGAGACTTGGGCAGAGAAATGGCAAATGGAGTTTAATCCAGACAAATGCGAGGTAATGCATTTTGGAAGGTCTAATACAGGCAGGAATTATATAGCAAATGGCAGAACCCTTAAGTGCATTGACGGGCAGAGGGATCTGGGTATACAGGTCCACAGGTCACTGAAAGTGGCAACGCAGGTGGATAAGGTAGTCAGGAAGGCATATGGCATGCTTGCCTTCATTGGCAGGGGTATTGAGTATAAAAGCTGGGAAGTCATGCTGCAGCTGTATAGAATCTTGGTTAGGCCACACTTGGAATATTGCGTGCAATTCTGGTCGCCACATTACCAGAAGGATATGGAGGCATTGGAGAGGGTGCAGAGGAGGTTTACCAGGATGCTGCCTGGTCTGGAGGTTATTAGCTATGAGGAGAGGTTGGAGAAACTCGGATTGTTCTCACTAGAGTGACGGAGATTGAGGGGCGACTTGATAGAAGTTTACAAAATTATGAGTGGCATGGACAGAGTAGATAGTCAGAAGCTTTTTCCCAGGGTGGAAGAGTCAATTACTAGGGGACATAGATTTAAGGTGAGAGGAGAAAACTATAAAGGTGATGTGCGGGACAAGTTTTTTATGCAGAGGGTAGTGAGTGTCTGGAATTCGTTGCCAGAGGAGATGGTGGAAGCAGGTATGATAGTGGTGTTTAAGAGGCAGCTTGACAAATACATGAATAGGATGGGAATGGAGGGATACGGACCCCAGAAGTGCAAAATGTTTTAGGTGATGGGCAAAATGATCGTCGCAGGTTTGGAGGGCCAAAGAGCTTGTTCCTGTGTTGTACTTGTCTTTGTTCTTTGTTTGGAAGGTGCTGTTGAAGGAAACTTGATGAGTTCCTGCAGTGCATCTTGTAGATGGTACACACTGTTGCTACTGCACATCGGCAGTGGAGGGAGTGAATGTTTGTGGATGTGGTGCCAATCAAGCGGGCTACTTTGTCCTGGATGGTGTCAAGCTTCTTGAGTGTTGTGGGAGCTGCACTCATCCAGGCAAGTGGGGAGTATTCAATCACACTCCTGACTTGTGCCTTGGAGATGATGGACAGGCTTTGGTGAGTCAGGAGGTGAGTTACTTGCTGCAGGATGCCTAGCTTCTGACCTGCTCTTGTAGCCACAGTATTTATATCGCTAGTCCAGTTCAGTTTCTGGTCAATGGTAACCCCCAGGATGTTGACAGTGGGGGATTCAGTGATGGTAATGGCATTGAATGTCAAGGGGTGATGGTTGGATTCTCTCTTGTTGGAGATGGTCATTGCCTGACACTTGTGTGGTATGAATGTTACTTGCCACTTGTCAGCCCAAGCCTAGATATTGTCCAGGTCTTGCTGCATTTGGACATCAACTACTTCAGTATCTGAGGAGTCACGAATGGTGCTGAACATTGTGCAATCATAAGCGAACATCCCCACTTCTGACCTTATGATGGAAGGAAGGTCATTGATGAAGCAGCTGAAGATGATTGGGCCGAGGACAATACCCTGAGGAACTCCTGCAGTGATGTCCTGGAACTGAGATAACTGACCTCCAACAACCACAAGCATATTCCTTTGTGCTAAGTATGACTCCGACCAGCGGAGAGTTTTCCCCCGATTCTCATTGACTCCAGTTTTGCTGGGGCTCCTTGATGACACGCTCGGTCAAATGCTGCCTTGATGTCACGGGCAGTCACACTCACCTCACCTCTGGAGTTCAGCTCTTTTGCCTATGCTTGAACCAAGGCTGTAATGAGGTCAGGAGCTCAGTGACCCTGGCGGAACCCAAACTGGGCTTCGGTGAGCAGGTTTTTGCTAAGCAAGTGTCACTTGATAGCACTGTTGATGACACCTTCCATCACTTTACTGATGATCAAGTGTAGACTGATGGGGCAGTAATTGGCCGGGTTGGATTTGCCCTGCCTTTTGTGTACAGGACATACCTGGGCAATTTTCCACATAGCCGGGTAGATGCCAGTGTTGTAGCTGAACTGGAACAGCTTGGCTTTGGGCACGGCAAGTTCTGGAGCAAGTCTTCAGTACTATTGCTGGAATATTGTCAAGGCCCATAGCCTTTGCAGTATCCAGTGCCTTCGTTCATTTCTTGATATCACTTGGAGTGAATCGAATTGGCTAAAGACTGGCATCTGTGATGCTGGGGACCTCTGGAGGAGGATGAGATGGATCATCCACTCGGCATTTCTGGCTGAAGATTGTTGCAAATGCTTCAGCCTTATCTTTTGCACTGATGTGCTGGGCTCCTCCATCATTGAGGGCAGGGATATTTGTGGAGCCCCTCCTCCTTCAGCGAGTTGTTTAATGGTCCACCACCATTCACGACTGGATATGGCCGGACTGCAGAGCTTAGATCTGATCCGTTGGTTGTGGGATTGCTTAGCTCTGTCTATCACTTGCTGCTTATGCTGTTTAGCATGCAGGTAGTCCTGTGTTATAGCTTCACCAGGCTGACACCTCATTTTTAGGTATGCTTGGTACTGCTCCTGGCATGCCCTCCTGCACTCTTCATTGAACCAAGGTTGACCCCCTGGCTTGATGGTAATGGTAGAGTGGGGGATATGCCAGGCCCTGAGGTTACAGATTGTGTTTGAGTACAATTCTGCTGCTGCAGATGGCCCACAGAGCCTCATGGATGCCCAGTCTTATGTTGCTAGATCTGTTCAAAATCTAACCCATTTAGCACGGTGGTAGCGCCACACAACACGATGGAGGGTATCCTCAGTGTGAAGACAGGACTTCATCTCCACAACGGCTGTGTGGTGGTCATTCCTACCGATACTGTCATGGACAGGTGCAACTGCAGCAGATAGATTAGTGAGGATGAGATCAAGTATGTTTTTCCCTCTTGTTTGTTCCCTCACCACCTGCCACAGACCCAGTCTAGCAGCTTGTGTTGTGCGAATGTTACTTGCCACTTGTCAGCCCAAGCCTAGATATTGTCCAGGTCTTGCTGCATTTGGACATCGACTACCTGCCACAGACCCAATCTAGCAGCTATGTCATTTAGGACTCAGCCAGCTCGGTCAGTAGTGGTACTAACGAGCCACTCTTGGTGATGGACGTTGAAGTCCCCCACCCAGAGTACATTCTGTGCCCTTGCCACCCTCAGTGCTTCCTCCAAGTGGTGTTCAACATGGTGGGGCACTGATTCATCAGCTGAGGGAGGGCAGTACATGGTAAAGAGCAGGAGATTTCCTTGCCCATGTTTGACCTGATGCCATGAAACTTCATGGGATCCATAATCAATGTTAAGGACTCCCAGGGCAACTCCCTCCTGACTGTATACCACTCTGCCACCACCTCTGCTGGGCCTGTCCTGCCTGTGGGACAGGACATATCCAGGGATGGTGATGGTGGTGTCTGGGACATTATGATTCCGTGAGGATGATTATGTCTGGCTGTTGCTTGACTAGTCTGTGAGACAGCTCTCCCAATTTTGGCACCAGCCCCCAGATGTTAGGAAGGAGGACTTTGCAGGGTTGACAGGGCTGTGATTGCCGTTGTCGTTTCCAATGCCTCGGTTGATGCCAGATGGTGCCGGTCTTGAAGTTCCACACCGTGCTCCTCGCAGTTCATGACACTTCCAACCTTCAAATCATTTGCAAACTTTGAAATTGTCCCCAGCACACCAAGATCTAGATCATTAATATATATCAGGAAAAGCAAGTGTCCCAATACTGACCCCGGGGGGAAATCCACTACAAACCTACCTCCAGCCTGAAAAATATCCATTGACCATTGCTCTATTTTTCAGTCAATTTTGTATCCACGTTGCTATTGTCCCGACCACATGTTACAATCCTAGCTGATGTTAACACTGGACAAATCGGATCCTAGAGTGAAACCTGGTTTGATTGATTGTAACTCTTTTTTCTAAAACTCTGGAGTAAAGTTTCTGAACAAATTCGGCGGAGCCTGCTGATGGTTTCCATTTCCTCTTTAGCACTTTGTATTTTAAATAACACTCAGATATTGATTTTGATTCAGCGTCTGAGTGGGCTGTATGATGCAGCTCTCTCAAATCAGGACCAGTCTGTTGTATTTCTACTAAAGAAAATGAGCTAAACATGTCAGCCTCATTTTCTTCACTTTCCTCATTTTTGCTTAGGTTTTCGAAAATAGTGTCAGGTAACTGAATTCCTCCTTCATCGCCCTTTTTCTAAGATTCTTCCTCTTCCTGTCTAATTTTATGGACCTGAGATCTAGTCACGACACAGTCAGGAAACAATCCAGGATGCTCCTTCTATAACATCTCAGCTTCTTTCACTCTCACTGGCTGTTCACCCTTGGTGAAATAATATTTTTGAGCCAGCCAGGTTATTGTGCAAGATAAAATCATTTCCCGCTATAGGAATTTTATGCACCACTCTAACTGTAACCCCTCCATTTACTAAATCACTCATTAATCCAACTCTATATAATGGAACAGGTTTATAACATCCGTGGATTCTTCCAATTAACAATTTTTCCTTCACTAATCGCTTTGGAAGACAAATGGTATCACCAGCCAGCATCAGTGACTTACTCGCTCCAGTGTCTCTCAATATCTTCACTGGTTTAGCACCTTGATGAGAAGAATAAGGGAATGCCTCTCCTCTAAAAACAAAATCTTTAAACACTTCTGCACTTTGTTTTTCCAAATTTACTTGATTAGTCTGAGGAATTATCCCTACCCCTTTGGTAGATTCTGAGCTTTCACTTTGTGCTTGCACTATGGCTACTGTTTTGTCACTTATTCCGTTCTCTAAATTAGTTTCCTCTAAAGATTCCTTAGGTGTCCCTTTTAATGCAATAGAGCTTCCAATTAATTTCCAGCAATTAGCTTTGGTGTATCCAGTTTTATTGTAATGGAAACATGCTATTTCTTTTGACCATTTTAGGACCTCCTTTGTTATTACTTTGGTTTCCTTCTATCTGTCCCCTCAAACTATTGCCTTTTCCATCAGCTGCTTTCCTATTCCTCTAATTACCCTGTTGATTCCCTTATGGCCATTTCCCCACATGTAACTGTCTACAAACATTCGAACATACAAATTAGGAGCAGGAGCAGGCCACTCAGCCCCTCGAGTCTGCTCTGCCATTCAATAAGATCACGGCTAATCTGAATGTAACTTCAAACCCACATTCCTGACTACTCCCGATAACCTGTCACCCGCTTGTTAATCAAGACTCTATCCAGCTCTGCTTTAAAAATATTCAAGGACCGTGCTTTCACCGCCTTTTGAGGAAGAGAGTTCCAAAGGCTCACAACCGTCAGAGAAAACAATTTTCCCTCATCTCTGTTTTAAATGGACGACCCCTTATTTTTAAACAGTGACCCCGAGTTCTAGATTCTCCCACAAAAGGAAACATTCTCTCCACATCCATCCTGTCAAGACTCCTCAGGATCTTAAAGGTTTCAATTAAGTTGCTGTTATGACCCATGCAGTTGGTAAAGCTGAGTTATTTAAAAATCCTAAAGGGAAACTTTAAACAACTGTCATAACCTATCATTTTAAGTGTTATGTTGGAGATGCAGCTCTAAATTCAGGAATCAGACCACCAGTTCTCAAGAGGTTTTATATTAAGCTAAATGAAACATTTCATTAATTTACACAAGTTAAATATATACACATGGCTACAAATTACTACGATCATAACTTCCCAAACTGATCTCCATTAAGGCAACAGCAACCCATAGACTTAACCAGACACCAGGCAAAGCAGTTTCACCTCATGCTTTCAAAATGAGGTTCTTTTCAAAAGTTTCCTCTAATTTCAGTGATTGAAACCATTGATCCCATAAGGTTTCTTTTTCTCTTTTGCACATGTCTGATTAGATTTCTTTCTTATGGTCCTAAACTTCAGTTGATAAGCTTCAGGGACAAGCTCATAATCATTTGATATTGCTTTTTTAACCACTTTGAAGTCTGTAAATTGGTCTACTGACAAGCTAGCGTGCACACTCTTAGCTATACCTATCAGGACACTTTGTAACATTAAGGTCATAGTATCTTTTGGCCACTTCAACTTCCCAGCTATCTTTTCAAATGAGGTGAAATATCTTTCAACTCCATCGTCTGTAAACTTAGCAACTAAACAAAGATTTTTAGTTAAATCAAAATCTTCCATGCAATCAGAATCATCCTCTGAACCACTATCTCTGCTTTCTTTCTTTATTATAAGCTTTTCCCGAGCCAGCCCATTCTGTCTGTGTTTTTTGTCTCTATCAAACTCCAGCTCATGCTTTTCACATTTCTATTTCTTTTACTTTCTTTTCTAATTCGAGCCTTTTAATTTCCATTTCTTTTTCTGTTTCGCTTTCCCTTTTTCTCTAACTTCTCTCTCTGGAATTCAAGTTCATACTTGTGCTTTTCTCCATCTCTTTCTATCTCATCTTCATCTGATGCTGAATTCTAGCTAACTCTAGCTGTGTTACACCAATTTCAGGTTTCTCTTCTTTTAATTCTAAATGCTGAGTAATTTCTTTAATCATATCACCCTTACATACTGCTTTTACTTTTACCTTCAATTTATCTGTAAACTCTCTTAGTAGAGCCAAAGTCAAGAATTTCAAATAATCTACTGTTACATTTTCTACTCCCTGAAAAACCTTGGCAACTGTCGAAGTCATTTTAAAATTCCAACCAGTACAATATACTTCCTAGCAAATCCTTTCCCTATGCCCAGTACCTCCACCTACTCGTTTCTTTTAGGATTCACAGATCCCACTTCAAGTCAAGGATTTCCGATCCCACAAGAGCCCCCATTTTGTTACGATCCCAGCTGCTGTTAATATTCAACAAGTCAGATCCCAGAGTGAAACCTGGCTTGATAAATCCTAACTTTTTTTTATAAACCATGGAGAAAAGCTCCTGTCGCTTGTCATTTCAACACTCAACCCTGCTCTCATGCCCACATGTCTGTCCTTGGCCTGCTGCATTGTTCCAGTGAAGCTCAACATAAACTGGAGAAACAGCACCTCATCTTCCGACTAGGCACTTTACAGCCTTCCGGACTTAACATTGAGTTCAACTTCAGACCATGAACTCTCTCCTTCATCTTTACCCCTTCTTTGATCCAATTATTTATTTGATTTATTATTTTATTTTCCCCAACCTCCCACAGCTCCATCAGCCACTTGTTCTTATGTTGTGTTTTCAGAGCACTGATCCTTGCTCTGCTATTAACACATTCGGCTCTTACCTTTATGTCACTATCAGCACCTTCTTTAGTCTTTACCACTACCATTAACACTCCCTTTGTCTTGTGTCCATGATATCTTTGTCAATCTCTCCTGAGCCCCCACTTATCCTTGACCTTCTATCCTTGACTCTTCCTGCTCCACCCTCTCTTAAACAGTATAAAACCCATCACATTTCTACTTCTCTTTAACTCTGAAGAAGAGTCATATGGCACTGAAACGCTGGGTGGAATTTTCCGAGCCCTCTGGCGGTGGGCATGATAAGTGACGTGCACAGAAAATTTGGCGTGACCTGCTTCATGACGGTGAGAAGGCAGGTCGTGATCATCTGCTCAGCCCACCAATGGCGGGGCCACATTTCCCACTATAGGGTCAGCGGGGAGCTAATTGTAATACATCAGCATATAATTAAAAGGCCATCCCGCCAGGCTCTTGGAACCTCGCCATTTCTTACATCCAAGTCAGCTGGCCAGCCTCGGAGGTGCCAACTTGTTTCACAACAGCACGCAGGCGACGTGCACTTGGCGGCCTTAACTTTTGGGGAACTGAGGTGAGTCTCCACAGCTCGCCTGTTGTTTACAGGTCTCAGGGGCGCCAGGGGGAAACTGATGCCTGGCCCTGGAGGTGACTGCTGAGGGGGATGATGGTGTCCGGGGCAAATGCTGGCCAGCCTTGAAGGCAACTGTTGTGGAGGGGTCAAGTGCTGCCCTGGCGCTGCATCCCACACACAGGCAATTGAGGTGGGTGGGCAGGGTAAGCGAGGGAAGTGGCCGCGCATTAGGGACATCTGTATAAACTGACCATGCCTCTGCAACTGGGACAGATCAGGCGCAGCCACAGTGATATGATTGGGGTCAGTCTCCAAGCCTGCCCACACATGCAAGCAATGCGGTGGCACCAAAGGGCTCCATATCTTACCCCACCCCCACTGCCCCTCTCCCCCAGCACAGACCCCGAGTCCTCCACCACTTTATTGGACCGTGGAGCAGTTGGGCTGCACATGTTGTACAATCTCCTCGCCAACGCTGCCATGCAGCAGTCACTGCTGGAGCCGCTCACAGCCCCTTGCAATCTTAGCATCCTGGTTTGAACCTGTCTCCCCCATGTCCCAGGTTGACAGGGCAGCCGTGCAATGCATTCATCTCTGGCCATCCGAGGGGTGACCAGCACTCTCCGGGAAGCATTAATGGGCGGTTGCATAGGGCCAGGAAAGGTACTAAAAACAGCCATGATAACCACGTCTCTCTCTCTCTTTCATGCTGCAGGAGGAGCACATCAGGATCATGGATCCTGGTCACCTAGCTGTATGGCTGATGGCCTACAGAGAGTGGAGAAGACAGAGGAGAGAGCAACTGAGGCCGTTCATTGGCCAAACAGTGTGAAATCACGGTTGGTGGCCAATCGCAGGCGGTGGGACCATTTCCCAGCTGCTCCCGGGCCCACCTGCCGCTCATGCCCAGCGACTGGAAAATCTTGCCCTACAGGTGGCAGGACACATTTGGAGCTGATAATAAAGCAGACGGTATCCTGGGCTTTATTAATAGGGGCATAGAGCACAAGAGCAGGGAGGTTATGTTGGACTTGTATAAGTCACTAGTTCAGCCTCAGCTGGAGTAATGTGTCCATTCTGGGTGCCGCACTTTAGGAAGGATGAGAAGGCATTGGAGAGAGTGCAGAAAAGATCCATGAGAATGGTTCCAGGGATGAGACGCTTCAGCTATGAAGATAGATTGGAGAAGTTGGGACTCTTTTTCATTGAGAAGAGAAGGCTGAGAGGAAATTTGATAGAGGTGTTCAAAATCATGAGGGAGCTGGGCAGATGGGGGAAACTGTTCCCATTGGTGGGAGATTAAAGGACCAGAGATTTAAGGTAATTGGTAAAAGAAGCAAAAGCGATATGAGAGAAAACCTTGTCACAGAGTGAGCGGTTCAGGTCTGGAATGTACTCCATGAGAGTGTGGTGGAGGCAGGTTCAATCAAGGTATTCAAAAGAGAATTAGATGATTATTTGAAAAGAAACACTTTGCAGAATTATGGGGAGAAGGTGGGAGATTGACACTAGGTGAACTGCTCATTCAGAGAGCCAGTGCAGACACGATGGGCCAAATGGCCTCCTTCTGCACTGTAACAATTCTGTCATTCTGTGATCAGTGATGTCAGATCACATGTGGCTGTGCTCAAAGAGACATGGTTCTGGAAGGAGCCTCGTGCTTATCTACCCCTGTACATTATTGTATCTAAGGAAGGATATACTTACCAAAGAGAGAGTGCAACGGAGGTTTACCAGATTAATCCCTGGGATGGCGGGTTAGTTTTATGAGGAGAAATTGAGCAGACTCACCTGTTATTGTTTAGAGTTTCAAAGAAAGAGAGGTGATCTCATTGAAACTTACAAAATTCTTACAGGGTGTGACAGGGTAGATGTGGATAAAATGTTTCCCCTCCCGGTGAGTCTAAAAACATAATCTCAGAATTAGGGACAGGCCATTTAAGACTGAGATAAGGAGGAATTTCTTCACTCAGAGGGAGGTGAATCTTTGGAATTCTCCCAGAGGACTGTGGAAGTTTAATCACTGAGCAGGTTCAAGACAGAAATCAATAGATTGCTGGAGACTAATGACATCAATGGATATGGGGATAGTGCAGGAAAGTGGCATTGAGGCAGATGGTGAACCATAATCAAATTGAATGATAGAGCAGGCTCGATGGGCCGAATGGCCAACTCCTGTTCCTGAAATCCCACACAGCCCGTCAATGGAGAGAGTGACCACTGAGATACCCCATGCAGCTGGCTGATGGAGAGAGTGACCGCTCAGATACCCTGCATGGCTGGGCGATGGAGAGAATGACCACTCGGATACCCCATACAGCCGGGTGAGGGAGAGAGTGACCGCTCAGGTATCCTGTATGGCCTATACAATACTCCTGGTGCAGTCTCACCAAGGCTTTACACAATTGCAGCAAGGCATCTTTACTCCTGTACTCAAATCCCCTTGCAATAAAGGCCAACAAACCATTTACCTTCCTAATTGCTTGCTGCACCTGCATGTTAGTTTTTAGTGACTCATGAACAAGGACACCCAGGTCCCTTTGGACATCAACACTTCCAAGTCTCTCACCATTTAAGAAATACTCTGCCTTTGTTTTTTCTACCAAAGTGAATAAGTGTGAAGTTCACACCTATTCACATTCTATTCCATCCACCATGCTCTAGCCCATTCACTCAGCCTGTCCAAGTCCTCTTGAAGCCTCTTTGCATCTTCCTCACAACTTACAGTCCCACCCAGTTTGATGTCATCAGCAAATTTGGAAAAATCACAGTTGTTCCCCACACCCAAATCATTTATATATATATTGTGAACAGCTGGGTCCCGAGCACTGATCCTTGTGGTATCCCACAAGTACCAGCCTGAGAACGACCCCTTTATTCCCACTCTCTGTTTTCTGCCTGTTAACCAGTTCTTAATCCAGTCCAGTATATTACCCCTAATCCCATGTGCTCTAATTTTGTTTACTAACCTCCTGTGTGGGACCTTATCAAAAGCCTTTTGAAAATCCGGATACACCACACCCTCTGGTTCTCCTTTATCTAAACCACAAGTAACAGCCACAAAAAACTCCACCAGGTTTGTCAAACATGATTTCCCTTTTATAAATCCATGTTGACTGATCTCAATTTTAGCATTCCTTTCTCAGTGTCCAGCTAACACATCCTGTGCAATAAATTATAACATTTTCCCTATTACTGACATCAAACTAACATGTCTGTAGTTCTCTTTTTTCTCTCTCCCACCCTCCTTAAATAATGGGGTTACATTTGCTACTTTCCACAGGAACCTTTCCAGAATCTATAGAGTTTTGAATGATAACCACCAATACATCCACTATCTCTACAGCCACCCCCTTCAACGCTCTGGGATGTAGCTCATCAGGTCCAGGGGATTCATCAACCTTCAATCCAGTTAACTTTTCAAGTGCTACCTCCTTAATAATACTCATTTCTTTTAGTTCCTCAGTTTCACAAGTCTCTCGGTTCCTTCATATTTCCGGGAGGTTTTCTGAATCTTCTACCGTGCAGACAGACACAAAGCAACTGTTCAGTTTCTCTACCTTTTCCCTGTTCTCCACTAAAAATTCTCCTGTTCCCACCTGTAATGGGCCCACATTTGTCCTAGCCTCAAGAAGCTTTTACAGTCTGCCTTCACATTGCTTGCTAATTTGCATTCATAGTCTCTTTTCCCTTTCTGAATCAGTTTCTTGGTCCTCCTTTGCTGGTTCCAAATTGCCCCCAATCCTCGAACTTAACACTTTTTTTGGCATCCTTTATTAGCCACTTCCTTTGATTTAATGCAATCTTTAACTTCTCTCATTAGCCATGGTTGATTTATCTTTTACTTTGGGTGTTTGTGCCTTACAGGAATGTATATCTGTTGTATAGTGTGTAGTATTTCTTTAAATACTAGCCAATGCCTGTTTACCGTCAATTTTTTTAGTGTACATTCCCAATCCACCATAGCTAACTCACCCCTCTCACCTTTATAGTTCCCTTTCTTCAGGTTTAAGACCCTAGTTTCAGAAGGAACCATATCACATTCAAGCTTAATGCGAAATTCCATCATATTGTGGTCACCATTTCCCAAGGATTCCTTTATAGCAGGTTATTAATTCTCCCTTTTTCATTCACCACACTAAATCTAAAATAGCCTGATCCCTAGTTTGCTCCTCAACATACTGCTCCAGAAGCTTAGTTTGTACACACTCCAGGAATTCTTCTTCCAGAGTATTAGTGCTGATTTGGTTAACCCAGTCTGTGTGTAAATTGAAGTTGTCCATTATTACGGTATCACCCATGCTACATGCAACTCTAATTTCCTGATTTATACTGTGTACAACATTACCACTACAGTTTGGTGGCCTATAAGCAACTCCCACCAATGTTTGCTGCCTCTTGCTGCCTCTTAGCTCCACCCAAGAGTATTCTACATCTTGATCTTTCGATCTAAGATCCTCCCTCACTAATATACTGATCTCATCACATATTAACTGTGCTACCTCACCTTCTTTTCCTTTTTGCCGATCCCTCCTAAATGTTGAATATCCTTGGATATTCAGTCCCCAATCTTGGTCACCCTGTAAGCCATGTCTCTGTAATAGTAATTAAATTGCACTTGTTGACCTCTATTTGTTCATTCAAATCATCAACCTTGTTGTGAATGCTATGTGCATTCAGATAGAGAGTCCTTAATTCTACTTTTTTCTCTATTCTGATCTTATTTGATGGCTGCCTGTGCTTTGTCCGTCTTCTGTTTTTGTTTTCTACCTTTCTGCTTCCTCTTACCAGTTTTGCTTCCCTCCAATCTTAGCTCCCTCTCAGGTTCCCATCCCCCTGTCAATCTAGATTAAACCCTCCCCAACAGCACTGGCAAATCTCCCTGTGAGGATATTAGTCCTGGCTCTGCTAAATGTAACCCGTCCAGCTTGTACAGGTCCCATCTGTCCCCGAACCAGTCCCAATGCCTCAGAAATCTAAAGCCCTCCCTCCAACTCTATTTCTCCAGCCACGAGTTCAATGGCTGAATCCTGCTAGTCATATGCTCAACAGCACGTGGCACTAGGAGTAATCCTGAGATTAATGCTCTTGAGGTCCTGCTTTTCAATCTCCTTCCGAGCTCCCTGAAATTTGCTTTCTGGATGTCATCCCCCTTCCTGCCTAAGTTGTTGGTGCTGTCGTGGATGACAAACTCTGGCTGATCACCCTCCCCCAGAAGAATGTCCTGCAGTTGCTCTGTGACATCCTTGGTCCTGGCACCAGGGAGGCAACATACCATCCTGGAGCCACGTCTACAGCCACAGAAATACCTATCTTTTCCCCTAACCAATGAATCCCCTATCAGTATAGCTCTTTCTTTCTTTTTCCTCCCCTCCTGTACAGCCGAGCCATTCGTGGTACCACAAACCTGGCTCTGATTGCACTCCCCTAAGGAACCAGCACCCTCACCAGCTTCCAAAACAGGGGTATCTGAGCAGTACTTTCTCCATCGCTCAGCTGCGTGGGGTATATGAGTGGTCACTCTCTATCACCCTGCTGTATGGGGTATCTGAGCAGTAACTCTCTCTATTGCTCAGCTGTGTGGAGTATCTAAATGGTACCTCACCTCGAAGGTGCAGTCACCAATGTCAATGGACCCTCAGGCAGTGGGCCGATTGGCGACACAGGGAATGTTTCCACCACCAACACCAATGTCAGAGGTGCAGGGACCTTCCCCTTCTCCGCCCAGTGACCCAGCCTATGGGCCTTTTTAGATGAATTGTCGACCAGGTTGAAGCTGGTGTCAGCACTTGGTCAGGTAGACTTATCCTCATCGAACTCATCCATCTTAGCTTCCAGGATTCCTGGCCTGGTGATGAGTCACTGGATCAAACTAGGTGGATCCTCCACCTCTCCCACCCCCAGGATTTATAGATTGAACAGAGGGATCTCTCCCGGGGGATGGACAAACCCTGTTGACAGCCCATGGTGGTGATACAAGCTTCAGGGTCACAAGGGGCACTGACTCCTGTTCCAAGGTACCATCTCCAGGCTCTGCCCCTGCTTCCGAAGGAATGACGCCTCCTCATTGTCTGGAAGGGATACAAAGGGAAGAAGACCTTATCTGTCAAGACTTCTGGCTCCACAGCCTCCTTCTCTCCCTTGATCCTGGCTGTGGAATGTGAAGCTCTACACAAGGAGATCACTCACAGGCCTGTGGAAACAAGCTGCCATTGGGCCAGGCTCAGGCACTGTCTCAAGTCATGGAGACGTATACAGTGACAGGAACAGATGCAGCAACACTTACCGGCCTTGGAGCATGTCACCAAGCTGGGTGGGAGGGTGAGCTGTGAGGAGGATACAGAGATGCTTCAGTGTGATTTGGAGAAGCTGAGTGAGTGGACAAATGCATGGCAGATGCAGTATAATGTGGATAAATGTGAGGTTATCCATTTTGGTAGCAAAAACAGGAAGGCAGATTATTATCTGAATGGCTATAAATTGAGAGAGGGGAATGTGCAACGAGACCTGGGTGTCCTTGTACACCAGTCGCTAAAGGTAAGGGTGCAGGTGCAGCAGGTGGTAAAGAAGGTAAATGGTATGTTGGCCTTCATAGCAAGCGGATTCGAGTACAGTAGCAGGGACGTCTTGCTGCAATTATACAGGGCCTTGGTGAGACCGCACCTGGAATATTGTGTGCAGTTTTGGTCTCCTTATCTGAGGAAGGATGTACTTGCTATAAAGGGAGTGCGGCGAAGGTTTACCTTTATCCTGGGTGAGCTCCCCCTCCCCCAGCTTTGCCAGCTGGGGAAGGTAAAGTCAATATTTTACCAGAATCTCAGAATTTTAACGGCACAGAAGGAGGCCATTCAGCCCATCGTGTCTGCACTGGCTATCCAAAGAAGCATCATGACCTGGCGCCATTGCCCGGTCTTTTCCCTGTAATCCTGCACATTTTTTTATTCAAGTAATCATCTAATGCCCTCTTGAATGCCTCAATTGAACCTGCCTCCACCACATTTCCAGACAGTGCATTCCAGACCCGAACCACTCACTGTGTGAAAATGTTTTTTCTCATCTCGCATTTGCTTCTTTTATAAATCACTTTAAATCTGTGCCCTCTCGTTCTTGATCCTTTTACGAGTGGGAACAGCTTCTCCCTATCTACTCTGTCCAGCCCCCTCATGATTTTGAACATCTCTATCAAATCTCCTCTCAGCCTCCTTCTCTCCAAGGAGAACAGTCCCAACCTGTTCAATCTATCTTCATAACTGAAGTTTCTCATCCCCAGAACCATTCTTGTAAACCTCTTCTGCACTCTCTCCAATGTGTTCACATCCTTCCTATAACGTGGCTCCCAGAACTGTACACTAATACTCCAGCTAAGGTCTAACAAGTGTCTTATATAAAATCAGCATAACCTCCTTGCTCCTGTACTCTATGCCCCTATTAATAAAGCCCAGGATACTATATCCTTTATTAATAGCTCTCTCCACCTGTCCTGCCACTTTCAAAGATCTATGCACATATACATCCAGGTCTTTCTGCAGTAGCGCCAAAAATATTCAGCTTCAGGGAGACTCTGGCACGCCTTCTCCTTCTGGCATCAGGTCTTTGTATAGATCCTTCCATAGTCCATGGAATACAATCCTGGTTTGTGTGATTGCTCCTCATAATTTAACTCCCAGAATGCAGGTATGATTCCAGTAAATCTCTGCTGCATTCCCTGCAAAGCTGAAAGGTTTTTCGTTAGGAAATGCTTTTAAACAATAATAACCCCAAAATTCCAGGGGCGGAAATTCACCAGAGTGATGAGGAATGATTTAGAGTTGTGATCCCCTTACACCAAGCCCAGGTGTGTTTATCTCTGTGCAAAGTCTACAGTCTGTATTGGAAACAGTTCAGAGAAGGTTCATTAGGCTGATTCCTGGGATGAAGGTTTTTTTTTTATTCATTCACGGAATGTGGGCTTCACTGACTAGTTACCATTGAGAAGGTGGTGGTAAGCTGCCTTCTTGAACTGCTGCAGTCCATGTGGTGTAAGTGCTGTTAGGAAGAGAGTTCCAGGATTTTGACCCAGTGACAGTGAAGGAACGGCAATATATTTCCAAGTCAGGATGGTGAGTGACTCGGAGGAGAACTTCCAGGTGGTGGTGGTGTTCCCATTTGTCAGCTGCCCTTGTCCTTCTAGGTGGTAATGGTCGTGGGTTTGGAATGTGCTGTCAAAGGAGCCTTGGTGATTTCCTGCAGTGCATCTTGTAGATGGTACACACTGCTGCTACTGTGTGTCGGTGGTGGAGGGAGTAAATATTTGTGGGTGTGGTGCCAATCAAGTGGGCTGCTTTGGTCTAGATGGTGTCCAGCTTCTTCAGTGTTTTAGGAGCTGCACTCATCCAGGCAAGTGACGAATATTCCATCACACTCCTGACTTGTGCCTTGTAGACGGGCTTTGGGGAGTCAGGAGGTGAGTTATTTGCTGCAAGATTCCTAGCCTCTGACTTGCTCTTGTAGCCACAGTATTTATATCGCTAGTCGAGCCCACTTTCTGGTCAATGGTAACCCCCAGGATGTTGATAATGGGGGATTCAGTGATGGTAATGGCATTGAATTTCAAGGGGCGATGGTTGGATTCTCTCTTGTTGGAGATGGTCATTGCCTGACAGTTGCATGGTGTGAATCTTACTTGCCACTTGTCAGCCCAAGCCTAGATATTGTCCAGGTCTTGCTGCATTTGGACATCAACTACTTCAGTATCTGAGGAGTTGTGAGTGGTGCTGAACATTTTGCAATCACCAGCGAACATCCCCACTTCTGACCTTTTGATGGAAGGAAGGTCATTGATGAAGCAGCTGAAGATGGTTGGGCCGAGGACATTACCCTGAGGAACTCCTGCAATGATGTCCTGGAGCTGAGATGACTGACCTCCAACAACCACAACCATCTTCCTTTGTGCTAGGTATGACTCCAACCAATGGAGAGTTTTCCCCCGATTCTCATTGACTCCAGTTTTGCTACGGTTCCTTGATGCCACACTCGGTCAAATGCGGCCTTGATGTCAAGGGCAGTCACTCTCACCTCACCTCGGGAGTTCAGCTCTTTTGTCCATGTTTGAACCAAGGCTGTAATGAGGTCAGGAGCTGAGTGGCCCTGGCGGAACCCAAACTGGGCATCAGTGAGCAGGTTATTGCTAAGCAAGTGCCACTTGATAGCACTGTTGATGACCCCTTCCATTACTTTACTGATGATGGAGAGTAGACCGATGGAGTGGTAATTGGCCAGGTTGGATTTGTCCTGCTTTCTGTGTACAGGACATACCTGGGCAATTTTCCACTTAGCCGGGTAGATGCCAGTGTTGTAGCTGTACTGGAACAGCTTGGCTAGGGGCATGGCAAGTTCTGGAGCACAAGTGTTCAGTACTATTGCCGGAATATTGTCAGAGCCCATAGCCTTTGCAGTATCCAGTGCCTTCAGCCGTTTCTTGATATCACGTGGAGTGAATCGAATTGGCTGAAGACTGGCATCTGTGATGCTGGGGACCTCTGGAGGAGGATGAGATGGATCATCCACTTGGCACTTTAGGCTTAAGATTGCAGCAAATGCTTCAGCCTTATCTTTTGCACTGATGTGCTGGGCTCCTCCATCATTGAGGATGGGGATATTTGTGGAGCCTCCTCCTCCAGTGAGTTGTTTAATTGTCCACTACCATTGACGACTGGATGTGGCAGGACTGCAGAGCTTAGATCTGATCTTTTGTTTGTGGGATCACTTAGCTCTGTCTATCACTTGCTACTGATGCTTTTTGGCATGCAAGTAGTCCTGTGTTGTAGCTTCACCTGGTTGACACCTCATTTTTAGGTATGCCTGGTGCTGCTCCTGACATGCCCTCCTGCACTCTTCATTGAACGAGGGTTGATCCCCTGACTTGATGGTAATAGTAGAGTGGGGGATATGCCAGGCCATGAGGTTGTGTTCCAGTACAATTCTGCTGCTGCTGATGACCCACAGCACCTCATGGATGCCCTGTCTTGAGTTGCTGGATCTGTTCGAAATCTATCCCATTTAGCACAGTGGTAGTTCCACACAACACGATGGAGGGTGTCCTCAATGTGAAGACAGGACTTCGTCTCCACAAACAATATGCGGTGGTCACTTCTACCGATACTGTCATGGACAGATGCAGCTGCGGCAGGCAGGTTGTGAGGATGAGGTCAAGTATGTTTTTCCCTCTTGTTGGTTCCCTCACCACCTGCCGCAGACCCAGTCTAGCAGCTATGTCATTTAGGGCTCAGCCAGCTCGGTCAGTTGTGGTGCTACTGAGCCACTCTTGGTGATGGACATTGAAGCCCCCCCACCCAGAGTACATTCTGCACCCTTTCCACCCTCAGTGCTTCCTCCAAGTGGTGTTCAACATGGAGGAGCACTGATTCATCAGCTGAGGGAGGGCAGTTTCCTTGTCCATATTTGACCTGATGCCATGAGACTACATGGAGGTCCAGAGTCGATGCTGAGGACTCCCAGGGCAACTCCCTCCCGACTGTATACCACTGTGCTACCACCTCTGCTGGGTCTGTCCTGCTGCTGGGACAGGACATACCCAGGGATGGTGATGGTGGAGTCTGGAACATTATCTGTAAGGTATGATTCCGTGAGGATGGTTAGTCTATGAGACAGCTCTCCCAATTTTGGCATTAGATGTTAGTGAGGAGGACTTTGCAAGTTGACAGGGCTGCAATTTCCAGTGCTTAGGTCGATGCTGGGTGGTCCGTCCGGTCTCATTCTTTTTTGTGACTTTGTAGCAGTTTGTTACAACTGAGCGGTTTGCTAGGCCATTTCAGAGTCAACCACATTGCTGTGGGTCTGGAGTCACATGTAGGCCGGACCATGTAAGGACAGCAGATTTCCTTCCCTCAAGGGCATTAGTGAACTAGATTGGTTTTTACAAAAATCCACAATGATTTCATGGTCATCATTAGACTTTTAATTCCAGGTTTTTATTGAATTCAAATTCCACCAACTGTTATGATAAGATTAGAACCCAGGTCCCCAGAGCATTACCCTGGGTCTCTGGATTCCTAGTGCCGTGACAACACTACCCCATCGCCTCCCCTGTCTTATGATAAAAGCATGAGCAGGTCGGTTCTATACACCATTGGAGTTTAGAAGAATGAGAGGTGATCTTATTGAAACAGATCAGATTCTGAGGGGTGTTGACAGGGTGGATGCTGAGAGGATGTTTCCTCTTACAGGGAAATCTAGGACTAGGGGACAGTGTTTAAAAATGAGAGATCTCCCATTTTACATGGGAATGAGGAATTTCTTCTCGCAAAGGGAGTTTATGGCTTGGTTTCCACTTTGAATAGTGTCTGGATCTCTCTCTTCAGCCTGTTCTGGATTGGGAAGGTTTGCCACTTCCCAGTAACTTAGGTCTAACTCGGGTTGGTTTCTTCTTCTTTGTTTACATGATAGTACATTCTAAGCTTCTAGGGAAGTACATCTCTCTCGTACAGACTTTTCCATCTTTTCCTCAGTCCCTTGCGCATGACTGCTGATGTCATTGTTACATCACTGTCTCAGTCCCTTGCGCATGACTGCTGATGTCATTGTTACATCACTGTCTCAGTCCCTTGCGCATGACTGCTGATGTCATTGTTACATCACTGTCTCAGTCCCTTGCGCATGACTGCTGATGTCATTGTTACATCACTGTCTCAGTCCCATAACTATTAACCCATTATTCTACAATAGAATCAGTAACCTTTGGAATTCTCTCCCCCTGGGGGAAATGGAGGCTGAGTCATTGAATATATTCATGGCTGAGTTAGACAGACTTTTGATTGACAAGGGAATCAAGGGTTATAGGGGGCAGGTAGGAAGGTGGAGTTAAGGCCACAATCAGATCAGTCATGATTTTATTGAATGGTAGAGCAGGCCCGATGGGCTGAAAAATACTCCATTTATTTCTTATGATCTTATAGCTTTGCAAAGAGGTGTCTGAGAGTTGATTTTGTAGAGGGATATAAACAGTGAATGAAATAGAAAAGGTTGCTCTAGGATACTACTTAAATTAAACATTGTGAGTTGGACAAAGAGGGCACAGGAACAACCAAATAAAAAGTCATACAACAGCATTTCAGTAATCTCCTTATAGCTGCAAGAAAATGTGTGACTGAAGCAGTCCATGTCCAAATGCAGCAAGACCTGGACAATATCCAGGCTTGGGCTGATGAATAGAAAGTAACATTCGTGCCACACAAGTGTCAGGTAATGACCATCTCCAACAAGAGAGAATCCAACCATCTCCCCTTGACATTAATTGGCATTACCATCATTGAGTCCCCCACTATCAACATCCTGGGGGTTACCATTGACCAGAAACTGAACTGGACTGGACTAGCCATATAAATACTGTGGCTACAAGAGCAGGTCAGAGGCTGGGAATCTTGTGGTGAGTAACTCACCTTCTGACTCCACAAAGCCTGTCCACCATCTGCAAGAACAAGTCAAGAATGTGATGGAATACTCCCCACTTCCCTGAATGAGTGAAGCTCTCACAACACCCAACAAGTTGGACATAATCCAGGACAAAACAGCCTGCTTGATTGACACCACCTCCACAAACATTCACTTCCTCCACCACCGACGCACAGTAGCAGCAGTGTGTACCATCTGCAAGATGCACTGCAGGAATTCACCAAGGCTCCTTAGACAGCACCTTCCAAACCCATGACCACTACCATCTAGAAGGACAAGGGCAGCAGATAGATGGGAACACCATTACCTGGAAGATTCCCCTCCAAGTCACTCACCATCCTGACTTGGAAATATATCGCTGTTCCTTCACTGTCGCTGGGTCAAAATCCTGGAACTCCCTCCCTAACAGCACTGTGGGTGTACCTACACCACATGGACTGCAGCAGTTCAAGAAGGCAGCTCACCACCACCTTCTCAAGGGCAACTAGGGATGGGCAACAAATGTTAGCCCAGCCAGCGAAGCCCACATCCCAGTGAAAGAATTTTTAAAAACTAGAGAGACGCTTCAAATCCATGAGTGATCTGTGGTCTCAAGCTGGACATCATGAGCACAAATTCCCCTTGCAGGTGACCACTCTAGGCTTATACACAGTTATTCTGCTCTTCTCTCAATGAATAGTTGCACACACAGGTATTCTACCCGTAGGGGATTTAACATGGAGCAGTGCTTTACTGTGCAGAATAAGTTAGTTACTTTGATGTGTTACAAATATAATTTTCCAGATTAAACAATAATTTTCTTATTATCTTTCCATAGATAACAATTGAGAAGCAGCAGATGTCAGGGTCTGATAATGCAGGCTCATCAATCTCACAGGACACAGCTTTCCTCTCTCTCTCCCTGCATACCCTCATGCCAGGATCATTCACTGTCGGGGAAGAGGCGTAGCCAAAGATGGACATAGCAATCGAGCTACAGTTGGAATGGTGAGCACTGGCTAATTTATAAATGGCTGCTCTGAACTCTCTGCATCTTCCCTGGCTCCACTCTTGCGCCTACTGTATTGATTCTTCTTCTGATAGCATCACTATTACAACGCTAAAATGTTGATTTTGTAGAGTTTTTCAGGGGTGTGCAGCAAGTGCCTCTGGCCAATGCAGATAGCAGTCCTGCTGTGCATTCTACCTGCCCCCTTGTGGAGCCATGAGCTTATCATTGTCTTCCACTCCAGGAACCAAATTTTACATAGGAGCTAAAAACAAAAAAACTGCGGATGCTGGAAATCCAAAACAAAAACAGAATTACCTGGAAAAACTCAGCAGGTCTGGCAGCATCGGCGGAGAAGAAAAGAGTTGACGTTTCGAGTCCTCATGACCCTTCGACAGAACTTGAGTGCTCAAGTTGAGAACTCAAGTTCTGTCGAAGGGTCATGAGGACTCGAAACGTCAACTCTTTTCTTCTCCGCCGATGCTGCCAGACCTGCTGAGTTTTTCCAGGTAATTCTGTTTTTGTTTTACATAGGAGCTGTTCGCCAGAGCTCGAGAGAAGGTCCTGGTCAACAGGATCCATCCACCTGGGATGGCCTGAATTAAAGCCCATTCCTCAAGAGTGAATACTAAAAGACACAGAGAAACTATTTCCTCTGGTGGAAAAGTCCGGAACAGGTGGACATGGTCTTAAAATTAGAGCGAGGCCATTCAGGAAAAAAACGCAGATCGCAGTTTTTCATACCCTGTCTGTCCCTGAAAAAGCTGCAGGTGTTGAGGAATTTCAAGGCCAAGGCTGCTAAGACTTATATTGCATAAGAGTATCAAGGGATATAAAACAAAGGCAGGTAAATGGAGCTGAAATCCAGATCAATCATAATCTAACTGACTATGAAAACAGGATTGAGGAACTGAATGTCCTATTCCTGTGTTTTTATATAATGCAGGGTACACACTTTCCCTTCCCATAGGGTCACAACACAGTCACCCAAGTCTTGTACAGGTACAGGTTTGAGATCCGAAATCAGAGACACTCCATTGGGGAACAATTAAGGAAGTTCTGGAATTTAACCAGCTAAATCCACACAGACTGTTAGCACTGGGCACCCATGGCATACTGAGGGAACTCATTGGAGAACTGTGGAGCTCCAAGACTTGGGGTTGATGGTGGGAGTTCACAGCATACTGGGGACCCTGCCTGCCCAGCTGGGACCAGCACTCAGTAGGCAGGAATTGCAGACTTATCGAGAGCTGAGCAGCTCATATCGCAGCTCCTAACAGGTTTACCGCTCCTGGTTATATTAGTGAGTAAGTGTGGCTGCACTGTCCCCAAGAGAGATGCAGAGTATTGCGGGCCTGCTGATTTCAGGGGTTATCCAGTTCTCAGTCAGCTCGCAGTCAATTTGTAATCCATGCTGGTCCAAGCTAAGCAGTCTGCTGCATCTGCCCAGTGTGCCCAGACACTGGCTGGGGTTCCGATGCAAGGTAAGCAGATAGTTTGCAAGCTGATTCCACAATCCCTGCAGTTTGTTTGCCAGGCATCTCAGTTTCCTGATGAGGGTTTAATCTATCAAACAGTAGATCCATTTTCCAGCTCACAGCCAAAGAACAAGCAGGCAGCAAATCCCTCCAAAGCACACCCCATTGTGCAACAGCAAGGAATGTCATTTAGGAGAAATGTTGGCCTGAACTCAAGACAAGCTCAGCAACTTCAGCTGACTGCCTTTTGAGTGACGGCAGTTACAGTGTCATAGATTAAATCCTCCTGTCCATGATCTCAGGGTAGATATTGGGTCAACAGAGGTTCTGCGATCAGAGACACATTCTAACATGGCTCCATTTCTAGATTCAACGGACAGCTCAGTATGCTGGGAAATTTCTGAATGTGCTCCGTTAGTGGTAAAGTACAACAGACAATTCAATAGGGAAAGTCTGACTAGCGAGCTCAGAAATAGGAGAATAGCGCAGATGAATATGTGGTTTAAGAGTTGGTGCAGGAGGGAGGGTTTTAGCTTCCTGGATCACTGGGACCGTTTCTGGAGAATGTGGAATCTGTACAAGCTGAACCAGAGCGGGACTAACATCCTTGCGGGTGGGTTCGCTAGCGCTGTTGGGAGGAGTTTAAAATAATTCAGCAAGGGGAGGAGCACACGAAACATTAGCAGAATAGGGACACATCATAATACAGTAAAACAATCAAGTCAGAGGGAGCACAGCTGCATTAAGTTTCAAGGGAGTAAGGCAAGGCTGGATGGCCTCTACTTTAATGTCAGGAGTATTACAGGTAAAACGGATGAGTTAAGGGTGAGGATTGACACGTGGAATTGTGATATAGTAGCCATCATAGAGACGTGGTTGAGGGAAGGGCAGGATTGGTAGCTCAATAGTCTGGGATATAGAATCTTCAGGCAAGACAGGGGAGGGGTTTAAAGAGGACGAGGCATTGCATTATTAGTTAAGGAGTCAGTTACTGCAGGAAGGAGAGATGATATCTTGGAGGGGGCATCGAATAAAGGTTTGTGGGAAGACACTAGGAATAAAAAAGGGGCAGCCACATTGTTAGGTGTTTATTATAGACCCCCAAATAGTCAGCTGGAAATTGAGGAGCAAATATGTGCACAATTTGGGGAGGTGTGTAAAAACAATAACAACAGGGTAATTATATTAGGTGATTTCAACTTTCCCAACATTAATTGGGATAGACATAGTGTTAAGGACTTGGATGGAGTGGATTTCTTGAAATGTGTACAGGAGAACTTTTTAGGTCAATATTTAGAGGGTCCAACAAGGGACAGCACAGTGCTGGACCCAATTCTGGGGAATGAAGCTGGACTGGTTGCTGATGTGATGGTGGGGGCGCATTTTAGCAATAGCAACCACAACATGGTACAGTTTAAGTTTGTTGTGAACAAAGAAATCAACAAGTTGCAAAAAAATGTTTTGGACTGGTGGAGAGTGGATTGTAGTAAAATAAGGCAGGATCTGGCCAAGGTAGACTGGGAACAGTTACTTGTGGGGAAATCGACAGAGGAACAGTGGGGGGTGTTCAAAAAGGAAAGGGCGAGGGTACAGGCTCAACATGTTCTCTCTAGGGTGATAGGAAGGAGTAACAAGCCCAGAGAACCATGGATGACCAGAGATATTCAGGCTACAATGAGAAGGAAAAGAGAGGCTTTTAGCATGTACAAGGGAAGCAAATCAGCGGAGGCATTAGTGGAGTACAGAGAATGCAGGGTGGAGCTTAAGAAAGCAATGAGGAGAGCAAAGACGGGATATGAGAAAGCTCTGGCTGGTAAAAGTAGGGAAGCAGAGTTGTTGAATATCTTTAGGGCAGAGCTACATAGGTTCTTGATAAGCAAGGGGGTGAAAGGTTATCGGGGGTAGGCAGGAATGTTGAGTTGAAGATGCAATCAAATCAACCATGATTTTATTGACTGGTCGAGTAGGCATGAGAGGCTGAGTGGCCTACACCTGTTCCTCATTTGTATGTTTGTATCACTGGTTCTCTCATGAACATCTGAGGTCTGATCTGAATCTGGACTGCGGCAACTCTCCACCTGCCAGTCCTCATACAAGAATAATGTTCCGGCCTCATCCTCATACTGAGTCCCCAGCATGAGCTTGTCCTTTAGGACACAGCGATCTGTCACTCTCAGTCATGGATGTAAGCCTGTGAGTCAAACCTTTGTGTGGACAGAGAGAGCACTGTCGTCTGATCATTGATAAGCACTCATGACCCAACCTTCGTCGGGAGGTTCCCAAGTTCCTGTCCAGCATTGCCTTGGAATCTGAGGCTCAGAAAATGTTGACACTGCATTTAGGCATCAATTCGTAACTTTGTTGATCATAAAGAGCTCAAATCAGATATAGTGGAGCTTGCTCTGATCTCACTTGAGATCTCCACATTTTCATTTGAGCAGTTTCAGATTGACACAAGGAAACGTGGCATGCTGATGGAATTCTGATGATCAGATCACCATGCCGATTGCCCATCTGGGGGCTGGCCCAGGGATTACATCACACTGGCCAGACCTTCAGGTCCAGAGCTGTGTCCTCCCATTTAATAGTCTGGCATCTGGGGTGCAGACACACACCTCTGATCTTGCATAGTCATGGCTGTCTAACAGACACTTCAGTAGTCACCAAGCGCTAGTTAGGTGCATAGTTCTGCATCATGCAGGTGGAGAATGGGAACCACTTTAGTGATGTCTAGCTGCACATACAGTCACAAAGTCATGCTACAGGCCACCATGAGCACCTAAGATACCCAACTATTACGTGAAAAGTAACCCACACTCGAACCTGACGGACATTACATGGACAAAAACAGAACTACCTGGAAAAACTCAGCAGGTCTGGCAGCATCGGCGGAGAAGAAAAGAGTTGACGTTTCGAGTCCTCGTGACCCTTCAACAGAACTGACTCGAAACGTCAACTCTTTTCTTCTCTGCCGATGCTGCCAGACCTGCTGAGTTTTTCCAGGTAGTTCTGTTTTTGTTTTGGATTTCCAGCATCCGCAGTTTTTTGTTTTTATCTCTGTGGACATTACATGGAGGCCATTTAAAGATGCACCGAGTTAGATTGACCCCCAATGAGGGTCACCATTAAAACCTATCAGATCAACATAGACCAGTCTCCAGTGCAACAACATCAGGAAAATAACTAAACCACAAAATCTATACTCATGAAGCCACATGATATGATCATCTGACACCAGTCTAAGATATGCATTGCCCAAACACCATGTCGATAGAGCAAGAGGCTTTGCTAATGTCACTGCTGTGGACAGAAAGGTGACTCACTCTTCTGAGAATTTGTGAGACACCATAGACCTGAGGCACACAATGGGAGATAAGTTGGAGGGTGGGGGCATCTGTTACACTTGGATGACCCTGGAGCATTGCATCAGATAGAAGAGCTATTCACTAGATTAGAATTTCAGATAAGCAAAATATATTTACAGAAGTGCTAAGTATAAACAGCAAGTGAACATCTGTGTCACCTTTGCACTTTCAATATTTCTTAGTTTTTCATACTCTCCCGCTATGTCTAATTTCTTCCCTGACATCCACAGCAGAGGTTGAGGCAGCCTGCTGACTGCTATGCCCTTTTGTATGTGATGACCTTGGAGGATCCCAGCCTGCTTTGGGTCTCCTGCTGTTGGGCAGGTGCATCCTCCATGGCCTGAGCAGCTGGAATTGCTGGGGTCACAGGCAGAAGGGACTTGAAGTGGCTGGACAGCCCAGGAGAATCCTGGGAGGAATGGCCCAGGGTGTCCAACTCATGCTCCTCCTTCCTGTGGGTGCCCGGGGGACAGTCCCTGACTGCTTGAAGAGAGGAGGCTTCTGGAGGGAGATCAAGGTGCCCGTCCCCCTCTAGCATAGCCACTGATGGATCCCACCCATGGCTATAGTGTGCAGGCAGAAAGTGAATGTTCTGCTGGACCAAGCTCCCCATGGCAGTCACCACCCTTCCAGTGGTGACCTCAGTGCACTGGCATGTCGGTGCCACAACATCAGACAGAAGGTGCATGGACTCCTCCATCCTCTATTCTAATCTGCTTATTGCCTTGGACTACCCTGCCTGTCTTTGCAGCTCCAACATCTCTCTGGTGGCCGATTCCAGAGGATCATCATCAGACTCAAACTCAGCAGGAGCCTGGCCTCCAGCAGTCCTCCAAGTGTCAGTGACCTTTGGCTGTCAATGTCTCTGCCTGCTGTGGACCTGAATCTGTGCTGTGCTCACCAGATGGTGACCCCAAGCCTGCTCTGAAACTAGATCACTCCGAGGTGTGAGTCTCTGCGCTGGTGGAGGGTGCGGGTGAACGCAGTGATAGGTCCTACATCTAGTGGGCCCTCAGGATCCTCATCCAAAGTGGCCTGGGGTTGATGGGCTGGCTGATGGTGTGTCTCATCTTTTTCTTGCTGGTGTCTGTAATAGGGAGTAGAGAAAATTAGTGATTGCCTGGACAGTCACCTACATTAAAGAGCACTCACAGTTTCGGCAGGTGGGCAAAGACCAGTGGATGGGGCCTCACTGGCTTGTTGGGGGAATGCCTAGCTTGCCTTCAGTGCAGGCACAGTCCCGCTCCTCACCAGCCACCTCTGCTGCCTGCTCTTCAATGGGGGTGAGTGGCCTGAGCTCTGGCATCCCTCTTCCAGTCTGGGATCTCTCCCTGTTGTTGAGGATGATCTTTTCCTGCATAACGACACATGGACACACTGTGAGCAGGACAGATACTAAAGCAGATGATCAGCTTGCCTGCCTTCTGTGGGTACTAAGTGGAACTATGTAAGGGCTGAAGACATGACTTGTGCAGGATATGACAATAGACGAAGATGTAAAAGTGGGTGTGAGAGAGAATCAACTACACAGCCAATTTTTGTATCATCTGGAAACTTCTGAATCAAGTCTTCTGCATTCAAGTTTAAATCATTGATATATACCATGAACAGCAAGGAACACAGTACTGAGCCCTGCAGAATTCCACTGGAAACAGCCTTCTGGTCACAAAAACACCCAGAGACAATTACACTTCACTTTCTGCTACTGATCCAATTTTGGATACAACTTGCCACTTTCCCTTAGATCACATGAGCTTTTAATTTACTGACTAGTCTGCTATGTGGGACCTTGTCAAACCCTTATTAATATTTACGTAGATTACAGCAAACATGCTCCCCTCATTGAGCCTCCTTCCTCAAAAAATTCAATCAAGTTGGTCACACACAATCTTACCTGAACAAGCCAATGCTGACTGCCCTTCTGTTATGAAAGTATAATCATTTTCATCATATTATTGTGGGTTATTGTAAAGTAGGTTTATAGGGGTGAGTATGAATGATTCTGTCTGAGTGTGATTCAATTGAATTAGAGTCAGCTAGACTGGAAGCTTGAAATTATCAAAAGGAGTTAGTTGTAGGCTACTTGCAATGCGAATGATAAACATGGATGAGGTCTCAGCATATAAAGTGTGAAGGAAATTTGCATTTTTAGATAAATGAGGGAGTTGTTTGGATTTCAAAGGGATGGTTGGATGTTTATAACTGGCAAGATAAGCAAGGCCAATCAGTGTATTTATTTTTCCCAAAAGGAAAGAGGTCATATTGGCAACACGAAAGATTTTTATATTATGGGAAAAGTAAATTTCCAAAGACATATGGAACAATGGAATTTACAGATTAAAGAGAGAGAAACATATATAAAGAAGGAAGAAAGGCTTTGTGGGGAGGTGGGGTGGGGTTGGGCATGTAAGAGAAGTGACTTCTCTGAGTGTGTGAAACAGCCATAAAGAAGCCTCCACCCATTTTTGCAAAAGTCTGCTGTGTCCAGTAACTAAAGTTGGAGAAAAGCTTTTGGAATTCCAGAGTCAAGTGGATGCTGAGGTAACCTGCTGGCTTGCTTTGAAATTTTAAATCTATTTTGGACTTAAAGGGGGTGTATGGTTAAGAGTTAGGTTAATTAAGAATTTTAGGATTTGTTATAGTATTAAGTAACTGTAATCTTATGTATGTGCTTGAAATCTATTGTTTTGTTAATAAATGTTTTAATTTAATTTTTAAAATCTCTAAAGGGTGTTAGTGGACTCGTTACTTCTGAATTCAGTGTGCAAATCTTCTCATAATAAATACAAATTACAAAAGCATTGTGAAAGCATGGCCAAGTTTCGCTTGTGGATTTGGTCCACCCGAACACTTCATGTGCCATGTCATAACACCTTCATTAATCCATGCCTTTCTAAACAATGATTTATACTGCCTCTCCCCTCCTCCATTCCCAAGTGGTGACAACTCTACTGGATCTGACAACCTGTATCCTGGGATTTCAAAAGTGGTAACAAGAGTTACCTCTGAATGAAAGTGACATCATAAGACAGCACGAGAGAGCGGTGGAGAGATCAGAACCAGCACGAGTACGAGGAAGCTTCAAAAAATGACGTCAGCACAAGAGTGAGAGCTGTTTGGTGACGAGTGGGTAAGTATTTTTCTCCAGTTTAAAATAGATTAAATAAGGAAAAGTAAGAGTTCTCATTTTTATTTAAAGCACATAAATAATTTAACATTTTTTTACTGTATTTAACTTAAAGTAAGGGCTTTTTTTTCTACCAGAGGTATGGCAGGGCAGCTCAGTCCTGTGTTATGTACCACCTGCAACATGTGGGAAGTCCTAGACACTCCTTGCGCTTTGACCAACCATGTGTGCAGGAAGTGCCACCAGCTGCAGCTACTTGAGCTCTGAGTTTCGGAGTTTGAGCGGCAGCTGGAGACTCTGAGGAACATCCGCGAGGCTGAGAGTTTCATGGATAGCACGTTTTTAGATGTGGTCACCCCACAGCTTATAGAGGTGCTAAAAGAGAGGGAATGGGTGATCATCAGTCAGAAGAAAGGTGTCAGGCAGGTAGTCAGGAAATCCCCAGGGTGCATCTCGCTCGAGAACCGTTTTCCTGTG
Source organism: Carcharodon carcharias (assembly GCF_017639515.1). Lineage (NCBI taxonomy): Eukaryota > Metazoa > Chordata > Chondrichthyes > Lamniformes > Lamnidae > Carcharodon > Carcharodon carcharias. Next base: position 1,629,711 of record NC_054484.1, on the reverse strand, counting down.
TTGGAAAATGGTGAGAGTGACAGTTCCTCTGGGGAGTGCAGCCACGCTCATGGCGCTGAGTGGCTCAGCTGCACAAGGAGGGAGGAAAAAGAGGGGAAGAGCAATAGTGGTAGGAGACTCGATGGTAAGGGGAATGGACAGGCGTTTCTGTGGCAGTAGACGTGACTCCAGGATGGTATGTTGCCTCCCTGATGCCAGGGTCAAGGATATCACTGAACGGCCGCAGGGCATTCTAAAGGGGGAGGGCAAACAGACAGAGATCATGGTACATATTGGTACCAACGACATAGGTAGAAAGAGGGATGAGGTCCTGCAAGCAGAATTTAGGGAGCTTGGAAGCAGATTAAAAAACAGGACCTCAAAGGTACTCATCTCTGGATTACTTCCAGTGCCACGTGCTCATGAGTATAGAAATAGGAGGTTAGTCCAGATGAATGCATGGCTGGAAAGATGGTGCAGGAGGGAGGGCATTAGATTTTTGGGACATTGGGACCATTTCTGGGGGGTTTGGGACTTGTACAAGGCGGACAGGTTGCACTTGAATCAGAATGGGATCAACATCCTTGTGGGGAGGTTTGCTAGTGCTGTTGGGGAGGTTTTAAACTATCTTGGCAGGGGGATGGGATTCTGAGAGGAGCTTCAGCAGGGGTAGATGCACAGCCAAAATTAGAAGAGAGAGTAAGTGATTCTGGAAGGCATAGATAATATAGGCCAGTTAAGGCACAAGGAAGTTTGGCAAAGTTGGATGGTATTTATTTTAATGCAAGGAGTCTGATGAATAAGGCAGATGAGTTGAGGGCACAAATTAATACATGGAAGTATGATGTCATTGCTGTCACAGAGACATAGTTGAGAGAGAGGCAGGATTGGCAGCTTAATATTCCAGGATATAGGGTGTTCAGGCGAGACAGGGGAGGAGGTAAAAGAGGAGGGGGTACTGCAATATTGATCAAGGAATCAATTACAGCAGTGAGGAGGGATGACATCTTAGAAGGCTCCTCAAATGAAGCCACATGGGTAGAACTGAAAAACAAAAAGGAACAATCACATTACTGGGAGTGTACTATAGGCCCCCAAAGAGTCAGAGAGAAATAGAAGAGCAGACATGTAGGAAAATTTCAGAGAAGTGTAAAAATAATAAGGTAGTAATTGTGGGGGATTTCACCTTCCCAACATTACTGGGTTAGTCATATTGTTATAGGTTTAGAGGGAGCGGAATTCTTAAAATGCATCCAGGAGAGCTTTTTAAACCAGTATGTCGAAGGTCCTACAAGAAAGTGACTGTCCTGGACTTAATTTTAGGGAATGAAGCCAGGCAAGTGATAGAGGTATCAGTGGGGGAGCATTTTGCAGATAGTGATCATAACTCCACAATATTCAAGGTTGTTATGGAAAAGGACAAGGAAGGGCCAGAAATCAGAGTTCTAAATTGGGGGAAGGCCGATTTTAGTAAGATTAGATATGACTTAGCCAGAGTGGACAGGGAGCAGCTACTTTTCGGTAAATCTGTGTCAGAGCAGTGGGACTCACTCAAGAAGGAAATAGGGGGAGTACAGGGCCAACCTATTCCAGTAAAGACAAAGGGTGGGAGCAACAAACCCAGGGAACCCTGGATGTCGAGGGATATACAGGATTAGATAAAGAGAAAAAGGGAGGCTTATGGCAGATACCGAGGGCTCAAAACAGCAGAAGCCCTAGAGCAGTATAGAATGTGTAGGTGGGGGAACTTAAAAAGGAAATTAGGAGATCAAAAAGGGGGCATGAAGAAACATTGGCAGGTAAAATAAAGGAAAATCTATAGTTATTTTACAAGTACATTAAGACTAAGAGGATAACTAGGGAAAGAGTAGGGCCCATTAAGGACCATGGTGGTAATTTGTGTATGGAGCTGTAAGACGTAGGTAGGGTTCTAAACAAATAATTTGTGTTGGTATTGAGAGGGACGATGTGGGCATGGAAATCAGGCAGAAGGACTGTGACATAATTAAAGAAATTGGCACAGAAAGGGAGGAGGTTCTAAGTGGTCTGGCAGGCTTAAAAGTAGATAAATCTCCTGGCCCGGATGAAATGTATCCCAGGCTGTTGAGTGAGGCAAGGGAGGAGATAGCAAGGGCATTGGCAATAATTTTCAATACCTCTCTGGCCACAGGAGAGGTGCCAGAGGACTGGAGAACAGCCAATGTGGTACCGTTATTCAAGAAGGGAGGAAGGGATAAACCAGGGAACTACAGGCCAGTTAGTCTAACCTCAATGGTGGGAAAACTATTGGAAGCAATTCTGAGGGAAAGAATTAATCTACATTTGGAGAGGCAGGGATTAATCAAGGACAATCAGCATGGTTTTGTTAAGAGGAGGTCATGTCTGACCAATTTGATTGAATTTTTTGAAGAGGTGATCTGGTGTGTAGATGAGGGCAATGTATTTGACGTAGTCTACTTGGACTTCAGCAAGGCTTTTGATAAGTTCCTGCATGGGAGACTGATAACGAAGTTAAGAGACCATGGGATCCAAGGCAATTTGGCAAATTGGATCCAGAATTGGCTGAGCGGCAGGAAGCAGAGGGTGATGGTCGAGGGGTGTTTTTGTAACTGGATGCTTGTGTCCAATAGGGTTCCACAGGGATCGGTGTTGGATGACTTGCTGTTGTGGTATATATAAATGATTTAGACTTGAATGTAGGAGGGTTGATCAGTAAATTTGCGGATGAGACGAAAATTGGTGGGGTGGTAAATAGTGAGGAGGATAGCCTTAGATTACAGGAGGATATAGACGGGCTAGCCAGATGGACTGATCAGTGGCAAATGGAATTTAATCCGGATAAGTGTGAAGTGATGCACTTGGGCAGGACAAACAAGGCACAGGAATACATGATGAATGGTAGGACCCTGGGAAGTACCGAGGATCAGAGGGACCTTGATGTGCATGTCCACCGGTCCCTTAAGGTAGTGGGACAGGTAGTTAAGGTGGGAAACTTACCTTAATTAGCCGAGGCATAGAATATAAGACCAGGGAGGTTATGCTGGAAGTGTATAAAATGATGGTTAGGCCACAGCTAGAGTATTGCATGCAGTTCTGGAATCCGCATTATAGGAAGGATGTGATTGCACTAGAGAGAGTGCAGAGGAGATTTACCAGGATGTTGCCTGGGCTGGAGAGTTTTAGTTATGAGGAGAGATTGGATAGACTGGGATTACTTTCCTTGGAGCAGAGGAGATTGAGGGGGGACATGATTGAGGTGTATAAAATTGAGAGGCATAGATAGAATAGACAGGAAGGAACTTCTCCCCTTGGTGGAGGGATCAATAGATTTAAAGTAAGGGGCAGGAGGTTTAGTGGGGATGTGAGGAAGAATTTTCTGACCCAGAGGGTGGTGGGAATCTGGAACTCACTGCCTGAAAGGGTGGTAGAGGCAGAAACCCCCATAACATTTAAGAAGTATTTGGATGTGCATTTGCGATGCCATGGTATACAAGGTTATGGGCCGAGTGCTGGGAAATGGGATTAGAATAGTTAGATACTTGTTTAACTGATGCAGACTCAATGGACCGAAGGGCCTTTTTCTGATGCTGTAAACCCGTATGACTATGTAACTTTAGAGATAATGGATGCATTATTTCTGATCTTCCAGCATTCCTTTGATTCTGGAACATCTCCCTGGGATTGGAAGGTAACAAATATAAACCCTATTTAAGAAAGGAGGGAGAGAGAAAAAGGGGAGCTATGGGCCATTTAGCCTGACACCAATAGCAGGAAAAATGCCAGAATCTATTTTTGGGGACACGTTAAGCAGGCACTTAAAAAATCACACTGTATGCTTAAGCAGCGTCAACCTGGATTTATGAATGGGAAATTGTTGTTTGTCTAATGTGTTAGTTTGGAGGGTGTAACTAGCAAATTAGATAATGAATGCATGGTTTTTCGATAAGATGCCACACAAAAGATTATGACACAAAATTAGGACTCAGGGACTGAGGCAATTAGGGATGGGCAACAAATATTGGCCTTGCTAGCAACACTCACATCCCATGAATTAAAAAGAAAGCAAAATGTTATGTGGATTGAGAATTGGTTAACGGACAGAAAACAGAGAGTAGGAGTAAACAGGACATTTTCAGATTGGCAGGCTGTGACTAGTGAGGTATTGCGAGGATCAGCATTTGGGCCCCAGCTATTTATAATCCAAATAAATGACTTAGATGAGAGGACTGAATGTAACATATTCAAGTTTGCTGATGATACAAAATCAGGTGAGAAAGTAAATGGTGAGGAGGATGCAAAGAGGCTGCAAAGGCTACAGACAGATTGGGTGAGTGGACAAAAACATGGCAGGTGGATTATACTGTGACAAAGTGTGAAATTACCCACTTTGGTAGAAAAATAAAAATAATTTTTTAAGTGCAAAGAGATTGGGAGATGTTTGCATTCATCTTGGGGTTCCTTTTACATGAATCACAGAAAGCTAGCATGCAGGTAGAGCAAGTGATTAGGAAAGCAAATGGTATGTTAACTTTTGTTAGAAAGGGATTGGAGTATGAGAGTAAAGAAGTTTTACCACAATTATACAGGACGTTGGTGAGATCACACCTGGAATACAATTTTGGCCTTCTTAACTAAGGAATGATATAATTGCACCAGAGGGAGTGCAACAAAGGTTCACTAGACTGATTCCTGGAATGAGGGGATGGTCTTATGAGGAGGGACTGAGGAGACTAGGCCGATATTCTCTGGGGTTTAGAAGAATGAGGGGTGGTCTAACTGCAACATTTAAAATTCTTAAGGGGCTTGTCAGAGTAAATGCTGAGAAAATATTTCCTCTGATTGGGCAGTCTAGAATGAGGGGTCACAGTCTCAAAATAAGAAGTCAGCCATTTAAGACTGAGATAAGGAGAAATTTCTTCACTTAAAGAATTGTGAATGTTTTTTGAATTCTCTAACCCTTCAGTAAACATATTCAAGATGGAAGCTGATTAATTTTTAGTTACGAAGGGAATTAAGGGAAAAGGGGATAATGTGGAAAGGTGGAGTTGGGGTAGAAGATCAGCCATGATCTTGTTGAATTGTAGATCGTGCTCGAAGGGCCAAATGGCCTACGACAGCTCCTGTTTCTTATCTTCTTCTGTTCCAAGATTTTGACAGCGAAGATGAAAAAATGGCAAAATATTTCCACTACATGGAGTGAAGGTCATTGATGAAGCAGCTGAAAATAGTTGCGTCTAGGACACTACCCTGAGGAACTCCTGCAGTGATGTCCTGTGTCTGATTGGCCGCCAACAACCAAAACCATCTTCCTTTGTGCTCTCCAGTGGAGGGTTTTCCTGTGGATTTCCATTAACTTTAATTTTACAACAACAACTTGTATTTATATAACACCTTTAATGTAATAGAATATCCCAAGGTGCTTCAGAGGCATTATAAAACAAAATGTAACACCAAGCCACATTCAGTGATATTACATACAAAGACTTGGTTAAAATGGTAGATTTTAAGGAGTGTCTTAAAAAGAGGAAAGTGAGGTTGAAAGGCAAAGAGGTATAAGGAGAGAATTACAGAGTTTGGGGCCGCAACAGCTGAAGGTGGGGCCACCAATGGTGGAGCAATTAAATTAGGGATGGTCAAAAGGCTAGAATTAGAGGGGCACAGATATTTCAGGGAGTTTTGGAAATGGTGGAGATTACAGAGATAGTGAGGGGAGACCCACAGGGGAACTTGAAAACAAGGATGAGAATTTTAAAATTGAAAAGTTGCTTGACTGGGAACCATTGTAGGTCAGCAAGCACAGGAGTGATAGGGGAAGAGGATTTAGTGCCAGTTAAGACAGGGGAAGCAGAGTATTGGATGATCTCTAGTTTTCAAAAGGTAGAATGTGGGAGACTAACCAAGAGTGTGTTGGAATAGCCAATGTAGAAGTAACAAAAGCATGAATGAGGATTTCAGCAGCAGATGAGCTGAGACTGGAGTGGAGAGGGGCAACGTTACAGAGGTGGAAGTAATGGTTTTAGGGATGGTGTGAGGGATGGATGATAATTTAGCAACAGTGGATGAGTCAAGAGAGGTGGTGGTGTAGAACAGGATATTGTCAATGAGGGGAGGTGATGGTGTAGTGATATTGTCGCTAGACTAGTAATCCAGAGACCCAGGGTAATGCTCTGGGGACCCGGGTTGGAATCCTGCTACGGCAAATGGTGGAATTTGAATCCAATAAAAATCTGGAATTAAAAGTCTGATGATAATCATGAAACCATTGTTGTAAAAAATCATCTGGTTCACTAATGCCCTTTTAGGGAAAGAAATCAGTTGTCCTTACCTGGTTTGCCTACATGTGACTCCAGACCCGCAGTAACGTGGTTGACTCTTACATGCCCTCTGAAATGGCCTAGCAAGTGAGTAGAATAAATGAAAACCCAAAGGGGCATTTCTTTAATATATAAAGAGCAAGAGAATAATTAGGGAAAGCGTATGGTTAATTAGGGACCATAGAGGTAATCTGTGTGTGGACTTCAATGAATACCTTGCTTTGGTCTTCACAATGGAAAAGGAAGACACAAGGTGGAGGATTATAAAATATTAAAGGAAATTAACATGGAGAGCAAGGAGGGTTTAGTGGCCTGAAAAGTGGATAAATCCACAGGCCTGGATGAGATGTATCCCAGGCTGTTGAGGGAGGCAAGGGAAGAGATATCAGGAGCCCTGACAGTAATTTTCAAATCCTCTCTGGCCATAGGTGAGGTGCCAGAAGACTGGAGGACTGCTAACATTGTCCCATTATTAAAAAAGGGAGGAAGGGATAGACCAGGAAATTACAGGCCAGTCAGTCTAACCTCGGTAGTGGGGAAGTTACGAGAAAGGATTCTGATGGACTGAATATATCTGCACTGGAGAGACACGGATTAATTAGGGATAGTCAGCATGGATTTGTTAAAGGAAGGTCGTGCTTGACAAATTTGATTGAATTTCTTGAGGAGGTAACCAGGAGTGTTGATGAGGGTAATGCATTTGATGTGGTCTTAATGGACTTTAGCAAGGATTTTGATAAGGTCCCTCCTGGCAGACCGGTCAAGAAAGTAAGAGTCCATGGGATCCAAGGCAAAGTGGCACGTTGGATCCAAAACTGGCTGAGAGGCAGGAAGCAGAGGGTGATGGTAGAGGGATGTTTCTGTGGCTGGAAGTCAGTTTCCAGTGGGGTTCGGTGCTGGGGCCCTTGCTGTTTGTGGTGAACATAAATGATTTGGAATTAAATGTAGGGGGTATGATCAAGAAGTTCATGAATGACATGAAAATTGCTAGGGTGGTAAACAGTGAGGAGGATAACTGTAAACTGCAGGAGGATATCAATGGGCTGGTCAGGTGGGCAGAGCAGTGGCAAATGGAATTCAATTCAGAAAAGTGAGGTAATGCACTTGGGGAGGGTTAACAAGGCAAGGGATTACTCTATGAATGATAGGACCCTGGAAAACACTGAAGATCAGAGGGACCTTGGTGCACATATCCACAGATCCCCGAAGGTAGCAGCATAGGTAGATAAGGTGGTTAAGAAGGCATATGGGATACTTGCCTTTATTAGCCGAGACATAGAATACAAGAGCAGGGAGGTTATGCTGGAATTGTATAAAACACTGGTTAGGCCACAACTGGAGTACTGCGTGCAGTTCTGGTCACCACATTATAGGAAGGATGTGATTGCACTGGAGAGGGTGCAGAGGAGATTTACCAGGATGCTGCCTGGGCTGGAGGGTCTGAGCTATGAGGAAAGATTGGATAGGCTGAAGTTGTTTTCCTTGGAGCACCGAAGGTTGAGAGGGAACTCATAGAGCTGTATGAGATTATGAGGGGCATAGATAGGGTGGATAGGAAGGCACTTTTTCCATTAGTAGAAGGGTCAATAACCCAGGATCATAGATTTAAGGTAAGAGGTAGAAGGGTAGAGAGGAGTTGAGGAGAAAATTTTTCACCCAGAGGGTGGTGAGAGTCTGGAACTCACTGCCTGAAAGGGTGGTTGAGTCAGAAACTCTCGTAACATTTAACAAGTATTTAGATATTCACTTGTGTTGCCATAGCCTCCAGGGCTATGGACCAAGCCCTGGAAAATCGCATTAGTATAGACAGATCTTTGTTGACCAGCGAGGACATGATGGGCCGAATGGCCTCCTCACTGATGCTCAGTTTGGGTTCCACCAGGGCCACTCAGTTGCTGTCCTCATTACAGCCTTGGTTCAAACATGGACAAAAGAGCTGAACTCTCTAGAAGAGAGCGACTGCCTTTGACATCAAGGCAGCATTTGACCGAGTGTGGCATCAAGGAGCCCTAGCAAAACTGAAGTCAATGGGAATCGGGGGAAAGCTCTCTGCTGGTTGGAGTCATACCTAGCACAAAGGAAGATGGTTGTGGTTGTTGGAGGTCAGTCATCTCAGCTCCAGGACATCACTGCAGGAGTTCCTCAGGGTAGTGTCATCTTCAGCTGCTTCATCAATGACCTTCCTTCCATCATAAGGTCAGAATTGGGGATATTCGCTGGTGATTGCACAATGTTCAGCATCCTGGGGGTTACCATTGACCAGAAACTGAACTGGACTAGCCATATAAATACTGTGGCTACAAGAGCAGGTCAGAGGCTAGGAATCCTGTGCCGAGTAACTCACCTCCTGACTCCCCAAAGCCTGTCCACCATTTATAAGACACAAGTCAGGTGTGTGATAGAATACTCCCCACTTGCCTGGATGAGTGCAGCTCCCACAACACTCAAGAAGCTTGACACCATCCAGGACAAAGCAGCCCACTTGATTGGCACCACATCCACAAACATTCACTCCCTCCACCACCGATGCACAGTAGAAGCAGTGTGTACCATCTACAAGATGCACTGCAGGAACTCACCAAGGGTCCTTAGACAGCACCTTCCAAACCCATGACCACTACCATCTAGAAGGACAAGGGCAGCAGATAGATGGGAACACCACCACTTGCAAGTTCCAAGACACTCACCATCCTGACTTGGAAATATATCGTTGTTCCTTCACTGTTGCAGGGTCAAAATCCTGGAACTCCCTTCCTAACAGCACTGCGGGTGTACCCACACCACATGGACTGCAGCAGCTCAAGAAGGCAGTTCACCACCACCTTCTCAAGGTCAACTAGGGATAGGCAATAAATGCTGGCCCAGCCAGTGAAGCCCACATCCTATTAATGAATTTTCAAAAACTAACTGTGTGCTAACGGATGATGTCGCCAAGGGACAACGTATGGATGAATAATAGGAGGGGGCCAAGGATCCATCCTTTTGGGACACAGAGGTAACAGTGCAGGATCTGGGAGAGAAACTATTGCAAATGATTCTCTGTCTAGGTTTAGATAAGAATAGAACTAAGTGAGAGCAATCCAATCCAGCTGACCAGTGATGGAGAGGTGTTGGTGCATGGCGATGTAGTCAAGCCTTTTACTTACAGCTTAGACAGGGTAATCTCACTCTCTGCTGTGAGAGCTGAGTAGTTAGTTAGATAACTGGTTGAATCTGGTTCCTATAGCCCCAGGCCTCTTAGACAGGGTAATCTCACTCTCTGCTGTGAGAGCTGAGTAGTTAGCTAGATAACTGGTTGAATCTGGTTCCTATAGCCCCAGGCCTCTTAGACAGGGTAATCTCACTCTCTGCTGTGAGAGCTGAGTAGTTAGTTAGATAATTGGTTGAATCTGGTTCCTATAGCCCCAGGCCTCTTTAGTGCAGCTAAGACAAGTGGAGTGCATCTGAGGAAACCGAGTGCAGATTTGGAGTTTGGTGAAAGAGGGAGTTTAAAGCGTTAATTTTGTTCTTAAATTTTGCTCTTAAAATCTAATCTTAAACCTTTAAATTAGTACACAAATTGGTGGTACAATTAATAAAATATATTAAAAAGCAACATAAGTAAGTGATAATAAAATTAAGTAATTATTTAAAACACATTAGGGATGGCAGGACATGTGATGTGTCAAGGCTGCAGCATGTGGGAGCTGCTGGGTAACATTGTGATCCAGGTCATACACATCTACAGTAAGTGTTTGCGGCTTGAGGAACTTCAGCTCAGAGTCATTGAGCTGGAGGCTGAACTGCAGACACAGTAACACATGAGGGAGGGAGAAAGTTACCTGGATGCTCTGTACCAGGAGGCAGTCACACCATTAGGATAGGGTCTTCTGATTTGTTCAGTGGCCAGGGACATGAGAGTGTGACTGTGAATGAGGCAGGTAAGGGGACTCAGAGGACAGGAGTGTGAACCGCTGCAATTGTCCAACCAGTTTGAGGTTCTCTCAGTTTGTTTGGATGAGAGTTGGGGTTGCAGGGTGGATGGGCAAACTGACCATGGCACCGTGGGACAGGAAGCCATCCAAGTGGGGGTGTGGGGGAGCAAAAGGGAATGTAGTTGTAGTAGGGGACAGTAATGTAAGGGGGATTGACATTGTTCTCTGTGAGAGTCCAGACAACTATGTTGCCTGCCCAGTGTCAATGTTCGGGACATCTGCACAGGGCTGGAGAGGAACTTGCAGTGGAAGGGGGAGGATCTGGTTGTTGTGGTCCATGTAGGTGTCAACAACATAGGTGGAATCTAGGACAGAAGTTCTGCATGGAGAATATGAGGAGCTAGGCACCAAACTGAAAAGCAAAACCTCTTATAATCATTACCAGAAGCGTGTGCAAATTGGCATCATGTACCTAAAATTAGAGAGATGAATACGTGTCTTAAAGAGTGGTGTGGGAGAAGTGGGTTCCAGTTCGTGGGATACTGGCACCATTACTGGCAAAAGTGGGGGCTGTACTATTGGGGCGGTCTACACCTGAACTGGGCTGGGACCAATTTTCTTGCGAACCGCTTAACTAGGGAAGTAGACAGGGTGTTAAATGAAATATTGGGGGCAAGGGATTAAATGTGGAAAGATGTGAAATATCAAAGAGTAGAGACAAGATGAGAGAGGAAAATAGTGATATAGAAAATGTAGGTCAGAGAATGGCAGGAAGGCGCAGACAAAAAAACCTAATAATTCACCAAGAATTAAGACTAGATGTTACAAAGACAAGTAAAAGACAAAACTAAAGCCTCTGTATCTGAATGCACGCAGCATTCAGAACAAAGTAAACAAATTGATAGCGTACTATGAAGTAAATAAATATGATCTGACAGCCATTACGGAGACATGGCTGCAGGATGACATGGATTGGGTCCTGAATATTGAGGGGTATATGACATTCAAGAGGAATAGGGAGCTAGGAAAAGGTGCAGGGGTAGCACTGTTAATCAAAGATGGCAATAGTTAGAGATGACCTTGGTTCAGGAGATCAGGATGTAGAATCGGTTTGGGTGATGAGGAATAGAAGGGGATAGAAGTGGGAGTGGTCTACAGGCCCTCCTAACAGTAACCAAAATATAGGGCAAAGTATACAAGAAGAAATAATTGGTGTTTGTGATAAAGGGACAGCAATAATTATGGGGCACTTTAATCTACCTATAAACTGGTAAAATCAGATTGGCAGTAGTAGCCTGTATAAGGAGTTCATAGAATGCTTTTGAGATAGCTTCTCCGAGCAGCACATTCTGGAAACAACCAGAAAGCAGGTTATATTAGAGTTGGTATTATGTAAATGTGACAGGATTAATTAATGACCTCAGAGTAAAGGCATCCCTAGGTAACAGCTACCACAATATGATTGAATTTTACATCCAGTTTGAAAGTGAGAAGAGTGGGTCTAAAATTAGTATTTTAAATTTAAATAAGGCCCATCCACCCTGCAACCCCAACTCTCATGCAAACAAACTGAGAGAACCTCAGTGTCAATGTTCGGGACATCTGCACAGGGCTGGAGAGGAACTTGCAGTGGAAGGGGAGGATCTGGTTGTTGCGGTCCATGTAGGTGTCAACAACATAGGTGGAATCTAGGACAGAAGTTCTGCATGGAAAATACGAGGACCTAGGCACCAAACTGAAAAGCAAAACCTCTTATAATCTCTGAATCATTACCAGAACCGTGTGCAAATTGGCATCGTGTACCTAAAATTAGAGAGATGAATACGTGCCTTAAAGAGTGGTGTGGGAGAAGTGGGTTCCAGTTCGTGGGATACTGGCACCATTACTGGCGAAAGTAGGGGCTGTACTGTTGGGGTGGTCTGCACCTGAACTGGGCTGGGACCAATTTTCTTGCGAACCGCTTAACTAGGGAAGTAGACAGGGTGCTAAATGAAATATTGGGGGCAAGGGATTAAATGTGGAAAGATGTGAAATATCAAAGAGTAGAGACAAGGTGAGCATGAAAGCTGAGCTAGCTGAAGTGAATTGGAATACGAGGCTAGGGAATAAATCAACAGAGAACCAGTGGCAGATACTTAAGGGGATATTTCAGAATACTCAGAATAAGTATTTCCCTACGATAAAGACAAATTCTAAAGGGAGGACCCACCATCCGTGGTTCACTAAAGAAGTTAGGGAAAGCATCAAACTTAAGAAGAAAGCATATAATTGCGCAAAATGAGTGGAAAGTCAGATGATTGGTCAGAATATAAAGAACGGCAGAAAATAACTAAAAGGTTAATCAAGAGAAAGAAATTAGGGTATAAGAGGGAGCTAGCTAGAAATGTAAAAACTGATAGCAAGAATTTCTACAGGTATTTAAAAAGAAAAAGACTAAGTAAATTGAGTGTTGGTCCTCTGGAGAGTGACAGTGGGGAGTTAATAGTAGATAATAAGGAAATGGCGGATGGTATGAACAAATATTTTGCTTCTGTCTTCACTATAGAGGACTACAGAGGATACAAAAGTCATTTCAGTAATAGCTGTAAATCAGGTGGAGGGGAAGAGAGGAATTTGGTGAAATTACAATCACTAGGGAAGCGGTACTTAGCAAACTGATGGAGCTGCAGGCTGACAAGTCTCCAGGTCCTGATAGACTTCATCCTAGGGTCTTAAAAGAAGTGGATAATGAGGTGTTAATTTCCCAAAATTTGTTAGATTCTGGAAAGGTTTCTTCACATGGAAAGTAGGAAATATAACCCCTCTATTCAAAAAGGGAAGCAAAAAACAGGAAAATATAGGCCAGTTAGCTTGACATCTGTTATGGGGAAGGTGTTGGAATTGATCATTTAAAAAGTTATAGCCGGGCACTTAGAAAAACACAAGGTAATCGGTCTTGTGGAAGGGAAATCATGTTTAACCAATTTATTAGAGTTCTTTGAAGGAGTAACATGTGCTGTGGATAAAGGGGAGCCTGTTGATGTACAACACTTGGATTTCCAGAAAGCATTTGCTAACATGCCACATCAAAGATTATTGCGGAAAATAAAAGCTCATGGTGTAGGGGGCAACTTATTTGTCTGGATAGAAGGTTGGCTGGCTGGCAGAAAACAGAGTATGCATCAACGGGTCTTTGTCTGAGTGGCAGGATGTGACTAGTGGAGTCCTGTTGGGGTCTGTGTTGGGACCTCAACTTTTTACAATTTACACCAATGACTTAGATGAGGGCAGTGAAGACATGGTAGCTAAATTTGCAGATGGCACAAAGATAGGTAGGAAAGTATGTTGTGAAGAAGACATAAGGAGTTTGCAGATGGATATAGATAAGTTAGTGAGTGGGCAAAAATCTGGCAGGTGGGGTATAATGTGGAAAAGTGTGAAGTTGTTCACTTTGGCAGGAAGAATAAAAAGGCAGAGCATTACTTAATCGGACAATGACTGCAGAATTCTGAGGTGCAGAGGGATTTAGGTGTTCTAGTGCATGAGTCACAAAAAGTTAGTATGCAGGTATAGCAAGTAATTAAGAAGGCTAGTGGAATGCTATCCTATATTACGAGAGGAATTGAACATAAAAGTAAGGATGTTATGCTTCAGTTATACAAGGCATTGGTGAGACCGCACCTCGAATACTGTGTGCAGTTTTGGTCTCCTTATTTAAGGAAGGATGTAAATGTGTTGGAGGTAGTGGAAAAGAGGTTTATTAGATTGATACCTGGAATGAGTGGATTGTCTTATGAGGAAAGGTTGGACAGACTGGGCTTGTTTCCAGTGGAGTTTAGAAGAGTGAGAGGTGACTTGATTGAAGTATATAAGATCCTGAATGGTCCTGACAAGGTGGACATGGAAAGGATGTTTCCTCTTGTGGGTGAGTCCAGAACTAGGGGCAGTGTTTTAAAATTAGGAGTCACCCTTTTAGGACAGAGATAAGGAGAATTTTTTTCTCTCAGAGGGTTTTGTGACTTTGGAACTCTCTGCCTCAGAAGGCAATGTAAGTGGTGTCACTGAATATTCTTAAGGCAGATGTGGTTAGATTTTTGTTAGGTAAGGGAATCAAAGGTTATCGGGATGGGATGGGAATGTGGGACTCAAAACACAAACAGATCAGCTATGATCTTATTGAATGGTAGAGCAAGCTCAAGGGGCTGAATGGCCTACTCCTGCTCCTATTTCATATGTTTGTATGTATCAAAGGCAGCAGACAGGTTGAGAAGGATGAGAAGGGAAAGTTTACCTTTAAAATGTTGTTTGTGACTTTGGTAAAAGCCGTTTTGGTAGAACTCATTGATATTACATTTGGTCAAATTACTGTCTTGTTATCAATGGCAGTCACTCTCACCTCATCTCTTGAATCCTGTTCAGACCAAGGCTGTAATGAGGTCTGGACTCGGGTGACCCTGGAGAAAGCCAAAATTTGAACATCGGTAGGTTATTGCTGTGTAAGTACTACTACATAACACTGTCAGCAACATCTTTGATAATTTTGCTGATGTTTGAGAGTAGGCTGATGGGGGAATAATTGGCAAGATTGGATTTGTCCTGCTTTTTGTGGGCAAAACATACATGAGCAGCCTTCCACATTGTCGGGTAGATGCCAATATTCTCGCTGTAGTAGAACAGCTTGGCTAGGGACGCAGCAAGTTCTGGAGGACAAGCCTTCAGTACTGTCATCGGATGTTGCTCCTACCCTGGAATGAAGTGGGATAGTGTGACTCTCTGAGGGGATGGATCTCACTGGTGACTACCAAAGGTCACAGGGTCCAGGTCCGCATTGCAATCAGCTTCTGGAGCAGCTGCCCTGACACAAGTCAACAACTGCTATCCCAAACTCACTGGCCTAACCCCAAACCCAGGTGTTAGGTTCCTTCTATCGGGTCACTTTGTTAGCGAACGCAGTTGCACGCCTATCTACTGATGAGTGAGTTGGTAAACAAGATAGTGCAGATGTAGAGGCCAGTGTAAGATGAAGCACATGCTGTTTATTAACACAAGTAACAGAGTGCTAACACAATGTGTGCATCTCCAACCAGACCCAATTCTAAACTACTGATTAACAATGTAGCCCGCAGTACACAGCAACTGGGTAATACAGTCACGTGGTCAATCTGCCCACATTCTCCTAAAGGTCCATTGCAGCTCAGGTTACTACATCCCTCCCCCTTTACTCAAAAGTACAATTTACAATCTTTACAATATGTCAACTATTGACATAAATAAACTATTTATAAATTCAGTCTCTCTGGAGGCTTGTCCAAATGTGCCAAATATCGTAGTTCTACGACTTCAGATGGTTTATCCGAGGCCTCCCTCTCAGGAGTTATCTGTCCACTCGGTTCTCCTGTAGGAACTTGTAAATTTGTCTCTTCGACTCTCTCAGGCTCAACGGATCCTAAAGGCACTTCCAAACCAAATGGAGTTCCTCCCACATGTGGTGTAGATTCCAACGGGAATGCTTGGCGCATCCTTCCTTGTAGATCTGTTTCCCTTTTCCTGAGGTGATTTACATGTCTCCTAATTATCCGACCGTTGACCGATATGTGGTAGGAAAGGGGTCCTGTCACTGCACTGACTTCACCTGATAGCCATTTGGGCCCATCTCCAAAATTCTTTACAAAAACTGTGTCTCCAACAGTGAAGTTTCTTTCATGAATGTGGGAAGCATGTTCATTTTTCTGAGCCTCCTGACTTCTCTCTACCCTCCCCCATAAATTCGGCCTTATGAGACTCAAACTTGTCCAGAGACGTGTCTTCATCGATAACGCTGCAGGGGCAATACCGGTGAACATGTGTGGCGTAGTCCTATAGCTGAATAGGAATTGTGATAATCTAGTTGCAACAGAGTCTCCATCCCAGACTTTTCATTCCGGCCTTGAGGTCTGGACTGCCCTCTCGACCATACCATTGGATGCAGGGTGGTATGGCGAGGTCTTGAGACTTGCCATTGAGACTTGTAAATCTTTGGAATTCCCCGCTGGTGAATGCGATTCTATTATCAGCCATATTCTCTTCTAACCCGTGTATCGCAAAACTCTGTTGCAATGTGTCTATGGTAACGATAGATGTGGGTGATCTCACCTCGTATACATCCATCCACTTCGAATGAGCATCAATAATCAAGAGGAAATTGTGTCCTAAAATACAGGGGAGGCGATGGCATAGTGGTATTGTCGCTGCATTAGAAATCCAGAGACCCAGGGTAATGCCCTGTGAAAATGGGTTCGAATTCTTGTCCCACCGGCAGGACAGGCTCAGAAGAGGTGACAGCACAGTGGTATACAGTCGGGAGGGAGTTGCCTGGGAGTCCTCATCATCGACTCTGGACTCCATGAAGTCTCATGGCATCAGGCCAAACATGGGTAAGGAAACCTCCTGCTCATTACCACGTACCGCCCTCCCTCAGCTGATGAATCAGTGCTCCTCCATGTTGAACACCATTTGGAGGAAGCACTGAGGGTGGCAAGGGTGCAGAATGTTCTCTGGGTGGGGGACTTAAATGTCGATCACCAACAGTGGCTCGGTAGCATCATTACTGACCAAGCTGCCTGAGTCCTAAAGGACTTAGCTTGGTCTGCAGCAGGTGGTGAGGGAACCAAAAAGAGGGAAAAACATACTTGACCTCATCCTCACCAACTTGCCTGCTGCAGATGCATCTGTCCATGACAGTATCGGTAGGAGTGACCACTGCACAGTGATTGTGGAGACGAAATCCCACCTTTACTTTGAGGATACCCTCCATCATGTTGTGTGGTACTACCACCGTGCTAAATGGGATAGATCTTGGACAGATCTAAAAACTCAAGACCAGGCATCTATGTGGTGCAGCAGAATTGTACTTGAACACAATCTGTAACCTCATTGCCCGGCATATCCCCCACTCTGCATTACTATCAAGCCGGGGGATCAACCCTGGTTCAATGAAGAGTGCAGGAGGGCATGCCAGGAGCAGCACCAGGCATTATCTAAAATTGAGATGTCAACCTGGTGAAGCTATAACACAGGACTATTTGCGTGCCAAACAGCATAAGCAGCAGGTGACAGACAGAGCTAAGCGATTCCACAACCAACGGATCAGATACAAAAACAGAAATACCTGTAAAAACTCAGCAGGTCTGGCAGCATCGGCGGAGAAGAGCAAAGTTGACGTTTCGAGTCCTCATGATCCTTCAACAGAACTAAGTAGAAATAGGAAAGGGGTGAAATATAAGCTGGTTTAAGGGGGTGGGGGGGGAAAGAAGTGCTGGGGGGGGGGTGGTTGTTGGGACAAGCAAGCAGTGATAGGAGGACATAACCAAAAGATGTCACGGACAAAAGGACAAAGAGGTGTTGAAGGTGGTGATATTATCTAAAAGAATGTGCTAATTAAAAGTGGATAGCAGGACAAGCAAGGTACAGATTGCTCTAGTGGGGGTGGGATGAAATAAGCAATGGAAAATAATGGAAATAGGTGGGAAAAGAAAAATCTATATAAATTATTGGAAAAACAAAAGGGAGGGGGAAGAAACAGAAAGGGGGTGGGGATGGAGGAGGGAGTTCAAGATCTAAAGTTGTTGAATTCAATATTAAGTCCGAAAGGCTGTAAAGTGCCTAGTCGGAAGATGAGGTGCTGTTCCTCCAGTTTGCGTTGAGCTTTACTGGAACAATGCAGCAAGCCAAGGACAGACATGTGGGCAAGAGAGCAGGGTGGAGTGTTAAAATGGCAAGCGACAGGGAGGTCTGGGTCATGCTTGCAGACATATCGAAGGTGTTCTGCAAAGCAGTCACCCAGTCTGTGTTTAGTCTCTCCAATGTAGAGGAAACCACATTGGGAGCAACGAATGCAGTAGATTAAGTTGGGGGAAATGCAAGTGAAATGCTGCTTCATTTGAAAGGAGTGTTTGGGCCCTTGGACGATATAAGCTCTGCAGTCCTGCCACATCTAGTTGTGAATGGTGTGGTCAATTAAACAACTCACTGGAGGAGGCTCCACAAATATCCACATCCTCAATGATGGAGAAGCTCAGCACATCAGTGCAAAAGATAAGGCTGAAGCATTTGCTACAACCTTCAGCCAGAAGTTCTGAGTGGATGATCCATCTCGGCCTCCTCTGGAGGTCCCCAGTGTCACAGATGCCAGTCTTCAGCCAATTCGATTCACTCCACGTGATATCAAGAAACGGCTGAAAGCACTCGATACTGAAAAGGATATGGGTCCTGACAATATTCCAGCAATAGTACTGAAGACTTGTGCTGCAGAATTTGCTGCTCCCCTAGCCAAGCTGTTCCAGTACAGCGACAACACTGGCATCTACCCGGATATGTGGAAAATCACCCAGCTATGTCCTGTACACAAAAAGCAGGACAATTCCAATTACCAACCCATCAGTCTACTCTCGATCATCAGTAAAGTAATGGAAGGGGTCATCAACAGTGCTATCAAGCAGCACTTACTTAGAAATAACCTGCTCACTGATGCCCAGTTTGGATTCTGCCAGGGCCACTCAGCTCCAGACCTCATTACAGCCTTGGTTCAAACATGGACACAAGAGCTGAACTCCTGAGGTGAGGTGAGAGTGACTGTCTTTGACATCAAGGCAGCATTTGACCAAGTGTGGCATCAAGGATCCCCAGCAAAACTGGAGTCAATGGGAATCAGGGGGAAAACTCTCTGCTGGTTGGAGTCATACCTAGCACAAAGGAAGATGGTTGTGGTTGTTGGAGGTCAGTCATCTCAGCTCCAGGACATCACTTCAGGAGTTCCTTAGAGTAGTGTCCTCGGCCCAACCATCTTCAGCTGCTTCATCAATGACCTTCCTTCCATCAAAAGGTCAGAAGTGGGGATTTTGGCTGATGATTGCACAATGTTCAACAACATTCATGACTCCTCAAGTGCTGAAGTAGTTGATGTCCAAATGCAGCAAGTCCTGGACAATATTCAGGCTTGGGCTGACAAGTGGCAAGTAACATTCGTGCCACTACAAGTATCAGGCAATGACCATCTCCAACGAGAGAGAATTCAATCATCGCCCCTTTGATGTCCAATGGCATTACCATCACTGAATCCCCCACTATCAACATCCCGGGGGCTACCATTGACCAGAAACTGAACTGGACCAGCCATATAAATACTGTGGTTACAAGACAGGTCAGAGAGGCTAGGAATCCTGCGGCGAGTAACTCACCTCCTGACTCCCCAAAGCCTGTCCGCCATCTACAAGGTACAAGTCAGGAGTGTGATGGAATACTCCCCACTTACCTGGATGAGTGCAGCTCCCACAACACTCAAGAAGCTGGACACCATCCAGGACAAAGCAGCCTGCTTGATTGGCACCACATCCACAAACATTCACTCCCTCCCCTACCAATGCACAAGATGCACTGCAGGAATTCACCAAGGCTCCTTAAACAGCACCTTCGAAACCCATGACCACTACCATCTAGAAGGACAAGGGCAGCAGATAGATAGGAACACCACTGCCTGGAAGTTCCCCTCCAAGTCACTCACCATCCTATCTTGGAAATATATCACCGTTCCTTCACTGTCGCTGGGTCAAAAGCCTGGAACTCCCTTCCTAACAGCACTGTGGGTGTACCTACACCACATGGACTGCAGCAGTTCAAGAAGGCAGCTCAGCACCACCTTCTCAAGGGCAATTAGGGATATGCTGTAAATGCTGGCCCAGCCAGCGAAGGCCACATCCCATAAATGAATTAAAAAGGCCCCATATAGTCAACATGCAGGCGGACCAATGACCTTCCTGGCCATTCCCAGTGATCCAGTGGGGCAGAAGGGGTCAATTTCTGTACCTATTAGCACTATATGCAGTTCTTGACTAAGATTTTGATTCCTGTGTCCATCCCTGGTCACCTTAAGTAGCTGTGCGCCAACATTTTCATTCTAGAGCTGCTGGGATGAGCACTATGCAATTCAGTCAATAATGGCTTTCTTCCTCTGGGAGGCACAGTGACTCTCGCTCCTCACAGATAGATGCCGTCCTGGCTGGTGAGCTCATATCTCCTATTAAGATAGAGCTTCACTTCATCAGACTTTGGCTCATTAGACCATCCCTGTAAGTCATGTTCCCTTACATGAGACAAAACTGGATCGTGGTCTGTCCATTCTTTAACTTGTTTGGCATGTACTGGTGATGAATCCAGAAAGTTTAATAACAAGACAAGTTCTTGAGGAATTGGGGCACTCACATTGCTGTCTTTTAGAGGTAATCGGCTCAGTGTGTCAGCATTTGCAATCAGGCTTCCCGGCCGGTGGGTTAAAATATATTCATAAGCAGCTAGAATCAGTGCCCACCTTTGGATGTATGCAGAGGGAATTGTGGGTATTGCCTTATCTTCCTTGAACAAGCCTATTAGTGGCTTGTGATCGGATACAATGGTAAAGTGGTGAACATGGATGTATTGGTGGAACTTCTTAACGCCAAATACAATGGATAAGCCTTCTTTCTCTATTTGTGAGTATCTTCATTCTGCAAGAGTGTTCTTGAGACGTAAGCTATGGGCCGTTTAGAGCCAACTGCCATCCGGAGGGAGAGTACTGCCCTTACTCCGTATGGAGATGCATCGCAGGTCCAAATTAATTCTATGAGTCGAAACGTACCAACAGGGCCGATGAATGTAGTAACTGCTTTACTGTTGTTGTGGAGCTTGCCAAGTCCACATGTGGTTTTTCTTGAGCAAATCTTGTAATAGAGCCAGTACTGTTGACAAATTTGGGAGAAAATGGCCATAATAGTTAATCATTCCCAAGAAGGACTTGAGTTCTATGGCATTTCTCAGTGCTGATGCCTGACGAATAGCTCTCACCTGGTCTTCTACTGGGTGAAGGCCCTGCAAGTCGACCTTATGACCCAGGTAAACCATTTTTTTTGCCTGGAAGATACATTTTTCTCTTTTCAAACGTATTCTGGCTTATGAGAAACACTTCAATACCTCTTCCAGGTTAACCAGGTGTTCTTCATCAGTTAGTCCTGTTACTAGGGCATCATTCAGATAAACCACATGGTGCAAACCTTGAAGTAAATTTTCCATTGTCTATTGCAAAATGGCACAAGCTGATGAGACACTGAAGGGTTACTTGGTATAACCCCCTATGTGTGTTATTAGTCACAAAATCCTGAGAGGCCTTTTCTAGCTCGACTTGCTGGTATGTGGCTCATGTTGAGTTTCATATATGCGGTTCCCCTGCCAACAATTCATCAATTTTTGGTATAGTCAAGTCTGGTCACTTTGTTAACAGTCAACTTGTAGTCCCCACATATTCGCACACTCTGGTCAGGCTTTAGTAAGGGATCTTTGGGTGCTGCCCATTCAGAAAATTGTCTTATTCAACATCAACTTTTTCTCGCAATGCAAAGGGGACTGGCCTCGCCTTTCAATAATGCTCAGGATCCATGTAGATTTTAGCTTGCAGACCCTGAATCTTCCCGAGCTCTTCCCTGAAAACGGAAGCATATTTCTGTAATAATTCTTGCGGACCTTTCATCCTGAGTTGAAAAATCTCGGTCCACTCCAACCTTATTTCCTTAAGCCAGTTCCGATCATGTAGCTTTGGACCCTCCCCTGCTACCACTGTCAGGGGCGAATTAACAGACTGATTTCCATACTATACTGAACCTTGTATATACTTCTTACTTGTCTATCTTCACCAGTTGACGTCTTTAACTTTGCATCTGAATTTTCCAGATTTAATGGGTGGTCTCCTCCATTCATATATTTGAACATATGTTCCCCTGTAACTGTTGTGGATGCCCCTGAATCCACCTCCATTCGGATGGGTTTCTTGTTGACTTTAACTGTCACATAGATTGGCTCTGTTTTACCCATTTTTAAGTTGTATAGTGAGTAAATATCTGTATTTGTTTCTTCTGGTTCCTCTATTATGTGGATTTCATGTTTTCTACCTTTTTGCTTAAAGTTTTGTATTAATCTGTCTTTACAATATCCCATAATGTAACGATGGCAATAGAAACGCTGATTCTTTTAAATTATCATTTGCTTGCAGGCTGTCTGGTTCCATTTCTGTCATTATTATTATGGGTTTTCTCTGTTAAACCATTGCTTTTTGCTGGGCTAATAATGCAGCTGTCTCCTGCCTCTGGGTGGAGCCCTGCACTTCTGCGCCATTTCTAACTGGTGCTTCCCTCCCGACACGATGGACAGTGCCATTTTGTGCTCCCTTGATTGCTTCTGAATCCCTGACTGCGTCTCCATTGCGAGCACCAACTCCAGTGCCTTGCTGAAGTCTAAATTCGTTTCTGACAACAACCCTTTTTGGGTTGCCTTTTTGAATGGCGTCTTCATTAATCCCACACACTAATCGGTTTAAGGTGTCGTTTATCGATGTCCTGAGCTCACAGTACTCTGTCAGTTGTTTTAAGGCCACTACATAGCAAGCAACTGTCTCTCCAGGGACACAACACTTTGAATTAAATTTAAAACGCGTTGTTACCGAGGCTTTCGGCTGAAAGTGGTTTTTCACAAGATTTACCAACTTATCAAAGCTCTGGAATCTGGGGTGTTGGGTGCCGTTAGACTACGAATTAGGCCGTATGTTTTACTGCCACATGTCAATAAGAGGACTGCTTGTCTCTTCTCTTCCCCCGATATGTCGTTGGCTAAAAAGAACAACGTGAGGCGTTCAGTATAATGTGACCAGTCATCGGTGGTCTGATCAAACAGTTGAATGCAGCCAAACTGTGGCATACTGGAAGGAGATAACTCTGATGACTATGGTGAAGTCTGTACTTACAATTGCCTTGCAAGGTATAGCTGGTTTACTTCTGTTGAATTTTGCAGCTTTCTTTTGTGCCATCGACTGGTCGTGTTTTGCTTCGTCACCAGGTGTTAGGTTCCTTCTATCGGGTTGCTTTGCTAGCAAACGTGGTTGCATGCCTATCCACTAGTAAGTGAGTTGGTAAACAAGATACTGCAGATGCAGAGGCCAGTGTAAGATGAAGCACATGCTGTTTATTAACACAAGTAACAGAGTGCTAGCACAGTGTGTGCTTCTCCAACCAGCCCCTATTCTAAACTACTGATTAACAATGTAGCCCGCACTACACAGCAACTGGGTAATACAGTCACGTGGTCAATCTGCTCACATTCTCCTAAAGGTCCATTGCAGCTCAGGTCCCAGAGAGGGCAAACACCTAACGTCTCGGGTCCCGGCCTCAGGGCCCAGACCCCTGGGACCCAGACCCCAGGACCTAAACCCCCAGACACCTGGGACCTTGGTAGGAAGAATAGAGGCAGAGGCTATTTTCTGAATGGGGAGAGAATTCAGAAATCTGGAGTGCAAAGGGACTTGGGAGTCCTAGTCCAGGATTCTCTTAAGGTTAACTTGCAGGTTGAGTTGGTAGTTAGGAAGGCAAATGCAATGTTGGCATTTATTTTGAGAGGACTAGAATATAAAAGCAGGGATGTGTTGCTGAGGCTTTATAAGGCTCTGGTCAGACCACATTTAGAATACATGTGAGCAATTTTGGGCCCCTTATCCCAGGAAGGATGTGCTGGCCCTGGAGAGGGTCCAGAGGAGGTTCACGAGAACGATCCCAGGAATGAAAGGCTTAACATGTGAGGAGCGTTTGAGGACTCTGGGTCTATACTCGATGGAGTTTAGAAGGATGAGGGGGGATCTAATTGAAACTTACTGAATACTGAAAGGTCTGGATAGAGTGGACGTGGGGAAGATGTTTCCATTAGTAGGAGAGACTAGGACCCAAGGGCACAGCCTCAGAGTAAAGGGAAGACCTTTTAGAACAGAGTTGAGGAGAAACTTCTTTAGCCAGAGAGTGGTGAATCTATGGAATTGATTGCCACAGAAGGCTGTGGAGGCCAGGTCACTGAGGGTATTTATTGATTGGTAAAAGGATCAAAGGTTACGGGGAGAATGGGGTTGAGAAACTTATCAGCCATGATTGAATGGCAGAGCAGACTTGATGGGCCGAATGGCCTAATTTCTGCTCCTATGTCTTATGGCCCCCGGGACCTAAACGCCCAGCACCCCCAGGACCCAGGCCCTTGGGACCCAGGCCCTCAGGACCCGCTTTACTGACCAATCACCTCCTCTCTGGACAATCAGCCCAAAGGTGGGACCACCCTGGTCGTTATGGAGACGCTGCCAGGTCACGTGCAATCTTCCCGCCTCGCCGCTAGCGAGCATGTGACCCGCAACCGCCTGCTGGGGTTTTGTGTGTGACGTTTACACAGGAAGCGGTGACATTCACACAGGAAGCGGTGACGTCACGCGCGGGCCGAGTGGGACTGAAGATGGCGGAGTATCTGGCCTCGATTTTCGGCACCGAAAAGGACAAGTGAGTGCGGCTGGGAAGCGGCGATGGGAAGGCCGCCCGTCTGCCTGCTTTATTCCCGGGAGGAAGGCGGGGCGGGAGAGAGATGGGCGCAGAATCCCGGGGCCTACCGGACGTGGCGCAGAGGCTGCTCGGGGGCTCATATCTCGGGCACAATGGATCCCAGGCCTGGGCCTTGATGGCCGCCTCCACCCGCTCTGGGCCGGGCTCTCACAACTCAACACGCACGGCCTCTGATCGCACGGAGTTTCCCTCGCCGTCCCGGGCACAACTTGGGGTGGGGGGGTGGTCGTGGAGAGGGGGGATGGGGCGGGGGGGTGGTCGTGGGGAGGGGAGATGGGGTGGGGGGGGTGGTCGTGGGGAGGGGAGATGGGGTGGGGGGGGTGGTCGTGGGGAGGGGAGATGGGGTGGGGGGGGTGGTCGTGGGGAGGGGAGATGGGGTGGGGGGGGTGGTCGTGGGGAGGGGAGATGGGGTGGGGGGGGGTGGTCGTGGGGAGGGGAGATGGGGTGGGGGGGGGTGGTCGTGGGGAGGGGAGATGGGGTGGGGGGGGGTGGTCGTGGGGAGGGGAGATGGGGTGGGGGGGGTGGTCGTGGGGAGGGGAGATGGGGTGGGGGGGGTGGTCGTGGGGAGGGGAGATGGGGTGGGGGGGGGTGGTCGTGGGGAGGGGAGATGGGGTGGGGGGGGTGGTCGTGGGGAGGGGAGATGGGGTGGGGGGGGGTGGTCGTGGGGAGGGGAGATGGGGTGGGGGGGGTGGTCGTGGGGAGGGGAGATGGGGTGGGGGGGGGTGGTCGTGGGGAGGGGAGATGGGGTGGGGGGGGGTGGTCGTGGGGAGGGGAGATGGGGTGGGGGGGGGTGGTCGTGGGGAGGGGAGATGGGGTGGGGGGGGTGGTCGTGGGGAGGGGAGATGGGGTGGGGGGGGGTGGTCGTGGGGAGGGGAGATGGGGTGGGGGGGGTGGTCGTGGGGAGGGGAGATGGGGTGGGGGGGGTGGTCGTGGGGAGGGGAGATGGGGTGGGGGGGGGGTGGTCGTGGGGAGGGGAGATGGGGTGGGGGGGGTGGTCGTGGGGAGGGGAGATGGGGTGGGGGTGGTGGTCGTGGGGAGGGGAGATGGGGTGGGGGTGGTGGTCGTGGGGAGGGGAGATGGGGTGGGGGGGTGGTCATGCGGAGTGGAGATGGGGTGGGGGGGGTGGTCGTGGGGAGGGGAGATGGGGTGGGGGGGCGTGGTCGTGGGGGGGTGGGGAGGGTGGTCGTGGGGAGGGGAGATGGGGCGGGGAGGGTGGTTGGGGGGAGGGGGTGGGGGGGCTAGTCATGGGGGTGGGGGGGCTGGCCATGGGGGTGGGGGGTGGTCATGGGGAGGGAGGATGGGGTGGGGGAGGGAGGATGGGGAGGGGGTGGTCATGGGGTGGGGGAGGGAGGATGGGGAGGGGGTGGTCATGGGGAAGGGGGAGTGGTCGAGGGGGAGGGGGGTGGTCGTTGGGGGAGGGGGGGTGGTCATTGGGGGAGGGGGAGGGGGTGGTTGGGGGGAGGGGGTTGTTCGGGGGGAAGGGGTGTGGTCGTTGGGGGAGGGGGAGGGGGTGGTCGTTGGGGGAGGGGGGAGGGATGGTGGTCGGGGGGAGGGGAGGGGGGTGGGGGAGGGGGTGGTCGTGGGGTGGGGGAGGGGCGGTGGTCGTGGGGTGGGGGAGGCGGTGGTCGTGGGGTGGGGGAGGGAGGTGGTCGTGGGGTGGGGGAGGGAGGTGGTCGTGGGGTGGGGGATGGGGTGGGGGGGGTGGTTGTGGGGAGGGGGAATGGGGTGGGGGTTGGTCGGAGGGGTGGTCGGGGGAGGGGGGTGGGGGGTTGGGAGAGGGGAGGGGGAATGGGGTGGGGCTGTGAGTGGTCGTGGGGAGGGGGGGTTGGGGTTTGGGGGTGGTCGTGGGGATGAGGGGTTGGGGGGTGGTCGTGGGGATGAGGGGTTGGGGTGCGGGATTTGGGAGAGGGGAAGGGGGAAGGGGTGGGGTGTTAGGAGGTGAGATTGGGAGGGGGGGTGCGGGAGGGGGCTGGGTGGCCTTCTGCCTCTCTCAAGGCTTTCGATTTATTGAGAATTCTCAGCGGGGAAACCTGAGAATGTTTCCTTTCACTGTGTTGTGATCTGGAATGTGTTGTCTGAAATGACGGTGGAAACATTCAATAACTTCCAAAAGTAATGGGATAAATACATCAAGGAGAATAAATTACAGGCCTACGTGAATAGAGCCGGAGTGTGAGATGAATTGGAGAGGTCATTCAGAAAACTAGCATTGCCACAATGGGCCAAAAGCCTCTCACTGTGCTGTACAATTCTGTAACTGCTATTTCTAGAAGCAAGATCCTTTATGTTTGAGACAATGTTACAGTACTGACTAATCACTTAGAAGGAATCACAGCAGCCAATTAGTGCTTAATGATGTCCCATAATAAACCATGTTAAACAATCCTTTTGAATATTGTGGGCTTAATGTTTGTGCAGTGTTGGGTACAGTATCATATTGTCGCTTTGCAAGTACAAACATCTAGAAGCCTGAACTAATTATCTAGAGATGTGTTCAAATCCCAGCAGCATAACTGGGGAATTTTAAATTCAGTTAATAAACTAGTATGAATAACGGTGACCGTTGAACTACTATTTGTTAAAAACCCATCTGATTACTAATGTCCCTTTGGTATGGGAATCTGCTGCTCTTCTATGACCTGGCCTGTGTGTGGCCTCAGACCCACAACAATGTAGTTGACTCTTGATTGTCCTCTGAAGTGGCCTAGAAAGTGATTCAGTTGCAAACATGCAAACCCTACTCTCCCATGAATTGAGCAAGAATCAAGGCTATTAGTATTAAACTCATGAGTTGCTATTTTGTTCAAATATAAATCAGTATAGATTGACATAAAAACAAAATGCTTGCCTGTTGTTAGCATTTTTGAGATACTTTGCCTTTCCAGGGTAATTTGAGGTAGACTGGGCACTTGTCAGGTCCAAAGGTTTAGTACATAGGCTGCGCTTCCCAATGATTGGGGAAGGTGGTGGTGTAATGTCAGTGGACTAGTAATCCAGGGGCCCAGATGAATGCTCTGGGTTCAAATCCCATCATAGTAGCTGGTGGAATTTAAATGTAATTAAAATTTTTTTTTAAACTAGAAGTATAAGGGCAGCAGACACATGGGAACACCACTACCTGCAAGTTCCCCTGCAAGACACTCACCATCCTGACTTGGAAATATATCGCCGTTCCTTCATTGTTGCTGGGTCAAAATCCTGGAAATCCCTTCCGAAAAGCACTAGACCATATGGACTGCAACGGTTCAAGAATGTAGCTCACTACCACCACCTTGAGGGCAATTAGGGATGGGCAATAAATGTTGGCCCAGCCAGCAATGCCTAAATAGCCAAGTGGTTATGGTACTGGGTTTGTAACCCCAAGATCAAGAGTTCAAATCTCACAATGGCAAACTATGAAACTATGTAACTTCATCTGAAACAGATGGAAACGGGTTTGTACTTGAAAGAGTTACATCCCAAGAATGAATAAATAAAAGCATATTCCTCCGGCTGTTTTGTAATAGACAGAATACAAGCCATTACCAACAGTAATTGAAGCAATATCTCCGGCAGCATATCCCAATGTTGCAGGAAGAGAAGCTAACCCTGCACCGTCTACCTCTAACTCTCTTTTCCTGGTCCTGCACACTGACCACCAACTGGCGTTTGAACTGGCAATGCAACAACAGGTTAATGGGTAGGTCAATAGAGGTTCAGTGGCAGATATTTAAAGGGATATTTCAGAATACACAGAATATATACATTCCAGTGAGAGAGAATAATTCCAAGGAGAGGGCCCACCATCCATGGTTAACTAAAAAGTTAAAGACAGTATCAAACTTAAAAGAAAAAGCATATAATTACGCAAAGACAAGTGGCAGGTCAGAAGATTGGAAAGAATATAAAGAACAGCAAAGAATGACAAAAAGGTTAATAAGGAGGGAAAAATTAGAGTATGAGAGAAAGCTAGCTAGTAATATAAAGACGGATAGTAAGAGTTTCTGTAGATGTTTAAATAAGAAAAGAGTTAACGTGAGCGTTGGTCCTATAGATTGTGTGTCTGGGTAATTGGTAATGGAAAGTAGGGAGATGGTGGACAAATTAAACAGGTATTTTGCTTTGGTCTGCACTGTGGATGACACAAGTAACATCCTGGAAATAGCTGTAAATCAGGAATTGGAAGGGAGGGAGGAACTCGGAAAAATTCAATCACCAGGGAAGTGGTACTGAGCTAATTGTTGGGGCTGCCGGCTGACAAATCCCCAGCTCCAGTAGACTTCACCCTAAGGTCTTGAAAGAAGTGACGAGTGAGATAGTTAATTTCAATTCCCTAGATTTGGGAAGGTTCCATTAGATTGGAAATGGCAAATATACCCACTTTATTCAAAAAGGGAAGGAGACAAAAAGCAGGAAATTACAGGCCAGTTAGCCTAACATCTGTCATAGGGAAAATGTTAGAAGCTATTATTTAAAATGTTATAGCAGGGCACTTAGAAAAATTCAAGACAATCAGGCAGAGTCAACATGGTTTTGTAAAAGGGAAATCATGTTTAACCAATTTATTGGAGTTCTTTGGAATAGTCACATGGTGTGGATAAAGGTGGGTGTACTGTACTTAGATTTCCAGAAGGCATTTGATAAAGTGCCATATCAAAGGTTATTGCAGAAAATAAAAGCTCATGGTGTAGGGGGTAACATATTGGCATGGATAGAAGATTGGCTGGCTAACAGGAAGCAGGGAGTTGGCATAAATGGGTCCTTTCTGGTTGGCAGGATGTGATGAGTGGTGTGCCACAGGGATCAGTGCCAGGCCTGAACTTATTACAATTTATATAAAGGACTTGGACGAAGGGACTGAAGGAATGGTGGCTAAATTTGCTGAGAGCACAAAGATAGGTAGGAAAGTAAATTGTGAAGATAACGTAAGGAGGCTATGAAGTTTCATAGGATAAGCGAATGGGCAAAGATCTGGCAAATGGAGTTCAATGTGGGCAAATGTATAATCATTAATTTTGGCAGGAAGAATGAAAATGAAGCTTGTTATGTAAATGGTGAGAACTTGCAGAGCTCTGAGATTCAGAGGGACCTGGAAATCATGGTGCATGAAGCACAGAAGGTTAGTAAGCAGGTAGAGCAGGTAATTAGGAAATCTAATAGAATGTTAGGGAGGCTATGCTTCAGTTGTGCAGGGCATCTGGAATATTGTGTACAGTACTGGTCTCCTTATTTAAAGAAAGATGTAAATGTATTAGAAGCAGTTGAGTGCAGGTTTACTGGACTAATACCAGAAATGGGCAGGTTGTCTTATGAGGAAAGGCTGGACAGGTTAGGCTTGTATCCATTGGAATGAGAAGGATAAGAGGTGACTTAATATAAACTTTTGAGATTCTGAGGGGTCTTGACAAGGTGGATCTGAAGAGAATGTTTCCTCTTGTGGGAGAATCTGGAACTATGGGTCACTGTTTAAAAATAAGTGATCACCCATTTTTTCTGAGGGTTGTGAGTCTTTGAAACTCTCTTCCTCAAAAGGCGGTGGAAGCAGAGTCTTTGAACATTTTTAAGGCAGAACTAGATATATTCTTGATTAACAAGGGCGTGAAAGGTTATCGGGGTAGGCAGGAATGTGAGATTGAGATTACAATCAGATCAGCCATGATCTTATTGAATGGCAGAGCAGGCTTGAGGGGCTGAGTGGCCTCCTCCTGCTCCTAATGTATGTATGTAAATGCTTGTTGACCCTTGTTAACCAAAAGTGTTAATGTATATGGGGTGAAGGCTGGTATGTGGAATTAAGTCATAGATCAGCAATGATCTCATCGAATGGAGAAATGGGCACAACGGCCTCCTCCTGTTCCTATGTGACTGGAAGTTCAGCTCAGATTCAGGTCGGATGTTATGATTGTGAATAGCCAGATGTATCCAGGAAGAGGGATGGAGTCCGTGGCTGGTAATAGAGGCAGACTGAAGACAATAGCTTCAGTCTTTCCCGTATTTAATTGAGGAAATTTCTGCTGTTCTGGTACTGCATGTCAGGGAAGCAGTATGACAAATCATAGGTGGTGGAGGGTTAGTAGGATTGAAAAAGACATGGAGAGCTGTCTTTAACTCTTGTTCGATCAGATGGCAATTGTTTCCAATGCATTTATGAAGCATTTCTTACAGCCTGAGGACATCCTGAATCTCTCCATGGTGTTTTTGAAGCATAGTGAAAATCATTTTTTAAATCTAATCTATGAATTTATTCTGCAAATTGAACGTTCCATCAATGCTTCTGCCTTTTATAGCTCAGTTTAAACAATGTAACCGTGACTAGGACAGGACAAACTGCTCTTATCTCTTCAATACAAAGGGAAGTTTCTCCTTCTGATGTAACTCTTGCTGTAAGGAGGCAAAACCACTTTCCGTTTGATTTTTGTTGCCTAAGTCACATCAGAACATTTAAACCTTTGGTGAGAGAAAGCCAGTAACCAGAGCCATTGAATTTTGGAACCCTCACTCTTAGTAGTGAAACACTTGCACCCACTTCCTGTCACCCCACAGCAGGGCAGCAATATCTTGTAGACCATGGGTGGTGATGGTGTGGTGGTATTGTCGCTGGGCTAGTAATCTAGAGACCCAAGGTAAAGCTCCGGGGACCCAGGTTCGAATCCCACCACAACAGATGGTGGAATTTGAATTCAATAAAAATCTGGAATTAAAAGTCTAACAATGACCATGAAACCATTGTCTGATTGTAAAAACCCATCTAGTTCACTAATGCCCTTTAGGGAAGGAAATCTGCCGTCCTTACCTGGTCTGGCCTACATGTGACTCCAGACCCACCGCAATGTGGTGACTCTTAAATGCCCTCTGAAATGGGCAACTGGGGATCGGTAATAAATGCTGGCCAAGCCAGCGACGCCAACGAATAAAAAAAACAGATGTAGTTGGGTGTGAGTATTGGTCACCGCCGCTCCTCTTCCTGGGCTGCATTGTTCTGCAGTGCTTCATGAAATCGATTAACAAGCATTGACATCTCTTAAATCTCCCA
Source organism: Carcharodon carcharias (assembly GCF_017639515.1). Taxonomy (NCBI): domain Eukaryota; kingdom Metazoa; phylum Chordata; class Chondrichthyes; order Lamniformes; family Lamnidae; genus Carcharodon; species Carcharodon carcharias. The sequence goes on along the minus strand of NC_054484.1, from coordinate 1,598,090 downwards.
TATATTGAAATTTATGTAGGAGAGCTGAGAGGTCCTGAACGGTGCAATTTGTTGTACACAATATCAGGCCACTTGGGGACAGCTTTCGGGAGTGTGCAATAGAGAAGCAACATTTAATGCAGACTACTGCCAGTGCTACTCTCATGATAGCGTCCATACTTATGTTGAGGAGCAGTTGCTCGATAGTCCAATCTCCTGTCCCTGTCTTTGCAAGAGCACTGGTTTCAGATACCCAGCTTGAGCATTAGAAAAGACTGGCAGCTAACATAAAAGGGAATCTAAAAGTCTTCCATTGTATATAAATAATAGAGGTGGTAAAAGGAGGAGTAGGCTCGATTAGATTGAAAGGTCTACGCATGGAGACAGAGGGCACGACTGAAGTACTAAATGAATACTCTTTTTTTATTCATGGGATGTGGGCATCGCTGGCTGGGCCAGCATTTATTGCCCATCCAAATTGCCCTTGGAAAGGTGGTGGTGAGTTGCCGCCTTTTAGGCACACCCACAGTGCTGTTAGGAAGGGAGTTCCAGGATTTTGATCCAGTGACAGTGAAAGAGCGGCGATATATTTCCAAGTCAGGTTGGTGAGTGGCTTGGAGGGGAACTTGCAGGTGGTGGTGTTCCCATCTATCTGCTGCCCTTGTCCTTCTAGATGGTAGTGGTCGTGGTTTTGGAAGGTGCTGTCTAAGGAGCCTTGGTGAGTTCCTGCAGTGCATCTTGTAGATAGTACACACTGCTTCTACTGTGCATCGGTGGTGGAGGGAGTGAATGTTTGTGGATGTGGTGCCAATCAAGTGGATGGCTTTGTTCTGGATGGCGTCAAGCTTCTTAGGTGTTATTAGAGTTGTACTCATCCAGGCAAGTGGGGAGTATTCCATCACACTCCTGACTTATGCTTTGTAGATGGTGGACAGGCTTTGGGGAGTCAGGAGGTGAGTTACTTGCCACAGGATTCCTAGCCTCTGACCTGCTCTTGTAGCCAAAGTATTTATATGGCTAGTCCAGTTCAGTTTCTGGTCAATGGTAACCCCCAGGATGTTGATCGTGGGGCATTCAGTGATGGTAATGCCATTGAACATCAAGGGACCAATGTTAAATTCTCTCTACTTGGAGATGATCATTGCCTGGCACATGTGTTGTGTGAATGTTACTTGCCACTTGTCAGCCCAAGCCTGGATGTTGTCCAGGACTTGTTGCATTTGGACATGGACTGTTTCAGTATCTGAGCAGTCGCGAATGGTGCTGACCATTGTGCAATCATCAGTGAACATCCCCACTTCTGACCTTATGATGGAAGGAAGGTCATTGATGAAGTAGCTGAAGATGGTTGGGCTGAGGAACTCCTGCAGTGATGTCCTGGAGCTGAGATGACTGACCTCCAACAACCGCAACCACTTCCTTTGCGCTAGGTCTGACTCCAGCCAGCAGAGAATTTTCCCCCTGATTCCCATTGACTCCAGTTTTTGCTTGGGCTCCTTGATGCCACACTCAGTCAAATGCTGCCTTGATGTCAAGGGCAGTCACTCTCACCTCACCTCAGGAGTTCAGCTCTTTTGTCCATGTTTGAGCCAAGGCTGTAAAGAGGTCAGGAGCTGAGAGGTCCTGGCGGAACCCAAACTGAGCGTCAGTGAGCAGATAATGGGGATTCTGTAGATGTAGTATATCTGGATTTCCAGAAGGCCTTTGATAAGGTGTCACACAAAAGATTAATACACAAGATAAGATCACACGGAGTTAGGGGTAATATATTAGCTTGGGTAGAAGATTGGCTAACCAACAGAAAGCAGAGGTTCGGAATAAATGGGTCTTTTTCTAGATGGCAAGCTGTAACTAGTGAGGTGCCACAAGCTTCGGTCCTTGGGCCCCAACTATTTACAATCTGTATTAATGACTTGGATTCAGGGATAGAAGGTACTATAGCTAAATTTGCAGATGACACCAAAATAGGTGGGAAAGTAAGTTGCTATGAAGAAGTAAGAAATTTACAAATGGCTGTGGACAGGTTAGGTGAATGGGCCAAAATTTGGCAGATGGGGTTTAACGTGGATAAGTTTGAGGTTATCCATTTTGGCCAGAAGAATAAAAAGGCGACTTATTATTTAAATGGAGAGAAACTTCAGTATGCTTCAGTGCAGAGGGTTCTGGGTGTCCTTGTGCATGAATCGCTGAAAGCTAGTATGCAGGTACAGCAGGTAATAAGGAAGGCAAATGGAATTTTTGCATTTATTGCTAAAAGAATAGAGTATAAAAATAGGGAAATGTTGCAACTGTACAAGGCATTGGTGAGGCCACAACTGGAGTACTGTGCACAGTTTTGGTCCCCTTACTTGATGAAGGATGTAGTTGCACTGGAGGTGGTTCAGAAGAGGTTCACTAGATTGATTCCAGAGATGCGGGGCTTGTCTTATGAGGAGAGATTGAGCAGTTTAGGCCTATACTCACTCGAGTTTAGAAGGATGAGAGGAGATCTAATTGAGGTACATAAGATGCTAAAGGGGATGGACAAAGTAGACGTGGAACGGATGTTTCCCCTTGTGGGGCATTCTAGAATGAGAGGTCTTAGGCTAAGGGGTGGTAGATTTAAATCAGAGATGAGGAGTTACTTTTCTCAAAGGGTCGTGAATCTGTGGAATTCACTACCTCAGAGTGCAGTGGATGCCGGAACACTGAATAAATTTAAGGAGATGAGAGATTTTTAATTAGTAACGGGTTGAAAGGTTATGGGGAGAGGGTGGGAAATTGGAGTTGAGGCCAAAATTAGATCAGCCATGATCGTATTGAATGGTGGGGCAGGCTCGAGGGGCTGAATTGCCTACTCCTGCTCCTAGTTCTTATGTTATTGCTAAGCAAGTGGTGCTTGAGAGAACTGTTGTGACCCATTCCGTCACTTTACTGATGATGGAGAATAGACTGATGGGCGGTAATTGGCCAGGTTGGATTTGTCCTGCTTTTTGTGTACAGGACATACCTGGGCAATTTCTCACATAGCCAGGTAGATGCAAGTGTTATAGCTGTATTGGAACAGCTTGGCTAGGGACGTGGCAAGTTCTGGAGCACAAGTCTTCAGTACTATTGCCATAATATTGTCAGGGCCCAGAGCCTTTGCAGTATCCGGTGCCTTCAGCCATTTCTTGATATCACGTGGAGTGAATTGATTTGGCTAAAGCCTGGCATCTGTGATGCTGGGGACCTCTGGAGGAGGAGGAGGCCTAGGTGGATCATCTGGAGATCTGTTGTCTGGTGGAGAAGGATCCAGAAACAACCAACTTTACATTTCTCAGGCATATATCTCCTGCATTTCAGTAGCCTCTGTGCAGCCAGTGCCATGTTTGGACCACTACCTGGTGTGGGTTGCACTCATTCCGTTCCGCACTCAGGTGAGCTTCACATACTGGCACTTTAACAACCTGCTGCTGGAGGATGAGCTCCATTGCTTCTGGGCAGCTGGAGAAGGAAGCAGAGAGGCATCCCTTCCTTGAGGCTATGGTAGAAGTGGCAAGGCTCACATCCACGTTTTCTGTCAGGAGTACGTGAGGGGGTCGACTATGTGGTGGAAATGGAGGGTAGAGAGGTACTTGACCTGAGTGCCATCTCGGTCATGCTGTTAAGAAATTGTACAGAGAGAAGGGTATGCTGAGGGAGCAGCAGCTTGTCGGCTCCTGGGGCATGCCCCTGAGGTTGTGGATCCAGTTCCTTCAGGACCTGGACTGGCTCTCACTTCTACTCACTGGATAAAAGGCAGGAAGTCCATAAGCAGCTCCTTACGCTGTTGGCTAATGACGGATCCCTCGCCTCTGATCTGGAGGGCATCGGGACTCAGACCCCAGCCTATTATGGTGCGCTTTTCTCCCTTCCTGAAACAGTTTCTTGGTCCTCCTTTGCTGGATTCTAAATTACTCCCAATCCTTAGGCTTACCACTTTTTGGCAACCTTATAGGCCACTTGATTTAATGCATTTAACTTCTTTCATTAACCACAGTTGATTTACCTTCCCCTTTGGGTGTTTGTAGCTTAGAAGAATATTTTCCTATTGTAGACTGTAATATTTATTTAAATACTAGCCATTCCCTGGCTACTATCATTACCACTTGCTGCGTAAAAAAGTTCTTCCTGGCAAATGAGGTTACAGGATAGGTCAATAGAGATGCAATGGTAGATGTTTAAGAGGATATTTTAGAGTACGTAATAGATACATTCCAACGAGAAAGAAGAATTCCAAGGGGAGGGCTTACCATCTCTGGTTAACTAAAAAAGTTAGATAGTATCAAACTTTAAGAAAAAGCGTATAATTGTGCAAAGACGGCTGGGGCCTGAAGATTGGGCAGAATATAAAAAACAGCAAAGAATAAAACCAAAAGATGTAGGAACAGAAGTTGGCCATTCAGCCCATTGAGTCTGCTCTGCCATTCAATGAGATCATGGCTGATCTGATAATCTACTTTCCTGCCTTTTCCCCATAACCCTTGACTCCCTTACTGATTAAAATCTATCTCAGCCTTGAATATACTTAATGACCCAGCCTCTACAGCCCTCTGTGATAAAGAATTCCACAGGTTAACTACCCTCAGAGAAGAAATTCTTCCTCATCTCTGTCTTAAATGGGTGACACCTTACTCTGAGATTATGCCCTCTGTCCCACAAGGGGAAACAACCTCTCAGCATCTACCCTGTCAAACCTCCTAAGAATCTTTTATGTCTCAATAATTTTGCATCTGATTCTTCTAAACTCCAATAAGTACAGGCCCAACCTACTCAACCTCTCCTCAAAAGAAAACCCCTCCATACCAGGGATCAACATAGTGAACCTTCTCTGTGCTAATACATCTATCCTTAGATAAGGGGGCCAAAACTGTTCTCGGTGTGGTCTAACTATTGCCTTTTATAGTTTTAGCAAGACTTCCCTATTTTTATACTCCATTCCCTCTGAAATAAAGGCCAACATTCCATTTGCCTTTCTTATTACCTGTTGAACTTATATGCTAGCTTTTTGGGATTCATGCACAAGGACTTCCAAATCCCTCTGTGCTGCAGCTTTCTGCAGTCTTTCTCCATTTAAATAATATTCAGCTCCTCTATTCTTCCTGCCAAAGTGCATAACCTCTCATTTTCCCACATTATATTCCATCTGCCAAGTTTTTGCCCACTCATTTAACCTGTCTATGTCTCTCTGTAGACTCTGTGTCACCCTAACCACTTGCCTCCCCACCTGTTTTTGTGCCATTGGCAAACTTGGCGATAGTACATTCATTCCCCTCATCCAAGTCATTAATATATATTGTAAATAATTGTGGCCCCAGCACTGATCCCTGTGGCACTCCACTAGTTACAGGTTGCCATCATGAAAATGCACCCCTTATCTCAACTCTGTCTTCGCTTAGCTAGCTAATCCTCTATCCATGCTAATATGCTACCCCCAACACCGTGGGCTGTTATCTTATTAAGTGGCCTTATGTGCGGTACCTTATCGAATGTCTTTTGGAAATCTAAATATATTACGTCTACTGGTTCCCCTTTATCTATCCTGCTTGTTATCACCATAAAGAATTCTAATCAATTTATCAGGCATGATTTCCCCTTCATGAAGCCATGCTGAACTCTGCTTGATTATATTATGCATTTCTAAATGCTCTGCTGTTATATCCTTTATAATAGACACTAACAATTTGACTAAAAGATTAATAAGGAGGGAAAAATTTAGAGTACGAGAGAAGGCTGGCTAGAAATATAATGACAGTAAGAGTTTGTATAGATGTTTTAAAAAGGGATGCATTAACAAAGTGTTGTTCTGATAAGTGAGGCTGGGAAATAAGAATGGAAAAGGAGGAGATGGCAGAGGAATTGAACAGGTATTTTGTCTTGGTCTTCACTTAGAGGATACAAGTTACATCCCAGAAATAGCTGTAAATCAGGAATTGGAAGGGAAGGAGAAACTCAGGAAAATTACAGTCACCAGGGAAGTGGTACTGAGCAAATTGTTGGAGCTGCGGGCTGACAAATCCCCAGATCCTGATGGACTTCATCTTAGGGCCTTAAAAGAAGTGGATAGTGAGATATTTGATGCATTGGTTTTAATTTTCCAAAATTCCCAAGATCTGGAGAAGGTTCCATCAAATTGGAAAATAGCAAAAAGGGAGGGAGGCAGAAAGTAGGAAACTACAGATCAGTTAGTTTAACATCTGCCATAGGAAAACTTTAGAAGCTGTTACTAAAGATGTTATAGCAGGGCACTTAGAAAAATTCAAAGTAATCAGGCAGAGTCAACATGGTTTTGTGAAAGGGAAATCATGTTTAACCAATTTATTGGAGTTCTTTGAGGAAGTAAAATGTCCTGTGGATACAGGGGAACTGGTGGATGTACTGTACTTAGATCACCAGAATCATTTGATAAGGTGCCACATCAAATAGATAGATAAGAAAGTAGGCTGTGAAGAGGAGATTAGGAGACTACAAAGGAATATAGACTGGTTAAATGAGTAGGCAAATATCTGGCAAGTGGAGTATAATGTGGGAAAATGTCCATTTTGGAAGAAAGAGTTAAAAAGCATATTATCTAAATGGTGAGAGATTCAGAGCTCAGGTGCCGAGGGATCTGGGTGTCCTGGTGCATGAATCACAAAAGGTTAGTATGCAGGTACAGCAAGTAATTAGGAAAGCTAATAGGATGTTACCATTTATTGTGAGGGGAATTGAATACAAAAGTAGGAATGTTATGCTTCAGTTATACAGGGTGTTGGTGAGACCACATCTGGAATACTGCATATAGTATTAGTCTCCTTAAGGAAGCAGTTCAGAGAAAGTTTAATAGACTAATACCTGGAATGGGTAGGTTTGCTTATGAGGGAAGATTGTACAGGCTAGGCTTGTATCGTCTATTGTTTGGAAGAGTAAGACATGATTTCATTGAAACATATAAGATCCTGAGGGGCCTCGACAGGGGGGCTATGGAAAGGGTGTTTCCTCTTGTGGGAGAACCAGGGGGTCACTGTTCAAAAATAAGGAGTCCCCCATTTAAAAAATAGATGGATGAGAACTTTTTTTCTGAGGTTTGTGAATATTTGGAACTCTTCCTCAAAAGCCGGTGGAAGCAGGATCTTTAACTTTTTTAAGGCCGAGGTAGATAGATTCTTGATAAGGAGGTGAAAGGTTATAGGAGGTAGGCAGGAATGTGGAGAAATCAGATCAGTTGTGATTTTATTGAATGGTGGGACAGGTTTTATGGGCCGAGTGGCCTACACCTCTCCTAATTCATAAGTTTCTATGCTCACATTTCACTTGCATCACTTGTTGAAAACCTTAAATATGTGCCTTAGTCCTTGCACCATCAGCTAATGGGGACGATCTTATACAAACCTGTCATAATCTTGTACACGTCTATAAAACTTCCCCACCAGCCCCCTTCGCTCCAGGGAGAACAGCCCCAGCTTCTCCAGCTTAACTTTGTAGTTAAAATCCCTCATCCCTGGAACCACTTTGGTAAATCTGCTCTACAAACTATGGGCGTATCTACACCACAGGGACTGCAATGGTTGAAGAAGGCAGCTCACCACCGCCTTCTCAAGGGCATTTGGGAATGGGCGATAAATGCTGGCCTAACCAGCAATGCCCATGTATGTGTTTAAAATATTCTTAGTGTGATGAACAGAATAGGATGGACTAATCGAGTTGTGACCTAACCAGAGATTTATAAATGTTTAGCATAACTTCCATTTTTGTATTCAATACCTCTGTTTATGAAGCCCAAGATCCCATCTGCTTTGTAACCACTCCCTCAGTATGTCCTGTCAGCTTCAAAGATCTATACATACGAACTCTCAGGTCCCTCTGCTCCCGCGCGTCCTTTAGAACTGTGACAATAAGTCCCTATCCCTTCTGCCAAAATACATCACCTTACACTTCTTTGTATAAAATTCCAGCTGTCACCTGTGTGCCCGTTCTGCTAACCTGTCTCTTTCCTGTTGCTGGCAATTCATATAATCCTCACCGTTTACTATTCCTCAAGTTTGGTATCATCAAACAATTGAAATTCTTTTCGGTTTCCAATGTCCAAGTCTTTTACATATAGCAAAAAAGGCAGCAGTCCTAGCACCAACCATTGGAGAACACCATCCTCAGCCTGATAAACAACCAGTTACCACAAGTTGCTGTTTTTTGTCCTTAAGTCAATTTAAGCCAGCATTAGATAGGCTGGCTGTACTTAGTTGATAAATCACCAGGTCAGGATGAGATGCATCCAAGAATACTGAGGGAATTAAGGGTGGAAATTATGGGGGAACTGATCTCATAACCTTCCAGTCATTCTTCATAGAGATTTGTGCCTGAGGACTTGAGAATTGCAAGCATTGCACCCTGTTCAAAAAAGGGTGCAAGAATTAAGCTAGCAAACACAAGCCAATCACCTTAAGCTCAGTAGTGGGAAAGCTTTTACAGATGATAATCCTGGGTAAAATTAACTATTACTTGGACAGGTGTGAATTACGGTAACACAGCACAGACTTATGAAGGGCTTGACATTTTGTAAGTAGGATTTGATCAACATTCCTGGCTTGTCAAGTACAAGAATTACACTCCAATCATATTTTATCCCCTACTTATCTTGGAGCCTGTATTAAATCTGGAACGTGGAATTTTCTTTTCCGTGCCTTAGAGCTCTGTCAGGTGATAAATTACACTTTTAAATTAGCAACTTCAGAGTAAGCAGTGATGTGTAACGACCTCGCCTCCCATCACATTCCCCCCACCAGCTCTGCCACCACCAAATATTAAAAGCTCTGCGGTTGTCTCCAACCTGTCAGAGCTGCAGCGACTGGGCTGCTTCTCATAGTCACTTTCTCATGTTTTCATGAGGCAGGTGACCCACCCCTTGGGCGAGGGACCTGAGGCGTGTGGGTGAGAGTTGTACTCATTGCATTTACGTCAGCAGGGCAGACCCTTGGGGATTTTCGGTTTGATTGCCCCAAATATTACTTCAAACAGTTTCTAACTTTGTGGTGTTGTCTGCAGGAGTCCTTGACTGAAAGCAGAGTATGAGGGTTCTGGGGTCACATGGAGCACAAATATCAAAACCCAATATGAAATGTTTGGAAATACTGAGATTGTGTTAATGCTGTAATTGGAACGCTGTACTGAATAAATGTGTCCTCTTATAACAGGGTCAACTGTTCGTTTTATTTTAAAATTGGAGCCTGTCGTCATGGAGATAGATGTTCTCGTTTGCACAACAAGCCAACTTTCAGTCAGGTGAGATTGCAGCGTGTTCATAATGTGAATATTGTATATATATATTCAATAGCTCACTGAGAACTGCCAGTCAAACATATCACTAACCAAAGGTGGTATACACTGCTTTAAAGCTCTGTCATGATCTCCTATTGCTAAGATTGTTGCTTTCTGCTGTGAATCTGTTCAGTTTTGGAGGACCATTCTTGCCTTTTGTCTGTCTCCTTTTGAAATGCTGGAACCACGGCTCCGAGTGCAGTTCTGGAAGCCGGCTGTCTGTTAGTCGGAGTGCTGAGCTGGCCTGTGAAGTGTCCAGCTTATAGTTTTTCCTGAGAACTTGGGTACCAGTGGCCAATCCACTCTCCTTTTGTGAAGCTCAAAAAAGAAATGCCTTAGGAAGAGCAGCCAGACTCCTCGTTTGCTTTCTGACTTCTAAAATTGTGCTGTGCCAATGCTGAGAGCCGCTCATGTCATTTCCAGCTCTTGGGCTTTCCTTTTTAACCAGTGTGAATCCATCAAGTGACTGCAGTTTGGTCCACAGCATATCTGTTGATGCAGAAAAAGCTGTGATTGCACAGAATCAGCGATGCCCCCCTTGCTCTGCCTGCTTTCCAGGGACTTGCATCCATCTTGCAACATGAGTAGATTAGCTGGTGCTGATATGTCCCCTCCTGTATATTTGAACTGCTTTTCAATTCTGTTGACTGGGAAAATAGTTCATTAGTTATCAGCCCTGAATGTACATGCCACTGTTTGAGTGAACTGACTCTGTTTTAAAGGCTTACATTTGTACAATGTGATATTACATCAATCTTTAAAGTCACATAATGACCTTTAGATTGCAGTAACTTATTGGATTCAGTACTGCTGATTACTCTGCTTGTCTGCCTTTTATTTTCGAACCCACGTGCAGTTTCCCATAATTAAATGCAGCACTTTCCTCATCCATAGTCTGGTGAATAATCATCTATGATCAGACTGCTCCCCTCTCCTCTTCTACCCCACCCAACTGCCAAAGGCAGGAGTGATGAGGAGTGAAGTTGATTTTTAGTTCTGTAATGGGTACTTAAATCCACAATCCTGCCCAAGCTGTACCCAGGGAGCACCTGAGCAGTACTTTGAGAGTGCCCATGTTTCTTGTCTCCAGAGGTTGTTGAACTGGCTACTAACTAATTGTTCAGATTCTGTTTATCATATGTAATTGAGCTTATAATTTGATTTTAAATCTCATTTTGATTTCAAAGCTATCTCTGGTAAGGGGTCTTGACAAAGTGAAATTGACCCAAACCTGCTCTGGAAGTTACTGTCTCTACTCATGTTGTGGAGATTCTCATATGTTGGGAAGAGCAGCCCCATTGATTTTGAACAACTGAATGTTTTGTTATTTAACTTTTGAGAATAGAAACCTGCTTGGGGCTGGGGCTTTTTAGTGCCTGATTTTGATCAGGAAATGTTTCCATATGATTGAATGAAATTAGGATTTGGCGTGCAGTGCAAGTTTCCTTCTTAAAGAAACAATGCCTCCTGATTAAAGACATCAACCTGCTCATGTGGTTACAATATTCTTGGGTTGGCCAAGCTTGACCCTAATGTTTAAATGATCCTGAGCTCCGGAGATCAAATCAGCATAGGATCATTTCTAAGCTCCCAAAACTTCCAAGCAGATACTGCCTGTAACCACCACAAGCTGGGTGGCAGAATATGTTCAAGGGGCTGAATGGCCTTCCTCTGTCCTTATAGAGGGGTCATTGTTATGTGGCAGAATTCACAGTGGTGTAGCTGCTGCCAGTGAGCTAGTGCTGGATTGATATTTTCCCTACTATCTTGAGCAGTATAGAATTAATCTGCAGTCCGCCCTCTCTGCAGGCTAACTCTTTTACTGCTTGAAAAGACATGGCCATTGGGCAAGTTTGTGTGGTGGACTAACTGAGGGCTTGTTGCTGTAAGACGTTGAATGGCAAATGCTAATGCTCGGTATTTGACTCCGGGTAAAGAGGAAAATGCGAATAGTTGAGAAAAATCTGAATTGCCCAAACAGACCTCAAAAGGTCTATTTATACTGGGATTCAGCTAAGTTATCAATGAAAAACATCCTTTGAATTCAAGCACAGACTAACCCTTGGTATTTCCTTTCATTTCCTGTGATGATTCTTGGTCACCAGCTGATAAAAGCCCCAAATACCTGATCGAAAGTTTTACATTTTACCAGAGACTAATTCCATCTGTAAATAAGATTGTTTCAATTCATCATTTTTTCTGCTTCCTCCACATTTACCATGCCACATCATGAATTTAGTGACAGCTGAAGTCTCAAACTGGAGCCACTAAGTACTGTATGGCATGTATCACCTGATTATAACTCTACACTTGTTAGAGCAGATGTCTGTCCTATTGTAACTGTGCACTGTTAGAGCGCATCTCTGCTCCTTGGAACTCCACATTGTTAGAGCGGATCTTTGTCCCATTGTAACTGTGCACTGTTAGAGCGCATCTCTGCTCCTTGGAACTCCACACTGTTAGAGCGCATCTCTGTCCCATTGTAACTGTGCAATTATTAGAGCGCATCTCTGTCCCATTGTAACTGTGCAATTGTTAGAGCGCATCTCTGTCCCATTGTAACTGTGCAATTGTTAGAGCGCATCTCTGTCCCATTGTAACTGTGCAATTGTTAGAGCGCATCTCTGTCCCATTGTAACTGTGCAATTGTTAGAGCGCATCTCTGTCCCATTGTAACTGTGCAATTGTTAGAGCGCATCTCTGTCCCATTGTAACTGTGCAATTGTTAGAGCGCATCTCTGTCCCATTGTAACTGTGTTCTGATAGAGCAGATCCCTGTCCCATTGTAACACTCCATTGTTAGAGCGCATCTCTGTCCCATTGTAACTGTGCATTGTTAGAGCGCATCTCTGTCCCATTGTAACTGTAATTGTTAGAGCACATCTCTGTCCCATTGTAACTGTGCGCTGACAGAGCGCATCTCTGTCCCATTGTAACTGTGCGCTGATAGAGCGCATCTCTGTCCCATTGTAACTGTGCGCTGATAGAGCGCATCTCTGTCCCATTGTAATTGTGCGCTGATGGAGCGCATCTCTGTCCCATTGTAATGCTGCACTGATAGAGTGCATCTCTGTCCCATTGTAATGCCGCACTGATAGAGCGCATCTCTGTCCCATTGTAATGCTGCACTGTTAGAGCGCATCCCTGTCCCATTGTAATGCTGCACTGTTAGAGCGCATCCCTGTCCCATGGAAATGCTGCACTGATAGAGCGCATCTCTGTCCCATTGTAATGCTGCACTGACAGAGCGCATCTCTGTGCCATTGTAGTTGTTAGAGCGCATCTCTGTGCCATTGTAGTTGTTAGAGCGCATCTCTGTGCCATTGTAGTTGTTAGAGCGCATCTCTGTGCCATTGTAGTTGTTAGAGCGCATCTCTGTGCCATTGTAGTTGTTAGAGCGCATCTCTGTGCCATTGTAGTTGTTAGAGCGCATCTCTGTGCCATTGTAGTTGTTAGAGCGCATCTCTGTGCCATTGTAGTTGTTAGAGCGCATCTCTGTGCCATTGTAGTTGTTAGAGCGCATCTCTGTGCCATTGTAGTTGTTAGAGCGCATCTCTGTGCCATTGTAGTTGTTAGAGCGCATCTCTGTGCCATTGTAGTTGTTAGAGCGCATCTCTGTGCCATTGTAGTTGTTAGAGCGCATCTCTGTGCCATTGTAGTTGTTAGAGCGCATCTCTGTGCCATTGTAGTTGTTAGAGCGCATCTCTGTGCCATTGTAATTGTTAGAGCGCATCTCTGTCCCATTGTAACGCTGCACTGTTCAAGCGCATCTCTGCCCCATTGAAGCTACATTGTTAGAGTGCATCTCTGCAGCCTCATAACTGCGTTGTTACAAAATCTGTTACAACAACTGTTGGAACCGGCAGAATGTTTTTCCTGTTGTAGATTTTAATGTGATGGAGTTAACTGTGGAAATGCTTTTGTCCCCAGACTACAGTTTTAAGAAGAATGCAGATTGAGTGCATCAATCCTGGGGCATTGCCTTATTAGTCTCTTTTGGGTTGAAAGCTGCACCTCACGGATATAGGAATATGGTTCAAGTTGGTACTATGTTGATTCCTGCAACATCCATGAGGTTACTCTCGATCGCAGACTCATCAGTCAGAGTGCCTTTCAAATTTGTCATTAAATAAAGTGATGCAACTTGTGTGTTTGGATTTCTCTTCTCATGGCATCTCCACACCTCCTGTCTGAACTGTTGCATGGACATTTTGCCTTTATTGCAGTTTAATTTTGCAAATCACTGCGGTAAAGACTATCAGTTTTCCTGATTCTGTCCCAGCAGCCTGTTAATCCTTTGAGTTAACTTTGAGAAGCATTTCGCACTTGCTGAGCTCCCTTTCTGTTACAGTTGAATTATTGTACAACCAAGCACATGAGATTTGCAACCATTTTTCTTTTTCCCTCTTCCTTGTGTACAGTTTTGCTGCTGCCAGCCACTGCTGGTCTCTACCAAGCTGGCCTGTTTTTATTTGCAATCCTTGGCCATGACGGTCTTTTTTTCATTGGTTAAGGGATGTGGGTGTCACTGGCTAATCCAGTGTTTATTGCCCATCCCTAATTGCCCTTATTTAGCGGGCATTCATGAGTTAGCCACGTTACTGTGGGTCTGGAGTCACATGTAGGCCAAACCAGGTAAGAATGACAGATTTCCTTCCTTAAAGGACATTAGTGAACCAGATGAGATTCTGTTAATCAGTCTTTGACTGTCATTAGACTGATTAACTATGAGGGACAGCAGTGTGAATCCAATATTGTGTGCATGTATATTTTGTAGCAGGAGCCACTGATCGATGTTGATGAGCTGTCCCTGCTCACTTCAGAAAACTAGGCACATGAGTTGATACCACAAAGGTCCAGGCCTGTTTCCTGCCCCTGCTTAGATACTACATCAGATGATGCATCTATTGCTGAACTATCAGAGGTGACTTCTGCAACTTCATGGGGTGCATGTGGAATTAATGGGAACCTCTTATGCACCTCTACCTCGAAGCATTTTTGTCTGCCCTTTCATCTCGGGTGCTGCTTGTGATGTGCTGCTTGCTTTTCGATACGCTACATTAAAATATACATCACTGTCTGTGTCCAGGGCATTCTGGCTTTGATTGAGAACAGATAGGGAAGCCCCTGGCTAAAGTTGTACTTTTCTATCCTATATTAACATCTGTGTGGCACCCTTGTGCTTGTTTTGAGATGGTGGCCACTTGCACACAGCTTTCCTATCATGCCAGCTGCTTGTAACTGCCCCTGCTACCAAGTTATTTCCCCTTTTAAAATAACTTAGCCCTGCTAAAACCTTCCATTCACATTGCAGCTTCTATTATTGGGAGCTTTAAGAACATCTAAAAAATGGGGTTTTGAATTTTTTGTATCAATTTTTTTTTTTGCATCCTGGTGAAATTTCCCTAGTTAAATACTGCAGGATCTTTCAAAGAGGAATCGGTATCATTTTCCAGTGGCCCTTTCTCAAAAGTGCATGAACGTTGGGTGGCCATAAGGGCTTGGCTGTGCTGACTTTGCACTATTAGCCAGGTGCTGCTGACGGTTCTGACTACTAGAAGGTAGCAGAAGGTTGCTGCAGTCGAACTGTGCACGAGGATGAGAACTGCACTCCTGAAGTAAGCCAAAGTCTTTGTGGCAACAGCTGAATCCCTGCAGTGACTTGTCCTTGTGAAACATTTGGGTACAGGATTGACTCTTGTGGGTGTAAGAAGTTTCCAAGTGAACTGGACAGCACAAGTTTCACTTCAATCTCTGGGTGAGATGGGAATTCTGCTTTTGAAAAGAAGTTGCCCTGAGCTCTACCTACAGCAAGGAAGAGTATGTCGTGGTCACCTTCGCTTGTGAATTCCATCAAAGTCCTCAAAACCTCTCTCCTATCCCACCCAGCAGCTGCTTTTTAATGTGCATTCCCTATGATTGCAGATTGAGTTGAGTTTCGGAAATTTATTGCTTTTTGCTCTTGGCGTGATCCCATCCGCATCCATTTTAAGACCATGACTGCAAGCAACTTTTCCAACATGTCCACGTTTATTAAACATGGCGACTGTAGCATGCCTGCTCAGGCTCAGGTTTGGGCTGCAGGGACATTAACATCATCTTCTCCCATCTCCCCCCCCCCATGTGCTGCTGCTAGTGATAAAGGCAATTACAGCTGCTTTTAATTTTAACTTTTTGGGGGTAGGAGAGTGGGGTGGAGATTTCCATTTAAGTACTTAAACTTGCCCACCCTGGGGAGGGGAACAAGGCGCAATCTGCAGGATTGGGTTGTAAAACTAGCTAAACCAAGGAACACTGACACAAAGTAACTTGTATTTCCAGTCCAATGAAGAGTTTCTTTCCACGTCATTGACTCTTGCTGCGTCTCTACCTCTAGGCTGCCGTGTTACATTGAGCTGTATGCAGGGTAGCCTCATGAATGTAGCATTGTTTATGATCATGTCAGAGTTCTCTCCACTCCGCAGTCCTCTCCATTATGTGCAGCAGTCAATGGGATTTCCTTTTTTTCTTCTGCAGACCATCTTGATTCAAAACATCTACCGTAATCCCCAAAATAGTGCGCAGACGGCAGACGGCTCACACTGTAAGTCCCACCATTGGAGATCTGGGGGTTTGGCCGTTTTGTAGAGCAGTATCTGTTGGTCTCACCTGATTTGAGGCCAGTTCAAGCAAAGATGAGGTGTAACTATAACGTTGGCATTGATCCAGGGCTTGATGTTCATTTCCCAACAAGCACTACTATTCAAATCTCTAAGTGTGCACATAGGTTGGCACAGTCTTCATGGGCACCTGTAAGTCCTATCCCAGTTTCCAGAGTTGGGAAGGCTGCACGTAATTAATTTGACGTTAAAGAGAATGTCTCAGAAAACATCAAACCCTGGCTAGTGAGTGCTAAAAGCGTTGGCTTCTAGGCACCAGTTTTGGTGCTGGAGATGGTTCAGTAATGTGAGCTCACATTGGGTAAGTAGAGGCTTTTCAGTACCATGCATTGCTGAGATATGCCAACAACTCAAGACCAGTATTCTGACTCTGAATAACCTCAATTCTTAAATTTGTGGGGATCTCATGGTATAAAATTACAAGTAGGACAGTCTTTCCCATATTGACTGAACTTGAGGCCCTGGAGTCTGGGGCTAGGGCTGCTGTGGTAAAGCTGTTGTTAATTTCAGTGGTCCTGTGGCTGCACTTCCTGACGTGTTTAAAACAAAATGCACCAGAAAAGCAAATGATTTTGTAGATGGTGCTCACTATAATGTGTATTTGTGAGCTTCCATCTTAGGCAAATTTATGATTCTGAGATGTGACCTGGTGGTCCTGCTGCTGTTATATCATGATATCTCCATATCTTCACAGCTTTGTCAGATGGGTTCTGATGAAAATGAAGACTCATCACTCTGAAGGGATTAACTTTTTCTTTTCAGCTCCCTATTTGCAGTCTACCCTCAAGTCAAAGGGCGTGAAGTAGGTTTTAAGTTGAATATTTTTAGAGATGTGGTGTCAAAACCTGTTACGTTTTGTATTTCAGACCATTGCGCTCTTGAACTTATACCGTAACCCTCAAAACTGTACCCAGACAGCAGACGGTTTCCACTGTAAGTTAACAAACACATTTGCAGGTTGTCGAGTTGTATTTATAGTCAGGAGGATGTGTGTTTTGTCATCCTATTCAGTACTTTGTAATAATATAGTTTGAGAAAAGTCTAGTATATGTGTGAACTTGCAATTTTCTCAACCAGCAGGCTGAGAGTAAGGATGTTCCGGTGGGGTGCGGGAGGAGGGAGTGGAGCTGCAGTTGGAGTAGAAGACTCCAAATATTGAACAGAAATTTACTGGCTAGTTGAAAACCTCTTCTAGCTTGGGGTTTCATGTTCTTACTAAGCTTGATCCAGGGACTAGAGCGTTGCACCAGGTGTCTTTGGATTGTGGTGCCCCCTCGACCTTGGAGCCAAGGTCAGAACAGAGCGTCCAATGCAGGAGTGGCCTAGTTAGTTATTCACCTGAAAGTGTTCTGTTCTGAGGTTACCTTTGGTAGGGAGCAGGAAGCCCCATGTCAGTGATGAGTCAGGATTTTTCTCTTGAATTGAAGTAGTTTTGATGGGAGTGGGTGGGGAATAGGGGAAAGTAAATGCAGCAGAGGGATTGATGGGGGAAGTGGGTTCAATAACTTTTTTAAGTGAACAGGTAATGGAAGTTCTCTCACTGCTTGCAGTCTGCTATACTGATGGCATAAAATGAAAAGGTGGATGGTAGAGGTGGGATTCCCCTGGAAGAGTATGTAGTAGTTTACAAAATCCCATCATTTGAACTCTATTTGATTTGCCAGCTGCACCACACTCTAGCTTGGCAGCACAGAACTCATACTTTCCAAAGTCTGTTTCCCAATGTAAACAGCAACATTGAAAATAGATTTGCTTTTTGTTTTCTTGTGTTGAGTGCAGCTTGGCTGTGTTCAACTGCAATACAAATACTGTGGGGTTTAGGAAGGCTAAGGATGCGACTTATAAACTGCAGAAACCCTTAGCTGAAAGATAACAAACTCTTGCTCATCAAAGCTTGATGTTGAATAATAATTAGTCAGATCCCTAGAGTAATGCGTGTATAGCACAATAGAATTACTGTTGTGTTGTGCTCACCAATCCCTTGCTTTTGTTGGTGTTCCATGGAAACATTGGGAGATATTTGCGTCCTTAGCATGTTTACTGGTGATATGGGGAGCGGGCAGGAAAGTGGTTTTGAGGCCAATGGTTAGCCATGATCATATTGATTAGTGGAGCAGGCTTGATGGGTCATATGGTCTACCCCTGCTCCTGTACCTTATGTTCTTATTCCCTTTTGAGCCTCAGTGTATGATACCACATGAATCATTCCATCCAATTTTTAACCATGCCTTGGTGCATAAGTAGGAGAGTAAATTTATTTATGGGATATAGTTGCCACTTGTAAGGCCAGCTTCTGTTGCCCATCCCTAATTGCCCTTGAGGTGAGTCGCTGCCTTGAATACAACCTTGTGGTTTGCCAGGCCATTTCAGAGGGCAGTTAAGAGTCAGCCAGATTGTTGTGGGTCTGCAGTCATCTAGGTCAGACTGGGTAAGAACGGCAGATTTTGTCACCTGAAGGACATTAGTGAACTAGATGGGTTTCTATGGCAATTCAATAGTTTCCTGGTCACCATTATGAAGACAAGCTTTTATTGCTGTTTAATTAATGAACTGAATTTGAATTCCTCTCGCAGTTTAGCAGATTGTCCCCCAGAGGGCAGGTCTTTGTGGTAGCTGTGCCAATTTGACTTGAGCAAGAGTCAAATGTCCTTTTTGTATATCTTTTAACAATTGTCTGATTGTGTGTTTGCACTAGACAGAAATTCAAGGCTGAGTTAAATTATACCCTGTTCATATAGTGGTTTATGGTGCACTGGTTCACTTGAAGTCAGGCTTGGTTCTTCCACAGCACGGACAAGGAGTTACCAGTAAATCTGAATGTTCCTTATTCAGTGTTTCTGGATGTAGAGATCTGGGGCCTTCCTGAAAAGCTGTTCTGCACCACCAGGAAAAGGCCCAGCTTAGTATCTGGGGTCTGGGCTTATCAATGGTTCTCATTGGACAGTTAAATCACACTGCACACTAGTCAGAGGGCTTGAGGTAAGGGGAGGGAAAAAACACTCAACCCACAAGCTTTCCGGCTGGGAAGCATTTTGAGGTCCTTTACCACAAAATGTCTCTTACTCGAATCTCTAGCCAGTACAGTTGCTGAGTGCAAACATCTAAATGGACCAAGAGGCAGAGTGACCATGGATCCCTCAGCAGGGGAGATGGGAAGTGGGGGGGTGCCGTTGTGGGAAGGGAAGCTCAGATTAGGGCTGCCAATATTCATGGTCTCCTTCCACAGCCCCCTCTCCGCTCCCTCCAACACCCCCCCCCCCCCCCCCCCCCCCGCCCCGGTCATCCTGCCCCCCAAGAAAACCCATTTCTTCATGTTTGTGAGTGCCCTGACCTTCAAACTGTCTGACTCTAGAATAGTGATTTAATGACAGAGAAAGATGTACATTAACTAAAATCTGTTCCAGAACAAATGAAAAATGAAAACTATGGGTCTGTTCAAAAAAATCATGCAAGTAAAAGGGACCTTTGGAAAGTCCAATGTTGTACCCTGAGGCAAAAGCATCTTTTGTTTGTCAGCACCAAGACTCCCCTACCTGTGCATCTTCTTCCTGACTCCCCCAGCTTTTGGGACTGTTCAGTGCTAGATCCCACGGAATGAAGGGATCTGCATTTTGCAGCCATAATTTCTGAAGTGATGGTTTTGATCTTGACTGGAGCTGGGAAAGGGAGCATGTGGGCAGCTGGCCTATTCCCTTCACTGAGCAGAAAGGTGATGCCTGACTGCTCTTTTCTAGGAAGGTCAGTTTACATAAGAACTAGGAGCAGGAGTAGGCAACTCAGCCCTTCGAGCCTTTCCCGCCCTCTCCCCATAGCCTTTCAACACGTTACTCATTAAAAATCTGTCCATCTCCTTAAATTTATTCAGCGTCCCGGCATCCACTGCACTCTGAGGTAGTGAATTCCACAGATTCACGACCCTTTGAGAAAAGTAATTCCTCCTCATCTCTGATTTAAATCTACCACCCCTTAGCCTAAAATATGGCCTGTCATTCTAGAATGCCCCACAAGGGGAAACATCCACTCCACATATATTTTGTCTATCCCCTTTAGCATCTTATATACCTCAATTAGGTCTCCTCTCATCCTTCTAAACTCTAGCGAGTATAGGCCTAAACTGCTCAATCTCTCCTCATAAGACAAGCCCTGCTTCTCTGGAATCAATCTAGTGAACCTCCTCTGAACCGCCTCCAATGCAATTACGTCATTCCTCAAGTTTGATTGAGGTTTAGATAAGATTACCTTTAAGCCAAAGATTGGCATAAGAGTTTGGAGACAAACAATATCTAAACTGGTCTGGACTTGACTTGGATCCATGTGGAGTGTGAAATCTAACAGTTGCAAGCAGGATGTGATCAGTATCCAATGAATACAGAAGCTGCAGTGTCCTGGATTGACAAGTCCATTTCAGTTTGGCATGACTTGTATTAATTGGGTGGGTAATGTCCCATTGCATCATATAAAGGTGCAGATTATAACACAAACTGGTCTTGTGTAGTAGGCTTCTATTCTGTGTTTCCATTGTCTTTTACATTACTTTGGTGCAAGTTCTTTAATTCAGAAACCTTGGTGTATTTGTGTCATTACCTGTCCCCATTGTGACATTTGCAAAAACAGGCTGGAGAGTCCGAGTGGTCATCGCTGCCTGGTGACAAGCATCTAGCCATAGATCAGAGACTCAGCAATGTCTTCATTTGAGCTGTACTCTGAGACTTTATAGGATCTTAGGATACTAGAAGGGAATCTGTGACTGAAATTAAATAACAGGCGGCCGTCTATATCAGAATTGTTCAGAAACCTGAGACTCGCTCAAATACTATCCGCAACTCCCCACGCTAACAGGAAAAGTGAGAGATACGGTCTGCACCTCCCTACACAAACAGGAACAGAGACAAATACTGTCCGTACCACCCCACACAAACAGGATAGTGACAAAAACCGTCCACACCTCCCCACAGTAACAGGAACAGTGACAAATACTGTCCACACCTCCCCACACAAACATTAACAGTGACAAATACTATTCACACCTCCCCACACAAACAGCAACAGTGACAAAAAATGTCGGCACCTCCCCACAGGAACAGTGACAAATACTGTCCACACTTACCCACACAAACAGCAACAGTGACAAACACTGTCCGCACCTCTCCACTGGAACAGGAACAGTGACAAATACTGTCCGCACCTCCCCACAGGTGCAGGAACACTGACAAATACTGTCCGCACCTCCCCACATAAACATTAACAGTGACAAATACTGTTCACACCTCCCCACACAAACAGCAACATTGACAAACAATGTCGGCACCTCCCCACAGGAACAGTGACAAATACTGTCCACACTTACCCACACAAACAGCAACAGTGACAAACACTGTCCGCACCTCCCCACTGAAACAGTAACAGTGACAAATACTGTCCGCACCTCCCCACAGGAACACTGACAAATACTGTCCGCACCTCCCCACAGGAACACTGACAAATACTGTCCGCACCTCCCCACAGGAGCAGGAACACTGACAAATACTGTCCGCACCTCCCCACATAAACATTAACAGTGACAAATACTGTTCACACCTCCCCACACAAACAGCAACATTGACAAACAATGTCGGCACCTCCCCACAGGAACAGTGACAAATACTGTCCACACTTCCCCACACAAACAGCAACAGTGACAAACACTGTCCGCACCTCCCCACTGGAACAGGAACAGTGACAAATACTGTCCGCACCTCCCCACAGGAACACTGACAAATACTGTTCACACCTCCCCACAGGAACAGGAACACTGACAAATACTGTCCACACCTCCCCACACAAACAGCAACAGTGACAAATACTGTCCACACCTCCCCACACAAACAGCAACAGTGACAAATACTGTCCACACCTCCCCACACAAACAGCAACAGTGACAAATACTGTCCACACCTCCCCACACAAACAGCAACAGTGACAAATACTGTCCACACCTCCCCACACAAACAGCAACAGTGACAAATACTGTCCACACCTCCCCACACAAACAGCAACAGTGACAAATACTGTCCACACCTCCCCACACAAACAGCAACAGTGACAAATACTGTCCACACCACCCCACACAAACAGCAACAGTGACAAATACTGTCCATACCTCCCCACACAAACAGCAACAGTGACAAATACTGTCCACACCTCCCCACACAAACAGCAACAGTGACAAATACTGTCCACATCTCCCCACACAAACAGCAACAGTGACAAATACTGTCCACACCTCCCCACACAAACAGCAACAGTGACAAATACTGTCCGCACCTCCGCACAGGAACAGCAACAGTGACAAACAATGTCCACAACTCCCCACACAAACAGCAACAGTGATAAATACTGTCCTCACCACCCCACACGAACAAGAACAGTGACAAATGCTGTCCACAACTCCTCACACAAGCAGGAACAGTGACAAATGCTGTCCACAACTCCTCACACAAGCAGGAACAGTGACAAATACTGTCCGCACCTCTCCACAGGAACAGTGACAAATACTGTCCACGCCTCCCCACACAAACAGCAACAGTGATAAATACTGTCCACACCTCCCCACACAAACAGGAACAGTGACAAATACTGTCCACATCTCCCCACAGGAATAGTAACACTGACAAATACTGTCCACATCTCCCCACAGGAGCACTGACAAATACTGTCCGCACCTCCGCCCACAAACAGGAACAGTGACAAATTCTGTCCACACCTCCCCACAGGAACAGGAACACTGACAAATACTGTCCGCACCTCCCCACAGGAACAGGAACACTGACAAATACTGTCCGCAGCACCCCACACGAACAGGAACAGTGACAAATACTGTCCGCACCTCCCCACAGGAACAGGAGCAGTGACAAATACTATCCGCTCCTCCCCACACGAACAGGAACAGTGACAAATACCGTCTGCTCCTCCCCACAGGAGCAGTGGCAAATACCGTCCACACCTCCCCACACAGACAGGAACAGTGACAAATACCGTCCGCACCTCCCCACACGAACAGGAACAGTGACAAATACTGTCCGCACATCCCCACAGGAACAGTGGCAAATACCGTCCACACCTCCCCACACAAACAGGAACAGTGACAAATACCGTCCGCTCCTCCCCACAGGAGCAGAGACAAATACTGTCCACGCCTCCCCACACAAGCTGGAACAGTGACAAATACTGTCCGCACCTCCCCACAGGAACACTGACAAATACTGTCCGCACCTCCCCACAGGAACAGGAACACTGACAAATACTGTCCGCACCCCCCCACACAAACAGCAACAGTGACAAATACTGTCCACACCTCCCCACAGGAACACTGACAAATACTGTCCGCACCTCCCCACAGGAACAGGAACACTGACAAATACTGTCCGCACCTCCCCACACAAACAGCAGCAGTGACAAATACTGTCCACACCTCCCCACACAAACAGCAACAGTGACAAATGCTGTCCACACCACCCCACACAAACAGCAACAGTGACAAATACTGTCCACACCTCCCCACACAAACAGCAACAGTGACAAATACTGTCTGAACCTCCCCACACAAACAGCAACAGTGACAAATACTGTCTGAACCTCCCCACACAAACAGCAACAGTGACAAATACTGTCCGCACCTCCCCACACAAATAGGAACAGGGACAAATACTGTCCGCACCTCCCCACACGAACAGGAACACTGACAAATACTGTCCGCACATCCCCACAGGAACAGTGGCAAATACCGAGCACACCTCCCCACACAAACAGGAACAGGGACAAATACTGTCCGCACCTCCCCACACGAACAGGAACACTGACAAATACTGTCCGCACATCCCCACAGGAACAGTGGCAAATACTGTCCACACCTCCCCACACAAACAGGAACAGTGACAAATACTGTCTGCACCTCCCCACACAAACAGGAACAGTGACAAATACTGTCCGCACCTCCCCACACAAACAGGAACAGTGACAAATACTGTCCACACCTCCCCACACTAGTGGGAGCAGTGAGAAAAATTGTCAACATGTAAACATGATTAGATTTTTTTGGGTTCGGTAATTTCAATACTGATTTCAAATCAAGTGATTCCTGTATCTTTGGGCAACTGGCTGGAAATAATCTGGCATTGAGAGTCTGACATGAATACCATATATGCCTGGCATTTGTTTGTCCTTTAAATTAGTTGATACCGATTTGTAAATTTAGAGTGAGCTGCGCCTCGTGTTTGCATTTTAGTGAAACAGAAACAAGCACCCTAAATACAGAATCAGTGTCTGTAATGAGTGCAGTAATAATCTGCTCAGTCAGCTGAAACTGGAAATGTACATGGGTGCAGGGTGGGCCTTTAAACACCAAGACGTTTTTGGAATATACTAGGGTGAAAAAGGCTCATGTTTTCGTATCTGAGGTGGAACAGTGCATTTAAAGATTTTTGTGTGTTCGGTTTGATTTGTGTAAGGTCAATCGGATACTGCAGCTTTGTTTAATTTTTTGAGTTCGATGTTAACTGCGATTGTATAAAGCTTGTCAATTTGTGTCTCTTGTTAGGTGCTGTTGGTGATGTTGAAATGCAAGAACATTATGATGAATTCTTTGAGGTAAGTGATCTGTGTTGTGATCTGTGTTCTCTTGCTGTATATACAGCAGAGTGGCAGAGGGTAGAGTTTGTATGACATGCTAGTAGATGATATGGAACTGATATCTACCTTTCTTGCAACAAGTAGATCTGGTTCATTCATCCATGTGGGTGTTTTGCATCCATGATGTCAGCTATTGGGAGACAAAGCCAAGATGTCTGCAATTTGGACCAAGACATCAGAATATAAGCACATTGATGCATTATTGGGAGAGGGGGTTGTTCCTTTTAGATATAAATTCAAGACAAACTGGAACAAGACTTTGCCTTTATGTGGAAGTTACAGCATGGAAAGAGACCATTCACCCCAACCAGTCTATATCATTGTTTGTCCTTCATGATCAAGGTGTCTGAATTGTATTTAGCTGCCCTGTTCCTATGTCACTTTCAAAATCTTTCATTTCTTGTAACTGTCCAAGTTAACCTTGAATGTGGACACTTTCTGCTGCAGTTACTAACCTTGAAAGTGAAATCCCTGGCCTCAACTGTAAAGAGGTTTCTCCTGCCTTTTAAATCTCAAACATTAATTCTGTATCATCCTCTCATCCTTGGCTCCTCAACTTTTTTTCTTTCATGGGATGTGGGTGTCACTCGCAAAGCCAGCATTTGTTGCCCATCCCTAATTGCCCTGGAACTGAGTGGCTTGCTGAGCCATTTCAGAGGGCAGTTGAGTCAACCACATTACTGTGGGTCTGGAGTCAATGTAGGCCAGACCATTTCTTTCCCTAAAAAACATTATTGAATCAGATGGGTTTTTACAACAATTGATAGTTTCATGGTCACCATTACCGAGACTAGCTTTATATTCCAGATTTATTAATTGAATTTAAATTCCATCATCTGCCAAGGTGGGATTTGAACCCATGTCCCAGAGCATTAGCCTGGGCCTCTGGATTACTAGCCCAGTGACATTACCACGATGCACCGTAACTACTGGAAAGAGTCTGTTTATATATACCCCATTCAATCCTTTCATAATTTTAAATATTTCTATTTCATCACCCCATAATCTGTGCTCTAATGAAAAGCTTTACCCATTCAAGCCTTTTTTTTTGTATTTGTATTTAAGCATTGCTTAAAAAAAAGAGATATGTCAAAGCTTTTCATCTTGCACTCATCAGGACACTTTGCAAGAATACCAATATAAGAGGAAAACTGCAATAATCTTTGAGGGAAGGAAATCTGCCGTTCTTAGCTGGTCTGGTGTACATTGACTCCAGACCCATAGCAATGTGGTTGACTCTTAACTCAGGGAAACAACAGTTTATACAGTGTATAAAGAGAGTGCTAATTGGTTGGCAGTTGGACTCTTCTTGGTAGAAGCGTTGCGATGGAGAATGCACCAGTGATGGTGACTGACAGTTAACTGCCAAGCATTGTTTGAAATTTAAACTAGGCAGCTTGACCCTGATTGGTCAAGGCATTGCTCTGAGGAATGAGTCAGCGAGTGGCTGCCCCTTATTTTGTTTAGCTGAAACAGGCGCTATGTGTGTACATATTCTTCAATAGATGACCGCACCATAAACAGTACCCATTTGAAACACGTCCACATCATAAACTCACTTAAGCAGGAGTGGTTTGGTAACATAATTGATGCTGCCACTAAACACATAACAAATCTCTCTGACCATGTCCTCTCAAAGCCAGGAATTTGTTTTTGTGCATGGTTTCAATTTAGGTGTGCCTTCATTCCAAATCAAATGGGAAGAGTTGGAACTCCTCTATTCCCAACTGTCCCGCCACAAACTAGCATCCGCTGAAAATGCTGAACTCTTGAAAGCGTGCGTGGCTAATCTAGTGTATGCTTGCTGCGAGAATCCGAATGACCTGTCTGACTTTCACATGCTTTCAAATGTCTTACAGCTTTGTGAGACCTTAAGACCAACCCGGACATACACATCAGTAAACCTGACAAAGGGACGGGAATAGTCATCCTTAACAAGCATGACTATATCAATAAAATGCACGCCATTCTTAATGATAGGTCCAAATTTGTACCCATTGGACCTGCTGCTCAACATGACAGGACAGCCTTGCTTGAAAGTAAACTTAAAAAAAACGTTTACTGGAGCTACCACATGATATATATGACAGGGTTCGTCTTCACGTGTATGTATGGTCTGCCCAAGAAACAAAAGTGATGCCCCTTTACACTCTATCCATCTATGATCAGTTCTGCACAACATGAATTGACCAAATGGTTGGGCGAATTGTTAGAACCAGTTTTGACTAAGTTTTCCACATACATGGGGAAAGACTCCACATTTGTGAAGGCCATACAGGACTTGCATAGCGATAGCAATGCTGTGTCCTTGTGCTCATTTGACATTGCTAGCCTATTCACCAATGTTCCAGTTGAGAAAGCCATAGGTATTTGCGCTGCAGCCCTATATCATGGTGATGTAGACCCACCACCATTGTGTGAATCAGTATTCATTGAACTTATGTTCTCAGCAACTCGCACAGTTGAGTTCAGTTTTAATGACACCATGTATATCCAAATATATGGTGTTGCCATGGGATCCTCTTTAGGCCCAGCTCTCTCAAACATCTTTGTTGGGTTTCATGAGAAGCATGTCTTCGATGTAATGACACCTAACTTCCTACCCCTCACATATTTCTGAAATCACAATGTTATGGCACAGAAGGAGGCAATTCGGCATCTCGTCTGCACCGGCTCTCCGAATGAGCATTATGACCCAGTGCTGTTGCCCTGCCTTTTCCCCGTACCCCTGCACATTGTTTCTTTTCAAATAATCATCTAATGTCCTCTTCAATGCCTTGATTGAACCTGCCTCTACCACACTTCCAGATGGTGCATTCCCGACGCGAACCATTTGCTGTGTGAGAAAGGTTTTTCTCACGTCATATTTGTTGCTTTTGCAAATCACCTTAAATCTGTGACATCTCGATGTCAATCCTTTTACTAGTGGGAACAATTTCTCCCTATCCAGCCACGTCATGATTTTGAACACTTCTGTCATCTCTTATTAGCTGCCTTCCCTCCGAGGAGAACAGTCCCAACCTCTTTAGTCAATCTTCATAACTGAAGCTTATCATCCCTGGAACCCCTCTTGTAAGTCTCTTCTGCACTGTCTCCAATGTGTTCACATCCTTCCGATATCCCAGACCTGTACACAGTACTCCAGTTGAGGTCTAACTGGTGTCTTATATAAGCTCAGCATAACCTCCCTGCTCCTGTACTCTGTGCTCCTATTAATAAAGCCCAGGATACTATATGCTTCATTAACTGGTATCTCCACCTGTCCTGCCATCTTCAATGATCTATGCACATATACACCCAGGTCCCTCTGCTCCTGCACCACTTAAGAATTGTACCCCTTATTTTATATTGTCTCTCCATATTCTTCCTACCAAAATGCATCACCCCTCACTTCTCTTCATTGAACTTCATCTGCCACCTATCTGCCTACTCCACTAACTTGTCTATGCCCTTTTGAATTTCTATACTGTCCTCTTCACAGTTTACAATGCTTCCAAGTTTCATGTCATCCGCAAACTTTGAAATTGTTCCCTGCAAACCAAGATCTAGATCATCAATATGTATCCGGAAAAGCAAGGGTCCCACTACCGACCCCGGGGAACCCCCACTACAAATCTGAACAATATCCATTGACAATTACCCCTCTGTTTCCCATTGCTCAGCTAACTTTGTATCCGCGTTGCAACTGTCCCTTTTATTCCATAAGCTATAACTTTTCTCACAAGTCTGTTGTGCGGCACTGTATCGAATGCCTTTTGAAAGTCCATGTACACCACATCAACAGCATTACCCTCATCAACCCTCTCTTCAAAAAAACTCCCAAGTTAGTTAAACATGATTTCCCTTTAGAAATCCATGCTGGCTCTTTGTAATCAAGCCATATTTTCCCATGTGACTGATAGAATTATCATGAATAATTGTCTTTAGAAGCTTCCCCACCATTAAGTTAAACTTTCTGGTCTGTAATTGCTGGGCTTATCCTTACGACCTTTTTTGAGAAAGGGTATAATATTTGCAATTCTCCAGTCCTCTGGCACCTACCCTGAGTCGAGGGAAGACTGAAAGCTTATGGCCAGTGCCTCTGCAATTTCCTCACTTATTTCTTTCAATATCCTTGGATGCATCTCATCCAGTACCAGTGTCTTGACAACTTTAAATGCTGACACTTTATCCAACACTTCTCCTTAACAATTTTGAATGCTTCTAGTGACAGAGTTTTCTGGGTAGCATCTGCTTCCTTAGTAAAAACAAATGTAAAGTATTCATTTAACACCTTAGCCATGCCCCCTGCTTCCATGTAAATCCCCTTTTTGGTCCCTAATCGGTGCTACTCCTCCTTTTACCACCACCTTACTATTTGTGTGCCTATAGAAGACTTTGAGATTCCTCTTTATGTTGGCTGCCAGTCTTTTCTCATAATTCCTCTTTGCTTCTCTTATTTGCTTTTTTCATCTTCCCTTTGAACCTTCTGTATTTCACTTGGTTCTCGATTGCATTTTCTACCTGCCACCTGTCATAAGTGCACTTTTTCTTCTTTATCTTAATTTCTATAGCCTTTTTCATCCAGGGAGCTCTGGATTTGTTTGCCCTACCTTTCCTTTTTGAGGAAATATACCTTAACTGAGCCTGAACCATTTCAGCTACAATTTTTCCTGCCAACCTTTGGTTCCAGTCTATCTGGCCCAGCTCCGCTCTTGCCCCATTGAAGTTCGCTCTCTGCCAGTTAATCATTCTTTCTCTAGATTGTACATTGTCCTTTTCTACCATTGTCCTAAATCTTACGATACAATGATCATTGTCTCCTAAATGTTCCCCCATGTTCACTATATTTAAATCTGCATGTAATAATTTCCTTACATGGCTTAATGTGCTCCATCCTGTGCTCAAATTCACCTTTGAAATGGAACAGTCAAATGGACTCCCCTTCCTAATGCACTAGTTGAGAAATCTGCCAGGGGTTCTCTACCACGGTCTACCTTCACTGGTCAATATACACGTTGGGATTCTTATAGTTCCACACACCGTAAGATGGGTCTTATCAGCAACCTTGTAAATAGGGCCTGAGCCATTTGCTCACCATGCAAGCTTGATGCTGAAATTGGGGCACCAGAAACATCCTGCGGGATAGTGGCTACCCTGATCAGATCATTTTCACGCTGTATATCTCTCAAACTCATGAACAAGCCCAAAGCCATCACTTTCGGCCCTGAAAAGTGCCCAGTCTACTTCAGATTACTCTGGAAGGGCAAGGAATCTCAAAACTTTGAGCAGCAGGTAAAGCTAGTTGTTTCACGCTGCTACTATGGAGCAGTAACATGAGTGGTCTCTGCCACTAACAGGATGCTGCCATCAAACTAAAAAGACGTCCTGCCTGTCACATAAATGAGTAATGTGGTAAATGAATTTCAGTGCCAGTGTGATGCTAGGTATGTAGACTGTACAACCCAAAGACTGGCGGATTGTATCAAACAGCATGTCCCAGCCGCTGTTCACAACGGGCAGCGCACAGACCCTACCCAACCAGCCCGAGCTTGAAAAACTCAAAACACAGTGTCCAATATTAGATGTCATTCTGCGATTGGACAGCATTTTCTAAATAATTCTCAATGTGCTAAGAATTACACTGACAACCAATTTAAGATTATCAGTCGTGCTCAGAGTGTGGCACATTTGCGTGTACTGGAAGCTACATGTATTAATACACAGGGCCCTGTCTGCAGACAGAAAGAACACTTGCTAGTCAGTTAGCACTCTCTTCTCATACCGTATAAATTGTTTTTTCCCTTTATATTGGTATTCTTATGAAATGAGTGCATGACGAAAAGCTTCAACGTGTCTTTTTTCAGCAATTCTCATGTTCTGTACTACCAAACGAGTATTTGTATTTCCTTAAACCATGCATCATTCCAGTGAGTCTGTGCTACTTTTCTCAAAAGCGTCAATATTCTTCCAATAGTGATCAGCCCAATATTTCTCCCAGTACTCTAACTTAGTTTAACTTAATGATTTCCTATTGGCTATTCTGTGGGAGGACACTGGCATGGCGGTAATGTCACTGGACTAGTGGCTAAAACCCTGGGAACACGGTTCAAATCCCACAGCAGCAGCTGGTGGAATTTAAATTCAATTGACTCATTGAACGAATTAATAAATCTGCAATATAAAGCTAGTCTGAGAAATGGTGACCATGAAACCATCAACGGTGGAAAAAACCCATCTGGTTCACTAGTGTCCTTCGGGGAAGGAAATCTGCCATCCTTACTTAGCTTGGCCTAAATCTGACTCCAGGCCCAGATGTGGTTGACTCTTAACTGCTCTATGAAATGACCTATGAAAAACCATTGAGTTCAAGAGCAATTAGAGATAAGCAACAAAGTTGCCTTGTTTGCAACTCCCACATCCCATGAAAGAATAATTTTTAAAAAATTACCCATGGTTTTTATACTGTACCTCTTGAGATAAAACCATGAATTACATGACTTTTTTTTTAGACCATGTTAACCAGAGATGCTACCTTTAATGTTTTCTGGGCCTCTTCTGTCCCTCAAAACCCCAGGTCTTTCATAGCACTGAACCTAACTATATACAACTGTTTGGGATCTTTGGATATGTCCTGACCTGGTGGTTTGTCTCACTTTGAGCAAATAAATTTATTTCAGATTTTCCTTTTATCTAGCATCGTATGGCTCATCGCTCTCAACCCCTTCAGGATTCATTTTCTCTCTGATATTCTCTTTAATTAACTCCTTTGCATCAGTGTTTAATAAATAAAAAATGCTGCCAGTTATCGCCTACAAACGGACAACCCTCTGATGGTCCAACCTTGTCTTTAAAGATTCTGTTTACTGCTATAAAATACTTCACTGTTCCTTTTGCTATTTGAATTTTTCTCATACTCCACCTTGGCTTTCCTTATTCTGCTCAACTTGTTTTCTCATTTTAATTGCTTTTTCCTTTACTCTAATTCTTATAGGAATTCCCCATTTTTAAGTTTCTCACATTTCTATGCTAGCTGGCTTCGAGACAGAAAACAGAGTGGGTGTAAAGGGTAGTTATTGAGATTGGTACGAGGTGGGAAGTGGTGTTCCACAAGCATCAGTGCTGGGATCACTGCTGTTTACAATTTATATTAACAGTTTGGACTTTGGAATCAAAAAAGCAATTTCTAAGCTTGTGGATGACAGATTTGGGGAGATGGTCAATACTGAGGAGGACTCCAAAAATTATAGGACATTAATAAACTTGTAGAATGGGAAACGTTCAACACAAATAAATGTGAGGTAATATATCTTGGTGGGAAGAGGAATTAATTTAATAATTGAAAGGCTCAAGTCTAGGTGGCGTAGAGAAACAAAGGGATCTCTACAAATACATCAATCACTAAAAGTTGCGTGACAGATTATCAAGGCCATAAAAAAAACCAAGCACTAGGTTTTATCACTAGGAGGATAGATTTGAAAAATAGGGAAGTTACGTTAAACCTGTATTGAACCTTGGTTAGACCACACTTGAGTACTGTGTGCAGCTCTGATTTCCATGTTATAAGGATACAGAGGCACAGGAGAGGGGGCAGAGAAGATTTACAAGGATGATAACAGAAATGTGTGGATATACATATCGGGGATGGATTGACAGGCTGGGTTTCTATTCTTGGGGGGAAAAAAATGATTGAGGGGTGCCCTAATGGAGGTGTCTAAAATTATGAAAGATTTTGATGCTACCACTCGGCAGGACTGGCTGGGCTGAATAGACTGTGCTGTATATCCTATTTAATTTATCCATGGCATTCTTAAACTGCTAGCGGTTTCTTTATTTTTAAATGCAGTGTATATTCTGTACCATTGTGTGCACGTTTTTCAAAAACATCCCAATGTTATCCTACAGTCCTTTGCTAATCCCCTTTTCCACCTCAATTAGCTTGCTCATCACCTTTTTAAATTCTGCCCTAATCTCATCTGGCGTTCTAATTTTTACACTTCCTTTTTGCATTTCTAGTTGAATCTTTAAACTTCTCAAGGGCAATTAGGGATGGACAATAAATGCTGGCCTAGCCAGCAAAGCCCACATCCCGTGAATGAATTTAAAAAAAAAAACTATTGTGGTCATTAATCCTAAGGTGCTCACTCACATTTACCCATCTACTTGATTGATTTCATTGTTCAGAACCTGATGATGATAATAGAACCTAAACTGGTATATGAATTTCAGTGTCAGTGTGATGCCAGGTATGTAGGCCATACATCCCTATGACTGGTGGATAGTATCAAATAGCACATGCTTTGGGCTGTTTAAAGCAGGCACAGTACTGACCAACCCATGCTTGCAAACTCAGAATATAATGTCTAATGTTAGATGTGATTCCGTGATTGGACATCACTTGCTGAACAATTCCCAGAGTGCTAAGAATTACACTAACAACCAATTTAAAATTATCAGTCAAACTCACAATGTAGCTCACTTAGGCTTGCTGGAAGCTATATATATATATATATATATATATATATATTGATATGCAGGGACGTGTCCTCTGCAAGCGAAAAGAATATGTCCAAACATTGCACCTTTTTTGCATAAACTAAAGCAATAGCTCCTTGGTGCATTTGCCATGGCAATGTCTCAACCAATCAGAGCTGACTTGCCAATCATGCTGTATAAATTGTTGTTGCCTTTGAAATTGGGCATTCTTGTGTTTGTCCTGATGAGTGCAAAACAAAAAGTTCTGACAGCATGACTGTCTTTTCAGCAATTAAACTCCCTTTTCCACTGCTGAAAAGCCTAATTGCTGTGTTGTCTTTTGTCGTTAGGAGGTCTTCACGGAAATGGAGGAAAAATACGGTGAAATTGAAGAGATGAATGTCTGCGACAATCTGGGTGATCACCTGGTTGGAAATGTCTATGTAAAGGTGAGAATTTGGACACTTTCAAACCCTGCCCCTTCTGTCCTCGATTGCATTGAGAGTGCGATTGAACTGGAGCTTTGGTGGGGTGTTTTGCTCTATGTTGTCTTTGGAATCTTCAGTCGCTGAGTGTATCTGAACTGAGCTATTCTTGTTTACATTCTCTGACTCTACTTTTCTCCTGTTTCAGTTTCGCCACGAAGAAGATGCAGAAAAGGCTGTGAATGACTTGAACAATCGCTGGTTCAATGGGCAACCGATCCATGCAGAGCTCTCGCCAGTGACTGACTTCCGAGAAGCCTGCTGCAGGCAGTATGAAATGGGGTGAGTGTTCTCAATAGTTACTGAGCTGCTGTGTTGAGCCTCCAAAAAACTTCAAAAATAAAGAGAGAAATGAAAACCTGGCCCAAATACAGTGGACTACCATGAAGCTGATTTCAATCAGTAAATGCCAACATGGAAACCCTGTCTTCCCTCCAGCAATGACATCCAGATAATTTAAGTGAACAATCCCAATCTTCCTGACATTTCCATCTCTCTAGCTTCCCATACGATCTTCTTAGGATGTTGTAACATCTCTCAACCGCTGCCCGTCACCTATTCACAGAATTTTAACGGCATAGAAGGTGGCCACTTAGCCCATTGTATCTGCACCAGCTCTCCAACTGAGCATTATGACCTAGTGCCATTGCCCCGCCTTTTCCCTGTACCTCTGCACATTGTTTCTATTCAAATAATCATCTAATGCCCTCTTGAATGGCTTGATTAAACCTGCCTGCACTACAATTCCAGGCAGTGCATTCCAGACCCAAACTACTCAGTGTGAAAAAGCTTTTTCTTGCATCACATTTGCTTTTGCAAATCACTTTAAATCCATGCCCTCTTGTTCTTGATCCTTTTATGAGTGGGAACAACTCTCTATCTACTCTGCCCTCATGAATTTGAACATCTCTACCAAATCTCCTCTTGGCCTTCTTCTCTTCAAGAACAGTCCCAACTTCTTCAATCTATTTTCGTAACAGAAGTTCCTTATCCCTGGAACCATCCTTGTAAACCTCTTCTGCACTCTCTCCAATGTGTTCACTATAATGTGACGCCCAGAACTGTGCACAATACTCCTGAGCTGTACACCAAAGGGAAATTATAGCTTCAGCTGGAATCTCGGCAACAGTTTGTCTGGATTTCAGCGGGTGTGTCGATCATGTAGTATGGCAAGCAGCAGGAGTCTCCAAAACAAAGTAAACAGTCACTCCTCCCACAGGTACAGCAGTGTGTACCATCTACAAGATGCAGCAAGTCACCAAGGCTCCTTTGGCACTCCAAACCTATGACCACTATCATCTAGAAAGACAAAGGTAGTAGACACATGGGAACCCACCACTTGGAAATTCCCCTTCAAGTCACTCAACATCCTAAGTTGGAAATATATTGCCGTTCCTTCACTGTTGCTGGGTCAAAATCCTGGAACTCTCTCCCTAACAGCACTGTGGGTGTACCCACAACACATGGACTGCAGAAGTTCAAGAAGGTAATTTGCTACCACCCTTTTG
Source organism: Carcharodon carcharias (assembly GCF_017639515.1). Taxonomy (NCBI): domain Eukaryota; kingdom Metazoa; phylum Chordata; class Chondrichthyes; order Lamniformes; family Lamnidae; genus Carcharodon; species Carcharodon carcharias. Next base: position 1,563,044 of record NC_054484.1, on the reverse strand, counting down.
AGGGCAGTTAAGGAATGGGCAATAAATACATTTAAGTCCTCACTTAAAGTTGAAGATGCATTCCTGAAAATTGTGGCTTTAAGTGAAACGACTTTAAGCAAATTAAAAACAACGTGATTGCTGTAGTTTGTTTCAGTATGGCATTCCACGTCTGAAAAAGAACATTCAGCTGGTAAGTTGAAATTCTTTACATTGTTAAATTTCTATATTCATAAATAAAATAACTTTTTTTATTCATTACGGGATCTGGGCATCGCTGGTTAGGCCAGCATTTATTGCTCGTCCTTGAGAAGGTGGGTGGTGAGCTGCTGCCTTGAATCACTGATGTCCATGTGGTGTAGGTACACCCACAGGGCTGTTAGGGAGGGAGTTCCAGGATTTTGACCCAGTGACAGTGAAGGAATAGCGATATATTTCCAAGTCAGGATGGTGAGTAACTGGGAGTGGACTTCCCAATTGGTTGTATTCCCATCTATCTGCTGCCCTTGTCCTTCTAGGTGGTGGTGGTTGTGGGTTTGGAAGGTGCTGTCTGAGGAGCCTTGGTGAGTTCCTGCGGTGCATCTGTGTGTCGGTGGTGGATGGAGTGAATGTTTGTGGTTGTGGTGCCAATCAAGTAGGCTGCTTTGTCCTGGATGGTGTCCAGCTTCTTGAGTGTTGCGGGAGCTGCACTCATCCAGGCAAGTGGAGAGTATTCCATCCTGACTTGTGCCTTGTGGATGGAGAACAGACTTTGGGGAGTCTGGAGGTGAGTTACTTGCCACAGGATTCCTAGCCTCTGACCTGCTCTTGTAGCCACAGTATTTATATGGCTAGTCCAGTTCAGTTTGATCTGGTCAATGGTAACCACCCACCCCCCCACCCCCAACAAGATATTGATAGTGTGAGGATTCAGTGATGGTAATATCATTGAATGTCAAGGGACTATGATCATTGCCTGGCACTAGTGTGGTGTGAATGTTACTTGTCACTTGTCAGCCCAAGCCTGGGTATTGCCCAAGTCTTGCTGCATTTGGACCTGGACTGCTTCAATATCTGAGGAGTTGCAAATGGTGCTGGACTGCAATCGTCAGTGAACATCCCCACTTCCATCACTAACCACAACCATCTTCCTTTGTGCTCGGTATGACTCCAACCAGTGGAGAGTTTTCCCCCTGATTCCCATTGACTCCATTTTGCTCGGGCTCCTGGATGCCACACTCGGTCAAATGCTGGCTTGATGTTAAGGGCAGTCAGTCTCACCTCACCTCGGGAGTTCAGTTCTTTTGTTCATGTTTGAACCAAGGCTGTAGTGGGGTCAGGAGCTGAGTGAGCCTGGCGGAACCGAAACAGCGTGTCAGTTTGGGTTCTGCCAAACATGAAGGAAATATAATAGCTTTCCGCTTACCTCCTGCTCGCTGCCGAGTCTGCTTCCCAAACCACCTCATCATACATCATCGTATGTCTCTCTCGCCCTCCTGGGTCGCTGTGGACCCTTCCTCTCGCCACCTCCGATTTGCGGCCTTGCCTGCTCTCAGACTCACCGTCTTATCGATCATTTTTCTCATCAAACCTCCTGCTCCCCAGCTTTCCCTCTTCAGAACCTGCGTTCCCGTTCAAGATCCAGATCTGTGCAGGAACCCTGGAGTTGTGAAAGTGCGAGCCCTGAATGTGCAGAAGTGCTGAACTGATGCTGTTATAATTCATGTGTTTTTGTTTTAAATGCTCCTGCTGCAGCCTCCCTCTCCTGAACCCTCGTTGTGAGCAAGAGCTCTGGAGATGAGAGGCAAGAGAAAAGAGGAGCTGCTTTGGCTTCAGTCTTCAACTCAAATCACCAAAAAAAAATCTGTGCTGTATTTAGACTTTGATATCAAAAGGAGGAAGATTGTTTGCACAGGACTAGCGAGTTTTTGAGATGTGACCCTGGAAATAAGCAGCTGCTGTGCTGATGGGACCCTGGGAACATGACTGCAGTGAGAAGTGGTAGAAATGTGCACAGCCGACAGCGATATGCAGCGAAAGTAAACTAATTCATGGTTTCCCATATTGTACTGTTGCATACATTTTTAAAAAATGGTTTATAACAGCCTCAGCTCAGCACTTCTGCACCATCAGGTTTGACGCATCGTCAGGTTTGACAGGGAAGTGGTGAGCAGGTGAGTTGGGGAGTGAGAAGTTCAGAGAGAGGAAGGATCAGTGAGATGGGGAGTTGGAGAGGCCACAAGTCAGAGTCAGGTCGTGGGAGAGGCTGCTCCAAAATGGTGCCCATTGGGTCTCACAGCCTGATATCAAACCGACGAGAAATAACGTTAAACGAATCTCGCGATGCTAAAGAATACAGGCTCCATTAACATACCAATGTTAAAGCGAAACAATGTTAAACCAGGCAGCATTCAATGGGGACTTAATGTACTGGCCTTCCCAGTGACATGCATCCTGTCAATGAATATTTTTTTAAAAAAGACTGGTTATTGATAGTAACTACCCCTGGGAGAGTCAATGTCTTCAGTCCCTGTATTTCAGGATAGTCACATTCAGGAGGGTAACAGGAGGAAATTGGGAAACCAAAAGAGAACCTCCTGATTTCTAGTTTAGTGACGTATGTGTGGATAAGTCTGTGATATTCGATCGCTGACATAAGTGACTGCACTTCAAGAAGGATTTGTTGTGAGGCTGTGAAAGGTGCAATAGATTGTGAGTTCTTACTTGGTGTGTTTTTGTGAAAACCACTTGTTGGAATTTTAAAAACATAATTGTTATATATAACTATTTTTGCACAGTAAATGATTTCAAAAAAGTACCATGGGGTGGAATTCTATCTGCTCTCTACCTCTGAACAGCTTTGTTCCTGCCCTCTGGTGGACTGAATTATTTTTGTGTGGAAGTTCCACAGTCTCTACACTGGGTGGTAGTGTGCTCAGTGTAAAATGAAAGGAAGAAATCTTGCTTTGGGGCTTTTCCATGGCTCTGATTTTGCCACTTAAGTGCATTTGAATGTTGTCTAAGTCTTAAAAAAGCAGATTAAAAGCTGTTCGTTAAAGGTGTTGTAGCTATGCTAAAATCATGGAATTTCATAGAACGAATCACAGAAGAGAATCAGAATGGTTACAGCTCAGGAGGATGACTTTCAGTCTGTTGAGCTGATTCCAAGTGCAATATAATTAGACCCACTGCCCTGTATCCTCTGGAGGTCCCCAGCATCACAGATACCAGCCTTCAGCCAATTTGATTCACTTCACGTGATATCAAGAAATGGCTGAAGGCACTGGATAATGCAAAGGCTATGGGCCCTGACAAAATTCTGGCAATAGTACTGAAGACTTGTGCTCCAGAACTTATCGCGTCCCTAGCCAAGCTGTTCCAGGACAGCTACAACACTGGTATCTACCCGGCTATGTGGAAAATTGCCAAGGTATGTCCTGTACACAAAAAGCAGGACAAATCCAACCCATCCAATTACCGCCCCATCAGTGTACTCTCGATCATCAGTAAAGTGATGGAAGGGGTCATCAGCTGTGCTATCAAGTGGCACTTGCTTAGCAATAACCTGCTCACTGATGCTCAGTTTGGGTTCCGCCAGGGCCACTCAGCTGTTGACCTCATTACAGCCTTGGTTCAAAGATGGACAAAAGAGCTGAACTCCTGAGGTGAGGTGAGAGTGACTGCCTTTGATTTCAAGGCAGCATTTGACCGAGTGCGGCATCAAGGAGCCCTAGCAAAACTGGAGTCAGTGGAAATCAGGGGGAAATCTCTGCTGGTTGGAGTCATACCTAGCACAAAGGAAGATGGATGTGGTTGTTCGTGGTTAGTCAGCTGCAGGACATAACTGCAGGAGTTCCTCAGGGTATTGTCCTAGGCCCAACCATTTTCAGCTGCTTCATCAATGACCTTCTTTCCATCTTAAGGTCAGAAGTGGGGATGTTCGCTGATGATTGCACAATGTTCACCATTCGCGACTCCTCAGATACTGAAGCAGTCCATTTCCAAATGCAGCAAGACTTGGACAATATCCAGGCTTGGGCTGACAAGTGGCAAGTAACATTCACACCACACTAGTGTAAGACAATGACCATCTCCAACAAGAGAGAATCCAACCATCGCCCCTTGATGTTCATTGAATCCCCCACTAACAACATCCTGGGGGGGGTTACCATTGACCAGAAACTGAACTGGACGAACCATATAAATACAGTTATAAAAACAAAAAACTGCGGATGCTGGAAATCCAAAACAAAAACAATTACCTGGAAAAACTCAGCAGGTCCGGCAGCATCGGCGGAGAAGAAAAGTGTTGACGTTTCGAGTCCTCGTGACCCTTCAACCATTCTGTTGAAGGGTCATGTGGACTCGAAACGTCAACTCTGTTCTTCTCTGCCGATGCTGCCAGACCTGCTGAGTTTTTCCAGGTAATTCTGTTTTTGTTTCATATAAATACTGTGTCTACAAGAGCAGGTCAAAAGCTAGAAATCGTGCGACGAGAAACTCACCTCCTAACTCCCCAAATCTTGTCCACCGTCTACAAGGCACAAGTCAGGAGTGTAATGCAATACTCTCCACTTGCCTGGATGAGTGCAACTCCCACAACACTGAAGAAGCTGGACACCATCCAGGACAAAACAGCCTCACTTGATTGGCACCACATCTACAAACATTCACTCCATCCACCACCGATGCACATTAGCAGCAGTGTGTACCAGCTACAAGATGAACTGCAGGAACTCACCAAGGCTCCTTCGACAGCACCTTCCAAACTCACGAACTACCATCTAGAAGGTCAAGGGTAGCAGATAGATGGGAACACCAACACCTGGAAGTTCCCCTCCAAGTCACTCACCATCCTGACTTAGAAATATATTGCTGTTCCTTCAATGTCACTGGGTAAAAATCCTGCAATTCCCTTCCTAACAGCACTGTGGGTGTACCTATGCCATATGGACTGCAGCGGTTCAAGAAGGCAGCTCACCACCACCTCCTTAAGGGCAATTAGAGATGAGCAATAAATGCTGGCCCAGCCAGTGATGCCCACATCCCATGAATGAATAAAAAAAAGCCTGCACTGTTACCCTACACGATTGCCTTTCTCTTTAAATTTCCAAATCACCCTAGTTATATGATCTGCAGCACACTGGTTCAGCTCCCTCTTCCCCAGTGCTGCTGCCTGTGCCCATCGATCAAAACCCGTTCCTCCCACACCAGCCTTTGATACACGCATTCAACTCTCTGATTTTACAAACATATGAATTAGGAGCAGGAGCCGACCACTTGGACCCTTGAGCCTGCTCTGCTCTTCGGTTATACCGAATGACAGATTGGTTAAACATGATTTCCCTTTCTCAAAACCATGTTGATACTTCCTGATTACCTTGAATTTTTCAGAAACTTGAGCTCTGGGTTTCAGATATCGAGCGGCGGCTGGAGTCACTGTGGCACTTCTGCGAAGCTGAGAGCTACGTAGATAGAACGTTCAGAGAAGTGGTCACCCTGCATCTTAAGGGCCTGGAGACAGACAGGGAATGGGTGACCACCAGGCAGTTCAAAAGAAGTAGGCAGGTAGTGCTGGAATCCCGCTCATAAACCAGTTTTCTGTTTTGGAAGTTGGTGAGGGTGCTGGTTCCTCAGGAGCGCAGTCAGAGCCAAGTTTGTGGCACCACGAGTGGCTCGGCTGTACAGGAGGGGAGGAAGAAGAAAGAAAGAGCTATAGTGATAGGGGATTCATTGGTTGGGGGAGCAGACAAGCATTTCTGTGGTTGTAGACGTGGCTCCAGGATGGTATGTTGCCTCCCTGGTGCCAGGGTCAAGGATGTCACAGAGCAACTGCAGGACATTCTTCTGGGGAGCGTGAGCGCTCATAGACTGATAGATGTCTACACAAAAGGAGACCATATAGCCCATCGTGTCCACGCCGGTCAACAAAGATCTGACTACACTAATCCCATTTTCTAGTGTTTGGCCCTAACCCTGGAGGCTATGGCAATGCAAGTGAATATCGAAATACTTAAATGTCACGAGAGTCTCTGACTGACTCAACCACCCTTTCAGGCAGTGAGTCCCAGACTCCCATTACCCTCTGGGTGAAAAAATTTCTCCTCAACTCTCCTCTTAGCCTTCTACCTCTTACCTTAAATCTATACCCCCTGTTCATTGACCCCTCTACTAATGGAAAAAGTGCCTTCCTATCCACCCTATCTATGCCCCTCATAATCTTATACACGTTTATCAGGTCCCCTCTCAACCTTCGCTGCTCCAAGGAAAACAACCCCAGCCTATCCAATGTTTCCTCATAGCTCAGACCCTCCAGCCAAGGCAGCATCCTGATAAATCTCCTCTGTACCCTCTCCAGTGCAATCACATCCATCCTATAATGTGGTGACCAGAACTGCACGCAGTACTCCAGTTGTGGCCTAACCAGCGTTTTATACAGTTCCAGCATAACCTCCCTGCTCTTGTATTCGGTGCCTCGGCTAATAAAGGCAAGTATCCCGTATCCCTTCTTAACCACCTTATCTACCTGCACTGCTACCTTCAGGGATCTGTGGATATGCACACCAAAGTCTCTCTGATCTTCAGTACTTCCTAGGGCCTTACCATTCATAGTGTAATTCCTTGCCTTGTTAGCCCTCCCCAAGTGCATTACCTCACTTTTCTGAATTGAATTCCATTTGCCACTGCTCTGCCCACTTGACCAGTCCATTGATATCCTCCTACAGTTTATACTCACTATTTACCACCCTAGCATTTGCAAACTTGATCATACCCCCTACATTTAAGTCCAAATCATTTATGTTCACCACAAACAGCAAGGGCCCCAGCACCGAGCCCTGCGGAACCCCACTGGAAACAGACTTCCAGCCACAGAAACATCCCTCAACCATCACCCTCTGCTTCCTGTCTCTCAGCCAATTTTGGATCCAATGTGCCACTTTGCCTTTGATCCCATGGACTCTTACTTTCTTGACCAGTCTGCCATGAGGGACCTTATCAAAAGCCTTGCTAAAGTCCATGTAGACCACATCAAATGCATTACCCTCATCAACACTCCTGGTTACATCTCAAAAAATTCAATCAAATTTGTCAAACACAACCTTCCCTTAACAAATCCACGCTGACTATCCCTGATTAATCCGTGTCTCTCCAACTGCAGATATACTCTGTCCCTCAGAATTCTTTCCAGTAACTTCCCCACCACCGAGGTTGGACTGACTGGCCTGTAATTTCCTGGCCTATCGCTTCCTCGTTTTTTTAATAATCGGACAACATTAGCAGTTCCCCTGTCCTCTGGCACTTCACCTGTGGCCAGAAAGTAGTTGAAAATTACTGTCAGGGCCCCTGATATCTCTTCCCTTGCCTCCCTCAACAGCCTGGGATACATCTCATCCTGGCCTAAGGATTTATCCACTTTTAAGGCCACTAAACCCGCTAGTACCTCTCTGTTAATTTCCTTTAATATTTCACAGTCCTCCACCTTGTGTCGTCCTTTTCCATTGTGAAGACTGACGCAAAGTATTCATTGTCTTCTGGGTCCACACACACTACCTCCGTGATCCCTAATTGGCCCTTCTCTTTCCCTAGTTATTCTCTTGCTCTTTATATATTTAAAAAACCCTGTTGGGTTTTCCTTTATTCTACCCACCAATGCTTTCTCACGCACTCTCTTAGCTTTCCTAATTTCCTTTTTAAGCCCCCTTCTGCACTTTTTATGCTGCTCTATGGACTCTGCCGTATTGAGCCCTTGGTATCTGCCATAAGCTTGACCACAGCCAGAGGTTGTGGTCCACATTGGTACCAATGACTAGATAGGAAGGGCGATGTGGTCCTGCAATCAGAATTTAGGGAGATAGGTAGAAATTTGCAAGCAGAACCTCAAATGTAGTAATATCCGGATTATTCCCAGTACCACGTGCCAGTGAGGATTGAATTAGGGGGATAAGGCAGATGGGTGCATGGCTGGAAGGATGGTGCAGGAGAAAGGGCTTTAGATTCCCTGGACACTGGGACTGGCGCTGGGGAAGATGGCACCTGTACAAGCCGGACAGGTTGCACCTGAACAGAGCTGGGACTGGGATCCTTGTGGGATGTTTTACTAGTGCTGTTGGGAGGGCTTTAAGCTAACTCGGCAAGGTTGTGGGAATCGAGAGAAAATATTAGCGAGGGTGCACAAAATACTGGGAGGGACAGATAACTTACTATTCTCTATATTAGTGCTAATAGTTGAAGTCAGGGTAAGGGAGAAAGTAACAAAATCTAAATCGGGATTACTGTGCATGTATATGAATTCATGGAGTTTAGTAAATAAGATTGGGGAGTTACAGGTGCACATTGCCATGTGGAAATTGTGGTGATAACAAAGACCTGGCTCAAGGAAGGGCAGAACTGGGTGTTAAGTATTCCTGGGTATAAGGTGTTTAGAAAAGATAAGAAAGGAGTAGGGGTGATCGAATTAGTTAAGGAGAGCATTGCAGTGCTGGAGAAAGAGGATGTCCCAGAGGGTTCAAGGACAGAATCAATTTGGCTAGAGCTAAGGAACAAAAAGGATGCGATTACATTGCTCGGTGTAGTCTATAGATCACCAACTGGTGAGAAGGACGTAGAAGAACAAATGTGCAGGGAAATTACAAAGAGATGCAAGCATTATAGAGCAGTTATAATGGGTGAGTTTATTTACCCAAATGTAGACTGGGACAGTGATAGTGTAAAGAGTGGACAGGGGCACAATTTCCTAGATTGTGTTGAGAATTTTCTACAGCAGTATGTGTCCAATGCAACAAGAAAAGATGCATTGTTGGACCTGGTTCTTGGAAATGATTTGGCCCAAGTAGATCAAGTGTCAGTGGGGGACTATTTAGAAGACAGTGATCATTGTATTGTACATTTTAGGATTATGATAGAAAAGGACGATAGGAAATCCAGGATAAGAATAATTAACTGGTCAAGAGCTGACTTCGATGGGGCAAGAATGGAGCTGGGCCAGATAGACTGGAGCAAAAGATTGGTAAGAAAAACTGTAGCTGAATAATAGGCTACCTTCGAAAAAGAATTGTTTCGGGCACAGTCAAGGTATAATCCATTGAAAGGGAAAGACAGGGCAAACAAATCCAGAGCTCCCTGGATGGAAAAGGAGATTGAAAGTAAGATTAAAAAAAAGTGTGCTTACGACACATGTCAGGTGGAAAATACAATTGAGAGTCAAGAGGAATACAGAAGGTTCAGAGGGGAGGCTTAAAAGCATATTAGAGAAGTGAAGAGGGATTATGAGAAAAGACTGGCAGCCAATATAAAGGGGAATCCCAAACTCTTCTATAGACATATAAATAGTATGTGTGGTAAAAGGAGGAGGAGGGCTGATTAGGGACCTAAAGGGAATTTACACATGGATGAAGGGGCCACGGCTGAGGTAGTAAATGAATACTTTACATCTGTCTTTACCAAGGAGATAGATATTACCCAAGCCATGGTGACAGACGTGGGAACTCTGTCACTAGAAGGGTTTAAAATTGATGAGCAAGTTTTGAATTGACTGTCGATACTTAAAGTTGATAAGGCACCGGGACCGAATGAGATGCATCCAAGGATATTGAAGGAAGTGAGCAGGAATTGCAGGGGCACTGGCCATAATCTTTCAGTCTTCCCTGGACTTGGTGCCAGAGGACTGGAAAATTGCAAACATTACGCCCTTGTTCAAAAGAGGTTGGAAATATAAGCCCAGCAATTACAGACCAGTCAATTTAACTTCTGTGGTGGGCAAGATTCTAGAAACAATTAATTGGGATAGAATTAGTCACATAGGAAGCAGAGAGTACTGGTCAGTGGATATTTTTCAGGCTGGAGGGGGGTTTGTAATGGAGTTCCCCAGGTCGGTCTTGGGACCCTTGCTTTTCCTGATATATATTAATGACCTAGATCTAGGTGTGCAGGGGACAATTTCAAAGTTTGCGGATGATACAAAGCTTGGGGGTGTTGTAACCTGCCAGGAGAACGGTGTGGAACTTCAAGAGGATATAGATAAGACCTGGGTGTATATGTGCACCAATCATTGAAAGTGGCAGGACAGGTGGACAGAGCAGTTAATAAAGCATACAGTATCCTGGGCTTTATTAATAGGGGCATAGAGTACAAGAGCAGGGAGGTCACGCTGAATTTATATAAGATACTCATTAGACCTCAGCTGGAATATTGTGTACAGTTCTGGGCATCACATTATAGGAAGGATGTGAACGCATTGGAGAGAGTGCAGAAGTGATTTACAAGAATGGTTCCAGGGATGAGAAACTTCAGTTACGAAGATAGATTGGAGAGGTTGGGACTGTTCTTCTTGGAGAGAAAGCGGCTAATAGGAGATTTGATAGAGATGTTCAAAACCATGAGGGGGCTGAACAGAGTACATAGGGAGAAGCTGTTCGCGCTCGTAAAAGCATCAAGAACAAGAGGGCACAGATTTAAAGTGATTTGCAAAAGAAGCAAATGTGATGTGAGAAAAAGCTTTTTCACACAACGAATGGTTCGGGCCTGGAAAGCACTGCCTGGAAGTGTGGTGGAGGCAGGTTCAATTGAGGCATTCAAGAGGGCATTAGATGATTATTTGAATAGAAACAATGTGCCGGGGTACAGACAAAAGACTGGGTAATGGCACTAGATCATAATGCTCATTTGGAGAGCTAGTGCAGACATGATGGGCCAAATGACCTCCTCCTGTGCCGTTAAAATTCTGTGATTTTTGTTATAGTCCGGGCCATGAAGTTACAAATTTTTGTCAAGTACAAATCTGTTGCTGCTAATGGCCCACAGCTAATGGTTGCCCAGTCTTGAGTTGCTAGATCTGTTGAAATCTATCCCATTTACCATGGTGATAGTGCCACAAAACAGAATGGAGGGTATCCTTAATGTGAACACAGGATCTCGACTCCACAATGACTGATAGTGCAGTGGTCACTCCTACCGATCCTGTCATGGACAGATGCATCTGTGGCAGGCAGAATTCTTTTATTGTTTGTTCATTCATGGAATGTGGGTGTCGCATTTATTGCCCATCCCTAATAGTCCTTGAGAACTGAGTGGCTTGCTAGGCCATTTCAGAGGGCATTGAAGGGTCAACCACAACCAGCATGAGGTTAAGTGTGTTTCCCTCTTGTTGGTTCCCTCACCACCTACCACAGACCCAGCTATGTCATTTAGGATTTGGCCAGCTCAGTCAGTAGTGGTGCTACCGAGCCACTCTTGGTGATGGACATAGAATGTACTCTGGGTGGGGGACTTCTATGCCCTTGTCACCCTCAGTGCTTCCTCCAAGTGGTGTTCAACATGGAGGAGCACTGACTCATCAGCTGAGGGAGGGCGCAACGTGGTAATCAGCAGGAGGTTTCCTTTCCCATGTTTGACCTGACGCCATGAGGCCTCCTGAGGTCCAGAGTCAATGTTGAGGACCCCCAGGGCAACTCCCTCCTGACTGTATATCACTGTGCCCCCACCTCTGCTGGGTCTGTCCTGCTGGTGGGACATACCCAGTGATGTTGGTGTCTGGGACATTACCTGTAAGGTATGATCCTGTGAGTATGACTATGTCAGGCTATTGCTTGACCAGCCTGTGAGACAGCTCATCCAATTTTGGCACTAGCCCCTAGATGTTAATAAGGAGGACTTTGCAGGATTGACAGGGCTAGGTGTGCCCTTGCAATTTCTAGTTCAGTTTTTTTTTTCCTTTTTGACTTTTCAGCAGCAGTCTGATACAACTGAGTGGCTAGGCCATTTCAGAGGGCATTTAAGAGTCAACCACATTGCTTTGGGTCTGGAGTGACATGTAGGCCAGACCAGGTAAGGACAGCAGATTTCCTTTCCTGAAGGACATTAGTGAACCAGATAGGTTTTTATGACAATCGGTGATAATTTCATGACACCATTACTGAGACTGGCTTTGAATTCCAGATTTTTTATTAATCAATTGATTTGAACCTTCTAATTGGCTTGAACCTTCCAAACCCATGACCGCTACCATCTTGAAGGACACGGGCAGCAGATAGATGGGAATACGACCAATTGGAAAGTCCGCTTCAAGTTACTCACCATCCTGACTTGGAAATATATCGCCGTTTCTTCACTGTCACTGGATCAAAATCCTGGAACTCCCTTCCTAACAGCACTGTGGGTGTACCTACACCACATGGACAGCAGCGGTTCAAGGAGACAGCTCACCACCACCTTCTCAAGGGTGACTGGGGATGGGCAATAAATGCTGGCCTGGCCAGTAGTTCACATCCCATGAATGAGTACAAAACGACCTGCACTCATCCAGGCAAGTGAGGAGTATTCCATCACACTCCTGAGTTTTGCCGTGTAGACAGTACACAGGCTTTGGGGAGTCTGGAGGTGAGATACCCACTTCAGAATGCCCAGTCTTTGAACTTTTCTTGTAGCCTTACTTTTCATGGTATTTATCTGGCTAGCCCAGTTAAGTTTCTGGTCAGGATGTTGGTAGTGGGGGATTCAGTGATGGTAATGCCATTGAATGTCAAGGGGTGATGGTCAGATTCTCTCTTGTTGGAGTTGGTCATTGCCTGACACTTGTGAAAATTTGTGGCCAGGGCCTCTGCAATTTCCATCCTCCCTTTTTAGTATTTCTTCCGGAGCCATGCTGGCCAGGCAGTGTCGGTGGGTGCAGTTGTGGTGCCAAATGATCATGGGTGAATCACATCTTCTGTCCACTCCTTACTTTTCCCTTTGTTCTTTTGGCGTGATGTTAAATTTTTTCTCTCTAGTTACCAATCCGATGACCTTCCTTGCTACATAAGGTCAGAAGTGGGGATGTTCGCTGATGATTTCACAATATTCAGCACCATTTGTGACTCCTCAGCTACTGAAGCGGTCCATGTCCAGGTCTTGCTGCATTTGGACAATATCCAGCCTTGGGCTGATAAGCGGCAAGTAACATTTGCATCACACAAGTGTCAGGCAACGACCATCTCCAACCAGAAAGAATCCAACCATCCCCCCTTGACAGTCAATGCATTACTATCGTTGAATCCCCCACTGTCAGCATTCTGGGGGTTACCATTGACCAGGAACTGAACTGGACTAGCCATACAAATACTGTGGCTGCAAGTGCAGGTCAGAGACTGGGAATTCTCTGGTGAGTAACTCACCTCCTGACTCCCCAAAGCCTGTCCACCATCTACAAGGCACAAGTCAGGAGTGTGATGGAATACTCTCCACTTGCTTGGGTGAGTGCAGCTCCCACAACACACGAGAAGCTTGACACCATCCAGGACAAAGCAGTCCACCTGACTGGCACTCCATCTACCAGCTTAATTATTCGCTCCCTCCACTACGATGCACAGTAGCAGCAGTATGTACCATCTACAAAATGCACTGCAGCAACTCACCAAGGCACCTTAGACAGCACCTTCCAAACCTGTGACCTCTCCCATCTAGAAGGACAAGGGCAGCAGATAGATGGGAACACCACTAGCTGTAAGTTCCCTCCAAGCCACTCACCATCTGACTTGGAAATATATCGCCGTTCCTTCACTATCGCTGGGTCAAAATCCTGGAACTCCCTCCCTAACAGCACTGTGGGTGTACCTACACCACATGGACTGCAGCTGTTCAAGAAGGCAGCTCACCCGCAATGCTCACATCTCATGAACAAATTTTTAAAAAAATTTTGGGAAATAGCTTACATTTGTGTAGCTGGTATCAAACCACTATCCAAATGGATGGAATCATAGACACATGCTGCATTAAAAAACGAATAGCTCAGCACTGATCTTACAGCAGAACTCCCTGGCTTCAACATCCCTTGTAGTCGGCACACAACCTAGTCTGTAGAAGAGTACAAACAACATGGGTCCGGTTCCACAAGGGGCGATGAGTATTGATCTGAAGTGTGCTTGTGGCCGTGTATGTCAGACCATGAAACACATTACAAAAACAGAATTACCTGGAAAAACTCAGCAGGTCTGGCAGCATCGGCGGAGAAGAAAAGAGTTGATGTTTCGAGTCCTCATGACCCTTCGACAGAACACATTACATCAGCCTGCCCACTAAGATGGGAGGCACCTCATTTCCCCACTTGGAGGCCATTGAACAGAGTCAAATTAGGCATTCCATTATAAATTTTTCCCATCATATGAAATTGGTATTATAGTAGAATTGACTGAAGACTGACACCTGTGATGCTGGGGCCTCAATGGCCATGCGATTTGAAACTTTCTTGGTGGGTTTTACAATTCTTTGAATGGAAGGTCGGTGTTGCTTATGATTTTTGACATGGACGATAACTGCTGGCCCAGCCAGCGAAGCCCACGTCCTTTGAATGAGTTTTAAAAATGTCATGGAGCAGAGCAAGACTTTAGCTGCTGTCTCTGATTGACTCAGCTTACATGTTTTTAAACATGATCAGCTTAAACCTTCACCCACCATTGTTGTTGCCTATTGAGTATATGTAACTGGAGTACTGCATGTACTGGTTATTCAGCTTCTATGGACTGTTTCTGGCCAATGATTTATTCTTTTGGGCTGAAGTAAGTTTCTCTGCTGCTTCTGGATCTTATGATGACTTTCAGCTTCTCCCATCATCATTTTAACCTACAAGCATTTCTGCACACCTGGATCTTCATTCACAATGCACCCTCCTTTAAAAAACTTCTGGGTTTCATTCACCTGACACATCTGTCTCCAAACATGGACCACACTTCATTGATACCCTAACCTACACCAACTTTACCATGACACCTCTAACTTCCTATTGGCTCCTGTTTATTCCCTGTTATTTCTATTCTTCCAATGATGTGAGTGTCGCTGCAAGGACAACATTTGTTGCCCATACCTAATTGCTCTTGTACTGGGCTGGGTGGCTTACTAGGTCATTTCAGCGGGTATTGCTGGAGTCTCACGCAGGTCAGATCAGATAAGAATGGCTGATTTCCTTGGTGAACCATTAGTGAACCAAATAGGCTTTTACAACAATCGATGATAAGTTGTTATGGTCACCATTACTGAGGCTAGTTTTCAATTCTAGATTTTGTTAATCAATTGAACTCAAATTCCACCATCTGCCATGGAATTTGAACCCATGTCCCAAAACCTCAGCTTGGGTCTCAGGATTACTACCAACTGACATTACCACTACGTCACCGCCTCCCCTAGATTTCCTATTAACAATGTATGTGCCATAATAAATTGATGTGTACCCAGGCCAATGTAACTTGACTTTTCCCTGTACCCATTTGTGTGCACATTTTGGCCATCTCTCTGGACCAGCCCATCTTTTCGGTATCCATTTTTTTCCCCTTTATCCCTCCTAGCCTCCTTCCCCCCTCCTTTCGTTATGCTTCCTTTCATCCTTCCCCTCTCAGATACTTTGCCCTGCAATTCCCTACCTCAACCCTTTGCACTCTTTGACCTTCCTACTTTTACTATGTCTCAGGTATGACTCCTCCTTTGATAAGCTTACAGCTTCCCTCTGTACTTTTCAAAAAGAGATGTTTGGATCAGGCGATGTGAGCATTACTGGCTGGGCCAGGATTTATTGACTATCCCTAACTGCCCTTGAGAAGGTGGTGGTGAGCTGCCTTCTTGAGCCGCTGCAGTCCGTGTGGTGTAGGTATACCCACAGTGCTGTTAGGGAGGGAGTTCCAGGATTTTGACTCAGCGACAGTGAAGGAACGGCCGATTATATTTCCAAGTCAGGATGGTAAGTGACCTGGGGGGATCTTCCAGGCGGTGGTGTTCCCATCCATCTGCTGCCTTTGTTCTTCTAGATGTAGTGGTCACAGGTTCAGAAGGCCACGTTTGACCCCAAGTTGACATTCCAACCATCTATTTGTGCCATCGTTAAGAAGACCTGTTTCCAGCTCAGTAGCATTGCCTGACACTGTCACCACCATGCCTGAAGCCCTCATTCCTGACTTTATCACCTCTAGACTTAACTATTCCAATGCACTGCTGGCTGGCCGCTCACATCCGTAAACTGGAGGACATTCAAAACTTTGCTGACCATGTCCTACCTTGCACCAAGTCTTGACCACCTATCACTCCTACCTTTGTGCTCACCGACCTATTTTGGCTCCTGGTTAAGTAATGCCTCAATTTTAAAATTTTCATCCTTGTTTTCAAATTCCCCTGCCATTGCTTCTCCATTCATTATCTCTAAACACCTCCAGCCTCGCAGCGTATTGAGATATGTGTTTCTCTAATCTTGTCCCTTAGAGCATGCCCAATTTTAATTGCTCCACCATTGGTGACCATGTCTTCAGCTGCCTGGAGTTCTCTCCCTAAACCTCTTGCCTGAACTTTTCCCCTTTAAGACACTTCTTTAAAACCCACCACTTTGATCAAGCTTTTGGCTATCCACCTAATTTGTCATGATGTGACTCGATATCACACTTTATTTTATAATTCTTCTGTGACATTTCATTGTTCAAATTGTGCTATTTTGTTGGAAGATGCTGTCTAAGGAGGCTTGGTAAGTTGCCGTAGTGCACCTTGTAGATGGCACACACTGCTGCCCCTGTGGGTCAGTAGTGGAGGACTGAATGTTTAAGGTGCTAGATGAAGTGCCATCAAGCAGCTGCTTTCTCCTGGATGGTATCAAGCTTTTCAATTGTTGCTGGAGATGCACTCAGCCAGGCAAGCAGAGGGTGTTCCATCACACTCCTGACTTTGTGCCTTGGTGGACAGGCTTTTGGGAAGCAGAGGTGAGTTCCCATAGAATTCCCAGCCTCTGACCTGCTCTTGTCATCACAGCATTTATGTGGATCATCCAGTTAGGTTTCTAGTCAATGATAACCCTGGGATGTTGGCAGTGGAGGGATTCAGCGACGGTAGTGCCATTGAATGTCAAGGAGAGATGGTTAGACTCTCGTTGGAATGGTCGAAGCCTGGCACTTGTGTGGCATGAATGTTACTTGCCACTAATCAGCTCAAGCCTGGATATTATCCAAGTCTTGCTGCAGGCACAGACTGCTTCAGTATCTGAGGGGTTGTGAATGATCCTGAACTGTATGATCGTCAATGAACATCCCTGCTTCTGACCTTAGGATGGAGGGAAGGTCATTGAAGAGCTAGCTGACGATTACTGGGCTGACGACACAACCCTGAGGCATTCCTGCAGTGATGTCCTGCACAGAAAAGTACAGTGCAGAAGGGAGACTATTGAGTGCATTAAGCCTGCACTGGCTCTTTCAAAGAACAATGCAGTTGGTCCTAATCCCACCCCCCCCCCACCCTTTCCTCATAATCCTGCAATTTTTTTTTCCAAGTATTCACCTAATTCCTTTTGAATACTAATGAATCTGTTTGCAGCACCCTGTTTGCCAGTAAGTTACTTACTTGGAAATATATTACCGTTCCTTCACTGCCGTGGTTAAAATCCTGGAGCTCCCTCCCTAACGGCACTGAGTGTGTGCTTACACCACATGGTCTGCAGTTCAAGGAGGCAGCTGACCACCACCTTCTCGAGTGCAGTTAGGGATGGGCTATAAATGTTGACTTTGCCAGGCACATTTGCATCCCATGAACAAATTTTTTAAAATTCTAATTCGTAATCATTCTTTGCTTAAAATTTTTTCCACATGCCACTTCTGTTTCTTTGCCAATCATCTTAAATCTTAAGTGCATTAGTTATGAGTCGTCAGAAGCAGTTTCTCTTTTTACTGTTTAAAACTTTCATAATTTTCAAATCTTCTCTTGGCTTTTTCTGCTCTAAGGAGAACGAACTGAGCTTCTCCGGTATCTATATAACTGTAACCCCTCATCCTGAAAGCATTCCAGTAAATCTCTTCTGCACATTCTCAAAAGCCTTCGCATCCTTCCTAAAGTGTGGTGCCCAGAGTTGGACTCAATATCACAGCTTCCTCTTTATTGCTGTCTTACAAATTAGGTATGTCTCCTGTCCTTGGTGAAAATTGGGGGTTTCTTGACTTGACGTTCATTTATTTATCAGTGCACTCTGTCTTCAAACCTATTTGTCAGGTACATTCTCCCTTTTATAATTTTGTCCAGGAAATGAAATGCCCCACAGTGCTTTTGGGGGCTTTAGGAAGATGGAACCGAAGGAAAAATTGAGGCAGGGCCAGAACCTTAATTAAAGAAGAAGGTTTCACAACGGCTATAATAGATTGAGGAACTGGCATGAAATTCCATTCTGACATGGTTTGATTGGGCTTGTAGCAATTGTTGGAACAAGGACAAGTAAAGGAATGAGAACTTTGGCTCCTGCCACCTCATAACTAATGTATGGCAGTGAGAACAGGAGTGATGGAGGAGCAGGATCTGGGGTGCAAAAGGATTCAAGCTATTGGCACTTGGTGCCTTTTTCCATTTTGCCAAACCATTTATTCTTTGCTCTGTTCTGCAGTGAGTGTACACGAGGAGGCTTTTGCAACTTCATGCATCTGAAGCCAATATCACGGGAGTTACGTCGTGAGCTGTACGGACGACGTCGTAAGAGGTCAGTTCTGGCTGTTTGTGACTGTATCTAAAATCTGTTTTTAAAAAATGTCTTCAGCTCTGGGAGCCTAGGGAGTTTGAAAGCTGCTAGAGCTAGTGTAGTGTTGGCAATGGTTTCTTGTGTATCATGGACCCCATGTTTTATTCAGTTAGGTTGTTGTGTAGGTTTGAGCTAATTTGGTGAACAGTCAAATGCAAATGGCTTTTCCCTTTTGCACAGTCAGTGGTTTATGCAGTTTGGATTTGCAGCCTTTTTTCATCCAATTAAATCAGGATAGTGCTTCCTGTTGGCCCAGAAATCCTGTGCACTGCTTTAAAATCTTTTTATTGATCTGTTTTCACCCCATTTCTCCACCTTGTCTCCTCCCACACCAGCTCTAGGAGTGCAGCTGTGGAAGGATTGGGGATATCAGTATGACCTGCCCTAGTGCCTTCACTTGTCCTGTGCATAAATTTCACTCATTTTATATTCCTTTGTATCCCCTCTCACATCTGTCAATGTTTCTGACATTACAGTCCTGAGTAAACTTAAACCTAATTGGTTGCTTAACGCTTTGTGTCAGTGAGGTTGTGAAAGGCTCTGTAGAAATGCGAGTCTTTAACTGTATGGGATTGCTGGTGTTTAATTTTAACTAAGAGCCCTTCCCTGTTTGTTGTTCCATCTGTAAATATATAGAAATAAATGGAAATGGGTCAAACTGCACAACCAGCCTAACCCAGTCTGTGGTTACTTCCCGCTTTAACAAGTAGTCTGAATCACATTTAGTCATCCTGTTGCCATATGCCTTCATTCACCTGCCCAATGACTAATCCTGGAAAAAGAATTCCCTGCCACAACTCTACAGTTTCTCCCTCCCTCTTGCATTTAAACTTGGCCCCTCATTTCAGACCCCCTCAATCAGTGGAAACAGTCTGCTTCTAACTACCCTGTACCATACTTCCATAAATTGTAGACACTTCTAACACGTCACCTGAAAAATCTGAATTGAATGTAAAGGACCCCAGGTTTTGACTATCTTTGTAATTTTTTTGCTCTTACCAGGCAGCATCCCAGCAAGTCTGTGCTGTACCCTCTCTCAAATCTCAGTAATCCTTCTGATAGGTTGGAGCCCAATACTGCATGTAGTATTTTAACTTGAGTGTTATGGTTTTGTATTAAGGTGTTATACAGGCTCAGCATTATCTCTTACTCTGTCCCTCTTGTGATAAGACTGAGAATTTTATTAGCCTTTTCCACAGCCTTATCAACCTGGCGAGGTGCCCTAAATGCTCTGTGAGCCTGTAACTCCAAGTCCTTTTTCTCTCCCACATACCGAGCCTACTTCCATTCCCGGTATAATTACTGCTGTTTTTTTTTACCAAAAATGCCTCACCGTTTCCCATGTATTTCAGCCAGCAGCAGGGTAGCCGTGTGACCTCGTCTGGTGACAAACGGCTGCTAACCATCACCCCAAAACACTTAATGGCTGCCATCAGGTGAGTACAATCCTACTTCTCCAGTCTGAACGTCAGTGACATGTATCAGACTAATTCCATTCTAGTTAATGAGAAGCACGTGGTTGGAGATGCATCGGGGTGGACGGGTGATCAGTGTCCCAAAAGTGGCCAGTGGGTGGAGAGAAGGAGGGGATTTAGTGATGGGGAACAGGAGGTCCCTCATTGAATAATCAGTAATACACTGGGTGGAGATAGGCTGACAGTCCAATTGCCTTCCTTACTTCAGTTTGGATTGTAGTGTCTTTATCTTTGTGTTTTTTTCCTTTTATTGTCCCTGCTGTGGGCAGGACTGTCCTGTAATCAGCCCTGGTCCCCGCACTGTGAACGTGAATGTCTTGTAATCGGTCCCAGTCTCAGCACTGTGAGCAGGACTGTCCTGCAATTGGTCCCGGTCCCTCTACTGTGAGCAGGACTGTCCTGCAATCGGTCCCGGTCCCTCTACTGTGAGCAGGACTGTCCTGCAATTGGTCTCGGTCCCTCTACTGTGAGCAGGACTGTCCTGTAATTGGTCTTGGTGCCCACAATGTGAGCAGGACTGTCTTGTAATCGGTCCCCGCACTGGGCAGGATTATCCTGTCATTGGTCCCCGCACTGGACAGGACTGTCTTGTAATCGGTCCCTGTCCCTGCACTGGACAGGACTGTCCTGTAATCGGTCCTGGTCCCCACACTGGGCAGGACTGTCACGTAATCGGTCCTGGTCCCCACACTGGGCAGGACTGCCCTGTAAATCACACCAGAGACCACATTTGCTAATGCTTCTAACCTGATGTTCTGTTTCCCACTCTGCTTCTCACACTCCTCCCCCAGCATAACCTAGATATAAGGTTTCCTTTGGTGATGGGAGGGCCTTAGATTTGAAAAAAGCAGCCTCATTCTACACAGTGCCATGCAGCAGACTGTCCCCAGTCACTCACTGAAACAGCAGCTGAACAGCATGTGGTGACGGTGTGCCTGGGGGCCTGCAGCTGTCAGGAATGTAGCGGGTTTTAAAAAGATTCTGTCTAGCCCTTTATCACCGTGGCACCATGTCTGTGCCACACAGTGCCCTACAGCTTTATGGTGATTTGCATCTAGACATTGGGCAGTGCTGGGCTCTGAGGGGTTGGCTCCAGGGAAGGAGCATAATGGGGTGCTATCCCCCTCAAGATCAGGTGTCAGTGTGAACAGGGATGAGCAGTCGGGTGCCCCAGTGAGAGGGTTTACCCTTGCAGACCCTGTTTATGTGAGGGGAAGTTGGGGACCTGAGAGGTAGTAACAGGCCACAGTTGAAGACTTGAGTTTTGGGTCCCATTATATAGAGAGAGTACAGCATCGATTTACCAGGATGATGCCACAATGAGGTATTTGAGTTATGAGGTGAGACTTGAGATACTAGGACTGTTTCCACTGGAGCAAGAAGGTTAAAAGGAGATTTAATGGAGGATTTAGTTTGGATGGAGTGAATGGGGAACGACAGATTCCTCTGGAAGAATAAGCAACTGGTAGATATCATTAAAAAAATAATCACCATGAGTGGAAAGCTTAAAGAAGTGTCCTTGCACAGAGGATGTTGGGGCATTGAATGCTGTGAAATGCCAAATGGGTGCAAATTTTAGGAAAAAGATCAATTTAAACCGTTTGAAGCATAGGAAGGTGCAGGGGTATAGGGAGAGAGTGGGGCAGTGGGATTAGTTTGGGGAATGATACAGTGCTATAGGGAGAGAGTGGGGCAGTGGGATTAGTTTGGGATTGATACAGTGCTATAGGGAGAGAGCGGGGCAGTGGGATTAGTTTGGGATTGATACAGTGCTATAGGGAGAGAGTGGGGCAGTGGGATTAGTTTGGGGATTGATACAGTGCTATAGGGAGAGAGCGGGGCAGTGGGATTAGTTTGGGATTGATACAGGGCTATAGGGAGAGAGTGGGGCAGTGGGATTAGTTTGGGATTGATACAGTGCTATAGGGAGAGAGTGGGGCAGTGGGATTAGTTTGGGATTGATACAGTGCTATAGGGAGAGAGTGGGGCAGTGGGATTAGTTTGGGATTGATACAGTGCTATATGGAGAGAGTGGGGCAGTGGGATTAGTTTGGGGTTGATACAGTGCTATAGGGAGAGAGTGGGGCAGTGGGATTAGTTTGGGATTGATACAGGGCTATATGGAGAGAGCGGGGCAGTGGGATTAATTTTAATATGATGGGTTTTCGAGGGGGAATGTGGTGCAGTGGGATTAGTTTTGATGTGATATGGGTTTTTGGAGGGGGAGTGTGGTGCAATGGGATTAGTTTTGATGTGATATGGGTTTTTGGAGGGGGAGAGTGGTGCACTGGGATTAGTTTTGGGGATCGATGCAGGGTCATGATGCGAGTGGGACAGTGGGATTAATTTGTGATTATGTGGCTTTGGGGAGAGTGGGGCAGGGTGATTAATTTGGGGTTGATACTGGGCTTTGGGGAGAGTGTAGTAGGGGGATTAGTTTGCAATTATGGGGTTTGGGGAGAAAGTGGAGCAGTGGGATTAGTTTTGGAGGTTGGCACAGTGCTATGGGGCGATTCATAGAATACAGCACTGAAGAAGGCCATTGGTCAGTTGTGTCCGTGTCTGCTCTCCGAAAGAGCTGTTCAGTCAGTCCAGCTGCCCTGCTTTCTTGTCCAATTTTTCCTCCCTAGTATTTAGCCAATTCTCTTTTGAAAGTGATTATTGAATCTCCTTCCACTACCCTTTCATCAGTACATTCCAGGTCTCAGCAACTCAGTTTTTTGAATTCTCATTTCACTTCTGGTTCTTTTGTCAATCACCTTAAATCTTTGTCCTTTGATTACTGACCCTTCTGCCACTGGAAAGTGTCTCGTTATTTACTCTAACCACTTAATTTGAACACCTCCCGTTGACCTTCTCTGCTTTAAGGAGAACAACTCCAGCTTCACTAATTTCTCCACACACCTGAACTCTCTCATCCTTGGTGCCATTCTGGTAAATCTCCTCTGCACCCTCTCCAAGCCCTTAACATACTTCCTAAAGTGTGGAAAGAGACAATGATAGTTTGGGAATGATTCAGGAATGTGGGAAGGGAGCGGTGATGAGAGTTGGGGAGAAAGTGGGTAGAGGCCATGACTGACTCATGGTTTCTGGTAGGAATGATGTGCTTGGATTTATTAGTGCACTGCCAAGCAGTATCCTCCTCGTTCCCGGGTTACGGGATATATGGTGGGAGGGCTAGGTCTGGGGCTGTGTGCTGACGCAGCCCAAGCTGTGAAATCTTTTTGATGGTTTTGTGCTTTCTAACAGACACAGGTCAAGATCAAGATCTCGTGAGCGTAAGCGATCTAGGTCACGGGAACGTGGAGGTCGTGGAGGGCGCGATAGAGACCGTGACCGGAGGCGATCCAAGGATCGGGAGCGATCTGGAAGATTCTAAGGGTCTGGCATCAGTCTACATGACAGCTAGTTTAGAAGTACCACATGCAACATAGAATTGGAATTTAATACTTTTTATGTTCAGGTTTAAAATAAAACCTCTTTTTTCCTTTTGATGTTCAATAAACCTTTTTAAAATAAAAATGGAGCTGATGCTACCTGACCTGCAGTACCAGTTCCAAGTTTTCACTCACCTCTTCCTGTGTGTGTGTGTGTGTGTGTGTGTGTACGTATGTGTGAGATGAGGCCAGTTTACAGTATGTTTAGTGTTGAGTAGATTTAGGGAGATGTCCTGTTTTACACTGTGATTCAGCTGCGCATTCTGATGGAATCTTACTATTGGAATGAAAAATCTGCTATTGAAGTAAGTATCTTGTGCTACTCAGTGATGCTAAAGTGAGCTTACTACTCTGAAAGCTCCTCATTGAGGAGCAATTCATAAGTATTTTGAGCTAAAGGTAGATTATCCTGCACCTCTTGCACTTAATGCAATTTAAGGGCAATTAGGACCATGAGATGGCCAATTTTCACACCGGCCTCCAATGCACAACTGAATGACCAGGGTAGTTACTTAGTGGAAAACCCCACCTGAATGTTGAGTTTAGGGTGTGGAAGCCTGGCTGGTGCTTTAGGCAAAACTAAAGGGAGACAGTGATGCAATTGTAGCTAAACTCTGCAGCATTTGGTTATGTAGTAATCTGAGACTGGAAGTTGAAACTGGGGTGAGTGAAAGCTAGCTGATACGTGGGGTTTAACTTCTGTCGAATATACCTCGCTGCTCTCACTGGATTCTTTGTTTCAGAAGGATTGCTTATTAACGGACTGCTTCTAGATTAAAGAGATGGTGAAATTGGTCTGTGTTGAACGCTCATTTCAGCAGCAGAATTTAATCTAAATTGTAAACGTGCTACTGGTTATACCTGTAAGCAATGATTTTGTTAATCAGGTACAGTAGAATGAGAGGAGGTGTATGGGTATGCTTGGGCTGAGGCTGCCAGGCCAGTGTGAGATCTTGTTAACAGCAATGTGTGGTTAGTGGGTGAGCAAAAGGGAACAACGATGAGGTGAGCGACTGGTGGGGAAACTGGTGACAGGCAGTGGGGAGTGGGAACAGACGTGAAGGAGAGGTGGGAGTAGCGACAGATGGTGAGGGAGGGTTGAGGAATGGCAGGACAGTGATGATGTGGGGGACAGTGACAGGCAGTAAGAATGCTCCATTTATCCTGCAAAAACATACAATGTAGCAAAGATTAATGGTAAACCAGAGGATTGGGAAAGTTTTAAAAGCCAACAAAAGACCAAAAAAATGATGGAGAAAGTAAACTTCTGAGTGTAAACTAGCAAGTAATATAAAAATGGACAGTAAGAGCTTTTTTAAATATATAAAAAGGAAGGGAGAGGCAAAGTGAACATAGGTTCCTTAGAGAATGAGGCTGGGGAAATAATGGGGAACCAGGAAATGGCAGAGGAGTTGAATAAATACTTTGCATCGGTCTTCACAGTAGAAGGCACTAATAGCAACCCAAAAATATTAAATCAAGGGGCAGGCGAGGGGTGGGAGGAAATAAATACAATAACTATCACTAGCAGAAAAAGTACTAGGGAAACTAATGGGGATAAAGGCTGATTAGTCCTCTGCACCTGATGGGTTGCATCATAGGATATTAAAGGAAGTAGCTACAGAGATAGTGGATGCACTGGTAGTAATCTTCCAAGTATCCTTAGATTCTGGAGAAGTCCCAGAGGATTGGAAAACTGTCAATGTTACACCCTTATTCAAGAAGGGAGACAAAAAATGGGTAACTATAGACCAGTTAGCTTAACATCTGTTATTGGGAAAATGTTGGAGTCTATAAAAAAGATGTAATAGCCGAGCATTTAGCATAATATAATCAAACAGTCAGCATGGCTTCATAAAGGGGAAGTCATGCCTGACAAGTTTATTTGAGTTCATTGAGGAGTTAATAAGCAGGATAGATAAAGGGGAACCAGTAGAAGTAATATATTTGGATTTCCAAAAGGTGTTCGATAAGATACCACACATAAGGCTACTTAATAAAATAAGAGCCCATGGTGTTGGGGTAGTATATTAACATGGATAGAGGACTGGCTAATTAACAGAAGACAGAATTGGGATAAGGGCAGCATTTTCAGGATGGCAGCCTGTAACTAGTGGAGTGCCGCAGGGATCAGTGCTGGGGCCTCAATTATTTACAATATATATTAATGACTTGAATGAGGGAAATGAATGTACTATCGCCAAGTTTACGGATGACAAAAATATGTGGGAAGGCAAGTGGTGAGGATGACACAAAGAGTCTACAGAGGGATATAGACAGGTTAGGTGAGGGGGCAAAAAGTTGGCAGATGGAATATAATGTGGGAAAGTGTGAGGTTATGCACTTTGGCAGGAAAAATAGAGGAGCTGAATATTATTTAAGTGGAGAAAGACGGCAGAAAGCTGCAGCACAGAGGGACTTGCAGAGTCCTCGTTCATGAATCCCAAAAAGCTAACATACAAGTTCAACAAGTAATAGGCAAATGGAATGTTGGCCTTTATTTCAAAGGGGGAAATGGAGTATAAAAATAGGGAAGTCTTCTAAAAACTATACAAGGCACTAGTGAGACCATACCTAGAATATTGTGAACAGTTTTGGCCCCCTTATCGAAGGAAAGATATACTGGCATTGGAGGCAGTCCAGAGAAGGTTCATTAGGTTGATCCCGGGTCTGGAGAGATTTTCTTATGAGAGGTTGAGTAGGTTAGGCCTGTAGAGGTGACCTTATTGAAACTTATAAGATACTTAGAGGACTTGACAGGGTAGATGCTGAGAGGTTGTTTCCCCTTGTGGGAGAGTCTAGGACTAGAGGGCATAATCTCAGAGTAAGGGATCGCCCATTTAAAACAGATGAGGAATTTCTTCTCAGAGGGTAGTGAATCTGTGGAATTCTTTAACGTAGAGGGCTGTAGAGGCTGGGTCGTTAAGTATATTCAAGGCTGAGATAGACTTTTAATCAGTAAGGGAATCAAGGGTCATGGCGGAAAAGGCAGGAAAGTGGAGTTGAGCAGACTGGGTGGGCCAAATGGCGTACTTCTGCTTCTACGTCTTATGGTCTTAATACGGATTAATTTGGTGTATTCACCTGTTCTGTTCCACTCTGAATACATTATCTGAGAGTGCTGATGGTGTTGGAGGAAAGGTGTCAGGCTGTGCCACTGTCAGGTGGTGCTCCCTGTGTTTGTCAGTTATAAATGGTCCCAGTCACTGTGTCTTTCGGGAGTGGGGTTTAGATCTCTTTTTCATGTTAGAGTACCTGACTCCGGTGGGGTGGGGGGGAAATGTCAGAGTCCCTGTCCCCTCCCTCTTTATACACACACACACACACAACACCGCCCCCCCCCCCCTCCCCGCAGTGTTGGGGGTTCCCTGTCAAAGTGACTTGGACCATTTATAAAGCAGCTCTTGTACTTTTGTGGGTTTGGCTTACTCAATTATGCTTGTGATGCTGAGTTATGTTTGTTTTGTTGGTAAATTGGTGACATATTAATTCTTTGTTAACCATACACTCCATACTGATAAACTCTGACCTTGTAAAGGGTACATTCTGATTAAGTAGCTTTAAAATTAATTTGTTTCTTGGAAGTCAGAACAGAATGCTGCTTTCTAAATAGGAATAATTTGGAAATGGAGTGGAGTGGTTGTTGGAAGCCTGTGATATTTTGCCATTTTTACTTAAGTGAGCAGAGATAGGTTTGAATCTGGTGGTTGCCACAAATTAGCTGAATGCTGCCCCACTCCATGTGTAATTTCTACCCAGAAGCTCTGAAAATTCAGGAGCTCTGGCTCATTTTCCTTGTGCTCTTTTTAACTCCGGAATCCTCACATTCACTGACTAAGCTGAGTGCAGGCTTGAGTCTGGACCCACCGTTGTATGTCGCCGAGGGTACTCACATTGTTACCCCCAAACTCAATGTGTAATGCAACTTGTCACTGAATTTCTATGTTCACATGTTCTTTATTTTGGAATATTTCTGTTGTGGCCTCGGTCTGCTGGCAGTGTGGAGATGGTTTGGCCATGGTTACAGGAATTGCAGTGATTGAGCATTCAAATCCCACCCGGCCAAGTTACAAAACTGAATTTAATAAATCTGGCAATTATGTGGGTTGGTGGCAGGAAAATGACCTTGGAAACATGAATGCAGCAGCTGGATTTTAAAATCCATGTTATACAGGGGGTGGAACCTGTGACTCCACTGGTCCAGTATCATTGATCCCAGTCACATGCTTAGTGAGGGAGCAGCACCCAGGGTGAACAATCCACCAAGTTATGAAGAACCAATGCAATCGGGACATGTTCCCCTGGCTAATGGCTCCACAATCCACTAGAACTTGAGTTTCCATCCTGTGGGTTCCAGTTATTAGCTGATTTCCCGCAATATCACTGATTTATATAACACCTTTAATGTAGTAAAACATCCAAAGGTGCTTCACAGGAGGATTATATTTTAAAAATTGACATTAAACTGTGGCATAATGGATAGGTGGTCTAAAACTTAGCCAATGAGGTAGTTTTCAAGGAGGAAATTGAGACAGAAGTTTGAGGAGGGAATTCTGGAGCTTGGGGTCCAGGCAGCAGAAAACAGCCAGCACTGGTGAAGTGAAAAAACTTAGATTTCATGAGCAAAACTGGAGGAGTGCAGAGAACTTTGGAGAGCAGGACAAGATTACAGAGATAGGGATGGGGTGAAGCCATGGAAGGGACTTGTACAAACATGTGAATTAGGAGCAGGAGAAGACCATCTGACCCCTTGAGCCTTCTCTGCCATTCAATGAGATTGTGTCTGATCTGATTGTAGCCTCCACTCTACATTCCACCTGCCCTTGATAGCCTTTGACCCCCCCCTCCCCCTTGTTAATCAAGAATCTATCTACCTCAGCCTTAAAAATATTAATTGACCCTGTCTCCACTGCTCTGAGGAGTTCAAAGATTCATGACCCTCTGAGAGAAAACATTTCTTCTCATCTCCGCCTTAAATAGGAGACCCCTTATTTTTAAGCAGTGTCTTCGAGTTCTAGTCTTTCCCACAAGGGGAAACACCCTCTCAGCACCCATCCTGTAAAGTTCCCACAAGGCCTTACATGTTTCAATAAGATCAGCTCTCATTCTTCTAAATTCCAATGGATACATGCCCAGCTTGTTCGACCTTCCCTCATAAGATAACCCCCTACCCGCTGCCAGGTATCAGTCAGGTGAACTTTCTCTGAACTACTAATGCATTTATATAGTTTCTTAAATGAGACCAAAACTGTACAGAGCACTTTAGATGTGGTCTCACCAACATCCTGTACAACTGTAATAAAACATGCCTATTTTTATATTCCATTCCCCTTGCAATAAACACCAACATTCCATTTGCAGACTTGAAAATGAGGATGAAAATATTAAAATGGAAAAATTGCTTAACCAGGAACTAATGTAGATCAAGCGCAAAGAACAGGATTTAATTCAAGTTAGGATTCAGGTTGTAGAGTTTTGGATGAGCTGAAGGATAGAATGTAGGAGGCCAGCGGGAGTGCATTGGGATAGTCAGTCTAGTGATCACAAAGGGGTTAAAGAGGGTGTCAGCAGCAGGTGAGTGGAGGTAGGGCGGTTTTGGACAATATTAAGGAAGTGGAAGTGAGCCATCTTGGTGAGGACATGGGGTCAGAATCTCAGCTCGGTGAAATAGGGCACCAAGGTTCAAAACCATCTGACTAAGCCTGAGGCATACACTAGAGAGGGGGAATGGAGTTCATGGTTGGAACTGAATACAATGATTTCAGTCTTACCAATACTTAGAGAAAATTTCTGCTCATCTAGGATTGAATGAATAATTTTATCATCACCGGCTGGATTTGAAGAAAATAATTCAAAATCAAAATGGACATGGGAACAAGGTGGAGAATTTGCTGCTGACAGACTGGGCAAATGATCTTGTTCTGTGTTGTAACTTGTATGTACTTCATTTAAATCTTTGTCAGGGAGTAGGTTCAAAGCTGTAAATTTAATTTTGAGTTTTATATGACAGTGATAAAATAATTATCCTGATTATGTTACAGTGAGGAGTGTGCAATCTGTTTACCTCTTGACATCCTGTTTTTATTTTATTTGTGAAATGTTATATAGGTAGATTCTCCCAGGTGATTGGCAGCCAAGAATAAAAGTTTGTTCACAGTTTAAAGGGTGGGCTGATTTGAAAGGAATTTTCAAAGATGAAAGGGAATCAGAGGTGAGAATATGGCTGTGGATTGAAGGATTGTGCAGATAAAATGAGCGAGTTGGGGTGAAGGGGTGACACAAGGTGAAAATGAGAGAGAAGTTCAAAGTTAATGAAATTCCACATTTCTAATTAATTTCTATCAAGGGTCACCCCTCTAGTACTCCAAATAACCATCATAAATAGCTTTCTAATCTTTAACTCTGATCCAAGACTGCACATATGACAAGCAATCTGACAACACAGTGATGGTAATGCCATTGAATGTCATGAGGCGATGGTTAGATTCTCTCTTGTTGGAGATGGTCATTGCCTGGCACTTGTGTGGCACAAATGTTACTTGCCACTTGTCGGCCCAAACCTGGATAATGTCCAGTTTTTGCTGCATTTGGACATGGACTGCTTCAGTATCTGAGGAGTCGCGAATGGTGCTGAACATTGTGCAATCATCAGCGAACATTCCCACTTCTGACCTTATGTTGGAAGGAAGGTCATCGATGAAGCAGCTGAAGATGGTTGGGCCGAGGACACTACCCTGAGGAACTCCTGCTGTGATGTCCTGGGACTGAGATGATTGAGCTCCAACAACCACAACCATCTTCCTTTGTGCTGGGTATGACTCCAACCAATGGAGAATTTTCCCCCGATTCCCATTGACTCCAGTTTTGCTAGGGCTCCTTGATGCCACATTTGGTCAAATGCTGCCTTGATGTCAAGGGCAGTCACTCTCACCTCGCCTCTGGAATTCGTATCCTTTGTACGTCTTTGAACCAAGGCTGTAATGAGGTCTGGAGCTGAGTGGCCCTGGCAGAACCCAAACCAAGCGTCAGTGAGCAGGTTATTGCTAAGCAAGTGTCGCTTGATAGCACTGTTGATGACCCCTTCCATTACTTTACTGATGATTGAGAGTAGACTGATGGGGCAGTAATTGGTTGGGTTGGATTTGCCCTGCTTTTTGTGTACAGGACATACCTGGGCAATTTTCCACATAGCCAGGTAGCTACCCCTGTACTGGAACAGCTTGGCTAGGGGCATGGCAAGCTCTGGAGCACAGGTCTTCAGTACTATTGTCGGAATATTGTCAGGCCCCATAGCCTTTGCAATATCCAGTGCCTTCAGCTGTTTCTCGCTATCGTGTGGAATGAATCGAATTGCCTGAAGACTGGCATCTGTGATGCTGGGGAATCCATCTCTACCAAAACTGATGCTACAACTCCAATGGGTAAAGGCCCAACCTGTCCAATCTTTCTTCATAAGTTAAGGCCCTCATCCCAGGAGTGAGTCAAGTGAACCTTCTCTGAACTGCTTCTAACACAATTATATCTTTATTTTCAAATAAGGAGAACAAAACTGTATACACTATTCCAGATGTGGTCTCAACAATGCCCTATGCAATTGCAGTAAACCTTCCCTACTTTTATATTCCATTCCCCTTGCATTAAACACCAACATTCCATTTGCCTTCCTAATCACTTGCTGCACCTGCGTACTTTTTTGTGATTCATGTACCAGGACACCCAGATCCCTCTGTACCACTGAGTTCTGCAATCTCTCCCCATTTAGATAGTATACTGCTTTTCTATTCTTCCTGTCAAAGTGGACAAGTTCACATTTTCCAACAGCACTAAGAAATTGTCCCAAATACATCTGAACTCTGTTCCAGGCTACCTCTGCCAATCTGATTTGCCCAATCTGCGAGTAGACTAAAGTCACTCATGGTTATTGCTGTACCTTTCCTACAAGCCTAATTTATTCTTACACCCTGTCCTACTGTGTAACTACTGTTAGGGGGGCTAGAGACTACTCCCCCAAGTGACCTCTTCCCTTAACAAATCTCTGCCCAAACTGATTCTATATCTTGATTTTTTTGAGCCAAAGTCATCCCTCACAACTGTACCAATGACATTCTAATTAACAGCTACCCCACCACCTTTTCTTAGCTTTCTATCTTTTGGAAATATTTATGTCCCAGCCTTTGTCGTCCACCAACCGTGTCTCTGTAATGGCTATTAGGTCATACACATTTATTTCTACCCATGCTAACAATTCAACCGTCTTGTTATGAATGATGCACGTTGTGGCATATTATCTATGCTGCTGTTAGAATTCCATCAGGCTATCTATATAGGATGTCTACTTAAATACTAGAGCTGATGGAAAGCTGTTCAGCCTTGCTCACCTGAGATCCAAGACAAAGGTGCATCAAGTCCTCATCAGAGAGTTGCTCTAAATTGACGATGCCACACTAACGTTCCATATGGAGGAAAACCTGCAATGGCAAATGGACAGACTCACTCGGGCCCGTAAATCAGTTTCATGAAGGCAAATGTCATGGTCCAGCATGTTGCCATATCACCATCTATCAGCGTTGACAATGTGATGCTGGAGGCTGTTGATAGCTTCACATATCTAGGCTCCACAATCACCAGCAATCAACACATGCATTGCAAAAGCTGCAAATGTTATTACAAGTTGAGTAAGAATGCAAAAAAAGCAACTTGACTGAACATCAAACTCTGAGTCTACAAATAAAAACAAAGTGCTGAAAAAATAGGTTCCAAAGAAGAGTTATATTGGGTTCAATGTTAACTCTCCCAGATGCTGCCAGTCCTGCTGACTTAGTCTTTATTTCAGATCTCCAGCATCTGCAGTATTTTGCTTTTATTCCAAGTCTACAAAGCTTGAGTTCTTGGCTCATTCCTCCACAGTAACAAAACAAGGACAACATATTCTAGGTAGGAGAAAAAGTTGAATAGTTTCCATCTTTGCTGTCTGAGACATATCCTTGGCATCCCTTGGCAGGACAAGGTCACCAGCTGAGAGGTTCTGGAGCATGTTCATTCTATCAGCATACACTTATTGCTAAACCAATGACGTCCACGCTGGCTCAGCCAAGTTAATCTGATTGGTGACAACCAAAGACCTTCTGTATGATTAATTGGCCACTGGGTCATAACCTCCTGGGCACCCAAACCTGCTCTACAAAGACACCTGCAAGTAAGATATGAAGATGGTGGTTTCTGGGTGTTTTACTGTGAAATCCAGACTCACGTTGTCAGTGAGCGGGGGTTGCAAGCTCCAAGTCTCGATGACCTTCAAGATTTCCGTGCACATGTGCACCAGGAGCAGGCAGTGCATGCACAATCCAACATTTTGTAGTTCTTTGGGTTGAGGATGGACCCAGTGTACCTGCACAAAAAGAAAATGATGTGAAAACAAGGTCATGTAACCCAGGAGCAAAGTGATGTCATTAAGAAGAGTCTTAAAGGGAGAGAGGAAAGGAAGACATCCCAAAAGAGGGGTCTCAGGGGACAGGGAGAGCTCTGAGTTAAGAAAACAGCAGAGGAAGGCTCCAACCAGGAAAAATGACTGCGGTTAGCAGACCTTAAGTGAGAAAGGACTCGGAAGAAGCTTTGGTGTTCGATATAGGCAGCAGAATGTTGGTGACTCCATGCTGCAAGCCACTGGGGAAAAGGTACCCCTTTGGTGTGGCCAAAGAGCTGAAGTTCTGCCTGTGAGTCGGTGCTAGAATGCAGACTTGGGAATCCAGGGGAACGGAGCCTTGGTGACAAGTTTGAAACCCTGTGAGGTGGGCAGTCATTGAGGCCCTTCAAGTTGGAGCCACCTTTGGACAGAGTTCCAAGGTGAGATCTTCGAAGGTGAAGATTGGAATCCCTTTTGAGAGAGACCAAGTTTCACTGAGATTAGCTGACTCAGTGTTTACTGACGTCTGGGTGGGATGATGAGAAATCCACGGACTCTATCTTGGTCGCATCTGCGATTTATTGTGCAGTGTTGTGTTTTTGACCACAGTTTGCGTGTTAATTTGAACGTACCTCATACTAATCCTGAATGTTAGGGTTAATAGCTGTATCTTTCTGACCTTGTATAGTAAAGTTTTTTTTTGTTAATTCAAAATATGTGGAATCTTGTGCCTTTATTCTCTCAGAAAGTGTCTTGAATTGCAAACTTAGTCCATTTTAAGCAAACGTTCCTGGTCGCAAACAGCACCAAAAACTGGCGCAGGGTCAGAACACTCAATTTTCCGGCTCTTTTTTTCTCTCCGGGGGTGTTGCCCGGCTTTATGTTCCTCTTGTTTCTGACTGGTAAACTGATTAGACGCCTCTTTTATCAGCCAATCAGAACGTCGGGGCAGAAGGGGCGGGGCCAGCATTTGATACAAAGGAGCCGGAGCCGATTCCGATCCCGACGGAGAATGCGGAGCAGACACGGGTTTAGATCTCAGATCCCAGACACCGAGATCCAGGTACCGGGAGCAGGGAAACCGGATCCCACATCCGGCTGCGAGCTCGATCCGGCTCTGCTCCAACCGCCTCATCCTGAGCGCAATTCTCTCTTTCTTCCCTCTCTCTCTCCTCTCGCTCTCTCTCTCTCCCTCTTCTACCTCTTCCCCGTCTCTCCGTTTCTCTCTCTTCCACCTTTTCTGTCTCTCTTCCGCTTCTCTCTCTTCTCCCTTCTCTCTCTTCCTTCTCTTTCTCCATTTCTCTCTTCCCCTTCTCTCTTCCCCCTTCTCTCTCTCTCTCTTCCGCTTCCCTCTCTCTCTCTCTTCCCCCTTCTCTCTCTGTCTCTCCCACCCCCTTCTCCCTCTCTCTCTCCCCCCTTCTCTCTCTCTCTCTCTATCCCTTCTCTCTCTCTCTATCCCCCCTTCTCTCTCTCTCTATCCCCCCTTCTCTCTCTCTCTCGCGCTCTCTCTCTCTTCCCCTTCTCTCTCTCTCTCTTCCCCTTCTCTCTCTCTCTCTTCCCCTTCTCTCTCTCTCTCTTCCCCTTCTCTCTCGCTCTCTTCCCCTTCTCCCTTCTCCTCTCTCTTCCCCCTTCTCTCTCTCTCTTCCTCTCCCTTCCTCTCTCGCCCTTCACTCGGTCCTTCTCTTCTCGCTCTCCCCTCTCTCTCACTCTTCCCGTCCTCCCCCTTCTCTTCTCATCTCTCTCTTCTCCTCTTCCCCTTCTCCCTTTCTCTCTCTTCCCACCTTCTCCTCTCTCTCTTCCCCTTCTCTCTCCTTCTCCCTTCTCTCTCTTTCCTTCTCTCTTCTCCTCTCTCTCTTCCCCCTTCTCTCTCTCCCCCTTCTCTCTCTCTCTCTTCCTCTTCCCTCCTCTCTCTCTCTTCCCCCTTCTCTCCCTCTCTCTCCTCCCCCTTCCCTTTCTCCCACTCTCTCTCCCCCCTTCTCTCTCTCTCTCCCCTCTCTCTCTCTCTCCCCCCTTCTCTCTCTCTCTCTCCCCCCTTCTCTCTCTCTCCCCCTCCCCCATCTCTCTCTCCCCCCTCCCCCTTTCTCTCTCTCTCTCTTCCCCTTCTCTCTCTCTCTCTCTTCCCCCTTCCGTCTCTCTCTCTCTCTCTTCCCCCTTCTTCCTCTTCCTCTCTTCCCCCTTCTCTCTCTCTCTCTCTCTTTCCCCCTTCTCTCTCTCTCTCTGTCCCCCTTCTCTCTCTCTCTCTCCCCCTCTCTCTCTCTCTCTCTTCCCCCTTCTCTCTCTCTCTCTCTCTTCCCCCTTCTCTCTCTCTCTCTCTTCCCCCGTCCCCTCTCTCTCTCTCTTCCCCCTTCTCTCTCTATCTCTTCCCCCCTTCTCTCTCCCTCTCTTCCCCCCTCTCTCTCTCTCTCTCTTCCCCCCCTCTCTCTCTCTCTATTCCCCCTCTCTCTCTCTCTCTCTTCCCCCTTCTCTCTCTCTCTCTTCCCCCTTCTCTCTCTCTCTCTCTTCCCCCTTCTCTCTCTCTCTCTCTTCCCCCTTCTCTCTCTCTCTCTCTTCCCCCTTCTCTCTCTCTCTCTCTTCCTACCCTCTATCTCTCTCTCTCTCTTCCCACCTTCTCTCTCTCTCTCTCTCTCTCTCTTCCCACCCTTTCTCTCTCTCTCTCTTCCCACCCTCTCTCTCTCTCTCTCTTCCCCCGTCTCTCTCTCTCTCTCTCTCTTCCCCCCTTCTCTCTCTCTCTCTTTCCCCCTTCCATCTCTCTCTCTTCCCGACTTGCTCATCTCTCTCTCTCTCTCCCCCTTCTCTCTCTCTCTCTCTCTCCCCCTTCTCTCTCTCTCTCTCTCTCCCCCTTCTCTCGCTCTCTCTCTCTCCCCCTTCTCTCGCTCTCTCTCTCTCCCCCTTCTCTCTCTCTCTCTCCCCCTTCTCTCTCTCTCTCTCTCCCCCTTCTCTCTCGCTCTCTCTCTCCCCCTTCTCTCTCGCTCTCTCTCTCCCCCTTCTCTCGCTCTCTCTCTCCCCCTTCTCTCGCTCTCTCTCTCTCCCCCCTTCTCTCCTCTCTTCTCTCTTCGCTCCTCTCACCTTCTCTCATCTCGTCTCTCTTCCCCCTTCTCTCTCTCTCTCTCTTCCCCCTTCTCTCTCTCTCTCTCTTCCCCCCCTTCTTCTCTCTCTCTCTCTTCCCCCTTCTCTCTCTCTCGGGTCTCTCTCTCTTCTCTTCCCCTTCTCTCTCTCTCTCTTTTCCCTCCATCTCTCACTCTCTCCTTTCCCTCTTCTCTCTCTTTTCTCTCTTCCCTCCCTCCTTTCTCTCTCTCTCTCTCTTCATCTTCCCCCTTCTCTCTCTCTCTCTCTTCCCCCCTTCTCTCTCTCTCTCTCTCTCTTCTCCTCTCTCTCTCTCTCTCTCTTTCGCCTCCCTTCTCTCTCTCTATCTTCCCCCCTCCCCTTCTCTCGCTCTCTCTTCCTCCTTCTCTCTCTCCTCTCTTCCCCCCCTTCTCT